>NC_083320.1:80106951-80741466 GCF_963455315.2 Globicephala melas | reverse complement strand
GTTTTGGATGTCCTAGCCACAGCAGTCAAAGAAGAATCCAAAGGAATCCAAATTGGAAAGGAAGAAGTAAAACTGTCACTGTATGCAGACGGCATGATACTATACATAGAAAATCCTAATGATGCCACCAGAAAACTACTACAGTTAATGAATGAATTCAATAAGCTTGCAGGATACAAAATACAAAATCTGTTGCATTTATATACACTAACAACAAACTATCAGAATGGTAAGTTTAGGAAACAATCCCATTTACCATCCCATCAAAAAGAATAAAATACCTAGGAATAAACCTACCTAAGGAGCCAAGGGACCTGTACTCCAAAAACGATAGTACGCTATGAAAGAAATTGAAGACCACACAAACAGATGGAAAGATATACTATGTTCTTGGATTGGAAGAATAAATATTGTTTATATGACTATACTGCCCAAGGCACTCTACAGACTCAGTGCAATCCTTATCAAATTACCAGTGGCATTTCTAACAGAACTAGAACAAAATATATTAAAATTTGTATGGAAACACAAAAGACCCTGAATAGCTAAAACAGTTTTGAGAAAGAAGAATGGAGCTGGAAGAATCACGCTCCTTGACTTTGGACTATACTACAGAGCTATAGTAATCCAAACAGTATGGTTCTGGCACAAAAACAGAAATATAGATCAATGGAACAGGATAGAGAGCCCAGAAATAAACCCATGCACCCATGGTCAATTAATCTACGACAAAGGAGGCAAGAATATACAATGAAGAAAAGACAGTCTCATCAATAAGTGGTGCTGGGAAAACTGGACAACTACATGTAAAAGAATGAAATTAGAACATTCTCTAACACCATATACAAAAATAAACTCAAAATGCATTAAAGACCTAAATATAAGACCAGATACTATAAAACTCCTAGAGGAAAACATAGGCAGAACAGTCTTTGACATAAATTGCAGCAATATTCTTTTGGGTCTGTCTCCTAAATTAAAGAGGTAAAAAGAAAAATAAATGGGACTGAACTATACTTAAAACCTTTTTCACAGCAAAGGAAACCGTAAACAAAATGAAAAGATAACCTACTGAATGGGAGAAAGTCTTTGCAAATGATGTGACTGATAAGGACTTAATTTGTAAAATATACAAACAGCTCATACAGCTCAATGTCAAAAAGCAAACAACCCAATCACAAAATGGACAAAAGACCTAAATAGACATTTCTCCAATATGACATAGAGATGGCCAAAAGTCACTTGAATAGATGCTCAACAATTTTAATTATTGAAGAAATGCAAATCAAATCACCTCATACTAGTCAGAGTGGCCATAATCAAAAAGTCTACAAATAATAAATGCTGACAAGAGTATGGAGAAAAGGGAATCCTCCTACACTGTTGGTGAGAATGTAAACTGGTGCAGCCACTATGGAAAACATTATGGAGTTTCCTTGAAAAACTAAAAATGGAGTTACCATATGATCCAGTAATTCCATTCCTGGGCATATGTCCAGAAAAGATGAAAGCTTTAGGATACATGCACCCCAGTGTTCATAGCAGCACTATTTACAGTAGCCCAGACATGGAAGCAACCTAAATGTTCATCAACAGATGAATGGATAAAGATGTGGTATATATATACCATGGCATATTACTGAGCCATAAAGAAGAATGAAATATGCCATTTGCAGCAACATGAAGGGACTTAGAGATTATCATATTAAGTGAAGTCAGAGAAAGACAAATATCATGATGTCACTTATGTGGAATCCAAAATATGATACAAATGAACTTATTTACAAAACAAATAGACTCACAGACATAGAAAACAAAGTTATGGTTACCAAAGTGGAAAGGGGTGTAGGGATAAGTTAGGAGTTTGGATACACACAACTATATATAGAATAGATAAAACAGCAAGGACCTACTGCTGTTATATATAGGATGGTTCAGTATTCCAAATCAATGTGATACCCCACATTAACAAATACAAGAATAAAAATCATATCATCTCAATAGATGCAGAAAAACTTTTGACAAATTCAACATCCATTTATGATAAAAACTGTCAACAAAGTGGGTATAAGAGGAAACCTATCTCACATAATAAAGGCCATTTATGATAGACCCACAAGTAACATCATACTGAATGGTAAAAAGCTGAAAGCATTTTCTCTAAGATCAGGAAGAAGACAAGGATACCTGCTCTCGCCACTTTTATTCAACATAGTACTGGAAGTCGTAGGTATAGCAATTAGACAAGAAAAAGAAAAGAAATACAGATTGGAAAGGAAGAAGTGAAACTGTCACTGTTTGTGGATGATATGGTACTACACATAGAAAATCCTAAAGATTCCACGAAAAAACTAATAGAAGTCATCAAAAAATTCAGTGAAGTTGCAGGATACAAAATTAATATACAGAAACATGTTGAATTTCTATACACTAACAACAAACTATTAGAGAAAGTAAGAAAGCAATTCCATTTACCATTGCATCAAAAATAATAAAATGCCCAGGAATAACTCTAAGGAAAGAAAAGACCTATACTCAGAAAACTGTAAGACACTGATGAAAGAAACTGAAGACAACACAAACAGATGGAAAGATATACTGTGTTCATGGATTGGAAAAATTAATATTGTTAAAATGACCACATTACCCAAGGCAATTTACAGATTTAATGCAATTCATATCAAAATACCAATGGCATTTTTTATAGAACTTGAACAAATAATTCTACAATTTGCATGGAAACACAAAACACCCCAAATAGCCAAAACAATCTTTAAAATGAACAAAATTGGAAATTTCACACTCTCTGATTTCAGACTATACTGCAAAGCTACAATAATCCAAACAGTATGATACTGCCACAGAAATAGACTTATAGATCAGTGGAACAGAATAGAGAGCCCAGAAATGAACCCTCATTTATATGGGCAATATATGATAAAGGCAGCAAGAATATACAATATTGAAAAGATAGCCTCTTTAATAAATTTTGTTGGGGAAACTGGACACTACATGAAAAGGAATCAAACTATACTACTTTCTTACACCGTAAACAAAAATAAACTCAAAATGGATTAACTAATATAAAGCCTGCAATCATAAAAGTTCTCAAAGAAAACATAGGTAGTACACTCTTTGACATCAGTCTTAACAATATATTTTTATACACATCTCCTTAGGCAACGGAAATAAAATCAAAGTTAAGTGAATGGGGCTACATCAAACTCAAAAGCTTTTGCACAGCGAAGGAATCTGTCAACGAAATGAAAGGCTTTCTACTGAATGAGAGAAGATTTTTGCAAATGATATATCCAATAAAGAGTTAATATACAAAATATACAAAAAACTCATACAACTCAACATCAAGAAAAAAAAAACAAACCTATTGAATCACGGGCAGACTACCTGAATAGACATTTTTCCAAAGGAGACCTACAGACGGCCAACAGGCACATGAGAAGATGCTTTCTTTTTAAAAATAAATTTATTTTTTTATTTTTGGCTGTGTTGGGTCTTCGTTTCTGTGCGTGGGCTTTCTCCTGTTGCGGTGAGTGGGGGCCACTCTTCATCACGGTGCGCGGGCCTCTTACTGTCATGGCCTCTTCTGTTGTGGAGCACAGGCTCCAGACGTGCAGGCTCAGTAGTTGTGGCTCACGGGCCTAGCCACTCCACGGCATGTGGGATCCTCCTGGACTGGGGCACGAACCCGTGTCCCCTGCACTGGCAGGCGGATTCTTAACCATTGCGCCACCAGGGAAGCCCGAGAGAAGATGCTTTTCATCACTAATCATCAGGGAAATGCAAATCAAAACCACAATGAGATATCACTTTACACCTGTTAAAATGGCTGTCATTAAAAAAACAACAAGTAACAAGTGTTGGTGAAGATATGTAGAAAAGGGAACCCTCATGCGCTGTTGGTGGGGAAATACATGATGCAGCTTCTATGGAAAACAGTATGAAGACTCCTTTACAAATTATAAATAGAACTGCATATGATCCAGCAAGTCCACTCCTGGGTATTTATCCAAAGAAAACAAAAACACTAGTTAGAGAAGATATATGCACCCCTATGTTCAGCCTTATTTACAATAGCCAAGAAATAGAAGCAACCGAAGTGTCCATTGATAGATGAATGAAGAAGTTGTGGTGTATGTATGTGTATGTGTATATATATATATGTGTGTGTATATATACACACATACACACATGTATATATATATATGTGGCGTGTGTATGTATACACACACAATGAAGTATTACTCAGCCATAAAGAGTGATATCTTGCCATTTGCAACATGGATGGACCTAGGGTTTAATGCTAAGTGAAATAAGTCAGACAGAAAAAAACAAATATTGTATGATTTGACTCGTGTAGAATCTAAAAAAGAAAACAATGAAGAAACATAACTAAACATAAACAGAGTTACAGATACATTGAACAAACAGGTAGTTGCCAGAGAGAAGGGAGGTAGGGGGAAGAGAGAAATATCTGAGATTAAGAGTTATAAAATTTGAGTTACAAAATAAATGAGTCACAGTTATGAAATGTACAATGTGGGGAATATAGTCAGTAATTATGTAACATCTTTATATGGTGACAGATGACAACTAGACTTGTCTTGGTGATCATTTTGAAATGTAGAGAAGTATCATATCACTTGTTGTGTACCAGGAACTAACCTAGTTTTGTTGGTCAATTATACTTCAAAAACAAACAAACCCATAGAAAAAGAGATCAGATTTGTGGTTACCAGAGGGAGGGGGTGGGAGGAGGGAGAACTGGATGAAGGTGGTCAAAAGGTAACAACTTGCAGTTATAAGATAAGTAGCAGGGATGTTATGTACAACATGATAAATATAATTAACGCTGCTGCATGATATGTAAGTTGAGAATAAATCCTAAGAGTTCTCTTCACAAGAAAAAAATGTATTCTATTTCTTTCATGTTGTATGTATATGAAATGATGGATATCCACTAAACTTATTGTGATAATCATTTCATGATGTAAGTTATATCATTATGCTTTACACCTTAAACTTAAGGCAGTGCTGTATGTCAATTATATCTCAATAAAACTGGAAGAAAAAAATTACTGTGGGACTTCCCTGGTGGCACAGTGGTTAAGAATCTGCCTGCCAATGCAGGGGACACGGGTTGAATCCCTGGTCTGGGAAGATCCCACATGCCTTGGAGCAGCTAAGCCCATGTGCCACAACTACTGAGCCAGTGCTCTGGAACCCTCAAGCCACAACTACTGAGCCCACATGCCACAACTACTGAAGCCTGCGTGCCCTAGAGTCTGTGCTCTGAAACAAGAGAAGCCACCGCAGTGAGAAGCCCGCGCATCACAACGCAGAGTAGCTCCTGCTTGCTGCAACTAGAGGAAATCTGCATGCAGCAACGAGACCCAACGCAGCCAAAAAAAAAAAAAAAAAAAAAATACTACAAGTGTTAGTGTGAAACTTCAATGGAATAGCGTATGTTAAGTGCCTGAAATTAGTAGGTTCTTAGTCCATTATTATTATTGCTCTTAACTTTCCATGTTTTCCAGTGTTTTAAAAGGGACAAAATATTCACATATTACTTGTGTCGTTAAAAGTTAGAACTGCTGGGAACAGACTGGAGCAACAGACCAGAGGCTTGTAGAGAAGAGGTGGTGTTTGTCCTGGTGTCATTATTTGGAGTCCCCTTTCACTTTCAGAAGTGTCCCAGTGCGGACGATAAATTATATGATCCCCGTATTTGAGGGATGTGGAACCTTTCAGTGTTTTCACAGGACTCTATAGTGCTCTTGGATGGTTTTGCATAAATATTTATATTAGGTTGGGGAGTAGGATGGTGGTCCAATGAGATTAAAAGGATATCAAGGTCAACTTCCAGATTTAAATTCTGCCATGAAGTTAAGATAAATAACATTTGGGATGGAAAGACAGACCCCCACAGTGAAGTTTTCTGTCCTGGATAGGTGGGCAGTGTAAGTATAGGCCAAGGGGAGCAATATTAAGTAAAATATGTTGTAAACTCTAAGACTCTATTCGAGTATAGAGTCCTTTCATGTGTATTGTCCCATTTGAATCTCAACATATTCTCCAGTGTTTTTGTTTTTTTTTTTTAATACATAGGGAAATAGCTAGTAACTGCCCTGGGAATAAAACTATCTCCTCATGCTCTTTACATTATAACACACATCTGGGAGTCTTCTCCACTCTTGGGGTAGGGATTTTTCTGACTAGGACAAAAAATGAGTTGAGGTGGCTTCCTGGAGTGAACTGCACGGTTACTTTTTTAGGAGACCAAGTTAGCTTTACTGCATAAGGTGTTGTTGCTACATAAGGTATTGAGAAGATGTAGAGTTTTGGACTAAAAAATGCTTGTCCATTTTCAAGATGGAATAGTAACTGCTTGACTACTGTCAGATTTGGATATGTGCCATTTTTCCCGATGTTGGAAATTTGATTCCTTTCTCTTTCCCTCAGAAAGTCCAGTAAAGCAAAGGGAAGGAAAGCTGTGGACAGAACAGTTAAAAGAGCTTCAAGGGCTTCCCTGGTGGCGCAGTGGTTGAGAGTCCGCCTGCCGATGCAGGGGACACGGGTTCGTGCCCCGGTCCGGGAGGATCCCACATGCCACGGAGCGGCTGGGCCCATGAGCCATGGCCGCTGAGCCTGAGCGTCCGGAGCCTGTGCTCCGCAACGGGAGAGGCCACAGCAGTGAGAGGCCCGTGTACCGCAAAAAAAAAAAAAAGAACTTCAAGGGGCTGACCTGATAGCATTTGAGGCTCTTGCTTAGTACTTCACTCACATACCAACTTCTAAATGAAGGATTACAGTATGGAACTTAAGAACTGAAAGAAAAAAATAACAGCTTATGGCTAATTGCTCTTTCAACTCTTTTTCTGAATATACAGTCTTTGGAGAAAAGTCTTATTATAAGTAATTCTTTTATCTTAATGCCAGGTGATATTTCATTTTGATCTAGGAATCCAGGGTTTGGCTATGTATTTCTTTTTGAAAAATGTTAGCATTTTGTGCTGCTGAATTAAGTAACTACTTAAAGAAAAACCCCAAAATAGCTCTTCCCTGCTGTCCTAAAACCATATCAAGACCCCACATAGCTGAGAGAAGGCAACTGTACCTTAAGGCTTAACACAGAAGTCATCAAGGCTGTTCTCTGTTAAAGTTCAGCTGTCAGCAGCCTGGAAATTAGGACTATAGGGAATGTTGAAATTTAAAGTTTATGTTTAACATGAAGGGAGTTCACACAGTGCTATTCTGAGGGCTAATCTTTAGTGATAGATGCAGAGAAAGGAGCCTGAAATGTTATTAGGAAAACCCAAGCCTTCCATCCTAAGTAAGCTCTGTTGACTTGCACTTTAGGTGTCAGTCAAGAACATGTCTGAAGGGACTGATCCCAGCTATTTCAAAGGGCCATCTTTTGTGTAAGGTACTTAGAGAATCATGTAGTGTTGTACTCTGTGGTATATTTTACATATACCGTAATGACCACAAATATCAGTGATGCTAATGATTTTTTTCCGCAAATTAAGCACGGACTTGTGGAAAGAAAGCTCATTTTGCTGGGAGGCAGTCCTTACTACAATGATTTAAATTATATGTTACCACTAATTAGATAAGTTGTTTAAACTGTTACTTTATTTTGCTATTTTTTTTGATGTGGACCATTTTTAAAGTCTTTATTGAATTTGTTACAATATTGCTTCTTTTTTTTTTTTTTTTAATGTTTTTGGTTTTTTGGCCACGAGGCATGTGGGATCTTAGCTCCCCGACCAGGGATTGAACCGCACCCCCTGCACTGGAAGGTGAAGTCTTAACTACTGCACCACCAGGGAAGTCCCAAGTTGTTTAAAATTTTATTGTCCCAATTTTCACATCTGTAAATGGAGCTTCTAATAACTTCTCTCTCTACTTTGTTGGGATGTTTTCATGGTCAAAAGGATGATTAGATGTCAAATCCTTTGAGAAACTAGAATTCTGATTGTGGTACAATGCTTATATCACTTATAATGGTATAACAAATAATACTCACCTATATCTAGTTCATCTTCATGAAAAAAATTCCTTTTCCTGGCTCCCCTTGCAATTCAGCAGGTCCTGTGGCTCTTTCTGGCCAATGTGTTGTAGTTGAACATGAGTCAATCCCCGGCCAGGCTATTTAATTGCTGGCATGAGATCCTTTAGGGCTCTCTTCCCCTGCTGTGGAAATTTGTTTCCACATTTAGAGTTATCTGGAATGCTAAGACAACACATGGAAAATAGTTATCCGAGAGAGGTGCCTGGACCCATAGTGGGCTTTGAGTCAGCAAGAAATAGACTTATACTGTAGACTTATACTGTATCAGATCACTGAGATTGAGGGGTTGTTTGTTATGGCAGCATAACTTAGCCTATCCAGACTGCTCTAGATGTAAAGAAGTCAAATTATTACTGTTATTAATAGTCAGAAGTCTCCCAGATATCTCCTAAGATTTACCACTAGTTTGCTGGTGTGCCATTTTCTGACAGCTTAATGGATTTGAATCTCTTCCCATTCCCCTACCCCCAAGAATCTCTTAATGCCCTTTTGAATGTAACCTGAAGGGACAAACTGTGTTGGCAGTCATAACGTACTGGCAGTTACAACACAAGAGGAGTTAAGTTCAAGAAGTAGTACTGTATCTGGCGTGTAATGGGTACTCCACAAACATTTACTGACAGTAGGAAGAGAAATTCGGTGATGTGGCTGTTACCAGTGACTCATGTGACAAAATCTAGTAGTCAGCCTTCAGCTCTCATCTTACTTGACCTCACAAGTAGGGTTGGCACACTTGATCACTTTCTTTCTTGAAATCCTTTTTGATCCTGGCTTCCTGGACACTGGAATCTTCTAGAAGGTTTTCCTCCTGTCCTAGTGGCCACTCCTTTGCTGAATCCTCTTCTTCCCTATATCTAAATACTGGAGTGCCTTTGAGGTCCGTCTTTGGACCTCTTCTCTTTTATTTGAATCTTCTCAGTCATACCTGCTTTCTGTTCCTTTGAGTGATTTCTTTTTATTGTTTTATGCATTATCTTTTCTAGAGAGAGTATTAACCCTCTGTCTGTCCTACACTGCTGATAATTTTCCTCATTTGTCATTAAATTTTACTTAGTTTTTCCATATAGGCATTTTACATATTTATGTAATCAACTAGGTCATTTTTTTGAGGCTTTTGAAGTTAGTGTGAGATTTTGGGGATTAGCTAATGATGTGTGACGTGATGATTCTTAAAATGTGAAAGTGGTGTCTGTTTTAAAGCCACTTTCCCCTGCATGGCAGGACCGTGTTGTTCATCTACATGATCGCTGGATTATGTAGCTATATGGTGAAGGGGTCATGTTATGCCAATCCGTATTCTTGCCAAGTTACCCTTGTCACTGTAATAATAATCTACGGCAGTGTAACAACGCACTCCAAAAATTAGTTACTTAAAACACCAACAATCATTTATTATCTCTCATGATTTCTGTGCTTCAGGAATTCAGAGGTGGCTTGGCTGGGCGATTCCGGGTCAGAGTTTCTCAGGACGGTGTCGTCTGATGTTGGCCAGGGCTGCAGTCATCTGAAGGCTTGACTGGTACTGGAGGATTTATGTCTAAGGTGACTCACATGGCGGACAGTTGGTGCTGGCAAATTGGTCCCTTTCCATGTGGGGCTCTCATGGGACGACTTGAGTGTCCTCACAGCACAGTGCTTGGCTTTGGCCAGAGCAAGTGATCCTAGAGACCAAGGCAGAAACTCCAATGTTTTTTATGACATAGCCTTAGGAGTCATATATCATCATTTTCACCTAATTCTACTGGTTGTATAATAAACCAGCCCTGGTTCAGAGTGTGTGTGTGTGTGTGTGTGTGTGTGTGTGTGTGTGTGTGTGTGTGTGTGTGTGTGTGTGTGTGTGTGTGTGTGTGTGTGTTGGGGGTAGGGGAGGGCACTGCTAAGGGTATGACTACCAGGAGGTGAGATCATCAGGGGCCATTGTGGAGGCTGGCTCCCACAGAACCAAAGAGCATTTTTTATTTGAGTATATACTTTTATTTATTTATTAAAAAATTTTTAAAAGTCTTTATTGAATTTGTTACAGTATTGCTTCTGTTTTATATTTTGGTTTTTTGCCCACAAGGCATGTGGGATCTTAGCTCCCTGAGCAGGGATCAAACCTGCACCCCTTGCACTGGAAGGAGAAGTCTTAACCTCTGGACCATCAGGGAAGTCCTGTACTCAAGTATATACTTTTAAACTTAGAATACTGGAATGCCAACTGATTAGTACTGGGGTTTATCCAAAGTACTGTTAACCTTACACTCAAATAGAAAAGAGATGGATGAGTTTTTGCAGACTGTTGGCTGGGATAGAGCCCTCCATACAGAAAGTGTCCGAGATTGCACTGATGTAGTACTTCTGGTATACTTTCTGGGACTGCTTTGTTATTCTTGATTTTCTACTTCCTCTATATTTCTCTGAATCCAAATATTTTGAAGAAAATAAATCAGGGGCAAGAAAATGTTTGACAGAGTAGAATAGCTGCTAATAATTAAGCAGCAACTTTTATTTATTGAGTGCCTGCTGTATGTCAGACTCTTCTTGTAAATTACATCTTATTTGGTTCTTCCAGTAGCCGTTGATGGAAGGTGATATTATCCCCATTTTAAATATGGCAAAACTGATGCTCATAGTAATTCGTCCAAGGTCATGTAGTAGGTGGTTAAGCTGAGACTTGAACCCAGGTCTCTCTCTCTGTAAAGGCTGTGGTTATTTTACTGCCTCTCACTGTGTCCATTGACATAAACACATACGTACATAAAATGTTTGGGTATGAGAGAGTTGAAAAACTCTAGAGTTGTATGTTATCTGGAAGGATTTGCCAAAGGTAAAAGATCTAGGAAAATGTAATTCCAGATACAAAAGCACTTAGGAAATGAAAAGTGCTTTATAAATGTAAGGTGGCAGTGTTATTAATATTATTCAGCTCAGAGAAATAAGAAAACGAATCATGTATAATTTTTCCATTTCTTCTTCAGTGAAATTATAGCAGAACACCTGCCCATTAATCCTTGCCCTGTTAAAACAATAACTGCCTATGCAGGTAATACATTGGAATTAATGTGTAATTAAAGAAAATTATCATCCACTCGGCTATGAAATAGGAATGGCAATATTTCAAGTTAATATATATTCTACACTGATAAATGTTTTAGATTAGGAAATTCCGTGAAAATGTATAATTTAGGAAGATATCAAATCATCAGCTTAAAATTAAAGCATAAAGAGCTTTATGCCTGTAAAAGCATTTTGTTGTAATGTTGATATGGTGTCATATTTGTCTCCAGTACAAAGACATTGTCTTTTTGACAACCACTGTTTAATGAAAATAAGCCTTGGAAATGGGGAAAGCATGTTTCTCTTGGATTTCCCCTCTTTCGACATGTTTGTTGGTGGTATGAACACATTAACAGTGAGCTGAGATGATAGTCTTCAGGGTGGGGGGTGATATGCAGCCCTCATTACAGCACCTTGGCACCCTGCCCACAGATACCAGCAGCAAGAGCCCTGACTTCATTGTGAAAGAAGTTAGAAGAATGTGAAGAAGGTCACAGCCATCAATCTGTTATCACTCTGCTAGATAGAATCTCTTTAAGGAGGAGCATGAAACATATTTTAAAACCTCCAGTGAAGGGCCCCAGATGACGATGTTCATCTTACCACTTTCTAATGAAACTGCTCAGTCTCTGAAACAGAGCTCACAAGCCCTGCACCACAAAATTTGTCTAAGAAAATGCCTTCATTTTAAATTGTCCCAGCTAGAGTCAGCATATAGAGTCACTATATACAGGGAGGCAGGTACAGGAAAGCAAAAAAAGATTTTTCAGTCCTGTTAGGTTTCATTAACTTTACATTCTTGTGAGTGGGTCAGTAGTCAATCCTACTGCAGAGGGAAAAAATGGAGACTGAAGTTAAATGTCCTGCTTAAGGCTGCTTATCGATTGGAGGGCAGGATATAGTCTGCAGGAGCCTTAATCTCCCAGAATGCACCTCTCCTATCACTGGCTATAGCCATGAGTCTCTGAATATTATGCCCTTTGTTTTATTTCTTTTGTTTTATTTTTAAGGATATTTTAGAAAAGAAATAAATAGCAATTAGAATTTGAGTCATCCAACATGGGATTTAGTTTTGTGAACTTTTATCAAATGTTTAGGTGCATGTATATTTGTTCTTACATAATTAAAATTCTAATGTATGTTCAAAATATGTTCAAATCTGTTTTACTTACTGTTATTATTTGCTACTACAAAATCTTTTAATAACTTTTTTTTTCAAGTTTTTAAAAATTTGTTTTATTTATTTATTTTTGGCTACGTTGTATCTTTGTTGCTGTGCACAGGCTTTCTCTAGTTGTGGTGAGCGGGGCTACTCTTCGTAGCGGTGTGCGGACCTCTCATTGCAGTGGCTTCTCTTGCTGCAGAGCATGGACTCTAGGTGTGTGGCTTCAGTAGTTGTGGCTCACGGGCTCTAGAGCGCAGGCTCGGTAGTTGCGGTGCGTGGGCTTAGTTGCTCTGCAGCACGTGGGATCTTCCTGGACCAGGGATCGAACCCGTGTCCCCTGCATTGGCAGGCAGATTCTTAACCAGTGTGCCACCAGGGAAGCCCCCAAATCTTAACTGTAATAATATTTCATGGTAACATCATAATCCATCATGTTCATATGTCATAATTTATTCCATTACTGTTAGACATCTAGTGTTGTTTTCAAAATTTCCTTTGCTATAGATGACAGTGTAATAAACTTTGTCTTGAATATATCTTTTTTCCCCCTAAATTATTGTTTTTCTTAAGCTGAAATTTTTACAATGGACTTAGAAGCTGAAGGCCAGTTGTACTGTTTATGTGATTATCTTCCTGATAGATGGTGAGTGCTTCTCTCATAGATGGTGTGATTTTTCTTTGCATTGTTAATTTTTGAGAGTCTAATCTGCACCTAGGAGTTCATACGGTACTGATTTGTCTGACCAAATTTGATGATTGTATCAGTAATGGTCCCAGCAGGACACACAGAATTCACCTCGTTGGTTTGAATGAAGAGAATTAGGTGAAGGGCTACCCATAGAAGTGTGTGTGAGGTGAGAGAACAAACAAGGAACTACAACAGTGGGAAGCCATGGCCAGCCCTGGACTGAAGGGACAAGGGAAGGAAATAGTGTTTTGTGAGCACTTAGAGCTGCAGTGGAGGAAGCAAACGCCTGCTGGATCTGTGGATGGATGCAGCTTCCGTCAGTGATGATGAGCTGAAGCATGTGGGGAGTGGAAGAAGACACCCCAACTTCCCTTTCCCCCCTTGCTTTAATCTCCTATCAGGGCCTCCATTGACCAAACCCAACCAGAAGTCAGCTGGCGCAGGAACCTGGGTGATGCAGTCTACAAGGGGTCTCCCTCCCAGGCCACAGAACAGCACAGATGGTAGATCTCAGGCTGGTGGAGGTGAAGGTGCAAATGACTAAAAACTAACACAAAAATGGGAAGTTTGTTTCAATGGCAATACAGGGCCTGTTTTGTAGAATCTCAAGTTTGGATGGTATTTCATATCTCTCTATAGTCTCTGAGAAAGACCTTAGATACTGCATTTCCTTTATTATGAAAACTAGGTCACAGTGAGAGAGCAGCGGACTCAGAAAGGGCACTCAGCACTGGTGAGAACAAGTCACATGTCTGCTGGGCTGTGTATTTGCTTCTTGGCAATCTTTGTAGTTATCTTATGTCAGCTCTGATTTTATCCTATGTCCTAGCTGTTCCACATCGCCTCTAGCTCCTAACCTCACTCCACAGGGTTCTGATCCAAGTATGTTCTTAGTTTCAAGGACACATTAAGAGCAGATTATTTGTAAGAGCCTGGTCACAGCATTCCACAGGGCAGTTTCTCACATTGGGAGGTGAGTCTGAGCATTTGTGGACTTTGGTGCTTTGTGATTCTTCTTTAGGAATTTTTAAATGTTGCTTTCATTTGGATGGCAGTAAAAATTTAATCTAGACATATTCTGGATCTTTGGATAACTGTCTTATAACCGAGCACTGTGACATGATTTGTGTCTGTACCTGCATTTAGGTTTGTGGTTTGTGTTCAAATTAGTGTCAAGTCAAACCAGTTTAAATGTGGAGGGTTCTTAAGAAAGATCAGAGTAGAATTAATTTGATGCCAAAGCAGTATTTACTTTTAAAGACCAAATGCTGACAAAGCAGGCTGATGAAGAAAGAGTTCACAGTAGTTCCAATAGGGAAAGTGGTGGGAGATTCCAGTCCTTCCATTGAATGTGGAAGTAAATGCTTGCTGATCTCAAAAGGGCCCCATGCCATAGCAATCAGTGACCAGTACCATATGTCTTCATTTGGGCAGCAATGTGGTTTCAGCAGAACATCCTGTAGCATGTTTTATTCATGTTATTTGGATGCTATTGGTTTTATTTATTTATTTTTATTGAAGTGTAGTTGATTTACAATGTTGTGTTAGTTCCTGGTGTACAGCAAAGTAATTCAGATATGTATATATATATTATTATTTTTCATATTCTTTTCCATTATAGTTTATTACAAGATACTGAATATAGTTCCCTGTGCTATACAGTAGGTCTTTGTTGTTTGTCTATTTTATGTATAGTAGTGTGTGTCTGTTAATCCCAAACTCCTGATTTATCCCTACCACCCTCCTTTCCCCTTTGGTAACCATAAGTTTGTTTTCTATGTCTGTGAGTCTCTCTGTTTTGTAAATAAGTTCATTTATATCATTGTTTTAGATTCCACGTATAAGCGTTCTCGTATATGTCTTTGCCTGACTTGCTTCGCTTAGTATGATAATCTCTGGGTCCATCCATGTTGCTGCAGATGGCATTATTTCATTCTTTTTTATGGCTGAGTAATATTCCAACATCTATATCACATCTTTCTCCATCTGTCAACGGGCATTTAGGTAGCTTCCTTGTCTTGGCTATTGTAAATAGTGCTTGGGTGCTATTGCTTTTATAGTTCGGATTGTATTTAATTACACACGTGCTTTGGTTTGTATAGGTTAAGAGTGATACATCTAAGGATTTTGTACCTGATTTTATTTTGGTTGTTTACTAAAAAACACACTAAAAACAATCGTTAACACTGGGGGATTTGAGGAAACACTTTTCTTTAAAAAGAGGGCAGTTGTTCATGTTTCTGCTGTAACCAAGTAGCATGGTGAAATCTTGTAAATATATGCTGACTGATTTTCTAAGTATTGATTTCATTGGTTGAAAATATTAAAGAATATCTCTTTAATTCCTCACTGTGCTGCCACTTCAATAATGTGGGGTTTGAATGCAGCACTTTTTGGGGGATACCAGTACATAGTCCTCTCTGGGGCTGGGAGAAATACCTTGTAATTTCAGTGACAGTATTTTCACTGGGCGTTGTCTTCTCTGTGTGCGTAGCGGATGATTTATATTAGCACTCAAGGCAACTACATGCGAGTGGGAAAACCAGGAAATGGTATGTTTGGTATTAAGTGCATAGGTCTGTCCTTTAGGCAGGGGTTATAAAACACATTGTGTAACTGAGGGATCATATGATACCATGAACAGGTGTGTGTGCTGGAGTAGCCCGCTAGTCTCAGCTAGGCAACACCTTTTGTCCTTTTCAACTCTCGGGAGTAGAATCACTTCTCATGCTTCTGAAGTTGTGGTAACCGGGCAGTTATTAACTACTGTCACCACTCACTAATTCTTCTAATGGAGTTCATCAGAGAGAGAGATAATCTGAATAATAGATAGGTCATAAATAATTTGGAACTGGCATTGAAATGAGTCCTGCAGTTTCTTCCTTGTCTATTGACCTTTCTCCTGTTTGCTCTAGGAGTATGTGAAAGGGAACCTGCATTCTACAAGTTAGAGTTCCACTTACAGTGCTGTTTCCTCCCCAGTTGTCTTCCCACCACCTCCTTCTCCCCATTCAAACCCCAATGCCCAAGTTATCAAGAAAAGTGATGAAAAAATGACCGCAGGAAGCTTCCTTGGGTCATTTTCCTGGAGGCCAACCCTAATACTGAAGAAGACCTGGACTCAGTAACCAAGTTGCAAGGAAGGCTTTGAAGAAGGAAGGTCTTTTTAAATTTTTTTTTGAAGAAGGAAGGTCTTGGCGATGATTTTTATTTTCCCGTGAGGAAAGTTGATGGGGGTTGATGATGAGGTCAGACTGCATCTAACAGAAACATTCCAGGAGGAAATTGGGCTTTCCCAGTCAAACAAAGTTTTCATTTCATATCTTCTTGGCCACCCCATACCTCTTAATTGGCAAGACCCAGAAACTCAAAGGCATCCTCACCTACCAGTCCATGCAGTGACTTTACAAAGCACTAATCTCCAAGCCTGTTTGCTAAAGTCAAACAATGCCTAGCCCCAACAAAGCCCTCCTCAAACATAGCCACACCTAGCCTGCAAGTTAGGATAAGTAGATTACTTTCTAGACACAGCTGAAAGTTTGGCTGCCAAAACTCTGCCTTTCATTCTCCTCCAAGCCTTTTCTTTGCTCAGGGCTCTTCCTCCTGTCTCAGGGAACCCACCCAGAATCCCATTCTGTCAGGAAATGCATCAGATCTGGTGGTCTCGTCCACGCCCCCTTCTGGCCTGGATTACAGCTAGGGAGGGCGGGTCTGGGGTGGGAGGGAAAGTGGTGAGTCCAGGTGCAGTTCAGGTGGATTAGGGTTATGCTGCCATTTCCCCCACTGAGAATGGAGTTAATTGGTATCATGACCTGTTCTCCAAAGGACATAGCGCCTTGGAGTATTGTAACTTATCAGCCTCTCTCTTTTTTTTTTTTGAGATATAATTGACATATAACACTATATTAGTTTCAAGTGTACAACATAATGATTGGATATTTGTATATATTGTGAAATGATCACAGTAAGTCTAGTTAACACCTGTCCCCATACATAGTTATAAATTTTTTTTCCCCTGTGATGAGAACTTTTAAGGTCTACTCTGTCAGCAACTTACAGTTATGCAATATGGTATTGTTAACTGTAGTCACCATACTGTACATGACATTCCCAGGACTTATTTGTTTTATAACTGGAAGTTTGTACCTTTTAACCACCTTCATGCAATTCCGCCATCCCCTCACCCTGCACCTCTGGTAACCACCAATCTGCTCTCTGTATCTGTGAGTTTGGTTTCCCACCCCCCACCCCACATATAAGTGAGATCATGTGGTATTTGTCTTTCTCTTTTCGACTCATTTCACTTAGCATAATGCTCTCAAGATCCATCCATGTCATCACAAATGGCAGGATTTCCTTCTTTTTTTATGGCCGAATAATATTCCATTGTATATATATATACACCACAATTTCTTTTTTCATTTGTCCACTGATAGACACATAGGTTGCTCCCATGTCTTGGCTATTGTAAATAATGCTGCAATGGACATAGGGATGCATATTTTTTTTGAGTTAGTTTTTTCATTTTCTTCAGATAAACACTACCCAAAAGTGGAATTGCTAGATCAAGTGGTAGTTCTGTTTTTATCCTCTTACAAATTATATGCTATTGTTGTGTAATACTTTAGTTCTGACTTCTTTTACTGCCACAAGATATACTTTAGTTTTATCATTATTTTACAGAGACAGTTAAAAATACCTGAATAAAATTACCTACATATTTACCAACTTTTCTGCTCATCATCTCTTGCATTTCAGCTATTCCTCTGGGTTCATTTTCTTCTTCCCCAAAGAACATCCTTTAGACATTTCTTTAGTGAAGTTATGTTGATAGTAAAGTCTCTCAGTTTTTATTTATAAGAAAATGTATTTATTTCATTCTCATTCTTAAACAATAGCTTCACTGTGTCTTCTAGTTATTTTCTCCTAGCACTTGGAAGATAACTTCTGTCCTCTGACTTCAGTTGTCACTATTTAGCGACCTGCTTTCAGTCTAATTGTTGACTTTTTTGTGTGTGGCTGTTTTTTATAATATTGTTATTGTCTTTGGCACTCTACACTATTACTTCAGTTATCTAGATGTGGAATATTTTTTACTCCATATCTTATGACATGAAATATTTTATATATAGAATTATTCTGTATCTAAGAATGCTAAATATTTGGTAATAGAGGGTATAATTCTGTTGTTTATTGTTTCTAGCAACTCTTATTTATGTTGCTTTGTGTTTTGCGTTGTGTTTTGAGGGGTTTTTTTGAGAGCTTATATTTTGATTAAATTTAATTTATAATAGTATTAAGGGCTTAAATTGAGAGCTTTTCTCCAGAGAAGATGTGCATTGCTAGTGTCCTGGAACTTGGGGACAGGACTGACCTGGTACTACATTAGCAACCTTCAAGGGTTCCAGCTTAATGCATGAGCCTCAGGTTCAGCTACCCCATCATGTGAATGACGCAGAGTTCAGCCTCTGATGCCAGAGACTGAGCAGCATCTGCTCCCAGGGCAGCCTTGACTGATATATGTGCTTGCCACTTACGGTTTTGAATTTCTCTTAAATTTCTTCCTCCTTCCTCCCTCTCTCCCTTTTCTTTTTACTCCCTTCGAATATTTTCTCTACATTTATTTCATGGTCAAGGTGCATTATAAAGTTTGCTTTTTCCATTTATCTAGGATCTTGTTATATTGTAGCAGGAAGGCCTCTCAAAATATGGGCTAGCCAGAGATAAACTCACGCATGTATGGTCACCTTATCCTTGAAAAAGGAGGCAAGAATATACAGTGGAGAAAAGACAGCCTCTTCCATAAGTGGTGCTGGGAAAACTGGACAGCTACATGTAAAAGAATGAAATTAGAACACTTCCTAACACCATACACAAAGATAAACTCAAAATGGATCAAAGACCTAAATGTGAGGCCAGACACTATAAAACTCTCAGAGGAAAACACAGGCAGAACACTCTATGACATAAATCACAGCAAGATCCTTTTTGACCCACCTCCTAGAGAAATGGAAATAAAAACAAAAATAAACAAATGGGACCTAATGAAACTTCAAAGCTTTTGCACAGCAAAGGAAACCATAAACAAGACGAAAAGACAACCCTCAGAATGGGAGAAAATATTTGCAAGTGAAGCAACTGACAAAGGATTAATCTCCAAAATATACAAGCAGCTCATGCAGCTCAATATCAAAAAAACAAACAACCTAATCCAAAAATGGGCAGAAGACCTAAACAGACATTTCTCCAAAGAAGATATACAGATTGCCAACAAACACATGAAAGGATGCTCAACATCACTAATCATTAGAGAAATGCAAATCAAAAACATAATGAGGTATCACCCTACACTGGTCAGAATGGCCATCATCAAAAAATATACAAACATGTGACAAAGCGAGAGAGGCATGGACATATATACACTACCAAATGTAAGGTAGATAGCTAGTGGGAAGCAGCCGCATAGCACAGGGAGATCAGCTCGGTGCTTTGTGACCGCCTGGAAGGGTGGGATAGGGCAGGTGGGAGGGAGGGAGAGGCAAGAGGGAAGAGATATGGGAACATATGTATATGTATAACTGATTCACTTTGTTATAAAGCAGAAACTAACACACCAATGTAAAGCAATTATACTCTAATAAAGAAGTAAAAAAAAAAAACCAATAAATGCTGTAGAGGATGTGGAGAAAAGGGAACCCTCTTGCACTGTTGGTGGGAATGTAAATTGATACAGCCACTATGGAGAACAGTATGAAGGTTCCTTAAAAAACTAAAAAGAGAACTACCATATGACCCAGCAATCCCACTACTGGGCATATACCCTGAGAAAACCATAATTCAGAAAGGGACATGTACCACAGTGTTCATTGCAGCACTATTTACAATAGCCAGGACATGGAAGCCAGGACATAGGTGACCATCGACAGATGAATGGATAAAGAAGACGTGGCACATATATATACAATGGAATATTACTCAGAAACAAAACAAAGAACAAAGAAACAAAATTGAACTATTTGTAGTGAGGTGGATGGACCTAGAGTCTGTCATACAGAGTGAAGTAAGTCAGAAAGGGAAAAACAAATACCGTATGCTAACACATATATATGGAATCTAAAAAAAAAATGATTCTGATGAACCTAGGGGCAGGACAGGAATAAAGATGCAGAGGTAGAGAATGGACTTGAGGACACGGGGAGGGGAAGGGTAAGCTGGGATGAAGTGAAAGCGTAGCATTGACACATATACACTACCAAATGTAAAATAGATAGCTAGTGGGAAGCCACCGCATAGCACAGGGAGATCAGCTTGGTGCTTTGTGACCACCTAGTGGCGTGGGATAGGGAGAGTGGGAGGGAGACGCAAGAGGGAGGGGATATGGGGATATATGTATACATATAACTGATTCACTTTGTTATACGGCAGAAACTAACACACCATTGTAAAGCAATTATACTCCAATACAGATGTTAAAAAATATATATGGGCTAGAAGTAGAAAATTTGTCCAGTCTCTTCAGAGGATGCCCCAGTTCCTTGTCTCCTCTCAGTTACAGCTAACATGTGCCTAAGTATAGGCTGAGCCACGGAACTACTTTTGGTTTATGAGGTATAATGGTGCCCTAATCACCTAGTGTTTCACACACTAACTTATGATCTTTTTTACTGTACCGATTACCCTGAGGTCATTGGTCGGGGTGTGTCTTCAAAATACAGTACTGCATAGGCAAATGACTATTTTTTTAAGAAAAAAGTAATACCTTTTATTTGGGTATTTAATTCCTTTAAGAGATATATGTTCATCTAACATATGCATTCAATTAATTTGTTAATTTAAAAGAAAAAGACGTAACCCATTTTCCAAGTGGCTCTTTCCACTTGGATATGATACTACCATCATTTGCTTCTTGCAGTGAGGTTTGTATCTTATTTTTCTTTTCTTTTTAAATTTTTATTTTTTATTGAAGTATAGTTGATTTACAATGTTGTGTTAGTTTCTGGTGTACAGCAAAGTGATTCAGATGTAGATGTAGATACAGATATATAGCTATAGATATATTTCAGGTATTTATATATATATTTTTTTCAGATTCTTTTCCATTATAGATTGTTACATGATATTGAATATAGTTCCCTGTGCTATGCAGTAGGACCTTGTAGGCCCTACAAGCTCCTAATTGATCCCACGCTCCAAATTTATCCCTCCCTCCTCTTTCCCTTTTGGTAACCACAAGTTTGTTTTTTATATCTGTGAGTATTGTTGCTGTTTTGTAAGTAAGCCTTTTTGTATTGTTCTGTTAAATTCCACCTATAAGTGATACTTATGATATTTGTCTTTCTCTGTCTGACTTCAGTTAGTGTGATAATATCTAGGTCCATCCATGTTGCTGCAAATGGCATTATTTCATTCTTTTTTATGGCAGAATAATATTCCATTGTATATGCATATATACCACATTTTCCTTATCCATTCATCTGTCGATGGACACTTAGGTGCCTTCCATGTTTGGGCTATTGTAAATAGTGCTGCTATGACCATCAGGGTGCATGTATCTTTTCGAATTAGTTTTCTCCAGATATATGCCCAGGAGTGGGATGGCTGGATCATATGATAACTTTATTGTTAGCTTTTTAAGGAACCTCCATACTGTTCTCCATAGTGGCTGCACCAGTTTACATTCCTACCAACAGTGGAGAAAAGTTCCTTTTTTCCACACCCTCTCCAGCATTTATTATTTGTAGACTTTTTAAAAATTGAAGTATAGTTGATTTACTAATTTACACTAATAGCGTTTTGCTAATTTCTGCAGTACAGCACAGTGACTCAGTTATACACATATATACATTCTTTTTTTATATTCTTTTCCATTATGTTTTATCCCAGGAGATTGGATTTAGTTCCCTGTGCTATACAGTAGGATCCTGTTGTTTATCCATTCTAAATGTAATAGTTTGCGCCTACTAACCTCAGACTCCCAGTCCATCCCCCCACCTTGGCAACCACAAGTCAGTTCTTTTTTTTTTTTTTTTTTTTTTTCGGTACGCGGGCCTCTCACTGCTGTGGCCTCTCCCGTTGCAGAGCACAGGCTCCGGATGCCCAGGCTCAGCGGCCATGGCTCATGGGCCCAGCCGCTCCGCGGCATGTGGGATCTTCCCGGACCGGGGCACGAACCTGTGTCCCCTGCATCGGCAGACGGACTCTCAACCACTGCGCCACCAGGGAAGCCCCCACAAGTCAGTTCCTTATGTCTGTGAGTCTGTTTCTGTTTTGTAGATAGGTTCATTCATGCCATATTTTAGATTCCACATATAAGTGATATTATAGGGTGTTTGTCTTTCTCTTCCTGACTTACTTCACTTAGTATGATAACTCTCTAGTTGCATCCATATTGCTGCAAATGGCGTTATTTCATTTTTTTAATGGCTGAGTAGCATTGCATTGTATTCATGTACCACACCTTCTTTATCTATTCATCTGTCGATGGGAATTTAGGCTGTTTCCATGTCTTGGCTATTGTGAGTAGTGCCAGGTGTTCAATAATATGAACATAGGGGTGCATGTATCTCTTTGAATTATAGTTTTGTCTGGTTATGTGCCCAGGAGTGGGATTACTGGATCATATGGTAGTTCTTTTTTAGTTTTCTGAGTAACCTCCATACTGTTTTCCACAGTGGCTGCACCAACTTACATCCACACCTTCTCCAGCATTTCCTATTTGTAGACTCTTTGATGATGGCCATTCTGACTGGTGTGAGGTGACACCTCATTGTTGTTTTGATTTGCATTTCTCTAATAATTAGTGATGTTGAGCATTTTTCATGTGCCTATTGGCCAACTGTATGTCTTCTTTGGAGAAATGTCTGTTTAGGTCTTTTGCCCATTTTCTGACTGGGTTGCTTATTTTTTCATTATTGAGTTGTATGAGCTATTTATATATTTTGGAAACTTATCCCTTGTTGGTCACATCGTTTGCAAATATTTTCTCCCATTGCGTAGGTTGTCTTTTCATTTTCTTTACGTTTCCTTTGCAGTGCAAAAGCTTATAAGTTTGTTTAGGTCCCAGTTACATTTTTTTTTTTGTATTTATTTCTTTTGCCTTGGGAGACTGACCTAAGAAAATATTGCTATGATTTATGTCAGAGAATGTTTTGCCTATGTTCTCTTCCAGGAGTTTTATGGTGTCATTTCTTATACTTGAGTCTGTAAGCCATTTTGAGTTTATTTTTGTGTATGGTGTGAGGGAGTGTTCTAACTTCATTGATTTACATATGGCTGTCCAGCTTTCCCAACACCATTTGCTGAAGAGACAGCCTTTTCTTCATTGTCTATTCTTGCCTCCTTTGTTGAAGATTAATTGACTGTAGGTGTGTGAGTATATTTCTGGGCTCTCTATTCTGTTCCATTGATCCATATGTCTGTATTTGTGCCAATACCACACTGTTTTGACTAGTGTAGGTTTGTAGTATTGTCTGAGGTCAGGGAGGGTTATGCCTCCAAGCTTTGTTCTTTTTCCTCAGGATTGCTTTGGCAGTTCTGGGTCTTTTTCGGTTCCATATAAAGTTTAAGATTATTTGTTCTAGTTCTGTGAAAAATGTCATGGTTAATTTGATAGGGATTTCATTAAATCTGTAGATTGCTTTGAGTAGCATGGCCATTTTGATTTGCACATGTTGAACCATCCTTGTGACCCTTACTCCCTTGCCCCACATTTTGTGATTTTCATATTCTATTTTACACCTTTGTATTTATCCTTTTGCTGTCAACTGTAGATATAGTCATTTTTACAAACTTTTTTGATTAAAAAAAATCTATGTACTGGTTTATTGAAGTGATCTACAATTCTTTTATATTTTTGCTTTTCCTTTTGTGTTTGTCTTTTCTATAGATTCTTGCTTTTCTCTTTAGGGAAGACCTTTCAATATTTCTTTTAGGATAGGTTTACTGTTGCTGTATTCTTTTAGTTTTCACTTGTTTGAGAAATTTTTTATCTGTCCTATTTTAAATGATAATCTTGCAGGGTAGAGTATCCTAGGTTGTAGGTTTTTCCCTTTCAGGGCTTTGAATATATCTTGCCACTCCCTTCTGGCCTGCAATGTTTCTGTAGAGAATTTAGCTGATAACCTTATGGGGGTTCACTTGTAACTATTTTTTTTTCTTGCTGCCTTTAGAATCCTGTCTTTAACTTTTGCCATTTAGTTATAATACGTCTTGGTGTAGGTCTGTTTGGGTTAATCTTGTTTGGGACCCTCTGTGCTTCCTGTACCTGGATACCTGTCTCCTTCTTTAGTTTTGAGACGTTTTCAGCCATAACTTCTTCACATATATTTCTGATCCCCTTTTCTCTTTCTTCTCCTTCTGGAATCCCTATTATGCATAGACTAGAATGCTTTATATTATCCCAGAGTTCTTGTATATTGCTTTCATTTTTTAAAATTAGTTTTTCTCTCTGCTCTTCTGATTGGGTGATTTCCATTATTCTGTCTTCCAGATCACTTATTCATGCTTCTGCAGTATTTAGTTGGCTGTTTATTGCCTTTAGCTTGGTTTTCATCTCGGCAATTGAGTTGTCTAATATTGATTAGCTCCTCTTTACAGTTTCTAATTCCTTGTTACAGTGACCCGTGTTTCTGTTGATAGCGTTTCTTAATTTTTTCAGTATTTTTATTACCTCCTTTTTGAATTCGAGGTCTAGTAGAGTGGAGAGGTCTGTTTCTTTATTTTTTCTTTCAGGGAATTCTCTTGTTCTTTGAATTGGGAGTGGTTCCTGTGCTTTTTCATTTTTCTTATATTTCTCTGGCTCTATGAGTTTAGGAAAAATAGTTATCTACTTTGGGTTTGAAGGGCTGTTTTTATGTGGGAATGTCCCTGTGTTACCTGCTTGAGTCCAGTATTTTTGGTGCATGGGCTGTTTTTGGTATGGATGCTTGCCCTGTCTTTCCTCAGGGTGTGCTGGCTGTTATCCCCTTGATAAGGGGGTGTGATTGGTGTTGTGGTGACCAGAACCTGACAGGATGTTGAGTGGGACCTCCTCTTTGTTCTTTGGTTGTCACTGCCCTGTTGGGGGCAGGGTCTGCTCCCCAGTTTTTGGAATAGAAGCCCCCAGATCTGGTACTAAGCTGTGGTTTGAGGTAGGCAGGAGTGGAGTGCTTCCGTTAGGAAAGGAGCAACTGAGTATTCCCACTCAGGAGCTGTCCCCTGGGACAGCTCTGTGGTGTCACCCATTGTGCACACTCACAAAGTACGCTGTGGTTGGCACTGCCCTCGACGCTGTCTCAGCCATCAGAATGGCGGCAGTTGGCCTGATGTCCCTCAGACACTATGCTCACAAAGCCATGGGCACAAATCTGCCAAAGTCCAGCACCCGGACCTGCCGTGGTCGCCGCCCGGACCCTCTGTGGAAGCACTGAGGATCAGTCCAGACTCCAGCCCTGCCTCTGCATGCCTGAGCCCAGAAAGCCTGCTGTTGCTGAACCTGCTCCAGGCACGGGAGGGCCGATGATCCGCTTGGATGTCCAGCAGGTTCTGCACTCACAAAGCTGCTGGTGACGTACATCTGCAGACGTCGTGCAGCTGCTGGGCATCGGCTCCGATTTCAGCCCCACCTCTGCATGTGGTCGATCTGTTAGTGTGTGCGTGCTCCCAGAGCTCGTATAGGCAGAGCCGTGTGTGGTGTGAGCACACCGAGAATGAGGCTGCTATGGTGGGGCAATGCCCCTCTTTCATGCGTGCGTTGACAATGGGGCTCCTTTGGTGGCCCTCGGCTCCATCCTGCGCCCACCCTTAGTTCCAGCCCGGACCACACTCCAGGTCCTTTGGGTTGTCTCCATGCATCCAAACTGAGTCCTTTCTCTGGGTCTGTCTGCTGAAGCCTGAGCTTCAGCATCCAGCTGCCAGGCCACATCAGCAGGTGTATGTCTCTGCTGGTAAGTGCAGCAAGGGAGCCAGGACTGTCTGTGGTGGTCTCTCTCCGTTCTGCCTGCCGCAAGCCAGCTGGTGCACTCTCCTCCGAGCCTCTGAAGCTCCCTATCTGTTGCGGCTGATATCCCAGCTGGTGAAGAGGGTTCCCAGTGTGAGGGAACCTTTCCTCCTTCACAACTCCTTCCCACAGGCGCAGGTCCCAGCCCAATTCCTCCTTTTTAATCCCTTTCATTCTACCTGGTTACGTAGAGATCTTTCTTGCAGCTTTGGTTGCATGAGATCTTATGGCAGCGTTCAGTAGGTACTCTGTGAGAACTGTTCAAGATGTAGATGTAATTTGGATGTATTTGTGGGAAGAGGTGAGTTCCATATCCTTCTCTTCTGCCATCTGGATCTCCCAGGCAGTTTATTTTTCTTTTTATACCTGGCTACATTTACCATGTGATAAACTTTTCTGGAATTGAATTACATTTTCCAGATGACTTGACAGAGATCTGGGTAGGTATGACATTTAGGGATGTACCTTCAAATAGCATTGGAAATCTGAAAGGTGAGTCTTAATTAGCAGAGCAAGTTATTCGGTTCACCTTATAGATCCAAATCATGGACTTCAGGGATATTTTCTGAAAACTGATTCCTTATTCTGGTTATCATCATTGGTACCGCATCTCCCTTCCTGTTATTGTTGAGCAGCTGCTGTAATTACATGAGTCTCCCAGGATGGAGAGTGGAGGTAGAAATGGATTTTATTCAGTGTTTATCAAGGCATTCTTTAGTGTCTTGCGTCATCTGGATGGAGACCTTTGAAAGAAATAGGTAAGATACTCAGTGTTTCCAGTGAACAGTGGTAAGAGGGTCTTTGCATGTGAAACATTTCCTAAATTTTCTCATTTCAAAATAAGTCAGAAACAGAGCCATTTGTACTAACAAAATAGCAATAGGATGTGTTGTAGAAAGTTAAGGATCTGTTCATGCTCAGATGCTATGGACGTGCCAGTGAAGGACACATCACTTGCCTTTTATTTTCTCTTGAGATGGCTTGACTTTCAATGTTGCTTAGTTTTCTAATCCCCTTCATTGTATACCAGAAGAAAATCTGATGAGAATTATATAGGCCACCTGCCTGAACCTCACAAATGAGAGGAAGGGAGAACTCACCTGGGGAATCTCATCTCTTTTCTGATGAAAAATGACTAATTTGTGATTGGTTGAAATGTAATGCTGAGTAAATAGCAAAGGGCATATGGGATTCTAGGGTCTATTGCATGCTTCCTGAAACTCAGCATATACCCTTCAAACACATGGAAGCCTCTTGGTTATCTGCTGGGGACATGCAAGACAAGAATGACCAAAATCCGTATGTTTAAGAAGGTTCTTGAAAAAGCCATCTCCTCTGGACTTCTAAGACACTAATAAGAAAAGAAAAAAAAAATCTAAGAGTTGTAGCATGTGAAATTACTTAGAGCATGAATGACTTTCTAAGCTTGAGAATATATAAAAAATAGCAAGCAGGGTGTTTTATGGGAGCGTGTCCTGAAGGAATCAGGATAGGTGCCAGACCTGGGCTACCCTCTGCATATACGTCTACTTTGTACTTCTTTTAGGGAACCAACTCTCAGACTCTCTATCTGAAGTGTTCTCTGTGGGGTGGATGCAGTTAACTCCTTCATATAGAGCTATAAATCACTAATAAATTCCATGGGTTTCCTCCTCCTGGTTTTTAACTGGAGCTAATATTTCAATCAAGGGAATGCAGCTCCAATTGTGTGAGAGCCTGTGTATCCACTGGGTGGGGATTACCTTTTGAAGGAGAAATGGGGAGTATGAAGTGCTTTATAGAGTTGCAAGGCTTTTCCTGTGACGTTGGCAGCTTCTGCAGCTGGCAGTGCTCATGATGAAATAGGTGAGACTCATGGTAGACTTCATCCAGGTTTTCTGATGGAGCTTTGCATCTCCAGAGCAGAGAACCTGTAGAATACTTCTCTGCAGCCTTCGTTTCTAATTCAATTCCTGGTGCAGGGTAGGAGCTCTATAAATATTGATTCTTAAATGAATGTCAGCTCGGGACCTACCAGGGGCTAGGGTATCTGGGAGGGAGGAAGAAAGAGGTATTCAGACAGGTACCCGACTCGGAGGGCTAGCATGCTGAATACCAACACTGTATTTGCTCCTTGCTCTGTTCCCTCCTTGCTCGCTCTTTTGCCGTGGTCCCAGTCCTTCTTGACGTGGTTTTTCCTTTTGTGAACAAAGTGGCTTTTTGTTCTGGTTTGTTTTTTACTCCCCTGGAATTCTGCTTCTGCTCCTGCCCCATCCCAGGCCGTCACCTTTGATCTAGGAGCCTGGGTGCTGTGGGCCTTGTGCACAGATATAGTGAACGCATCCCCCTCTTCTCTGTATTCCTTTGAAAAGCCTGTTGGACCAGGACCCCGAACAGAAACGCTTCTCCCTCCACATTTGAAGACAAGCCTTGCCTTTCTCTGCTTTGGGTTTACCTAAGACATAGCCAGGAACTTTGCTCCATCTGTGAGACTCCTGCTGGAGACTTAGTTTGTGCCGCTCTGCTGATCTTTTCTCCAGCTCCTGCTTCTAAAATGGCAAATTTCCTGATGTATTGTATTTGTATTGTTCTGGGGGGGAGAAAACCTTTAAATACCTTTTTAAGGCGAGGAGAAGGAGGAAAAGCCAACTGTTTTTAGAAGAATTTTTATTGGAGTGTAGTTGCTTTACAATGTTGTGTTAGTTTCTCCTGCAGCAGAGTGAATCAGCTATACGTATACACGTATCCCCTCTTTTGGGGATTTCCTTCCCAAGTGTTGTAATTTGGACATCAGAATGGTTTGGCTTGTGTCCTGTAGCCATTCCATAAGGAGTCTTTATTTAGGCAAACATCCATGGAGTGGTTATTCAAGGAGGGATGAAAGTTATTCATCCATCCTAGGTGCCTGGCAAGTTCTTTTTTACACCTGGAGGTAATACGTTCAAGGTGCTTGCTCAAAAACCAAAGGTTTGAGACTTCCCTGGTGGCGCAGCGGTTAAGAATCCGCCTGCCAGTGCAGGGGACACAGGTTCGAGCCCTGGTCCGGGAAGATCCCACATGCCGTGGAGCAAGTAAGCCTGCGCACCACAACTACTGAGACAGCGCTCTAGAGTCCATGCTCTGTAACAAGAGAAGCCACTGCAATGAGAAGCCCGCACACCGCAAGTAGAGAAAGCCCGTGCACAGCAATAAAGACCCAACACAGCCAAAAAATAAATAAATACCTTTATTAAAAAAAAAAAAACCCGAAGGTTTCCACCTTGTGAAAAAGGGAGGGTGGCCTGGTCCCACTGAGGTACAGCAGGACTGCATTAAGTGACTGTCCGTGATTGGGGGAAGGAGTGTTGCTTGTCTTCTTCCCTATTCCTGCCACTGCTGAAAATTTGCATCCACTCCATCTACAATTCCCTGGATTTTTCTGCCTGGGGACAAGAGGACACTGTATGAATTCTGGGTCTTTCTTGCACCTGGTTTGTGGCTGGGAAAGGTTATTGAGCCTAAGGACCTCTTTAAGATCTGTCCCCTGCCAAAAGCCTCCTACTTACTTTACAAGCCTTTTATCCTGAATGTCTACAACATCAGTCATAATGATACCGTTCCATGTTCATTTGCTTAGATATGCCACACTTCTGCTTGCCTTTGGCAACCCTCCTGGACTAGGCTGCTTTTGTTAATCACACGGATGTTGTGAGTATTGTGTTCACAGGTGGATGTAGAGAAGATATTTTGATTGAACTCCAGATTCTCACCACACGAGCTACTCATGCTTAGCAAAAAAGATATTAAACAGTTGTGATCTGGAGTTTCATTAATCTCGGGGATTAAGCTGCTTGCACTTCGGTTACATACTGTGGTTTCTATATCTTCCCCTGATCACATCGACTTTTTCTGAAAGAAATTTTGATGCTAAGCTGTGTTCTGTAATGTTGCAATGTAGAGGTAGTTGTTGATCTTAATCTGAGGTGCTGAATTCATTTCATCTCACGTGCTTTTATGTTAGAGCTTCCTTAATGTTGTCAACAGGAATGCACTTCAGAGGGCTCTGTCCTCATCTTGTGCTTCTGTTCACTGAAGATAAGCATAAATGGCTTTTTTTAAATTGAAGTATAGTTGATTTACAATCAGTGTTGTGTTAGTTTCTGGTGTACAGCAAAGTGATTTAGTTTTTTATATTTATATGCAGTATATACACATATATATTTCATATTCTTTTCCATTATGGTTTATTACAGGATATTGAATATAGTTCCCTGTGCTATACAGTAAGATGTTGTTTATCTATTTTATTTAATTACTTAATTTATTTAAAAGCAGTTTATTTATTTATTGTTTTGGCTGTGTTGGGTCTTCAATGCTGCACACGGGCTTTCTCTAGTTGCAGCGAGTGGGGGCTACTCTTCCTTGCGGTGCACGGGCTTCTCATTGCCGTGGCTTCTCTTGTTGAGGAGCATGGGCTCTAGGCGCACGGGCTTCAGTAGTTGTGGCTTGCAGGCTCTAGAGCGCAGGCTCAGTAGTTGTGGTGCACGAGCTTAGTTGCTCCGTGGCATGTGGGATCTTCCCAGACCAGGGCTCAAACCCATGTCCCCTGCATTGGCAGGTGGATTCTTAACCACTGTGCCACCAGGGAATTCCCTATCTATCTTATATATAGTAGTCTGTATCTGGTAATCCCAAACTCCTCATCTATCTCTCCCCATCCTTTCCTCTTTGGTAACCATAGTTTGTTTCCTATGTCTGTGAGTCTGTTTCTGTTTTGTAAATATGTTCATTTGTATCATATTTTAGATTCTACATATAAGTGATATCATATGATATTTGTTTTTCTCTTCCTTACTTCACTTAGTATGATAATCTCTGGGTCCCTCCACATTGCTGCAAATGGCATTATTTCATTCTTTTTTAGGGCTGAGTAATATTCCACTGTATATATATATATGTGTGTGTGTGTTTACACACACACACACATACATTCTTTATCCATTCATCTGTTGATGGACATTTATGTTGCTTTCATGTCTGGGCTATTGTACATAGTGCTGCTATGAACATTAGTATGTATGTATCTTTTCAAATTAGAGTTTTCTCTGGATATATGCCCAGGAGTGGGATTGTTGGATCATATGGCAACTCTAGTTTTAGTTTTTTGAAGAACTTCCATACTGTTCTCCATAGTGGCTGTATCAATTTACATTCCCACCAACAGTGCAGGAGGGTTCCCTTTTCTCCACACCCTCTCCAGCATTTATTGTTTGTAGATTTTTTGATGATGGCCATTCTGATTGAAGGTGATACCTCATTGTAGTTTTGATTTGCATTTCTCTAATAAGTAGTGAAGTTGAGCATCTTTTCATCTGTTATTGGCCATCTGTTATGTCTTCTTTGGAGAAAGGTCTATTTAAGCCTTCTGCCCATTTTTTCAGTTTTTGACTGGGTTGGTTTCTTTTGTTTTGTTTTTGTTATTGAGCTGTATGAACTGTTTGTATATTTTGGAAATTAAGCCTTTGTCAGTCACATCATTTGCGAATATCAATATTTTCTCCCATTCTGTAGGTTGTCTTTTCATTTTGTTGATGGTTTCCTTCGCCGTGCAAAAACTTATAAGTTTGATTAGGTCCCATTTGTTTATTTTTTACTTTTATTTCTATTGCCTTGGGAGACTGACCTAAGAAAACATTGCTATGATTTATGTCAGAATGTTTTGCCTATGTTCTCTTCTAGGAGTTTTATGGTGTTTTGTCTTATATTTAACTTTTTAAGCCATTTTGAGTTTATTTTTGTGTATAGTGTGAGGGAGTATTCTAATTTCATTGACTTACATATGGCAAGCTGCAATTTCTTATTTTGTTTTCCTATCAGTTATCAGTGGGTCTAAACAACTCCCTTAGTTGTGCTGCCAGGACTAAGTGAGAAAAGATGAGAAAGAGGGAGGGAAAAAAAAGACAGACTGATAAAGTATGAGATTAAGAAGGGAGAGGGGAAAGATAGCAGCATTTTGGAAAGGTGATGTAGGACACTAATCACTTGAGGGCTGTCAGTCTCCTGCATAGTAGTTTATGAGCCGAGGATTAGAAAGGGCCCATCTGCAGGCCCCAAAAGAAAGTGTGTGTGGGGGCCATGTGGCTGGTCAGTGCCACTTCTCTTCTCCCTAAGTTTGATGGTCCAAGGATAGGAGAGTTGTCAGGGCTGAGGGAAACAGAGAGCTGGGGATTCCTGAGTCTTAAGTCTGTCTCTTAAGTGACTTGAAGAGTCACACAGAAAATTGTCCAACATAAGACAAAGGACATCTGACTAGTAAAGTCTTTGGGTATAAGTAAAAGCTAAAAACAGAAAGAAAGGCCAGAAAGAATTGATGATGAAAATAATTCTTTCAAAGAGAGAAACATCTCAGAAAAATCCACAGAACCGGAGAATCCTAGAGTGACAGCACTCCCAGGTGTCATTTTAGCTTCATCTGTGTGCTTTGTAGGTAGGGAAACCGAGGCCAGGAGAGGAAGTGACATGCCCCAAGCTACACAGTAAGTGGCTGAGCAAAGCTGTGTATCACAGGGTCCTTTCCATACTGTTAGGCTGCCTTGTCTAGAAAGGGAATCATGGGCTATCAGCCATGCTGCATAGAATCAAATAAAACAGGATAGCCGAGAGTTTGATTCATTGCATCAAGAGAAGAGCCATGTCTGAAATGGATTTCATCTTTTTGAGGTCTTGTCCTTTTCCAGACTGAGCCAGACTCCCTGGGGGCAGCAAATAAAAGCAACATTCTAGATGGAGTCCAGGCTGCCTGGTACAGACTTACACTCAAAAGGTCGATGTGGAAACGGACTCACCTTCCATGTACCATGATTTGATTTCCGTTGGGGCAAGGGGAAAGGAAATTGGGAAAGGTACGTAGGTGAAGAACAAGTAGATGTGATTCTGTGTGTCCTTTCTCCAGGGAAAAGGGATCAGATGCAGCTTGAGTTTCTCAATTCCTGGTGGCTCCAGTGGGTGCCGGGCAGAGCCCCACATTTTGGCAGCCTCTTCTGCAGATGGAAATGAACTCATTGGCAGCTACACACCGAGAATGAGAAAGGCTTCAAAACTCTTTTGGAGCTACTTAGTGAGGAGAGTTGCTGTTGAAGACGAGGATGGCTTATTTCCATCTTACAGGTGTGCATTTTGTTAAATGCACTTGGCCCTGCCCCATTAAATGAGCCTTTCGCTCTCGGTAGCTTGTTGAAAGAATTGCTAGGGCTCTGCTTCATTGCTTCTTGGCAGGCAGGTTAGTAGAACACTTTGGTAGCAAATGTCAAGACAGAATACTGAGGCTTAGAATTATGGCCTGCTTAAACCTCCTTAGCTTCTGTGGGCTGTTACTTTTGTTTATTTACTTACTCTTAAATTTTTTTCCTATGGTATGTCCCCTGTAGTGACAGAACCAAGAGCAACTGTGGATCAGTTTACTGCTTATTTAGTTATATTTTATGATTCTCTTTTTATTGGTTTCTAGATCTCCTGTGATTTAAGTGACTCACTTACTTCTGTGCATATCTGGGTTGCTTCCTCTTTAGCTAAACTCAGTAAGACTTTAAGGGGTTTACAGACCCATATTTGGGAAGATGAATATTTTGGCTAGAGAGATTCTGAAGTGCGAAGTAGCCATGGTACTCGTGGTCCTCTGGGGCTGTGCAGTCAATGTAACGAGGTTCATGAATGCTGCACAGTATCATTGACAGTCAATGGTGTTAGTACACTTTTTGCCCCCTTTTGATTTAAGATGTTGGAAAGGGAGTCACTGTAACCAGTCTAAACATGTTTCATTTCAAGGACAGAACTAGACATTTTCATTGATTGCTCTTCCCTTTGAGAACATTTTTGGGAGCCCTGCGGAGTGGGCAGGTTTCAAAGGTGTCAGAACCACTGAGTCAAAATACATTTAATTGTTGGTCGATATGGTATAGTTCTATATGTATCGCTGCAAGATTATCAGAACTTATTGGGGCATTTGTTCTAATAGGCTTTGAGGGCTTCCCTGGTGGCGCAGTGGTTGAGAGTCCGCCTGCTGATGTAGGGGACGTGGGTTCGTGCCCCGGTCCGGGAGGATCCCACATGCTGCGGAGCGGCTGGGCCCGTAAGCCATGGCCACTGAGCCTGCACGTCCAGAGCCTGTGCTCCACAATGGGAGAGGCCACAACAGTGAGAGGCCCGCGTATCGCAAAAAAAAAAAAAAAAAAAAAGGCTTTGACTTTTTGTAGGGTGCTGCTCTTTGCTAGAATAAAGGAAAAGAGGAGGTTGGGGAATTGTCCTTTCTACCTTCACTGTGCCTTGGTTTTCAGTATTGAGATGCATGGATGGAATGTGAAGGAGCTAAATGATTTTTAAAAACATAGTTTATTTATTCAACAAGTATTTATTGAATTGCCTGCTTGGTGCCAGGAGTTGGAGATACAGTAGTGAACTTTTTCTAGGGCATATGTTATATTGAGGAAGGAGGGAAAACAAACAAGTATGTCTCTGGTGATAAGTGCTATGCAACAATAGGGAGAGGGAAAGAGAGAAGAGAGAAAAGAAAAGAGAAAAAAGAAAAATAGTAAAGGAATAAGAAAACAGAAGAGGAAAGGAAAAGCAAGCAGGGGAGGGGGCTAGGGCATGCTGGGGTGCTATTTTAAAGAAGCGTAGTCAGGAAAGACCTCTCTGATAAGGGGACTTTGGGCAGAGATCTATCTGAAGGAAGGGAGGAAGCAGCTGAATGCCAGCCGTGGAATGATCTGGGCCGAGAGGTGGAGTCCACCCCTCCCTGCCACACTTCCCGGAAGGCACAACTTACTTCCCTTGCTGTTTTGGATTCATAAGACAGATATTATCATTTTTACCATAGGTTTATGAAGCAGTTACTATAAAATGAGAGTTATGGATATAAAGTATTTGTTATGGTAGTTGTTGTTGTTAAGCATTATCTATTACATGGTATTCTGACTTTTTACAAAGTCACAAGAAAGACTCCAGCCCACCAAACTCTTTATTGCTTCTGAGGTATTTGTAGGCATAGAAAACCATTCCTTTGGGGATGGGAATGCTACATAAATGTAGAATTGTTTTACTGCCCCAGCAGTTCAGATCACTGGAGAGTGTTCTCCTCTGAAATAAAAGCAGGTTTGCTTAGGGATAGATTTGAATCAATGACAGAACTTGAAATGATGCCAGCAACCCCATTCTCTCACAGTGTATGATGTGGCAGAGGGGAAAGTTGGAGGAGGAGGAGGCAAAGGAATGCATTGGCTTTGCATTAGCCAGACCTGGAAGTAAGCCAGAATCCATCTAGAAACCATATAGTCAGTCTGTGTTGTCAATCACTGTCTACCAGCCCAGAGCTACTGGATCAGGGCCTTTGGGGTTGGCATGCTGGAGTAAACAGTGAAGCAGACAAGGCTAAGAATGTGCTTAATTAGTAAGGGTATACCTTCATATTTTTAAACCAAAGTTACTTGGGAATCATGGAAAATATTCATGGCAAGAATGAACTCTTCAAAGCAGATTACTCCCAGTTAGGTCTGGTTTTCCCAGGGACCTTGTAATACCCTGGTGTCAGCTGTGTTTTGTAAATCTTGAGGGTTCCATAATCCAAAAAAAGTCATGTACCACGATGTTCATTGCAGCACTATTTACAATAGTCAGGACATGGAAGCAACCTAAGTGTCCATCGACAGATGAATGGGTAAAGAAGATGTGGCACATATATACAATGGAATATTACTCAGCCATAAAAAGAAACGAAATTGAGTTATTGTAGTGAGGTGGATGGACCTAGAGTCTGTCATACAGAGTGAAGTAAGTCAGAAAGAGAAAAACAAATACCGTATGCTAACATATATATATGGAATCTAAAAAAAAAAAATGGTTCTGATGAACCTAGGGGCAGGACAGGAATAAAGACACAGATGTAGAGAATGGACTTAAGGACACAGGGAGGGGGAAGGGTAAGCTGGGACGAAGTGAAAGCGTAGCATTGACATATATACACTACCAAATGTAAAATAGATAGCTAGTGGGAAGCAGCTGCATAGCACAGAGAGATCAGCTTGGTGCTTTGTGACCACCTAGAGGGGTGGGATAGGGAGGATGGGAGGGAGACACAAGAGGGAGGGGGTATGGGGATATATGTATGCATATAGCTGATTCACTTTGTTATACAGCAGCAGAAACTAACACAACATTGTAGAGCAATTATACTCCAATAAAAATGTTAAAAAAAGGATATTTAATCAGTTTTATGTGTATGTTTACATATGCATATGTATGAATAAATAAATATGCATTTTCCCAGTCTCTCTCTGTGAAGGTTTAAAATATTTTAAAAGACAGAGTTAGAGGGACTTCCCTGGTGGTCCAGTGGCTAAGACCCCGTGCTCCCAATGCAAGGGTCCTGGGTTTGATCCCTGGTCAGGGAACTAGATCCCACATGCAGCAACTAAAGATTCCGTGTGCTACAACTAAACAGTAGATCCCGCATGTGGCAACGAAGATCCTGTTTGCCGCAACTAAGACCCGGTGCAGCCAAAGGAAAAAAAAAAAAGAATTAGAAACATCAGAAAGCAAATGAGAGATAATTTACCAAGAACCAGAGGTGATATGTTATATCACTTTTGGGGGCACTTTTCCTTGATTCTCCCTGCTCACCCCTCCAACCCCTCAGGCTGGGTGAGATGCCCTTCCTCTGAGCTCTCAGAGTATCCTATGTGTATCTCAGTCACAGAAGTGGCTTCTTCTTAATTCAGTATCTGTCTATGGGTTTCTGAAAACCTGACTGTGTCCTTGAGCTCAGAATCATCAGCCCTTTGCTTGGTGCTTGACGTGTAATAGGGGCACCGTGTATGTTTCTTGAATAGATGATGAATAAAGGAGTTACTAAGATTTATATCTGGTTTGAACTTCTTGGTAGCCAAAGCAAGAAGAAAAATATATTGATTACCCAGTTCTCATAGGCATATAAGAGTAAACAGAGCATTATTTTTACATTATTTTTTTTCTTGGTGCTAAGTTCCTGAAAGTATCTGATGAAACATGATATAAAGATAGGATAGTAAGGGCTTCCCTGGTGGTGCAGTGGTTGAGAGTCCGTCTGCTGATGCAGGGGACACGGGTTCGTGCCCTGGTCCGGGAAGATCCCACATGCCGCGGAGCGGCTGTGCCCGTGAGCCATAGCCGCTGAGCCTGTGCGTCCGGAGCCTGTGCTCCGCAACGGGAGAGGCCGCAACAGTGAGAGGCCCGCGTACCGCAAAAAAAGTTTTGAGAAATGTTATTTTCAATAATTGGTCAGCTACTCTTGCCCTGGACTAAATGAAAGAATTACTTGGATAGAGCCTGGCAGCTGGAGGCCAACTCTAGCACCTGGAGAATCTGGGTCTTCCTTAGCTTCCTAGCAGATTACCTGTTAGAGCCTCACTTTCCCAGATGGCAGTGGGTCCATGAGACAGCTTATTTTATGCCACTGGATTTTATTTTCATGATTGCCACTATCTGATAGATATCTACTGAGATTTTATTGTGCTCTCAGGCGTAGGCATTAAGTGGAGTATATGAATTAAGGGAAAACATCCAAGAGAAAACAAATGGTGAGGATGCTGCAGTTTATTTAGGACTTCAGCACACCCTCACCTATACCCTAACAGGTGTGGGTTCTTCAAATTCTGCAGAAAAATTTGCCCTTGCTGACTTGTAGGCTTTATGAGAAAAAGATTATTTTTTGGAAACAAATGTGGATATCAGAATACAGGTGAGAATAAGCTAATGGGTACCTGCTTAATTAAAAAATATTTTTAGGGCTTCCCTGGTGGCACAGTGGTTGAGAGTCCGCCTGCCAATGCAGGGGACACGGGTTCGTGCCCTGGTCCGTGAAGATCCCACATGCCGCGGAGCAGCTGGGCCCGTGAGCCATGGCCGCTGAGCCTGCGCGTCTGGAACGTGTGCTCCGCAACGGGAGAGGCCACAACAGTGAGAGGCCCCCGTACAGAAAAAAAAAAAAAAATTTTAAATCGGCTTCTTTGATGAAGACAGAATAGTGCCAAGAAGTACAAAGATACAGTTGCTGAAGGAAAGAAGGTTTTTTTGGTGAGGTATGGGCTGAGACAGGAGAGAGAGGACAATTAAAAATCCTTTGATTCAGCAACATAATTATTATTTGAATGTCTTTAAAGGGTGTATTTTCTTTTAAGTTGGATAATCAATTAGTGGAGAAAGACATTGAGTGGTTAAGGGTTTTGTATCTCAAGACAGTCAGAGGCGAAAGGACCAGAAACAGATATTTATTGAGCATCTACTTTTTTTCCAGGCAGCTATAAAGAGTTTTTAGATATTTTTCCTTTCCTCTGAACTCTTGTGGTAATTCTGTTAGTCAAAGAAGGGGAAACTGGATTGTCGACGTTAAGTAAATTGTTGAGATTGTGCAGTTAGTGTATACATCAAAGCCAGGGCTGAAAGCCACTTAAGTGTTTTCCAAAACTCACCCTGGTGTTAATTTTTTATTTTAAACCTGCTCCAGTGGCTTTCCATTTGCATGTAAGGGACCCACAGGGGCTTCAGAGCTTTACAAGGGCTTTGTTCAAGAGCACATCTGGCATTATCTGTAATACAAAAATGTCTTACAGATATATGTATGTCTATATTTCAAGAATGTGTAGCCATTTTGAGATTCCAATTAATGTATTTGAAAGCATTATGTCTAGAATATAAATTCAGCAAGACCAGAGACTTTTTGGTATATTTTCTGTGATGTAACAAAGTGTCTAGAACCGCATTGGCATAGCAGATTGCTCAGTAGATATTTGTGCACACCAAGAATGAAAGTCATTATAGTTCTTTAAATAAGCCATGCTTTAATTCTATTGATAGAAATTTAGACTGTTTCCACTTTTTTCTTTTATAAACAATACTTATACAGGCTGCAACTATGTTCTTATACATACATCTTTGCACTTTATAAAGAAATATCCTATTATTTCATTGCAATAGATTCCTGGAAATGGAATTGCTGGGTGAAAGGAATACATATTTTAGATTTTGTTTTGTTTTTTTTTTTTTTTGGCGGTACGCGGGCCTCTCACTGTTGTGGCCTCTCCCGTTGCGGAGCACAGGCTCCGGAAGCGCAGGCTCTGCGGCCATGGCTCATGGGCCCTGCCGCTCCGCGGCATGCGGGATCTTCCCCGACCGGGGCACGAACACGTGTCCCCTGCATCGGCAGGTGGACTCTCAACCACTGCGCCACCAGGGAAGCCCTATATTTTAGATTTTGATACAACCTTCCTGCGAGCAGTTTGGCACAATTTATCAATGACATTAACTCTAATCGCATGTGAGATTGTGTGTTTCACCTCAATCCGGCTGACACGAATTTTCAGGCTTTTTGCTCTCTTAAACTATCATTAAATTCCAAAATTTGGTAGGCTTACTGCTTCCTCTAAGTTTCTATTTATCCTTCTTAGAAGCTAGGACAGTATAGTGTGGCTTCTTTCCTCCTGTGTTGAGAGAGTATATGTGATGATATTATTCAATGAAGTTTTTTTTTTAACCCAAGTTATGTTCTCTTTCCTACTCTCTGCACCCCTATTTGAATATATGGATTCTCTCTTGTCATTGGTAACTATGTGCCTAAAGAGGAAAAAAAAGTCTAGAATTGGTTGTATATCATTAGCAAGTGGATTGGACCACTTGGTGAGAAACCATGGATGCATTTCTAGACCAGATTTAACCGCTGTGGGAATGATCGGTCATTGGGAATGTGGGGTCTCTTGTTCTGGCCCAGCCAGCAATGTAAATGCATGAGAGTCTATAGTATGTTCCTGTTGGCTGTTAAGGATGCAGAGAAGCAGCTGCAAAGACCTTGATCTTTGCCCCATAAGCAGGTGTGGATGGGAAAATCCATGTGTGACCAACAGGTCTTTCTGTTACCAACCAGGGTTCTTGGCTTCCTTAATCAATAGAAATTGATCAGAGGCCAGGCAGGAAATTCAGGCAAGGCTTTATTGGGGCCCCTGCTGCAGCAGGGGGAATGAGAACAAACAACAGTTTGCTTGCTCGCTCCCCCAAGGGGGACGAGCTGGTTCCTTATATGGGGTGAGAGTAGGGGTGTGTCTGGGGGTGGGGCCAGACGAGTGGGTTAGGTGGTCTGCCCACCCCTTTGGTGGTGGTGTGTGCAGGGGGCATGTGCAGTACCCTGCTTTTGCTCCTGGCTGTTCAGAAGTGGCAGTTGGGTTTTTTTTGGTCTTTTTGTATCTTGTGACATAATTTGCCCCAACTGCTCATGCACGCAGTTATTTTTAGTCCCTTACAGTTTCTTCGTATTTTCGTTGCTCAAGGATATGTTTGTCCAGGTGCAAGCACTGCAGCAAAGGGTCCCTGGTCCCAGCCTGTCTCATTGCCTAGCAAGGAACGTAAAAGGCACTGACTTATTGCTGGTCTTTGCTTTGCACAGGTTTTCAGCAGAGGATTGTAAAGACCTCAGAAGCATGTGCCCGGCATTCTCCAAAACAAAGTTAGCAGTCTGTATCTTCTGAAGTAATTAGTGTTCTGTCTTATTCACACAAGAAAACTGTGTAAACAAGTATAGGGTTGACCCTTGAACAACCTGGGTTTGAACTGCATGACTTCACTTATAGGAGAATTTCTTTCAGTAGTAAATAACACAATACTACGTGATCTGTTGTTGGTTGAATCCGCGGTTGGTTGAACCTGTGGCTGCAGAATCATGGACACAGAGGACCAACTATGAGTTACGTGCAGATTTTCGACTGTACAGAGGGTCGGCACCCCTAACCTCCTTTTTCCTCTTTTTGCATAGGATACCAGGAAGTTCAGAACCAAAGGTAAATTCTAATAACCCATTCATCATTGCTTCAGTAAAAACATACATGGAGCTCCTATTCCTTGTCAAGTACCGTGAAAGTACTGGTGGGTTCAGGTTGCTGCTCGGGAAGGAATGGTTTCTTGCCTCCTTGAGCCCCGTGCTTTGGATGCTTGCTCTGGAAGGGGAGAGCCCAGCTTTTCCCATGGAACATAACCCGTCTCCACTAAGCTTATTAGCACTAGAAAGGAGGTGGCTCATTTTCCTCTCAGGTAGAGACAAAGGCTGCTCTTGTCCCAGGTGAAGGGCCTTTGGTGACTTGATTAGCACACAGCCTGGCCTGTGCTGATTTTCAGATGGAGACTATCAGATATAATCTGCCGCCTCATTAGGCTGACACTGTTCCTGCCCCCTCTTGTAATAATGTCACTGGAGCACTTAGTAATCTAGGTAAGTGCTGTAAGCATACACTGCAGAGGTAACCCAGGGTCAGTGGTGACAGATGCTTGAAAAAGCAGTTGTTTTCTCATTCCTGGCTCTGGTTAAAATATAACAGGGCAAGAGGTCTAATAATCATGCAGATTTAAATATTAGAGGAGCAGCATTTGAGGCAATATAACTTTTTATCTCTGATTCAAACTTGCAGGTTTTCAAGATTGAGGGGACAGTGCAATAAATTGGCTGATTGCCATGGGCTTACAGAAGGGTTCATTTATGTTAGAGAAGAGAAGGCAGAGAGGGGCCCTTAAGTGTTTGAAGATATGTACAAAATGGACAATATTTACGAACTCTTCTTTTCCAGTGAAAACAGGAGGTTATGTCTTATTAATGATTCAAGGAGTAATTAGGTTAGACTATAAGAAGAACTTGCTGGCTAGAGACTGGAAAAGCCCATGGGTGGGGGAGTGGAATAGGCTCCCACCTTTTATACATACATGTGTGTGTGTGTGTGTGTGTGTGTGTGTGTGTGTGTGTGTGTGTAGTCTTTTAATAGTAGGCACTTATTTTCTTTATTGGAAATGGATTCCAGAAACAGTTGGGCGGATGCTAGGCTGTGCACTAACTCACAAAGGTATATAACCTGCCCCCAGAGAACCATGCAGACGTGGCAGGAACTGGACAGATCATTCTATATTTAGTGGGTTACAAGGATGCAGTGGGGGAAGGGCTGGGGACCGTGGAGCATTTGGCTCGATGCCAACTGATACCATCTTCTCTGTGGGTCAGACCTGGGAAACTAGAGCGATGGGTGAGCTTGGGACTCAATGCTTCCCAGGATGTGGGGCTCCCTTAAAGAACCAAAATGGGGGAGGGATGCCTTCAAAGCAGAACTGTCTGGAAGCATCAAAGTGGAGAGACTACTTTCTGTCCCTGTGATTCTCTGACATAGGATAGCACAATTTCTTTGGTAAGTGAAGCCCAGAGAAGGTAAATGGGAGAAGTCCAATAGAGAGCTGAATTTGATAGGGGTCCAGGGTGTCCCTCCAGGGGATGGGCAGATGAATCCTTGATCCTCAGGGACTTAGCTAGATCTGATATACCTGCCGGGTCATGAGGGCTGAGGTCCCTCCGAGATGCTTAGATTCAAATAACTTCATTGAACTTATCCTAGCTTTTAGAATGCTTCTGTATAGTATTGGGATTTTATTCCTCATACTGTTTGAAAGGGTCTTCCCTAACTTTTACAGTTGGATGACCAAGAAAATAAATGCTGATTCTGAACGTGTAACGTGTTAGCTTGGTGAATTTCAACAAAATCCAGCATTGAGGTACAAGTTCGTTCTCCCTTATTGAGTCTGCTCTTTCTCTAGAGAGAACTTTTCTCCATTTGCCCTATCTTTGAAGATTGGCTAGGCTAAAAGACTAGAAAAAGCTGCAGTGTGAAAAAATAAACTTACGTTAGATGGGGTTTGGCCAAAACGTAAAGCTATGCTAGAAATCTTCCATCTGCAAATTTTATTTATATCCCATACGTAAATTAAATATTATGTACGTACCTTGTACTACTAGGTACTGATGGACAGCAGTAAACACTGCCCCCATGGGGCTTACCTTCTAGTGCGGGAAGCAAACAAATAAGCAGTGAAAATCATGTTAGGTAGTGATAAGTGATGGGAAAAGAGATAAGGGTAAGGAGAGCTGAGTGGGTCCTTGGAGTAAGTCATGTGACTGCCTGAGAGAGTGGGAGCGCTGCTGTGGTGGTGGCGCTGGAACCATTCCAGGAAACAGGAACAGCACCTGCCAAGGTCTTGAGGTAGGGCTAGAATTTGCTTGGTATGTCCTTTGGGAGTAGGGAGAGGAGAGAGATCAGAGAGGTAGCCAGGATTCATCAAGCTGGTTTGCCATGAAAGGAAGCAGTCTTCCATTTGTTTGCACTGTTCTTGCCCTGCAGTTTTTGACTGAACACGCTTCCACGTACCAGTCAGGTAATGAACCTCTTGAAAACCTTGTTGAACATGTTTGCTGGCTTAATTGCACAGACACGTTAGCCCTGACAGTTCATCAATAAAGGAATTTAAAGGGAATGTGCAAAGGAGTTTGGAATGTCTGCAGTTTGTTAGGCTTATCACTAGAGACTTCATTTTATTTAGATACTGTATTTTAAATGAACGAATAAAATGACAAGGCTTTTTGCCTGTTTATTATTTCAGTAGTAATACACGAACATGGTAAAAATGCAGATAATTTCCTTTAGTTAAAATAAGGCTTCCCTGTCTCCCAGTTCTTAGAGAAGCAACCACCGTTAGCAGATTCTGTTAGCAGGGTATGTTCCTAGAATGAAAATAAATACCCTTTTCCTCTATAAAAAATGAATGGTCATGGCTATACGCATTGTTTCACATCTTAAAGATCTTGGAGCTCTTCAATATCATAAATGTGGCATTGTCTCATTCTTGGTGCTATTCAGTTACCTTAGAAGACCACAGTTTAATCATTCCCACATTGATGGACATTAAGGTTTTTGTATCTTTTGCTGTAACAGTCAATACTGTGATGAAAATCCTTGTACACTCTTGGCTTTGCACATTTCTAAGTGTATCTGTAGCAAAAATTCCAGGAAAGCATTGTTAGACAAGGGGGAAATGTGTATTTTAAGTTTCGATAGATTTGCCAAATTATAACAATTTACGCTCCCACCTTGGCCAGGAGTCCATGCTCTCCCACATCCTAACCAACCACCTTGTATTACCCTTCTTCTGTGTTTGCAACGTAGGCAAAAAATGCTGTTTATTGTATTTTTATTTCTCTTAGAATGAAGTTGAATTCAGAGATAAACAATATTGTATTTTGGTCAAGGGGGTATTATGTGTGTGACTATGATCCTTTGAAGTATGTGGGGACTTCTTGGAAACTGAGTACCTGGATAATTTTATAAATGGTCCCATGTGCTGGAAAAAAATAAAGAATGTGAATTCTGTTTGTTGGGAGCAGGGTTTTAAGAGTATTTTTGTATTAATCTCGCTGGTTAAATTGTTCACATTTTCTGTAGCCCTACTGGTTTTCTCCTGCATCTGTTCTCAGATCACTTCTTTCAGAAGAGAACATCTCCCACTCTGGATTTTTCCATTTGTCCTTATAGTTGTCAGCTTTCACTTGACATTTTTGTAGACGATTATTGTTTAGGAACATTATAGTTATTTCTTCTTGGTGCACTGCACACATGAATTGTTCCTTTTTGTCTCTGATATTAATATTGCTACACCAGCTTCTCTTTTTAGGTGGTGTTTGGTATATCTTTCATTTTCTGTATTCTTTCTACATTTCTATCATTTTGTTCTGTTCTAGAAATGTCACTTGAAAACTGTATAAATGAATCAGATTTGTAAACCCATTCAGCATTTTTTTTTGTTTTTTTAATGCACAAATTATTAATAATTTCCAACCATTCAGCATTTTGTATTCTAATAAATGAAGTTCATATGTTCATACTTTTTGAATTACTGATATATTTGAATTTATTTCTGGTATGTTATTTTGTGTTATGTAAAGCCTTTTAAAAATATTTATTTATTTATTTATTTATTTGGTTGCCCTGGGTCTTAGTTGCGGCTGGCGGGCTCCTTAGTTGCAGCTCTCAGGCTCTTAGTTATGGAGCGCCAGGTCCTTAGTTGCAGTACGTGGGCTCCTTAGTTGCAGCAGGCGGACTCCTTATTTGTGGCTCAAGGGCTCCTTAGTTGTGGCTCACTAGCTTCTTAGTTGTGGCATGTGAACTCTTAGTTGCTGCATGCATGTGGGATCTAGTTCCCTGACCAGGGATCCAACCTGGGCTGCCTGCTGTAAAACCTTTTTTTTCTATTAAAAAATAGTTCCTGTCTTCTGTTGGATTAATCAAATTTTCTTTTTCTTTTTTTTAATATTTATTTGGCTGCGACGGGTCTTAGTTGTGGCACGCTGGATCTTCGTTGCTGTGTGTAGGATCTTTAGTTGTGGCATGCGGGATCTAGTTCCCTGCAGGGGGCCTGGGCCTGATCGAACCCGGGCCCCCTGCATTGGGAGTGTGGAGTCTTAACCACTGGACCACCAGGGAAGTCCCTAATCAAATTTTCTCTTATTGTTCCTTTTCCCCTTTGCCTAATTGGAAGCTGATTTAGTTTTCTAAGGCTGCTGGAACAAAGTGCCACCTGCTAGGTGGCTCAAAACCACAGAAATGTATTCTCTCACAGCTCTGGAGGCTAGAAGTCTGAAGTCAAGGTGTCTGCAAGGCCATGCTCCTCTGAAACCTGTAGGGGAATCTCTCCTTGCATCATCTTAGCGTCTGGTGGTTGCTGACAGTATTTGGCATTCCTTGGTTGGCCCTTACATCACTCTAACCCCTGCCATCCTGATCACACAATCTTCCAAAGGTCTCTGTGGGGTTTCTGCTCTTAGCTTTATTATTTCCTTCTGTCTGCTTGCTTTGGGTTTATATTACTCTACTTTTTCTAGGTTCTTGAGGTGGGAGCTAGATTATTGCTTTGAGACATTGCTTTTTTAATGTTTGCATTTAGTAGTTTAAATTTCCCTCTCAACACTACTTTAACTGTGTTCCACTTATTTTGACCTATTGTATTTTCATTTTCATTCAGTTAAATATATTTTAAAATTTCCTTTAAGACTTTGGCTTTGACCCATTTAGAAGTGTAGTTTCCAAGTGTTTGGAGTTTTACCTGTTACCCTTCTGTTACTAATTTCTAGTTGATTCATTGTGGCTGGAGAATATACTCTGGCTGATATAAATTCTTTTAAAATTGTGGAGGTTGGTTTTATAGCCCATGATGTCTCTTTTGGTCAGTGTTCCATGGGCATTTGGAAAGAATGTGTTTCTGTTTGGGGCTGGAGTGTTGCATAAATATCTATTAGGTTCTGTTGGTTGATGGTATTTTTGTCGTATATTCTTCTATAACCTTGCTGATATTCTGTCTAGTTGTTCTATTAATTGTCGAGAGAGGGCAATGCATTTCTTAAAGTCTTTCTTCTCAGAATGCATCCTTCCTCTTTGAAGACCAAAATATTTTCTGAATTCATAAGGAGCATTAAATTACCTGACCAGTGAATCAATAGACCATGGTGGTTATGTGACCCGATTGTCCCTTCCTTGTATCCTTAACTCTTTCTTTAAAATAAATAATATATTTTGTTTTAAATTTTAATTTTTTAATTGAAGTATAGTTGAGTTATAATATTGTATTAGTTTCAGGTATACAGCAAAGTGATTCAGTTATGTGTGTGTGTGTATATACACACACACACACACACACACACACATACGTATATTTAGATTATTTTCCATTATATATTAAGTATAGTTCCCTGTGCTATACAGTAAATCCTTTTTGCTTACCTGTTTTATGTATGGTAGTTTATATTGATATATGTTAATCCCATACTTCTGTTTTATCCCTCTCTCCCTCCCTCCCTTTTCCCTTTGGTAACCGTAAGTTTGTTTTCTATGTCTGTGAGTCTGTTTCTATTTTGTATATATAGATTCATTTTTATTATTTTTTAGATTCCACATAAAAGTGATCATATAATATTTGTCTTTCTCTGTATGACTTCACCAAGTATAATATTCTCTAGGTCTATCCATGTTGCTGCAGATGGCAATATTTCATTTTGTATGGCTGAGTAATATTCCATTGTATGTATACATATAGATAGATAGGTAGATAGATACATAGGTAGATAGATAGATATCTATATATATATATCACATCTTCTTAAGCCAGTTCTCTGTTGATGGGCACATAGGTTACTTCCATGTCTTGGCTATTGTAAATAGTGCTGCTATGAACATTGAGGTGTATGTATCTTGCCAAATTAGCGTTTTTGTCTTTTTTGGGATATATGCCCAGGAGTGGGATTGTTGGATCATATGGTAACTCTATTATTTAAGGAACCTCCATACTGTTCTCCATAGTGGCTGCATCAATTTACATTCCTACTATTATTACCATCTTACATTAGTGTGGCATATTTGTCACAATTAATGATTCAGTAATGACAAATTATAATTAACTAAAGTCCACATTTATTCACATTTCCTTAGTTTTGACCTAATGTCTTTTCTCTGTTCTAGGGGCCCATCTAGGATATCCCATTACATTTACAGACTATCCTTTATTTTTTTGTATTCATGAATCAATTTATTTTCCAGCAAAGTTTGTTAATTGGTAGCTTTCTCTCTTATGAGACAAGAATATTAACATACTTTAATTCCCCTTTGTTTTTGCACCCCGGCTTCTTGGCTAGTGTTATGTAAATTTTGGTTCCAACTTTTTTTAGGACTATAAATGCCAATGAGTTTATAATCATGGCAAAGACATTCAATGAGAAATGGCTGTTCTTGGTTTTCCTGTGCTGAGGACATCGGTGAAAACCATAGGTCTGCACAACCAAGTTTTGGCTATCCAGTTGATGATTTTAGAAATTTGTCATCTGAAATTGCAGAATGATATTTTTCTCAAATCACTCCACCTTCACCCCAAAAGAATGGCAAAGAAAATTAACCGTGGGTGGCAAAAACTTGTTTTCAATCTCAGTGGTTTCTAGACCCAGATATCTCCATCCAGTTGTCTCTCTTTTGGGGAAGCATAAAGACAGAATCATCATGAGATGCAGTAAAGAACACTGGCAGAGTTAAGTTGTTTTTAAAATTGCAATTATAACTAATTACATGCTAGGATGTGAACAGCTGCACAAGAATATTTAACAGATTTCTGGGAGTCATCCCCACTTTTGATATGCCTTTTGAAAAGCCTAGCTTATGGGAGTACATAGTGAGTGGTTATTTTATCTTTTCCGTAAGACAGTGAAAAACCAAACCTGAAAATTAGCAAGAAATGGGTTCTGTTTTTTGCTACGTGAGCTGCTCGTTGTTGGTTGCTTCAGCCGGTGGACAACCACAATACATGGCCTAGGTGCCTGAGCGTGGTCAGTGGGCACTGCTAGGTGAGATGAGATCAGTTCAAATTGGACAATGAGGGAAGTCTTCGTGGAGGTGCCCTCTGAGCTCAGTTTTGAAAGATGAGCAGGATCCTTTCATTCAACATGCATATATTAAGCTTCAACTGTGTACCCATCACTGTGTTAGAACTCGGACCCCAGGGTGAAACAAGTTATGACTTTTGCCTCTGGGGAGCTCATAGCGGGCTGGGGAGTGGGGACGGACTGATTGATTCATCACTGGTTACAGTCTCGTGCAGGGGATGGCAAACAGGCCAAAGCCAGCCTGTCACCTGTTTTTGTATGACCCATGAGCTGACAGTGCTTTTTTTTTTTTCCCTTTGCGTTACGCGGGCCTCCCACTGCTGTGACCCCTCCCGTTGCGGAGCACAGGCTCCGGACGCGCAGGCTCAGTGGCCATGGCTCACGGGCCCAGTCGCTCCGCGGCATGTGGGATCTTCCTGGACCGGGGCACGAACCCGTGTCCCCTGCATCGGCAGGCGGACTCTCAACCACTGCGCCACCAGGGAAGCCCAACTGACAGTGCTTTTTACAAAGTAAAGAGGAAGCAGGGAATGGGTATGGGGTTTCCCAGCACTGCTTCTTTGGACATTTCTAGCCAAAGTGGAGCCCATACCTGACCCTTTAGACAAAGGCCTAATGTTTTATAGGTTAGATTCATAGCATACCCAAGGGGCTACAGAAACAGAGGAGGGACAGCTGAATATGACTGGGGAGACCAGAGAAGTCACCCCCAGAAGAGGAGATACTATGGGAACAAACTTCTGATTCCACTTGCTGTGCCTCCACATACCAGCTTTCACGTTGTCCATCCTTGATTTTTTCTTTTAAGATTTAGTTCTTCATCTGCTCCTTATAAAACATGGCTTTGGTTGTTACACTTCTCATCGTCCACTGATTGTGTTCCCTATAGGTGGGGCTTCAGGGGTTCTGAGGACCCCATAAACTGATGCACATGTGCATTTTTCTGGGAAAAGGACACATGGCTTTCATCACATGCTCTAAGAGGTCCACGGTTTTAAAGTGGGTTTCTTTAAACTAAAATCAGGACTGCTGATGGTGGGTTCTGACCAGTGCAGAATTACGCAGAGGGATTATGAGTTCCCTTCTGTTAGTCCAGGACAAGATCCTCATAGCCTTGTGCACTTAGAAGACATTTAGTGAGTGGCTCCTCTCAGAGTTCTCTGTGCTTGGGTTACGGGAGCAGTTTCTTTAGGGACATCGGGGGATATCAGAGGATATCAGCCTGGATGCTCAAGAGAATGGGGTCTGAGAGCAGGACTGAGAGGCCAACAATTTATTTGGAAGCTGGGAGCCCAGGGTGATGAAGGGAAGGAAGAGGAGACACGGAATGAAGAGGAGACTGATGCCTTTCAGCAGCCGTGAGTGGCCACATCCGGCCCTCAGCAACGTACCCTTGGTTCCGCACTTCTCCAGCAGTGTTGCAAGGAGGGGGCCACACCTTGCAACGGTCCCTAGGAGACAGGAAGGAGGGATTTATGTGGCAGCCGCACTTGCGTCTTCTTGTCCTGTCAGTAAAACTTTATCCCACGAGGCCCTAACTCTACCTCCCTTCAAGGTGGCCTCCCCTAGCCCGCAGGGACCGCTCAGGGAGCTGGGTCCCATGGTCCCTAAGGTGGGAGCCTGGTCAATCCAAAAGCAGAGGGGCGACCCAGTGGAAGTGGGGATGACCATCAAAAGAAAAAGAAATTAGAAAAGTGTGTTAAGGAATCAGAAGGTGCAGAAGGTTTGTTCCTGTCAATAGGAGACAGACCTCTGAAGGAACAACAGGTGTCAGGTGGGGGCAGAGGAAACACCTGACCAAAGGTGGACATGGGGAGAATAGGGAGGAGAGAACAGTCCCCCTGAGACTGTGTATTCACCCTTCCTTCTTTGTATCCATCCGATACTTATGCAGCCTCTGTTCTGTGCCAGTGGTGATATAATGGGTAAACAAAACCAGGCATGGCCTTGTCTCTCATGGGGCTTAAATCCAACGTGGGAGACAGATATAAAGCACATCATCATACTAGCAAATGTAAAATTGCAGCTGTGTGAAGTGCTCCCAGTAGACTGCACTGAGAGCCTTTGTTAGATGGAGTTAAACACAGTGAGAGTGGTCAGATAAGGCTTTCCAGGCCAAGTGGCTCATGACCTGAAATAGAAAGGAGTGGTGGGAGTTAAGGGCAAGAGGAAGAGAGGGGAAAGCTCTCTAGGTTGGAGGACACCACGTCCAAAGGCTCTGTGGTAGGATGGAGCCCCGCACAAATGAATGTCAGAAACAAAGCCCATGTGACCAGAGCAGCTAGAGCACGCGGACAGCAGGTAGGTGTAAGGGGCCAGGCCTGGTTAAATGAGTTTCACCTTTTCCTGGGAAGCAATAGAAGACACTTGGAGGAATTTAAGTAGAGAACTGTTATAATCAGGTTAGAGGTAACTTGGAAGGCTCAGGCTAGAAGACACCCAGATACTGAAGATGCTCTCAGCTTCAGACTTTCGTGCCAGAACTGTGGCTGTTGGATCCCTTCCTGGAAAACCCCAAATATGAACAACCCCAAGGATATATGAAGGAAAAGCAACTCCAGGAAAATCCCTGCAGCAACAAACAAAAGGCATTGGAGACTTCGGGGCTGGCAGCTGTGGGAGACCCTCCTCATACTTACTTGCTGGCCCTAGGAACATTTTTTAAATGTTGTGGAGCTTTTTCCAGACTATTATCTTTTCAAATTTCCTAGAAAATGTGTCAAGGCATGAAACTCAAGGTGCCTGCATGGAAAGTTCCAGAACTGAACCTAGAATACAGGCCTCCTCCTGAGGTTCCATCCCACAAGTGCGGTGCTGGGTGCCGGTCAGGCAAAGGGCCCTCCACACAGTCCTGGGCCAGGACTCTACGTAGGAGGGTGCCCAGTTCCAGGCCCTCAGTGTCTGCGCGGGGGCATTGACTCAAGTTCTCCTGGAGCCTTACTGTGCCCAAGGCCCCAATATCCACTGGGCTTCCAGGGACTTCGTAGATAGTTGTATGGCCCATAACTCTGCACATTTAAAACAAAACACAAAAGAAAGCAGGAACCCCACAGTGAAGCTATTTGAGAAAGAACTTTTATTGACCCAGCTACCAGGTTACTTCTGGCTTGCGATAAACAGAATAATCCAACTCATTAACCCAGGAGAAAGTGTTTCTGAAGGGCAGGCTTTTTGTATCTTGAAAAGCTTTAAGAGGGATTTAAATGTATTCTCATTTGGCAGGAATTTATGTATTGTGATTACCTCCAGTCAGAGTAAATTGTCTGATGTGATTTCAAGAAGTCTTGGGTTTGGGTAGAGCAGGCCTGGCTGATTACAAATTTATTCATATCAGCCAACGTGTGTGTGTGTGTGTGTGTGTGTGTGTGTGTGTGTGTGTGTATTTTTCAAATCAGAGATGGTTGTAGTCTTGTGTTCTAAGCTGTGGGTCGTTTTGATTCTTCCTTTTTTTCAGAATATTTCAAGATAACTGCAAGAACAGACCTCTCTTGACCCATTTATCTATGTAATTTTAATGCAGAAGAAATAATAAGGGAATATCTAGACACAAAAATCCAAGTCTTCGTATTCCCTGGTATGCTCGGCATTTTTCCTTTCTAAACTGGCTGGCTGCGTGTGAGAAGTTGATTTGACATGTCAAATCTTGGATATTCCTTGTAAAAGCTTTTACTTTTGCGTAGTAATTCTAAACTGTGTTACATCTTCCCAGGGAAAAGAAATGCAGGACTTCGTGGTTGGATTTGAACAAATTGGAGGAATTTAGAAAGAGTCATAAAAGTGATTAAGGGCTGGAGGGAGTGACTGAAAAGACATTAAAGGAGTGAAATGCATGTCTTGGCCAAACTACAGATGTGGGAGCAGCAGAGGGCAGAACACATGGAGGATGGTGAAATGTTGGGAAAGGAAAAGGGGCTGTTTCAAGGCTCTTTACCTCTTTTGGGGTCATGGACCCTTTTGCGAATCCAGTAATAGCTCAGAACCTCCCTCAGAAGAACTCCCGAGCTCACACATGCTTGGTGTGTCTGTTTCTTGCTCTTGTTCTTGGCTCTAGACATGTGGAGTTACCAAATGAGTCTGGAATTGCCAGAGCGTTTAATTTTTTTCAAGACAAATACAGATTTTTATGTTTTTTATGTGAATTTTTCCATATAAAGAAACTGTACTGACCAAATTAAATAGCATTCTGGGCCATTGTAGCCTCTAGGTTGCCACAACATCTTCATCTTCCTTATTGTCTCTGAGTTCCTTGTATTTGTTTGTCCATTTGGTTGGCTCCAGTTTTTCACGTAGGGAGGCTTTCCCCAAAGTTCTGGTCATCCTTGGCTGTAAGTGGGTGGGGCTCTCCTGTAGGTGATGGATGGTGAGTATATATGGGTGTTTCTCTGGGGCACTTAGTTTTTCCAGAAGATTGTCCAGTCTCCCAAGAGGGTGAGGAGAAAGGTGGGGTATGAAGGGGGGACAAGGGAGGGAGAAGGTCTGTGGTTCTATACCTGGATGCTGCTGTTGTAGGAGCAGGCGTTTGAGTATGCGGATTACTGCTAATCCGCTAGTTGTCAGTTTTACACTTCATCCTACTGCTCCACTGTGCCTGATGCCTTTGAAGCCAGAGAATCCTCTTCTTAATTTTTTCCAAAGGATGAAGCCTTGGTTTTTTGTAGGGTTAGATGCCTTGCTGTGCAGAGCTGGGGAGAGGCTCTGGAGGTCTAAGTTAGTCTGACTGCTTTTAAATAGTCTCTGTTTTCAACCTAAGATCCACCCCTGCCCTTTTGCTACCTGCTCTTCAGGTGCTGAGCCTCTCAGGGATTCTACAGAACAAGTTAGTTTGTTTCTTGTTGGTATCCTACTTGGCAGGCTGTTGGCAGGGCAAAGAATAGCAAAAGCTAAATTAGTTACCATTTGTCCTTCTATTTTCCAAAATCTCTCTTCTGCAGTTAGCTGCTTCTTTACTAAAGTAAAGAAACATTTAATCATTTTAACCAACAATCTTTTTTAGTGGGGATTTGGGAAGGGAAAGACAGAAACGTGTATTACAGTCTGCCATTAAAAAAAAAATTGAAGCGTAGTTGATTTACAATATTGTGTTTAAGGCGTACAGCAAAGTGATTCAGTTATTTTTTTCAGATTATATTCCATTATAGGTTATTACATGATATTGACTATAGTTCCCTGTGCTATACAGTAAATCTTTGTTGCTTATCTAGTTTATGTAGAGTAGTTTGTATCTGTTAATTCCATACTCCTAATTTCCCTCCCTCTCCCCTTTGGTGACCATAAATTTGTTTTTTATGTCTGTGAGTCTGTTTCTGTTTTGTATATAGATTCATTTGTGTTATTTTTAGAATCCACATATAAGTGATAATTGCATAATATTTGTGTTTCTCTGTATGACTTACTTCACTTAAGTATAATATTCTCTACATCCATGCATGTTGCTACAAATGGAAATATTTTATTCTTTTTTTAATAGCTGAGGAATATTCCATTGTATATATGTATATATATAAACACCACATCTTCTGAAGCCAGTTGCCTCTTGGTGGGCACTTGGGTTGTTTCCAAGTCTTGGCTATTGTAGATAGTGCTGCTATGAATGTTGCAGTGCATATATCTTTTCGAATTAGAATTTTCAGTTTTTCCAGATATGTACCCAGGAATGGGATTGCTGGACCTTGTGGTAGCTTTATTTTTAGGTCTTTAAGGAACCTCCATAAAGTTTCCATAGTGGCTGCATCAATTTACATTCCCACCGACATCACAAGGGTTCTCTTTTCTCCACATCTTTGACAACACTTATTTGTTGTCTTTTTTGATGATAGCCATTCTGACTGGTGTGAGGTGATAGCTCACTGTGGTTTAGATTTGCGTTTCTCTAATAATTAGCAATGTTGAGCATCTTCTCATGTGCTGGTTGGCCATCTGTGTGTCGTCTTTGAAAAAATGTCTATTGAGGTCTCTGCCCATTTTTTGATTGGATTGTTTGTTTTCTTGATATTTAGTTGTATGAGCTGTTTGAATATCTTGGATATTAACCCCTTGTCGGTCACATCATTTGCAAATATTTTCTCCCATTCTGTAGGTTGTCTTTTCGTTTTGTTGATGATTTCTTTTGCTGTGCAAAAGCTTATAAGTTTGATTAGGTCCCATTTACTTATTTTTGCTTTTATTTCTCTTGCCTTGGGAGGATGACCTAAGAAAACATTGCTATGATTTATGTCAGAATGTTTTGCCTATGTTCTCTTCTAGGAGTTTTATGGTATCATGTCTTATATTTAAGTCTTTAAGCCATTTTGAGTTTATTTTTGTGTATTGTGTGAGGGAGTGTTCTAACTTCACTGATTTACATGCAGCTGTCCAGCTTTCCCAACACTACTTGCTGAAGAGACTGTCTTTTCTCCATTGTGTATTCTTGCCTCCTTTGTCAAAGATTAATTGACCATAGGTGTATCATTTATTTCTGGGCTCTCTATTCTTTTCCATTGATCTATATGTCTGTTTTTGTGCCAATACCATGCTGTTTTGCTTACTGTAGCTTTGTAGTATTGTCTGGAGTCTGGAAGGGTTATGCCTCCAGCTTTGTTTTATTTCCCTTTGGATTGCTTTGGCAATTCTGGGTCTTTGTGGTTGCATGTAAATTTTAGGATTAGTTGTTCTAGTTCCGTGAAAAATGTCATGGGTGTTTTGATAGGGATTGCATTAGATCTATAGATTGCTTTGGGTAGTATGACCATTTTAACATTTCTTCTTCTAATCTAAGAGCATGGGATATCTTTTTAGTGGGGATCTGGGAAGGGAAGCACAGGAATTTGTATTATCAGTCTGCCATTTTTAACAGGATGTCTTCCTGCTTCCTGATCCAATTCCATCTTACTTCCTTTAGCCTTGTATTTTCTCACCTTTGAAAGGTCATTGATCCTCCAGTTTAATGATCTCTCTCTGGCCTCATCTTCAGTCTCACACTCAGATTACTGTGGATTCTTGGATCCTTCCTGTGGCTTCCTGATCCCAGCTACCCTTCTCCTACTTCTGGCCACCACTCTGTGTCGTGAGTTAGCTCTCCTTCATCTGCTCTCCCCTAAATATATGCATCCCCCAAGGACCTGCCCAAGGCTCTCTTCTGAAACAAACATAGCCATTTCCATATGCACAGCTGTTACCTTTAAGTAGGGACTCCTGGGTCTGCATCCTGAGCCCTGACCTTCTCTCTTGACCTAGTCTAGCAAGTATAAATGCCTGTTGAAGATACTTGGAGAGAAGTCCTGCTGAGACCTCACATTCACATGTCTAAAACCAAGTCAGTTTTATCTCCCATAGCCTGTTCTTCCTCCTGTGTTTTTCATTTCTGTTAATGGTGTCACTGTCCTCCATTTACTTCAGATCCTCAGGGCCATTTCTCAGCTACTACTTTTTCTCACCCCAGAATCTAATCAAAGTTCTATTGCTTTTATCCTCACAGGGCCTCAGAACCTGTCTTTGTCTTTCGTTTCCATTTCCACTGCCCTTGCTGAGGACTGTATCGCCTCTTGCTTGAATTATTGCAAAACCTTCTTACTGCTGTTCCTACCTGTATTTCATCTTCCCTCCAATTCATCTTCTATACCAGTGACTCCCAAATGCAGATCTAGTAACATCAAAGTGAACTGTGATTTTAAAAACTCAGTGTTTCTGGATATCTCCACTCAGTGATTATGGTTAATTAGGTCTGGGTGGGATGCAGGCCTCTGAACTTTTAAAGATGCTTCACAGTGAGTAAAGCAAATTTAGAACGATGTTTACTCAATGTATCATTTATGTAATTTTAGGACAAAAGCAATGCTATATAGTTTTTATGAGTCTGTACATATATCTGTATACATTTGACTCTTGAACAATGCAGGGGTAGGGGTGTCTACCCTGTGCACAGCCAAAAATCCGCTTAACTTATAGTCAGCCCTCAGTATATGCAGTTCCTTCATATACAGGATTCCTCCATATCTGTGGTTCTGCATCTTCAGATAACCAACCGTAATCATGTAATACTGTAGTGTTTACTACTGGAAAAAAATCCACCTATAAGTGGACCTTCGCAGTTCGAACCAAACCCATGTTGAAGGGTCAGCTGTATAAATGTGGACAAGAAGGATACTCATCGAAGAGAAGTGTTTATTTCTGAGGAAGAGAACAAAGGGGAGCTCACTCAAGGGAGAGGTATGGTTTATTTCTCTTAAAAAATTCTAAAGCCAAAATGGCAAAATGTTGACATGATTTTATTGTGAATGGAGAATTGTTGTATTGTTTTCTGTACTTTTCTGTCTACAGGAAGCGGTTTTGAAACTCTCTAGATGATTCTGATGCCTACCTAGGTTTAGGTTCTGCAGAAAATGCACCCATGACCACATCACACCTGTCTGAAAGGCTCCCAGGACTCCCATCTCCTGCAGAGTCAATTTCAAGGTCCTTGGCATGGCCTTTGAGATGCTGGCCTACCTTTTATCCTTGCCTTTCATTCTCGCCATCTATTCAGTGCGCCAGAAAACTCGGCTCTTCGTGGAGCCTGGAAAATGTCTTTTGCTTTCACTTGGCTCTGTGTCTTTTGCTTGTAGATGCTGTTTTTAAAAATTTATTTATTTGTTTATTTATTTATGGCTGTGTTGGGTCTTCGTTGCTGTATGCAGGCTTTCTCTAGTTGCAGCGAGCAGAGGCTACTCTTCGTTGCGGTGCGCTGGCTTCTAATTGCGGTGGCTTCTCTTGTTGCGGAACACGGGCTCTAGGCTCACCCGCTTCAGTAGTTGTGGCGCATGGGCTTAGTTGCTCTGTGGCATGTGGGACCTTCCTGGACAGGGGCTCGAACCTGTGTCCCCTGCATTGGCAGGCGGATTCTTAACTACTGCGCCACCAGGGAAGTCCCTGTTTTTTCTGTATTGAATTCTCTTCCCTGACTCCCCACCTTTTGCTCATCAAAATACTGTCTGTCCTTCAAGATCTGTTTTAAGTTCTACCTTCTCTAGGAAACTTTCCCCCTTTTCAAAAGCTTTTTCTGTGCTTCCTGCAGGATTTCATTTATACTTTTATGGTACTTATAATGTGGGTCGTTGTTATTCACCTTTGTCCTATCCCATCCTCCCCTGTCCTCAAATGTAAACTGCCTGAAGGCAAGGGCTGTGTTATTCACTTACTCAATATATATTTTATTGATCATATGTTTCTGAGCACATGTTATATGTAAGGTATTGTGCTAAATTATGGGGGAGAGGTATGTGAGTAAAGCAGAGTTCCATTCAGATTCTCTCATGAAGTTTATGACACGTGTGGAAGTCTCCAAGTGGAGGAGAGAACAAGGATGCCTTATCAGTCTGGCAGGCTGTGACATTTTAAATGAAGGGGGAATCCAATGTGCTTGGTGAAGTTGGACAAAGACTTATGGATAAGTTGTCTTTTGAGCTGGGCTCTTCTGTGTAAGATATTAACAGGAGACATAGTCAAGATAGAGGCTTGTTGAAGTGATGGATAAATCCCAGGCAGAGGGACCTCAAGTCTCAGAGGCCTTTTCTACCGTTTTTTTTTTTTTTTTTCTTTTGCGTTACGCAGGCCTCTCACTGTTGTGGCCTCTCCCGCTGCGGAGCACAGGCTCCGGACGCGCAGGCTCAGCGGCCATGGCTCACGGGCCCAGCCACTCTGCGGCATGTGGGATCTTCCCAGACCGGGGCACGAACCCGTGTCCCCTGCATCGGCAGGTGGACTCTCAACCACTGCGCCACCAGGGAAGCCCGTAGAGGCCTTTTTTAAGAATAGTCAATAATTTACTTTAACCAAAGCCTGAACCAAATGGAGGGGAACAGTGGAAAATGAGGCTGGGAGAAGGGTTTGGGACTCTTTCTAGTGGACCCAGATGCTAGGCTATAAAGAGATGGGGCTTCATTTGGTTAGATGCCACTGAAAGTTTGTGGGCAGGGTTGTGGCATCATTGGGCTTTGTTTAAGGCAGCAACACCTGGCTTGGTCAGTAAAAGAAGCTGGCAGAGCAGGTAGGAAGAAGTAACGATCTGGTCCAAGACAGGTGATTCAAGCTGGGACCAGGGAGGGTCAGGCAGCAGACATGGAAGAGAGAGGTCAGGCGTGAGCAGTTCTGTAGGGTAGAATTGATTTTCTCTACTTTCTGACTGTGGATTATGGATTGGTATTGGGGAGCAGGTGGGTGAGAGTCCTTGAAGGTGACTCAAGGAATTTAGCCTCGAGTCAGGAATTTAACCCTGACCAGGAAGTGGTTCCATTAATAAGAAGAAGAGCATTGGGAAGAGGATGCGGTTTTGTGGTAAAGATGACGTGTCTGGTTTTGGACATTGTGGTAGATTGAATAGTATCTCCCAAGCTAGATATATTTAAGTCCTAATCCCTAGTGCCTGTGAATGTGACCTTATTTGGAAATAGGGGCTTTGTAAATGTAATTAAGGATCTAGGGATGAGTTCCTCTTGGGTTTAGGGTGGGCCTTAGATGCAATGACTGGTGGTCTTATAAGAGAGAGGAGAGGGAGATTTGACACAGAGACACAAGGGGAAGGGCATGTGAAGGTAGAGGCAGAGATATATTACCTGAGCTTATAAACCTATCTGAGGAGGTTCTGCCCTTAATCAGCAATAGAGAAAACCTTTACTCCAGGCTTTTGTCAGAGACCACAGCCTCAGACAGTTGTAGCCCAGTTCCCATCCAGCTGTTTGTTGGGAGAATTAATATTATTTCTGGGAACTATCTCAGAGGATATGGAGTCCATTAACTCCTCCAGCAATTCTAGTTTTTCTCCTTAGCTCAAGCCAGATGATCAGATGGCTGTCTGCTTGGACTCCCTTTTGGTTTTGCCACGTCAGTACGGTGAATTGTGCTTTGGTCTCCTCTCTTGCATTGAGGGATGCAATAGGAAGCATTAAAGGAGACCCCCTACTGTATATACCTAGAGGCCCTATTAATTGATTACTTTGCTTCCCCAACCCCCCAGTGTGGATGATAAAAGATACTTTATAAGAATTTACCCAAGGAAGGGAAGGTTAACACCTTGGGAGAAATTCCTCAATGATGAGAAAAACTAACACTCTGGAGGTATGTACGCTGTATTTTCTCTTAGAATCAATGTGATTATCTTGTACCTGTTTTCTTCTTTGCTTTGGCCACTAGGATGCTCAGGACCTAATATATGAACCACCCCAAGTAATAGTTTAGTACTTTACAAAAATATGTTTCTGTGGACTAACTTTTCCTCATGCTCTTCAAGCCTCTTTTTATGTTGTCTTCTTAATATAGTGAACTTATTTTATAAGTCATTTCATCCTTTGTTGACATTAGATGGTTTCTTGGGGTTCTGCAGAGAACCGTGACCAACAGGAGGATGTGTGTGTGTGTAGAGAAGAAAAGAGAGAGAAATATTGATTGATTGATTGATTTTTAAGGAATTGACTCACATGACTGTGGAGAGCAGGACAGGCCAGCAGACTGAAGACCCAGGGAAGAGTTGATGTCACAGTCTTGAGTCCACAGGCTGTCTAGAGGCAGAATTCCTTCTTCCTTGTGGGACCTAAGGCTTTTCTCTTAAGGCCTCAACTGATTGGATGAGGCCCTCCCACGTTATGGAAGGTAATCTGCTTTACTAAAAGCCCACTGATTTAATTTTGATTAAAGTATAGGCTATGTACAATATTATATAAGTTACAGTTGTACAATATAGTGAGTCACAGTTTTTAAAGGTTATACTCCATTTATAGTTACTATAAAATATTGGCTATATTCCCTGTGTGGTACAGTATATCCTTGTAGCTTATTTTATATGTAATAGTTTGTACCTCTTAATTCCCTACCCCTATATTGCCCCTCCCTACTTCCTTCTCCCCACTGATAACCACTAGTTCTCTATATCTGTGAGTCTGTTTCTTTTTGTTGTACTCACTAGTTTGTTTTAGATTTCAAATAAATGACATCATAAAGTATTTGTCTTTCTCTGTCTGACTTATTTCACTTAGTATAATACCCTCCAAGTTATCCATGTTGTTGTAAATGGCAAATTTTTATTCTTTTTTATGGCTGAGTAGTATTCTGTTGTGTGTGTGTGTGTGTGTGTGCGCGCACGTGCGCACGCACTCGCACGCATTTGTGTGTATACCACATCTTCTTTATCTGTCCATCTGTTGATGGACACTTAGGTTGATTCCATATCCTGGCAATTGTAAATAATGCTGCAATGAACATGGTGGTGCGTATGTCTTTTTGAATTATTGTTTTGGTTTTTATTGGATATATACCCAGGAGTGGAATTGGTGGGTCATATGGTAGTTTTAAGTTTTTTGATTAGCCTGTATACTGTTTTCCACAGTGGCTGCACCAGTTTACACTCCTACGAACAGTACAGGAGAGTTCTCTTTTTTCCGTATCCTCACCAGCATTTGTTATTTGTGTTCTTTTTGACGAATCATTCTGATAGGCATGAGGTGATAGCTCACTGTGGTTTTGATTTGCATTTCTCCCAATGCTTAGTGATGTTGAGCATCTTTTCAAGTGCCTGTTGGCCTTCTCCATGTCCTCTTTGGGAAAATGTCTATTCGGTTTTTCTGACGACTTTTTAATCAGGTTGTTAGTTTTTTGATGTTGCGTTATATTAGCTGTTTATATATTTTTTGATATTAACCCTTTACCAATCATATCATTTGCAAATATTGCCTCCCATTCAGTAGGTTGTCTTTTCATTTGGTCAGTGGTTTCCTTTGCTGTATAAAAGATTTTAATTAGGTCCCATTTGTTTATCTTTGCTTTTATTTCCTTTGCTTTAGGAGACAGAGCCAAAAAATATTGCTACAATTTATGTCAAAAAGTGTTCTGCCTATGTTTTCCTCTAGGATTTTTATGGTTTCTGGTCTTACATTTAGGTGTTTGATCCATTTTAAGTTTATTTTTGTATATGGTGCTGGAGAATGCTGTCCAGTTCCCAGCACCACTTACTGAAGAGACTGTCTTTTTTCAACTCTATATTCTTGCCTCCTTTGTTGTAGATTAATTGACCACAAGTGCCTGTGTTTATTTCTGGGCTCTCTTTTCTGTTTCATCGATCTATGTGTCTGTTTTTGTGTCATTACCATACTGTTTTGATTACTGTATCTTTGTAGTATGGGTGAAGTCATGGAGCATGATTCTTCCAGCTCTGTTCTTCTTTCTCCAGATTGTTTTGGCTATTCGGGGTCTTTTATGTTTCCATACAGATTTAAAATTATTGTTCTCATTCTGTGAAAAATGCCATTGGTATTTTGATAGGGATTGCACTGAATCTGTAGATTGCCTTGGGTAATGTGGTCATTTGAATATTAATTCTTCCAATCCAAGAACATGGTGTATCTTTCCATCTGTGTGATCTTCAGTTTCTTTTATCAATGTCATATAGTTTTTGGAGTACAGGTCTTTTGCCTCCTTAGGTAGGTTTATTCCTAGGTTTTTTTTTTTTTTTGATGGAGTGGTAAATGGGATTGTTTCCTTAATTTCTCTTTCTGATCTTAGTTGTTAATGTATAGAAATGCACCAGATTTCTGTATGTTAATTTTGTATCCTTCAACTTTACTGAATTCATTGATGAGCTCTAGTGGTTTTCTGGTGACATCTTTAGGATTTTCTACATATAGTATCATGTCATCTGCAAATTTTGACAGTTTTACCTCTTCCTTTCTAATTTGGATTCCTTTTATTTCTTTTCTTCTCTGATTGCTGTGGCTAGGACTTCCAATACTGTGTTGAATAAAAGTGGCCAGCATGGGCATCCTTGTCTTGTTCCTAACCTTAGAGGGAATGCTTTCAGCTTTTCATCATTGCGTATGATGTTACCTGTGAGTTGTCCTATATGGCCTTTATTATGTTGAACTATGTTCCCTCTATGCCCACTTCCTGGAGGGTTTTTTTTTTTTAAAACCATTCAAATGGATGTTGAATTTTGTCAAAAGCTTTTTCTCCATCTTTTGAGATGATCACATGGTTTTTATTCTTTAGTTTGTTAATGTGTATCATGTTGATTTGCAGATATTGAAAAAATCCTTGCATCCCTGGGATAAATCCCACTTGATCATGGTGTATGATCCTTTAAATATATTATTGGATTTGGTTTGCTAGTATTCTGTTGAGGATTTTTTTTTTTTTTTTTTGCAGTATGCAGGCCTCTCACTGTTGTGGCCTCTCCCGTTGTGGAGCACAGGCTCTGGACGCGCAGGCTCAGCGGTCATGGCTCACGGGCCCAGCCACTCCGTGGCATGTAGGATCTTCCCGGACCGGGGCACGAACCCGTGTCCCCTGCATCGGCAGGCAGGCTCTCAACCACTGCGCCACCAGGGAAGCCCTGTTGAGGATTTTTTGCATCTGCATTCATCAGTGATTTTGACCTGTAATTTTCTTTTTTTGTGGTGTCTTTGTCTGGTTTCAATATCAGAATGATAGTGGTCTCATAGAAAGGGTTTGGGAGTGTTCCTTCCTCTGCAATTTTTTGGAGTAGTTTCAGAAGGGTGGACATTAACTCTTCTCTAAATGTCTGGTAGAATTTGCCTGTGAAGCCGTCTGATCCTGGACTTTTGTTTGTTGGGAGTTTTAAAATTACTGATTCAATTTCATTAATGGCAATTCATCTGTTCATATTTTCTATTTATTCCTGGTTCAGTCTTGGGAGATTGTACCTTTCTAAGATTTTGTTCATTTTTTCTAGGTTTTCCATTTTACTGGCATGTAGTTGTTCATAGTAGTCTCTTATGATCCTTTGTATTTCTGTGATGTCAGTTGTAACTTCTCCTTTTTCATTTCTGATTTTATTGATTTGGGCACTCTCTTATTCTTGATGAGTCTGGCTAAAGGTTTATCAATTTTGTTTATCTTTTCAAAGAACCAGGTTTTAGTTTCATTGATCCTTTCTTCCTTTTTTTTTTTGGTCTATATTTCTGTTCTGATCTTTATGATTTCTTTCCTCCTACTAACTTTGGGTTTTGTTTGTTCTTCTTTCTGTAGTTGCTTTAGGTGTAGGGTTAGTTTATTTATTTGAGATTTTTCTTGTTTCCTGAGGTAAGCTTGTATCATTATAAACTTCCCTCTTAGAACTGCTTTTGCTGCATCCCATAGGTTTTGGATCATCTTGTTTTTATTTTCATTTGTCTGTATTTATTTTTCTATTTCCTTTTTGATTTCTTCCATGATCCATGGGTTGCTAGTAGCATATTGTTTAGCCTGTGTGGGCTTGTATTTTTTGTAGTTTTATTCTTGAGGATGCTTTCTAGCCTCATAGCATTGTGGTCAGAAAAGATGCTTGATATGATTTCAGTTTTCTTAAAATTACCTAAGCTTGTTTCGTGGCCTAACATGTGATCTATCCTGGAGAATATTCAATGTGCTCCTGAAAAGAATGTGTATTGTACTGCTTTTGGATAGAATGCTCTATATATGTATTAAGTCCATTGGTCTAATGTGCTGTTTCAGGCCAGTTTTTTTTTTTTTTTTTTTTTTGATTTTCTGTCTGAGTGATCTGTCCGTTGATGTAAGTGGAGTGTTAAAGATCCCTACTATTATTGTGTTACTGTTGGTTTCTCCCTTTATTCCCTTAATATTTGCTTTATCCATTTAGGTGCTTTTATGTTGGGTACTTATATATTTAAAATTGTTAGATCTTCTTCTTGGATTGATCCCTTGGTCATTATGTAGTGTCCTTTTTTGTCTCTTATAACAGTCTTTATTTTAAGGTCTATTTTGTCTGATATAAGTATTGCTACCTGAGCTTTCTTTTGATTTCCATTTGCATGGGATATTTTTTTCCATCCTCTTACTTTGTGTCTGTATATATTGTTAACTCTGAATTGAGTCTCTTGTAGGCAGCATAAATATGAGTCCTGTTTTTGTATCCATTCAGCCAGTCTGTGTCTTTTGGTTGGAGTAATTAGCCCAATTACATTTAAGGTAATTATTGATATGTGTGTTTTTATTGCCATTTTGTTAATTGTTTTAGATTTGTTTCTGTAGGTCTTTTTTCCCCCCTTCCTTCTTCTTTTATTCTCTTGATTTTATGACTATCTTTAGTGTTAAATTTGGATTCCTTTTTTCTTTTTGTATGTGCACCTACTACAGATTTTTGGGATGTGGTTACTATGAGGTTTTTGTATAGCAGTCTATATATATATGTGATTGTTGTGAGTTATTGATCTCTTGATTTCAAATGCATTTTAAAAACCCTGTGTTTATACTCTCCTTCCCTCATGATTACTGTTTTTGATAGAATATTTTACATCTAATTGTTTTGCGTATGCCTTTACTGGTTATTGTGGTTATAGATGATTTTACTACTTTTGTCTTTTAACCTCCCTACTAGCTTTGGGTGTGGATGATTTTCTACCTTTACTGTATGTTTACCTTAACTGATGAGCTTTTTCATTTTGTAGTTTTCATGTTTCTAGTTGTGGCCTTTTCTTTTTCACTTACAGAAGGTCCTTTAACATTTCTTGTAAATCTGGTTTGGTGGTGCTGAACTCTTTAAGCTTTTACTTGTCTGTAAAGCTTTTGATTCTCTCCACCAAATCTGGTTGAGAGTCTTGCTGTGTAGAGTAGTCTTAGTTATAGGTTATTCCCTTTCATCACTTTAAATATATCATCCTAGTTCCTTCTGGCCTGCAGAGTTTCTGCAGAGAAGTCAGCTGATAGTGTTATGGGTGTTCCCTTTGTAATTTGTTGCTTTTCCCTTGCTGCTTTTAATATTCTCTCTTTTTCTTTAATTTTTGCCATTTTAATTACAGTGTGTCTTAGTATGTTCCTCTTTGGGTTAATCCTGTATGGGACTCTCTGTGCTTTCTGCACTTGGGTGACTGTTTCCTTTCCCAAGTTAGGGAAGTTTTCAGCTATTATGTCTTCAGATATGTTCTCAGCCCCTTTCTCTCTGTCTTCTTCTGGGACCCCTATAATGCAAATATCAGTGTGCTTGATGTTGTCCTAATAGTCTCTTAAATGGTCCTCATTTCTTTTCATTCTTTTGTCTGTTCAGTCTCAGAGATGTCTACTACTCTGCCTTTCAGCTCACTGATCCATTCCTCTGTATCATTTAGTCTACTGTTGATTGCTTCTAGTGTATTTTTCATCTGTTATTGTATTCTTCATCTCTGTTGGGTGGTTCTTTATATTTTCTATCTCTTTGTTTAAGCTTTCTAACTTCTCACTCTGTGCGTCCATTCTCCTCCCGAGTTCTTTGATCATCTTTACAATCACTACCCTGAACTCATGCTTGGGTTGTTTGCCTGTCTCCACTTCACTTAGCTCTTCTTCTGGGGCTTTATCTTGTTCCCTCATCTGGAGCATGTTCCTCTGTCACCTCATTTTGCCTAAGTTGCTGTTTGTATTTTTATATATCTCTTAGGTTAGTTATGTTTCCTGACCTTGAAGAAGTGGCCTTTTGTAGGAGATGTCCTATGCATCCCAGAAGCATACTCCACTCTTGTCACCCAGGCTGTATGCTCTAGGAGTCCCCCATATGAGGGCTGCATGAGTTCTTCGGTTGTAGTGGGCTGACTCTGTGGGCAGTCTGGTAGGCTTGGTTGGCCCCTGGCCCAGACACTTGCCATGCCCTGCCTTGTGCAGAGGCTGTTGGCTTCTGGTTGGCTGGACTAGGTCATGAGGCGGATGACTGTGGAACTGGGGGTTGGGGGGACCCTGGGGCTAGTGCTGGCTTACTGGTGGGCGAAGTCAGTGTCCAGAAGACTCTGGTGCTCTTGCTTGCCCACTGTTGGGTAAAGCCCAGTCCTGGGGTTAGTGCTGGACTACTGGCTGGTAGAGCCAGGTTCTGGAATCTGGTTGCAGAGCCAGGGATCCCAGAGCTGGTGTCACATTGCTGGGGGGGTGGGAGGGGGGTGCAGTTCCTGACACAGTTGCATACGGAGTCCAGAGTGTTCTGAAGCTTGTTTTGGCCTGCTAGTGGGCAGGGCCATGGCCCATCTGGTCCCAGGGCAGGGTCTGGCCTACTGGTGGACAAGCTGAGTCTGCAGGCTGTGGGATTGTGTGGGATTGTGTTTTCTTGCATTTGGTGTCTGCCCCCTGGTGGATGAGGCTGGTCCAGAGGCTAGAGCCAGCTTCCTGGAGAGTGGGGCCAGGGCCCAGTGGATTCTGGGGCTGGTGCCTGCTCACTGGTGGGTGGAGCTGGGTCCTGGGCCCTCTGGTGGTCAGGGCTATGTCCAGAGACAGCTGTGGGCTCAGGGAGTCTTACGGCAGCCTGTCTGCTGATGGGTGGGTCTGCATCCCCACCCAGTTAGTTGCTTGGCCTGAGGCATCCCAGCACTGGTGCCTAGAGGCTGTTGAGTCAGGGAGGGCTGGGACCTGGGAATAATAAGCTATAGGGAGGATTCCAAAATGGTGCCCACCAGCACCAGTGTCCATGTGGTAGAAGTGAAACCATGCACTTCAGATTGGGACTTGAACTCATGTGCCAGGACTTGAACCCAGCCTAAACCCAGATTGGGACTTGAACCCACATGGCCAGGACTCAAACCTGGCCAAAACCCTGACTGGGACTCAAACCCATGCAGCTGGGACTTGAACCCACTTGGCTGGGTCTTGAACCCACTTGGCTGGGACTTGAACCTGGCCAAAACCCACAGTCTCCCAACTGAGATCACACACCTGGTTTCAGGACTTAGTGAAGCTCAGGTTCTTGATGTCTCACTGCAGAAAGAATTCAGTGAGAGACAAAGTAATAGGTAAGAAGTGGATTTATTTAGAGAGAAACACACTCCACAGACAGAGTGTGGGCCATCTCAGAAGGTGAGAAAGGCACCAGGGTATGGGGTTGTCAGTTTTTATAGTGGTGGGTAATTTCATAGGCTAATGAGTGGGAGGAGTATTCCAGCTATTTCAGGAAGGGGCAGAGATTTCCAGGAACCGCCCACTCTTTGATCCTTATGGTCGGCCTTAGAACTGTCATGGCGCCTGTGGGTGTGTCATTTAGCTTGCTGATGTGTTACAATGAGCGTATACTGAGGCTCAAGGTCTAGTGGAAGTGACTTGTCCATCATCTTGGACCCATTTGGTTCTAATCCGTTTATGTCATGTCCTTGGGCTATGTCATTCTTTCAAAGGTTGTGCCCTGCCCCCTTCCCTCCTGTTTCACCTCCTTACCCATCTCCTTATGACTCCTTCTTTGTTTCTTTAGTTGTAGAAGAGCTTTTCTGGTAGGTTCTGATGTTTTTCATTGATGGTTGTTCTGCAGATAGTTGTGATTTTGGTGTGCTCGCAAGAGGAGGTGAGTTCAGTGTCTTTCGACTCAGCCATCTTGGCTGGTCTCCCTCCTTTAAATGTTAATCATATCTAAAAAACACCTTCACAGCAATACGGAGACTGGTGTTTGACATCATAGCCCAGCCAAGTTGGTTAAACAGATAAAATTAACCATCACAGATAGGGATATAAATATATCATAGAATTTCCTTAAAATTTGGCGTAATTGTTATTTGTCTTTTATACTCTCTTATTTGAGTGCATGTAGAAAAATATTCTGACTCCCTCCCATGTCATCTAGGTTCAAGTCTCATGTCATTATTTCGTCAGCTGCCAGGGCTTTCTTCCAAAGCAGCATTGGTTAAATGGCACAGAGTCTTCATTGTGTATGGACGTGTGAATGCTCTGACCTGCCAACATACCCTGATACATGTCGGTGTTATACGGAGTTCTGCTAGCTCCTTGGTAAACAGCCGTTTTTGTGGAGGGACTTGATGAAGTGTATGATTTCACCAATTATTAGCATTTCCAATTAGCCGGGGCCCAGGTGTGTGTGAATAAAACCTTAGCTCACCCTCTCTGTGGCTTTAACAGCCCCACCTAACTTGATTCCAGGGCTTTCATGCGTTTGATATTGTTCAATTGATTATATTGCTGCTATTCTATTCTGAAAAGTCTTCAGACATCCAGGGACCTGCCTTTTGTTAGGAAACATTCCAGTTGTTCAGGAATGTAATTCATCCTCAGGGGTGGATCTTATTATCTCTTTATCTTTGGGAGGCTGGTTACTTTGTTTGGGTGCAGACCTCTTCACTGTTGGAGAGAGGAGCCTGACAACCTCGCTTGCTCTCTTAAGGTAAGAATCAAGTGATGCTGGACAACCGTCGGCTTCTTGTTTGGGAGCACTGGGTTAGGTCAGGATCCTCATGGACTCCTGAATATCTTGGGCCTCTGTCTTTGTCCATCTCCTCAGCGGTTTGCCAGGTTTTCTTTTCCATCCTCATCCTTTGCTTCTCACTGCTGTCCTGGGATTCAGAAGCCTGGTTTTGGCTTAAGTTAATTATATTTCTGATGAACCCAAGGAGGGAGTGCCCATGCCTAGGGAGTGGTTAGTGGTGAGACTTCTCTGCTTCCCACATGATGGACTAATTTGGTCAATTAAAAGAGACCCTTCCAGAGTAACTGTCCCAGGGATGGGGGTGGGAACATGTGGGGGGTAGGAGCAATCCTCAAAAGTGTTCACATCAAGTGAAATACATTGCTAACTCTACTTACTAAGGGTACTCGCTGGCTATTCTTGAGCATTTGTAATTATAGCACATTTATATGTTCAGGATTAGAAGATATTTCCTGATCCAAAACAGGATGAGGGTGTTTCCCCAACCAAGAAAAGGTGGCAGCATCCACGTGAGCATGTTTAAAGTTGTGTGTTTTACTGACGATTGCTCTTTACCTCATTCATTTGGCCCTTTTGGTTTTAGGTGTGGCGCTTAATATACAGGCCAACCAGTATCGATTGTTAGGCCTGTCTCCATTCTCTTAGTGGAAAAAGCTGAACCTGACGTCTGGTTTTCTGAGGTCAGGCTGCCGAGGCCAAGGAATATCTTCTTGAGGCTTCAGGGACCTGAGCCTGGCCCGCTAAGTAGTCATCTGCCTGGTTGGGCTGTCAGCTCCCAGCCCAGAGGCCCTCTGCCTTGCAACCAGACTTCCCACCTTGCATCCGATGGGTGAGGGAGGCATCCTCCAAAGGGAGTTGTCTGAGATTGTGAACTGATGGGCCAGGGCCATGTGTACCTTCCTGTTTCTTGTCTAAAGGGCATATTGAATTATTAGTGCTCGTGTTTGTTAATGATAATTATATGTTTCGAGTACAAAGTAAAATTCTGTCGAATATCTACTAAGATGCTTTACTCCTTGCCTTTTTAAAAGAATGACATGGTACTACCCTAATTAAGTTCAAGAAGACAAGTAGGAATCTGCATATCATCATCACTGTTTGCCCCCGGGCATACTGGGTGGTGTGCAAGCTGTTACTTGAACTTAAGAGTCTGCTATTAATCTGAAGAATATGGAGATCAGAGAAGTGATGGTCCAGCAATGAGACAAACAGAGACTATTGGATTATCTCCCAAAGCAAGAAAACTTAGAAAACTTAATTTCTTTTCAGTCACAGGTTCCACACAGTGTTAGGAACATTATAATAATGGTTGTGATAATCATAATAATGATTATAATGGCAATAAAAAGTAACTCTAATATTAACTATCTCTATCACTACCATCACGACAGCTAACATTTGTTGGCTCCTACTTTCTACCAGGCCCTAGGCTAAGCATTTGATTTGCATTCTCTCCATCTGCACAGTATTCCTGTGAGGAAGGTCCTATTAACATCTACTTTTTACAGTTGAGGGAAGTGGGATTTAAAGAGATAAGTGGCCCAAAGTTAGACAGCCAAGCCCCAAAGAACAGGATGTAACCCTCCGGACAGCACAGAACGGGGTCCAGCCTCACTGCAGCTTTGACCCGCCTGCAGGTGTTGTGGCCGGCACTCCTCTCGGCTTTCACACTTGCCCCTGCTCACCTGCCCTTTGCCCTCTGACCTCCACCTACCGTTGACATGTTGTGTCTTCTGCACTGAGGTAGCCAAAACATTCAAAAATATATAAATAGTTCAAGATTGTTAAAGAATATTCAGCCTATAGGGAACAGCAGAAAGAATGAGGAATAAAAATCACCCAGTTTTGATGAACTGGGAGATTGGGATTGACATATATACACTACTATGTATAAAATAGATAACTAATAAGAGTCTGCTCTATTACAAAAAAGTAAATAAAATAAAATTTGGAAAAAAACCCACCCAGTTTTAAAAGATCCCCACTCTATAGTCACAAACATGTTAGTGTGTTTTGCTATGGCTTTTCCTCTTGTGAATAGTTTGTTCACATAGTTATTCTGTATTTAAGTTTTGAATTTTAAGTTTAACATAAGTATTTTCTTGTGCCTTTGTTCTCATAAGCCTATTTTAATGGCTGCTGAGCCCTCTATTAAGTGCATATGGTTAGAGGGCTCTTAAGTCTAGGCCACGGGAAGTTGTTTCTTTGAGTTGCTCGCATGTGACAGGTGCAGGCCCTCCTCACCACATTGATAGCTCATTTCTGTCTGCTGACAGTAGGGCTGGAATTGTGGGGTGTCTGTGCCCCCTCACATTGTAAATACCTTGTATCTTGAAAAGGGTCTCTATGGGGTTTGGCAGGAGTCCTGCTGGCCTATAGCTCAAGACACCCAGATTAGGCTCTGCATTGAAACTAGCTGCAAGTCCTTTGGGTAAATTACTTCATCTTAGCGTCTTCATCTGTGGACCACTTACATCTAGTCAGTGCTGTAACTGCACGAAATCAGGAGTTTTCTGAACGCTCTTGATTTATAACCCAGTCAGCTCCAATTGCTGCGGCAATTCTGGTAGGGCTCAGCTGGGTTATGCTGAGTTGCTTCGAGCAGGAAATTTTGTTTTCCGAGATGACCAGACCTGTGGGCTCTTAGAAGGTGAAATGTCTTAGCTCCTTCAGTTTAATTCTTGCCGTTCCCACTTCTGTGCCCCAACCCTGCCAACTTTTTCCCCAGGCCTACACACCCACAGAATAGATAGTACAAAGTCTGTGCTCAACAAATAGAGGTCGAGCAAATGAATATATGTCTGTACAAATGCTATCAGTCTTTGTTTAAGAATCTTTAGCCCAATGGCTGCCTGACTTTATCAAATTAATGAGTAAGATTGTTTCGTTTAGATGTGATGGTTTTATTTGTAATAAGTAGGGACTTAAGCTTACAGAGTCTCTCAGAGCATCTTTCAGAACAGTTTCCCTACAAAGTTGATTGTCTGTGCTTCCCTCATGTTACAGAAGAAAGAACAATGATTTGTGCGACTTTGTATTTTTTCCCCTGTATTGTAGGGTGAGATAGATTTTTGTTTAGATCACAGCAAAATCATAGCCTAGAATGTAATCATTCTCTCATTTTGACCAGCAGGAAAAATAAGGGCATTTGGGGCTTCCTGCTTTCCTTAGAGCCGCATGTCTGGACCCATGGGGATTACATGGTTTGTTTCGACAGGCTCCCCCTGATTCTCACCTGGAGATACTAACCTTGAATTGGTTTGCTCATGCCTTGAAGGCATCTATCCACATCATCATACAATAGCCAAGACTCCTGGAATAAAGCTGCTTCCAGGGAAGCCGCATCTTGCCATTTCTGGCCCTATATTCTATCACAGACTAAAAGGAACAGAAGTTTGAGTTCCTACCACCCTCCACGAAAAGACCTAATTTGGTGTCTACCTTGGTGCAGAAAGCTTGCCTTCATCTCCCCAGGTATGATCATTAATTGGCCTTAGCTTTTCCCAAGCTAATGTGCTGACTGCAGTGGCCTCACTGGCCTCACGTGGGTGGGATGAGAGCTTGGAAGCACCATGTGGTGGTTGGTAAATCTGCTGACAAATAGACAAGTGGCATGGCTTCATGTGTCTGTTTGTGTTTGAAATGTCATTGATAATAAAGCCTCGTTTGTTTAGGCCTTTGTATCTGTCATCTATGGCATAGTAATAAACCACCCCAAACTCAGTGGCTTAAAACAACCACCATTTTATTTGCTCATGATTCTGTGGGCCAGCAAGTTGGGCTGGGCTCAGCTGGGTGGTGGGTCTGCTAGTCTCCCCTGGGGTCACTCATGCCACATACTCAGCTGGTGCCGGGAGGGGGTCGATGTGGGGGCCTCAGCTGGGATGATTCATCTCTGTCATGTGGTCTTATCCTCCAGCAGGCTAGCTCAGGCTCCTTCACATGACGGAAGTGTCTGGTAAGAGGGTAAGCACTGAAGCCGCACATTCTTTTGGTCAAAGAAAGTCATAGGGCCAGCCCAGAGTCAAGGGGAAGGTGTTGAAAATAGACTCTACCCCTTCGTGGGAATCGCTGCAAAGAATTCATGGCCATTTAAATGTTATCTAGGCTCTTCATTTTGATATGAAAGCATTCTGAAATTAAAATTATTTTATTTGACTTTAAATCATCCTGGAGTAGGGATGGTGTCTTCAGCCCATCTGAGAGGAGAGACATCTGGAAAACAGAGGTCTTCTGTAACATACCCAAGAGTATAACAACAAAGATAATGATAATAACAGCAAACATTAATATTGTTATTACTATATGCCAAGCACTGTTTTAAGTCCTTTACATATTATAACGCATTTGGTCATTAGAGAATCTTAAGAGTGGGTATTACTTTATCCCCATTTTATAGGCAAGAAAACTGAGGCACAGAGATGTTAACTTCCCCCAATGTCATAAGGCTACTAAGTGGCAGAACTGTGATTTTACCCCAGGTGGTCTGGTTCCAGAGAACCTCTCAAGTTAATGGAAACTAAACCTTCCTGACTCTTAGAATTCTTTCTTGGACCATGTAGTTTTTCTGGAGACAGGGGGATTGGCTATTTGGAGAGGGGCACTAGGTCTTTCTGGGTTTACCCATCTGGCCAGAAATGGGTCTAGTCACATTGTAGGAGACCCTAATTGGAGATAATAAAGACACTAGACCCCATGGAACAGAGAGTAATTCTCCTGGTGTGTATGTGTGAGGTGTCTGGTCACGGTGTCACTCTGCTCTGTTGCTGGGAAAGTGATTGAAGGATGAGAATATTTAATAATGTCCTTGTTAGCTTTTTGGATACCCTCTTGTTCTTAGATTCAGGTAATCAGAAAGCCTCAGCTCCAAAGAAAAGAACGTTGTGTTTATTTAGCTTTTTGTTTAAGGACTACCCCAGGGAGAGGGTGGGTTAACAACCTTTTTTTATACAGTTTTTGTCCATCTCCAGGTGGTACCAGGTGGTTTATCTAAGGAGAATGACACCTTTTGCTGAATTTCTAAGACCGTCCTCGCAGCCATGGATTAAGTGGTCCGCAGCACCCGTATCTTAGTAATGGGGCTGCAGCCTCCTCGGTGTGAGAGGTGTAGGTGTGGGCCAGGTTTTAGAGCCAGGATTAGACTTGAGTCTCAAAGGGGTCATTTCTCACTTTGCGTTGAGCACTAGAATGGGGGCGAGACCACCAGTCTAAGACTTCAGAGCAGTCATTTCAGCCTTCTAGCATCTCCTCTTCATCAAATCCCATTGCTGTCTCTTGACTCCACAACCAGCCTCCTCCTTCTGATGTCCTCCTGTTCCTCCTACATTGACTCAGGTTAGCATCAGTGACCGTTCCCACTCCTGAGAGGTATTTGCTACATCTTCTGCACACATGAGAACCTGCCTGTTCACCCTAATGGACTCGAGGAGAATCTGAGTGGGAAGCCAGGCAATCTGGATGTGCACAGCCCACCAGAGCGGGAAGGACATGGGGTCGGACTGGAGAGACCTGCGCTGCTGGCTGCCCCTCCTCTTCCAGCACCTCTCACCTTCCCACCCCAAAAACTCCTTGATTGTCAAGTTCAGAATCCTAGGGATGCCTTCCCCATAGTAGTGGAACCTCTGTTACCTTTATAATCTTTTCCTTCAGCTAATCTGGGAGAGTTTATAATCCTGTTTTGCATTAAGTGTTTTTCCCTTTTGGAAGCTTACATCCCTTTTTTGTTATTCAAACTAGCTGAGACAGTTGATGCCCTAGCACAGAAATGAAACCCTGACAGGCAGGTCTCTACAGGAGAGATTCTCCAAACAGTGCCTGACTGTCAGAGATTGCAGCCGAATAGCTCAGCCTACCTTTACGACAGCACATGGAATGAGAGGACAGAACACAGGCAGGAAGCTGCTTTTGTTTCTGAGGCCTTTGGGGCTGTTCTTTCCTGACTATAAACCTAATTGCTTCCTGGGTGGATCTGTCCAACAGAGCGGTATTCCTTTAGCTCCCTCCTGTCTGGTCAGTCTGGACTACCAAAGCCTGCACCTTTGTCAGTGGGCTGGTGGAGTAACATTGGATGCCTGTGGCTCTTGCTGACGTTGCCTGTTTTGGGGACTGGCGGTACCCAGGAGAAGGATGTGAGCATGTGTGTGAGGGGAGGCAGGTGAGAGGCAGCTGGGCCGCCTGGCACCGTGATGAGCAGGACGAGACAGTGCGCTTAGCAAACCAGGGTCCGTCGCGGTGCTCTTGAGTGCGCGCAGAAGTCCTCATCCTCCAGAAGGGGAGGTTATTCACCTTATACCCATAGAAGACACTTCAGGTGTGGTACTTCCTTGAATTTACTGCAGCTCTGACTCACCCTGGGATTGCCAGGTTTCATCATTCCCCTTTCTGGTTGGTTTTATGACCAGTGTTGTACGAAGGTAACCCCTGAAAGTTTGTGTAAGCCCCTCCTTTTTTTTTTTTTTTTTTCCTAGCAGTGAAGATGATTGCTCAACAGTAAACACAGAAAGGGAGTTAAAAGAAAAAACTTTGCTCTAGGCTGGCTCTTGGCAGGAAAGCTGAGCTGGGAAAGGCAGTTTCTGAGTAGTTAGGATGCGTATTTATACACCCCACGGTCATGGGCTCCTTAGCAACTTTCTTTTTTTTTCTCTCTCTTAATGGTAATTTAAATCTTTTTTTTAACATCTTTATTGGGGTATAACTGCTTTACAATGGTGTGTTTGTTTCTGCTTTATAACAAAGTGAATCAGTTATACATATACGTATGTTCCCATATCTCTTCCCTCCTGCGTCTCCCTCCCTCCCACCCTCCCTATCCCACCCCTCCAGGCGGTCACAAAGCACTGAGCTGATATCCCTGTGTTGAGCAACTTTCTTACCATCCTCAGTGGCTCTTTCTTGAAAGGTGGTTATCAGTAATCCAACCAAAGGGCAGCATTTCAAATTTAACCTTAAGTGGCTCTTGAAATTTCATCTTCAGGAAGTCTTTCTATAATAGAGTTGAAAACTTCCTCTGGGTCTGCACGTAACAAACCAGTGCCCGATTCTGTTCTCACCACAGTCGCTTTCCATATTTAACCCGGGAACGTTGAGTCCTGTCTACTTAATAGCTGTGTTTCTCCCGTCCGTGCTAGGATAAAAAGGGCAAAGCTGGTTACTCTGGGATGGCAGATCTGTGCTAACCACCCCAGGTAGTGCCACCAGATGGATGTTGAATAAATGTGTTTGGACAGTGATGTCACCTGAAGCACACACTCCGATCCCAGGGCCCTAGCTTCTCTTTTGCATTTAAACTTCAGGTATGCTTTGATCAAGTACGTGGTCAAGCCTTTTCACTTAAGTTTACTTTGGAGCCTCAGCAATGTATCCAATCAGATTGTTGCCAAAATCACATACGGTATAAACCTATTTGGCTTTTATCCAACAGAACTCTAATATGAGGCAGTAATGTAGGTGGTTACTTGGCCATCTATTAAATTATTTTCTATATATTTTTAGTAGCACCTCATTAGTAATTAAACTATATTTCAGAATTTTAATTGAAATGTATTTGACATAGAACTGTAAATTTAAGGTGTACAACATGCTGATTTGATACATTTATATATTGTAACATGATTGCCATTGTAGCTATAGCACCTCTATCATGTCACAAAATTATCAACCCTTTTTAGTGGTTGGAATAATTAAGATCTAGTCTCTTAGCAAGTTTGATGATTATAATACAGTATTGTTATCTTTATTCACTATACTGTGCTTATTTGTCTACTAGTTTCAAGTAAACCATATTTTAACGTATCTCCCCCCAAAGGGTAAATTCGAGTAAAGCAATACGGAAAATAGTGGGGAGATTGAGATTAATTAGGAAATGAGAATCCCTAATGCATTCACGGATTTTCTTCTGAGATTGGTTATAACTCTGAAAGGGAAAGGTTTTCAGTTTTCCAGTCTTTAAAATGAACTGTCATGTTAGAGGCTTTTGCCCTGACTTGTCTGCATGTGTTTACCCTATTAGAATAAGACATTGGGGGCTTCCCTGGTGGCGCAGTGGTTGAGAGTCCACCTGCCGATGCAGGGGGCGCGGGTTCGTGCCACGGTCCGGGAAGATCCCACATGCCGCGGAGCAGCTGGGCCCGTGAGCCGTGGCCGCAGGGCCTGCGCGTCCGGAGCCTGTGCTCTGCAACGGGAGAGGCCACAGCAGTGAGAGGCCTGCATATCGCAAAAAAAACCACCAACAAACAAACCAAAAAAGACATTGGGTTAGTTTTATATACAGGATTCCCAAAATAGCCAAGGCAGTGACCACAAGCAGAGAGCCAGGTAGCGTTCCTATAGAATTTCTCTCCACTAAGGTTACAAATGTTCTTACTGCCATTTCTCCCCTGTCTCCTCCATCCCTGTGTTCACCAGAGGCCTAATGGATAATTCTGTGGACAGCTTTCCTTGAATTGTGAGCTGAAATACAGGCTTTAAATATAGAGTTTTAAGATGTTAGGGAGGAAAGTGACATTGATTTATTTGTTCTGTTCTCAGCCAGCCTGAGAAACCTGTCCCGTCAGGTAATCAACAACTGCTTTTATCCTAACTGGTGACTTCAAGAGAGGGATTACTCATCCCATCATTACCATTCCCCCTGAGTCATCCCGGCTGGTTCCTGTTGGTTTCAACCGAATAAGAATCTTCAGGCCGTGGACGCTAAGGCCAAGGCACCTGTTTAGTAATATGAATTACAGAAACACGCCTTGGACACGGAGCCATGGCTCATTCTGGAAAGATACTGTATAGATTCAGGTCTTTAACTATGTGTCTCTTTGAGGAATTGTGTTGTCTGGTATGGTCTAAGTGGCCATCTTTGTGGTCAGCGTAGAATGATCGTATGAGCAACCAGACCCCCCAGCCTGCCTGGTGATGCTCTAAAGGGCAAAGATACGGCTATGAAAATGAATGGTGATTTGGGAGCACCTCGAGCCTGTACCTTCTCAGAAGTGCTGCAGGTTGACCACTGAGTATTCAGTGGGGATCTTAGTAAAGCCCCTTGAAGGCCTTGTCCTTGTGATGGTGCTAAGAGATATAGGTACACTGAAGGGAAGCTGGTTTCCATTTTACTACCTGTCCCTTGTCATGCCACTGTCCTCAGTACTATTCTTGGGTCCTGTTGTATGTGATTTGGATGACAAATCTGAGAGTAAATTGTCTCGGTTTACATGTAATTGTAGAGATCAGTATTGATTGGCACGTGTGTTTAGTTCCAGTTCATTCCAAAGTTCAGTTTATTTCCAAGTCCTTAATTTTTATGTTCATCACAGACCTAGAGAAACTTAGTTTTGAGGGGGAGCTGTCTTTTAAGACTTAGTTGAGGTATCACATGTTCATGGGAGAGCTTGACACGTGGAAAAGAAAAAGGCAAATGCTGGATGCAAGTTTGTGGGTTAGTTGAAAATCCTGCCTCTTTCACAGATTCTTAACTAATCCTTCCTGGGTTTAAATAAAATCAGCAGTTGCTTTTACAACAGCGATTCTGTCACCTTTCTCTATCTTCAGGAACTTGAAATATATCACTAAACAACATCAGAATTAATCCAAGGCCCCCTAGACTGTAGACTGAGCTGCTTGGGGCAGGAACCTTGCCTTCTTCATCTTAAATTCCTAGGACTGAGAAAAATAAGGACTGAAAAAAAAATGCCTGTTTTATAAGCAGGTATATATGAACTAGTAACCATGGAAATAAGACACATTGCGATCCTGAAGCCCCAGTGGTTTGATGGCATTCCCTGTAGGGTCAGCGTTGGATAGAAACCTGGGTGCAGGAGGGGAGCAGCTACTCTGGGACTCTTGGACGGGCCTGCAAGGAAGGCATTAATGTAGGCCCCGTGGCAGGTTGGCTTTTACCGTTGCCCATGATTCCTGTGTTGAAGTAGGAGGGCTCAGCCCACACAAATGCTGAGGAAACAAAACCAACTCTTTTATTACCCTCTCCAACATTTATAGCCAAGCCCTATTCAGTGTCCTTATCCTGGAGCCCTTCGGACAGTCATTTCAATGGTTTATTTTCTTTTCACAACCAAAAAACAAATAAAATATTTTATCACCTTTTGGGTAGACTTGATGTCTTTCTCTTCATTTCATCACGTTCTGGGTCTATAAAATTCCCCTTACCTTTCAGTTTTTATAATGCAGGGATAGGAATTCTGTTTTCCTCCTTCTTTATGTAAAGATTTTTTTTTTTCAGTCTGAGCATTGTTGTTTTTTTTTGGTCCTATATCCCCAGCCTGTTGTTGCTGTTGTATGTGGTGTGAGGTGCAGGGGAATAGGGAGAGGAGGACTGAAGGCCATGTGTTTGCAGGGACACATGGATGGCAGGGAGAGGTTTTGAATAAGAAGAGATATTTTTTTCAGTGCCGTTCTCCACTATGGGAACATTGGAGCCTTTGGCGGTGAAGAAGTGGTTGTGCTGGCTTAGGAGGAAAATACTCCTGAGATTTTCTCTGTGGTTTCTTTCCCAGGATCCACAATAAAAACTGATGAACCCACAGCACTGTGATTACCCCTCTCCATTCTGAATTGTATGTCTTCACCCCCAGCTTCCTGCTTTAGAGCTCACATAGGCTCAGTGTTTTTTCTGCTCTTTGTCTTTTTTTTTTTTGCTCATTTCTGCCTCATTTTCCATATGCCTCCTTCTATTAAGGTGTCAACTGCAGGACACTCACTCAGCCCAGTCATCGTGAGCCACAGAAGCTACTCGGACACCTGTGTGCATTTAGCAGGACAAAGCTATTCTCAGGTGATTGTCAGCCGAGTTGATGCAGTATGAGATTGTGTCAGGGTCAGTGGTGCAACTCAGTGATCTGAGATGTCTGTCTTCTGCCCCTCTGGTCCCTTCACCATCAGCTTTAGTGAAGACCATAGAATTGAAAGGGCGTTGGAGGTCTTTTCCCTTAAGGATCCTGATCTCCAAGTACAGAAGTGCATTCGACAGCATCCCCATTGATGGCTGCTCCTCCGTCCTCTACTTGAATAATTCCATCGGCAGGGTGCTCCTCACTCTTAGGCAGCCCATTCCCTTGTCAGGCATTGCAAAACTTGACCCCAAATGGGTCTACCTGCATCTTTTATGAAGTTGCCTTCTGAAGTAACTTTCTCTTCTCCAATGATTTGAAAAGTTATTAGTCAAGGATTAACTCTCAGTCTCCCCCTCCCTCCACCAAAGTTTTCATTTCTCTGGGCAAACAAGTGTAGCTCTCTCAAACACTATAATTTAGGCAGAATTTTTAGACCTCTCACCATCCTGGATATCTGGTTCTGCAGGCCTCCTAATTAGAAGTGGTTGTTGTGTTCCAGAGGTGACTGAGACGCCTGAAGAGGAATTTTGCTTGACCCAGACGTTTTGGTCTAAAGATGAGGCTCTGTTGCGCTAGCTTCTTTAGGCAGCAGAAATATATATATATATATATATAAAATTGTGTCTGTATGTATGTATATATATAGATGACATGGTGTTTTTAATTACTGTAAAATTCATATAAAATACTTTCTGTCTAGTAAGGTTTTGGTAATTCTGTGCCTGTGCTGTTGAAAATCTGAACCAAAATACATAACTTTATATTTAGCATCTTGTATGATTCAGCTTGATGCTCTAATCTGTCAAGTCTTTTTTTCTCTTATGAATCATAGTAGCTGTCTTTCTTGGCTCCATGCCTTCAGTAGGTTTCATAGGAAATCTTCTTATCTTCATTCAAGTAGTTGATAAAAATTTTAAATGGCATAAATAAAGACAGAATTCTGCAGCATCCTACTAGAATGTTTAGAGTTGAGGCTCATCTATTAAAAAATATTACTTGGATAAGGAAACACAAGCTTTAAATGATACATTAAACAAGATGGACTTAATTAATGTTTATAGGACATTCCATCCAAAAATAACAGAATACACTTTCTTCTCAAGTGCTCATGGAACATTCTCCAGGATACATCATATCTTGGGTCACAAATCAAGCCTTGGTAAATTTAAGAAAATTGAAATTGTATCAAGTATCTTTTCTGACCACAATGCTATGAGATTGGATATCAATTACAGGAAAAAATCTGTAAAAAAATACAAACACATGGAGGCTAAACAATACACTACTAAATAACCAAAAGATCACTGAAGAAATCAAAGAGAAAATCAAAAATTACCTAGAAACAAGTGACAGTGAAAACAGAATGACCCAAAACCTGCGGGATGAAGCAAAAGCAGTTCTAAGAGGGAACTTTACAGCAATATAATCCTACCTCAAGAAACAAGAAATATCTCAAATAAACAACCTAACCTTACAACTAAAGCAATTAGAGAAAGAAGAACAAAAAAACCCCAAAGTTAGAAGAAAGAAAGAAATCATAAAGATCAGGTCAGAAATAAATGAAAAAGAAATGAAGGAAACAATAGCAAAGATCATTAAAACTAAAAGCTGGTTCTTTGAGAAAATAAACAAAATTGATAAACCATTAGCCAGACTCATCAAGAAAAAAAGGGAGAAGACTCAAATCAATAGAATTAGAAATGAAAAAGGAGAAGTGACAACTGGCACTGCAGAAATACAAAGGATTATGAGAGATTACTACAAGCAACTGTATGCCAATAAAATGGACAACCTGGAAGAAATGGACAAATTCTTAGAAAAGCATAACCTTCCGAGACTGAACCAGGAAGAAATAGAAAATATAAGCAGACCATTCACAAGCACTGAAATTGAAACTGTGATTAAAAATCTTCCAACAAACAAAAGCCCAGGACCAGATGGCTTCAGAGGCAAATTCTATCACACATTTAGAGAAGAGCTAACACCTATCCTTCTCAAACTCTTCCAAAATGTAGCAGAGGGAGGAACAGTCCCAAACTCATTCTATGAGGCCACCATCACCCTGATACCAAAACCAGACAGAGATGTCACAAAGAAGGAAAACTACAGGCCAATATCACTGATGAACATAGATCCAAAGATCCTCAACAAAATACTAGCAAACAGAATCCAACAGCACATTAAAAGGACCATATATCATGGTCAAATGGGGTTTATCCCAGGAATGCAAGTATTCTTCTATATATGAAAATCAATCAGTGTGATAAACCATATTAACAAATTGAAGGAGAAAAACCATATGATCATCTCAATAGATGCAGAGAAAGCTTTTGACGAAATTCAACACCCATTTATGATAAAAAACCCTCCAGGAAGCAGGCAGAGAGGGAACTTCCTTCAACATAATAAAGGCCATATATGACAAACCCACAGGCAACATCGTGCTCAACGGTGAAAAACTGAAAGCATTTCCACTAAGATCAGGAACAAGACGAGGTTGCCCACTCTCACTGCTATTACTCAACATAGTTTTGGAAGTTTTAGCCACAGCAATCAGAGAAGAAAAAGAAATAAAAGGAATCCAAATTGGAAAAGAGGAAGTAAAACTGTCACTGTTTGCAGATGACATGATACTATACATAGAGAATCCTAAAGATGCTACTAGAAAACTACTAGAGCTAATCAATGAATTTGGTAAAGTAGCAGGATACAAAATTAATGCACAGAAATCTCTTGCATTCCTATACATTAATGATGAAAAATCTGAAAGAGAAATTATGGAAACACTCCCATTTACCACTGCAACGAAAAGAATAAAATACCTAGGAATAAACCTACCTAGGGAGACAAAAGACCTGTATGCAGAAAATTATAAGACACTGATGAAAGAAATTAAAGATGATACAAACAGATGGAGAGATATGTCATGTTCTTGGATTGGAAGAATAAACATTGTGAAAATGACTATACTACCCAAAGCAATCTACAGATTCAATGCAATCCCTATCAAACTACCAATGGCATTTTTCACAGAACTAGAACAAAAAATTTCACAATGTGTATGGAAACACAAAAGACCCCAAATAGCTAAAGCAATCTTGAGAAAGAAAAACAGAGCTGGAGGAATCAGGCTCCCTGACTTCAGACTATACTACAAAGCTACAGTGATCAAGACATTATGTTACTGGCACAAAAACAGAAATAGAGATCAATGGAACATGATAGAAAGCCCAGAGATAAACCCACACACATATGGTCACCTTATGTTTGATAAAGGAGGCAAGAATATACAGTGGAGAAAAGACAGTCTCTTCAATAAGTGGTGCTGGGAAAACTGGACAGCTACATGCAAAAGAATGAAATTAGAACACTCCCTAACACCATACACAAAAATAAACTAAAATGGGTTAAAGACCTAAATGTAAGGCCAGACACTATAAAACTCTTAGAGGAGAACACTCTATGACATAAATCACAGCAAGATCCTTTTTTTTTTCTAAACATCTTTATTGGAGTATAATTGCTATACTATGGTGTGTTAGTTTCTGCTTTATAACAAAGTGGATCAGCTATACATACACATACATCCCCATATCTCTTCCCTCTTGCGACTTCCTCCCACCGTCCCTATCTCACCCCTCTAGGTCATCACAAAGCACCGAGCTGATCTCCCTGTGCTATTCAGCTGCAAGATCCTTTTTGACCCACCTCCTAGAGAAATGGAAATAAAAACAAAAATAAACAAATGGGACCTAATGAAACTTGAAAGCTTTTGCACAGTAAAGGAAACCATAAACAAGATGAAAAGACAACCCTCAGAATGGGAGAAAATATTTGCAAATGAAGCAACTGACAAAGGATTAATCTGCAAAATATACAAGCAGCTCATGCACCTCAGTATCAAAAAAACAAACAACTCAATCCAAAATGGGCAGAAGACCTAAACAGACATTTCTCCAAAGAAGATATACAGATTGCCAACAAACACATGAAAGAATGCTCAACATCACTAATCATTAGAGAAATGCAAATCAAAACTACAGTGAGGTATCACCTCACACCGGTCAGAATGGCCATCATCAAAAAATCTACAAACAATAAATTCTGGAGAGGGTGTGGAGAAAAGGGAACCCATTTGCACTGTTGGTGGGAATGTAAATTGACACAGCCACTATGGAGAACAGTATGGAGGTTCATTTTAAAACTAAACATAGAATTACCGTATGATCCAGCAATCCCATTACTGGGCATATACCCTGAGAAAACCATAATTCAAAAAGAATCAAGTACCACAATGTTCATTGCAGCTCTATTTACAATAGCCAGGACACGGAACCAACCTAAGTGTCCATTGACAGATGAATGGATAAAGGAGACGTGACACATATGTACAATGGAATATTACTCAGCCATAAAAAGAAACGAAATTGAGGTATTTGTAGTGAGGTGGATGGACCTAGAGTCTGTCATACAGAGTGAAGTAAGTCAGAACGAGAAAAAGAAATACCATACGTTAACACATATATGGAATCTAAAAAAAAAAAAAAAAAAAGGTTCTGAAGAACCTAGGGGCAGGACAGGAATAAAGACGCAGACGTAGAGAATGGACTTGAGTACACGGGCAAGGGGAAGGGTAAGCTGGGATGAAGTGAGAGAGTGGCATGGACGTATGTACACTACCAAATGTAAAATAGATAGCTAGCGGGAAGCAGCTGCATAGCACAGGGAGATCAGCTCGGTGCTTTGTGACCACCTAGAGAGGTGGGAGGGAGGCGTAAGAGGGAGGAGATATGGGGATATATGTATACATAGAGCTGATTCACTTTGTTGTACAGCAGCACCTAACACAACATTGTAGAGCAATTATACTCCAATAAAGATGTTCCAAAAAATGATTTGGCAGCTTGTGATTTGCTCTTGTTCCCACAAGGATAAAAGATTTTATGTACTGACTTGCCAAAATTCAAGTCATGTCTGGAATTTTACTGATTTCATAGCCTGGTAACCATATCATGAAAGAAGAGAGATTTGTTTGGCTATATTTTACGTTAGATTACCATCCTAGATCTTACTAATCACTTTTTTCTTTTCGACTTGTTCACAAACCAACTGTTTACTAATCTGCACCTTCATTTATTCAGCTTCAAAGAGATGTTTATTTGTGAATCTTCAGTGTCTAGTATTGCCCTCAGTCTATGGGACATGGTTCTTGCCTTCAAAACGTTTATAGTCCAGTGAAGAAAGAGATATATAGTTATAGTACTCTGTTGGTAATATACACATGTGTGTATGGTATTTATATTACTTGTATAAGAAAGATGGAGTTTTATAAACACAGTACAGTAAATAACACTTAGTAAAGGTATGTTTAAGAGAGCTGACCCTGCCTGGTTGTGAGATAATGGACAAGTACGATTTGAGCTGGGACTGCAGAATAAGGAGTTGATGATTAGTTTTGGAAAGGAGGGAAGGCATTCAAAGAAAGGAATAAGGCCTCCAAGGATAAGTGGCCTGTGCCTAGATTCCAGACTCTGGCCTGCCTAGGCCCTTCTGCCTGCCACTGTGACCTCCAGACTCCCGACCTGTGCCTTGCACTTGGTCATGTTAACTACTGGGTTTTTTTGCTCTTTCCTTAACTATTTGACTTACAGACTTCTAAATGAAGTCTGTGTTTTTGATGAGGCATTCAGGATAATCAATAATCAGATGACTACAGACAGTTGACAGGACATGTCTCATAGCCACCTACATCCTAGTATGACAGCCACCCCATAGATACTATGGAAAGCAGTGGTGTTATGACCCTAAAAGATGTCACATGCAATCATATAGACTGACAGACTTTAAAATTAGGGTAGCACCTATGTTTTAAACCAGTAATTCCACTGAAAAGAGACCTTCTCCCATGCACACACCCACTATCCTCATGCCTCAGGACACCCAACCACCTTTACTTTGAAATATCTCATCTCCTTTCATCCTTAGTTGAATTGTTTGAGAAGATTTGAAGTGGATCAATTCAGCTGTGTTTGCATTTTCTAGAGCATGAAAAATGGTGTTTCAGCACTTCCCTGGTGGCACAGTGGCTAAGAATCTGCCTGCCAACGCAGGGGACACGGTTTTGAGCCCTGGTCCGGGAAGATCCCACATGCTGCGGAGCAACTAAGCCCACAACTACTGAAGCCCGGATGCTCTAGGGCCCGCGTGCTGCAACTGCTGAAGACCGCGCGCCTAGAGCCCGTGCTCCACAAGAGAAGCAACTGCAAGGAGAAGCCCACGCACCGCAAGGAAGAGTAGCCCCTGCTCGCTGCGACTGGAGAAAACCCGTGTGCAGCAATGAAGACCCAACTCAGCCAAAAAAAAAAAAAAAAAAAAAAGGGTGTTTCAGTGATTACACGTGGCAATTGAGGAACCAATTGTACAGCCCAGTAGTTTAGATTGCAGGTGGAATTGGCAGCATCGGTAGTTAGAGAAACTGCCCCCAAGCACAGGAGCTGAATAAATTCAGTTCATGCTGCACAGAGAGAAAAAACTTGAAACACCACAGTGGTGTTTTCTTCAAATGCATTTCCAATCATTCCTCATTTGCTAAGGAAGAGCTTTTATTTTTCCATGTTGGACCTCTGTTTCGATCAGACATGTAGCCAGTTGGCTAAGATAGCAATTCGAAAAGCTGGCTGGGATTCTGTTTTTAGTGTCCTGGCAGGAACGAGATGTTTGTTATAATTGGGAGCCTTAGCTGTTCTTCCATGTGACCATTTCCTCCTGATTCTTACTCCCCTTCACCTTGTTTCTCTGGGAGCCCGTAGTGTTGCTTTTTATATAGAAGAGGGACATAAATGACCAAGGGCCGTGAGACAGCTCATGAACTGCTTTTTGGCTTAGAAGGCAGACGTCTTGAGGGTCAACAGCAGGAAGCTTTGCCGTGAGGTCTGCAGGGGTTTGGGAGAGCAGGCTAATGCTCTGTGAACAAATCTCATGCCTGTGGGGCACTTTGTTACTTCCCTGCAACGACCTGCTCCAGCAGGTGGTACTCAAAGCCTGCTTACAGGACTGATAGTGGTTTAGCTAAATCTGCTGCCCGAACGAGACAGCTCACACAGGGTCAACTTCTTACACTACCTGGCCCTGTTCCTTTGCTACAATCGAAAGTTACAAAACCTGAAAGGGGACTAACATTTATTGAGTACTTACTGTATGCCAGGCGTTGTGAAACATACTTTATAGTTATTTCACTGAATTCTCACCGTTTCTTATTTACTTCTCACCACGGTCCTGAAATTGATATTTTACTGTCCTGACTTATAGATGAGGAAACTGAGACTCAAAGAAGTTAAGCAACTTGCTCAAGTTAATCATTTCCTGGCAGTGATGATCAGAGCCTGAGTTCAGGATCTAAACAAGGTTTCACGGACTCCAATTAAATCCAGGACACTAAACCTTGAGAAAAACTTGTGTTCTGAGGGCGGCTAGAGATGTAAATACTCAGGCTGAGGAGCAACTGAGCTTCCAGCACAGCTTTTTTATATAGAATGTGACATATAGACAATGACATATTCTTTCTTTTATTGCCATCCAGTAATGTCAGAGCTTTATTGAAATTGTAAGATATTATAACGACAGAATCTTGTCACTGCTGTGATCTAGAGGTCAGTGTAAAAGTAACTCAGTTTTCTATCACTCTACCCTCTCCCACCCTTCCCAAATGAATCCAAATAGTGCAAGCTGGATGTCCTGTCCTTTTAGCCCGTGACAAACAAAAGAAGTGACTGAAACTATGCAGAAGCTATGCCCTGTTCACAGAGCAGAGTCTGTCAAAATTAAAGAGCTCTGAATTTCCAACAACTTCAGACAGACACTGGCAGCTGACTCACCATGCTTTTCAAATTTTGTTTTCCTTTAAACTTGAGAAATGCCTTTAATGCTTTCCTCCTGATAAGAATGCTTTGCAGACATGATCTTCTAAGCCAAACAACTGTTTTATGAGGCCTTGCAAGCCTGTTGATTGTATTCATTCTCTTTCTCGACAAATGGTGTATCCCTGCACTTACTCTAGCCAGTAGGTCTTGTCGATAAATCTGCCAAAGGCCAGGCCGGTCTGCACAAAGCGTGTTTTACACCTTCCCCAACGGGATGAAAGGCAACTTTTCAGAGCTCGGTAGGGCGGAAATTCCTTATCTTATCGAGCTCAAGAATAAAAGTGTACATCTATCAGTTTTCATTCTCGCCTGCCTACTACAGTGGTCAGGAGCTTACTTATTGTTCCTTCATTAGCCAACTTGTAAATACCCAAGTTCAGGGGTGAGGAAGGAAAGTTCCAGCTGTACTCTGTGATCTCAGAGTCACTGACTAGTGGCAGGCAAGAGAGAGAAGTGCATCCTGGGAGGCCTGCTTTCCTTTCCCACAACGATGCTTAAGTGCCATTGTTCAGGAATAATCAGAAGGGAAGTTTGTGCATCCAGTTACCAGATAGGGGATCAGAGAGCCTCAATTTCTCTTGACATAGTTATGGGTCTTCTATGGGGATTAGAAAGCTCTGCAATCATGCAGATGACTTTCAAAGGCAACGTGAGGTATTTTACTGCTCAAACCAAGCCCAGCTGTCTCAGTAACCCAGCGGCTAGCTGACAGTGCCAATGCTGTTGTAAAATCGGGACCACAGAGAGCTGGGTAACCTATTTTAAGGAGATTTTATATTTCTGACAGGGGTGATTAAAAGACAAGCTCTATTGCTCAGATCAGCACATAGACCACAGACATAACTCTTCCCCCCAGATTTCTAACTGAGATATATTTCTGTTTGCAGTGTTGGTGAGTGCTGGAGAGGTCATTTTGATTTGTTATTTTGTAAACTGGGCATTCTGAATATGGAGGAGTTAGTTCACAGAGAGCTGCCATTAATTCGTAACTTACAGTCCCTTTTGGAAATGTCTCTTGCCACTAGTGTCATTGCAAGCAAAGTCACAGTCCCCTCAGAATCCTTCATCCTGAAATGGTCACGTCCAGTCCTGCCAGGGGAGAGCTCAGCTTGCGCTGTTGGTTTGTATATCATCTGTATTCACTCCAGTTTTCCTAAATTTACAGTCAGTAGCCTAGTTAGTTTAGGAGATTTTTTTAGTTAGACAAGATAACTCACAAAACTGGTAAGGAATCTTTCAACCTAACTTAAAATGGAAACAGCTGTATCTTCAGTAGAAATTCTCTGTAACATTCTATCACTTTTGTTTATTTTTCTTGACAATGAGGAAAGGAAATACCAGAATTGAAAGTCTGCCCCTTAGTAACTGGCAAGAAGGTGGGTTCTGGTCTGCCTAACTTTTCTCTGGGTAGATTTAATCAGTGTTTGCTGTCAAAGAAGAGAAATGTTTAGCTTTGGCAAAGACACTTCTCTGTCTCGATAAACACGGTTAAGGTGACAGTAGGCCCTGTGTGAAAAAATTGAGGGGAATACTTTTTTATGATTGGAGTACCAAAAGACAGATTTACTAGGGGCTCTGCTGGGCTTTTCTCCCTAAACTTCCTGATTCAGCGGGTGATGCAGGAGCAGGTACAATGTTATATGCTGTTACACAAGTGAAACCAACAGATTGAATGATTCCCTGCTTCTGGGTCATAATTCTTTGGTAACAGCGAGAATCTCAAACCTGCAGTACTCCTTCATCTTCCCCAGGGCACACACATTTCTTTTCGTAAGGTGGGGTTTTGTTTTGTTTTGCCTTAGTCTCCAAAAGGACTATAATGAGGAAAAAAAGAAATAAGCAAGTGTTGAAATATGAATGAGTGAGAGGAAAGCATTAACCAGAGCCTCTGCTCATTAGAAGCTCCCTAAGTTTTATGTGTTGGCAGGAGGCTTCACATGGAAACAAGCTCAAGTGGGCACCACTCCTGCTGTTCTGAGGCCCAGCCTGGCTGAGCGTGTGTTCAGGGGCTGTATGACATTCCCTGCCACCTCTGTTGCTCAGCTTAGGGAGTCAGCTTAGGCCACAGGCACAGTAAAGGGCCTGTAGGGATCCTGGCCTTCAACGGATGTTAAATGATTTTTGTTTTCTGAGCTCTCCGTTGCCCAATCCCTCCACCAGCCACTCCTAGCTTTATTGAGGTAAAATTGACAAAATTGTGTATCAAATTGACAAAATTGTGTTAAGGTGTATAGCATGTGATTTGATATGCATATACAATGTGAAATGATTACCACAATTAAGTTAATTAACACCTCCATTACCTCACATAGTTACCGTTTTTTTTTTAATGGTGAAAACACTTAAAATTTGCTTTCTTAGATAATGTCAAGTATGCAATACAGTATTATTAACTGTAGTCACCATGCTGACCATTAGATCCCCAGAGCTTATTCATCTTATAACTAAAAGTTTGTGTCCTTTGACCAGCACCTCCCATTTCTTCCACCCCCAGCCCCTGGCAACCACCATTCTACTCTCTGGTTTATGATTTTGACTTTTTTTAGAGCCCACTTTTAAGTGATAGTAATACACTGTTTGTCTTTCTTTGTCTGGCTCATTTCACTTAGCACAACAGCTTCATCCATGTTGTCACAAATGGCAGGATTTTCTTCTTTTTTTTAATGTCTGAATAATATTCCTCACACATGTACCAAGAAAACATATACCACATTTAGAAAGAATTCATTCATCTGTTGACGGACACTTAGATTGTTTTCGTATCTTGGCTATTGTGAATAATGCTGCAGTGAACATTGGGGTGCAGACTTGTCTTAGGGATACTGATTTTATTTCCTTTGAATATATACCCAGAAGTAAGATTGCTGCATCATATGGGAGTTCTATTGTTACTTTTTGAGGAACCTCCATACTGTTTTCCATAGTAGTTGCACCAGTTTACATTCCCACCAACAGTGGACAGGGTTCCTTTTTCTTCACATCCTCACCAACACTTTTTATCTCTTTTTGATTGATAGCCATTCAAACAGGTGTGAGGTGATATCTCATTGTAGTTTTGATTTGCATTTCCTTGATGATTAGTGTTACTTAACATCTTTTCATGTACCTGTTGACCATTTGTATGTCTTCTTTGGAAAAATGTCTATTTGGGTCCTTTGTCCATTTTATTTATCTATCTATATATCTATCTATTTATTTATTGGCTGTGTCGGGTCTTTGTTGCTGCGCGCGGGCTTTCTCTAGTTGCGGTGAGCGGGGGCTATTCCTCGTTGTGGTGTGTGGGCTTCTCATTGCAGTGGCTTCTCTTGTTGCGGACCACGGGCTCCAGGCACACAGACTTCAGTAGTTGTGGCTCATGGGCTCTAGAGCGCAGGCTCAGTAGTTGCGGTGCATGGGCCCAGTTGCTCTGCGACATGTGGGATCTTCCTGGGCCAGGGATCGAACCCGTGTCCCCTACGTTGGCAGGCAGATTCTTAACCACTGCGCCATCAGGGAAGCCCCCACTTTGTCCATTTTTAAATTGGATTATTTGTTTTTTTGCTATTGAGTTGTATATGTTCCTTATATATTTTAGATATTAATCCCATATCAGATATTGGTTTGCAAATATTTTCTCCTATTCCGTAGGTTGCCTTTTCATTTTGTTGATTGTTTCCCTTGCTGTACAAAAGCCTTTTTAGTTCCCAATTTAAAGTAGTTGTAAATGCCTCTCAAGTGGCCTCACTTACCCTGTGACCGTGGACCAGGCCCTGTACCTCTCTGTCCTGCTTCCTCATATGTCTGTGGCTAGGATTGGACTAGATCAGTGGCTTTTCAGATGTTTTAAGCTATGGAACTCTTTACCCAAAGGAAATTTTGTGAAATATCCTAATACAAGCAGTTTTATAAAATCAGACCTCTTCTCCTTTAAGTGTGGGCGAGGGATCCAGAATACCTCCCACCCCACTCGAATCCCCTTCCTCTGTTGGAACTCCAACAGCTTGTTGTCAGTTCAGCCTGATAGCAAGCTGGCTGGTTGTCAGGAAGTCAAACCAAAGCCTGAAAATGCAGGTGATTTTGCCTTTGTCAACCCTGAATCCTGGAGACAGCGTATTTTACAGTTTTAAGTCAACCAACCTAAAATGGCTTAATCCATCATAAATTTCTAAGCACTAATGATCCTTCTTTTATATGCCCTGTTCTTGTAACCAGAGTATTTTTTAAAGCTTTGCTGTTGTTCCAGTGATATGCAAATGCATTGGGTGATGAATTCTGTAAAGCATACCCACATCGACACTTCAGAACTATGCCAGGCGCTCCTGGCTTCCAGAAACTCAGACTCTTTGCTCCACCCCCACCCCTCTAACCCCACTGCTGCTGGAATACCATATCACCTTTCTTATTGATTGTGTCGCTCTCCTGGCAAAAACTCGTCTCATTGCTTGAAAGATCAAAACTCAACTCCTGACTTTGTCTGCAAGTTCCATGATTATTTAATTTTTCTGTCAAACCCTATTTCCCACTTCCTTCTAACACACATCCCACTTCAGGAAGTCATTCCCTCCCAGTTCTCTGCCTCCAAGCCCATGGTCATGCTCTTTGCCCATTTCTGTCTCTTCCTTTCCCATGAAGACCCCATCCTTTTTGTTGCCTCCCAGTACCCTTTACAGCTCACCCTTCACATCCTTTCATGCTCCCTCTTCATCTTCCATGGTACTTAGCAAGGAGGCAGCGTGATGTGGCAGCAATATTACAGAACAGGGAGACAACGCTAGTACTACTGCCCTCAAATTCTGCCACTTATTTGCAAGGTGCCCTTGGCTGCCTTTGACCTCACAGTTTCCTCATCTGTAAAATGAGGTTAATAATACAGTATCTCCCTTGCCTACCTCACCATGTGGTCGTAAGAATCACGAGAACTATTGTATGTGAATGCACTCTATTATCACTTACTGTACCCTAAAGCACTTGTTTTAATTATTAATCCTACTCTGCCCTATACTCACTGCAGTCATTTCATGTGTGATATCTAGTCTCACTAGTTCTTTAGGTCAAAGATTTTTCATATATTTAAAGTGTAACTGCAATACAACTCTGCAGTGGTCATCACAGTGCCGACCACACAGCAGGTACTTCATGTGGATTTAATAGAATTTTGATCTCTGATATTTCCCAAGAACCTACCGTTTTGGTTGTGCTGCAGTGGTGGTTGGTTGTTTAATTATCAGATAGGTACTTGAATTTCTGGCATTTTCCCAAAGCAAGATTGAAATTCTAAGGATATAAAATGGATGTGGGAGACCTTAGAAGCAGGGTAAATAAGTTGTTTGGGTGAGTTATTCTCTTGAAAATGAACTAAAGACAGAACTCAGTTCTTGGATCAGTCGTCATGAGTCTGGTAGTCAATCCTCACTGTAGCCTTGTACAACTCTGTGGATGTTATAGTTCCCTGTGCTATGCAGTAGGTCCTTGTTGGTTATGTATTTTATATAAGTAGTATGTATATGTTAATCCCAAACTCCTAATTTATCCCTCCCCTACCCCCTTTCCCCTTTGGTAACCGTAAGTTTGTTTTCTATGTCTGTGAGTCTATTTCTGTTTTGTAGATAAGTTCATCTGTATCATTCTTTTAGATTCCACATATAAGTGACATCATATGAAAAACAAACAAACAAAAAAACCACCAAGGGCTTCCCGGGTGGCGCAGTGGTTGGGAGTCCGCCTGCCGATGCAGGGGACACGGGTTTGTGCCCCGGTCCGGGAGGATCCCACATGCCGCGGAGCGGCTGGGCTCGTGAGCCACGGCCGCTGAGCCTGCGCTTCCGGAGCCTGTGCTCCGCAGCGGGAGGGGCCGCAGCAGTGAGAGGCCCGCGTACCGGGAAAAAAAAAAAAAAAACCACCAAAAGACTCTCTGGATGCTCACATTGGACAGGGAGAAAGTCCCAGTAAGTGAGGATGCCACCCAGACTATCAGAACTACACCAGGTTTCACTGAGAAGGCTGCTTCAGTCTGAAATAGCAGAAGACCCTTTGCTGGCTTCAGCTGATGACACATTTTGGCAGTCCACATGAATTTGCTTCCAACTTTCTCCTAGTCGAAATAGGAAATAGTTTCTTGTATTATGTCCATTGTAAGGGTCAGTGCTCTTAGTGCCTCAGTAAGGGGAAGGCAAATACTTCATGTAAGTGAAAGTTTATTTTAAATCACACAGAAATATACCATTTTTAAAAAGATATCTAAAATAAGGTGAACCTTCAGGAAAATAAGGTGAACCTGTTGTGATGGACTCTCCTTCGGGTGGCAGGGGCATGCTGGGTACCTCTTACTACCCCGGAGGTTTAATTTGCAATGAGTAAGCTGGCAATCAGTAAAACTTGATTTTCCCCCCTCCAAGCTTGACGTGTCTAGTGTACCTTCTGCTTCTGGAAGAATTGAACTTTGTTGGAAGGGTGAAATTTCTGAACCAAGAATGGGGACATGGGAGCTATGAAGTTTGCTAAAAATCATCAGTGTACCAGACTACCCAATCCCTAGTTCAGGCTACAGGGCCTCAACGTGATCCTGGTCAGTGCTACAGATCTAAGTGTGTCTGCCCCCATGCATTTATTCTGGTGATTGTCATCTGTGGAAAGTCTCAGCCAGCATGCTTCTTTCTCCTTTTTAAGAAAAAAATTTGTTTCTTGAGACATTTCTTGTATTTAGCCAAACTAAATGTGTATAAGTTTGTTCTTTGCAGATTTGCTTATTTCTAGGCGCCTCCCTACATGATTTCAGCATAAATAATACCCTTCCCTACCTACGACAAGCTACAGGAGTCACTAGCGTTTTAGAAAAGTAAATGGAGCAGAGTTAGTAACACTCCACAATCCAGTGTATCTAGAGCAACTTTCACGTATTTGCCATTTGTACATGGACTGCCTTCATCACTGTATTCAAACTGTAGGGCATGGACCATGTCTTACTTAAATTTTTATTTCTAGTTCCTCATATAGTACATAGTAGATGTTCAAGAATGCTTATTAAATGAAAAAGAGGTATATGTGTGTGTGTGTGTATGTATGCATTTTCCAATTTAAAAGTTTATTACTGGGCTTCCCTGGTGGCGCAGTGGTTGGGAGTCCGCTTGCCGATGCAGGGGACGCGGGTTCGTGCCCCGGTCGAGGAAGATCCTGCATGCCGTGGAGCGGCTGGGCCCGTGAGCCATGGCCGCGGAGCCTGCGCATCCGGAGCCTGTGCCCTGCAAAGGGAGAGGCCACAGCGGTGAGAGACCCGCGTACCGCAAAAAAAAAAAAAAAAAGTTTATTACTACTTAGCTAGAAAAAAACGCCAGAGGTAAATTTGGATGGATGGTGCCGAACATGACATTTCTAATGCAGTGCTTGAAAAAATCACCCCCACAAAAGGAAGCCAAATCCATGGACTACATGGTGTGGCTATGCGGCAGCTGCAGGACGTTGGCAAGTCTTCTTGGATGTGTCCTGCAGGACCCAGTGAGCCCAGACCCAGAGGAATTCTAGTGACAGTGCTCTGTCAACTCTCCTTCATGAACTACCATTGCCAAAAGGTACACAGAGTTAAATAAAAGCCTAAGCAGGGCTGGCAGTATTTTAATGTACAACCACCTCATAGGCCTCAGTAAGGTATTAAGTTCCTAAGGTTCTGGAATTTTCCTTGAAGGATTTCATAACCACATCAGGCTTGTTAGAGTATTGACTATTGCTACTGCTGCTGTTTTCCCAGTGGAAGCTCCTGATTTGATGTCCATTTGATACTTTTCTTCTGTACTTCAACCTCTCTTTCTTATACAGACTTGCAACCTTTAACTGTTTTGAGTTAATGGGGAGAAATCAGCTAATCTTTGCTGTAAAATATGTACTAAGAACTAGCCATGTCTTTTCAACGTTTTATATATATACATATATATATGTATATATATACTTTTTCCGATTCTTTTCCATTATAGGTCATTACAAGATATTGAATATAGTCCCCTGTGCTATATGGTAGGTCCTTGTTGTTTATCTATTTTACACAGTATCTGTTAATCCCAAATACCCGATTTATCTCTCCCACCCCTTTCCCCCTTGACAACCCTGTTTGTTTTCTATGTCTGTCAGTCTGTTTCTGTTCTATAATTCACTTAATTTGTATCATTTTTTTTAGATTCCACATATAAATCATATCATATAATTGTCTTTCTCTTTCTGGCTTACTTAGTATGATGATCTCTAGGTCCATCCATGTTGCTGCAAATAGCATTATTTCATTCTTTTTTAGGGCTGAGAAATATTCCATTGTGTATATCTCCCACACCTTCTTTATCCATTCATCTGTCAACAGACACTTTGGTTGCTTCCATGTCTTGGCTATTGTAAATAGTATTGCTAAGAATATTGGGTGCATGTACCTTTTCAAATGACAGTTTTCGTCTTTTCCAGATATATGCCCAGGAGTGGGATTGCTGGATCATGTGGTAGCTCTATTTTTAGTTCTTTAAGGAAAACATCCTCCTTTAAGTGTTATATGTGATATGCATATCCCCTATGCACGTATTTTATTATTAAATCCATTGTCCCATTAAGTGCTCTTTAAAAGAAAATGTGACTGTACTTTTCTATCTCCTTTCTTCATCCCACAATATTCAGCAAACATTTGGGCCCCTGCTCTGTACCAGTCCCATTGCTGGAGATGAAAGACTACTGTGCCTTCAGGGGCCTTGAATATGATGAGAGAGGGAAACAGACCCCTGCCTGTGTGCACACCTTCTTCTTCCCATTGAAGAATCTGACATCTGATGAATGGTTGCTGCTGGGCCATTCAGGGATTAAAGGCAAGGTTTATCAGTGGAACGAATAAAGAAATCATTGAGGAGAATAATTGTTCAAGTTTGGGGCTTCAGACTGTAATCTCACATTACCTGGAAAAATAGCAGCAGTGATTGCCATCGGCTGACACACCGCCCACCGACAGGGAGGGGGTGCTCTAGGCTGGCCGGGCCTCCTGCCAGCCGAGCCAGGAAAGTAGCCCTGATTAGAGCAACTAGAGCAACTCCCTGAGCCGGTTCATAATTTGCTTAATCACACTTACTTCACTGAACTATGGTTTTGGCTTTAGGGGGTTTTAGGGGAAAAAATGCAACGTTTGGGGAAAGGGAAAGGAAGCAGTTAGAAAGAATTCAAATTGATCCTCCTCCCTAGTCAGTTTGGGGTTGGCAGAAAGGAAAGCAAATGACATCAGTGACAGGTGTAAATATAAGGAAGCCGATTTGGACAGTGAGTCCTTTGAGTCTTGTTTGGGTGAGAATTATTGCGATCACAAAAGGAAGCAGCTGGTAAGTTCTGGAAAGCTTTTTAATGTAAGCCCAGAGTTTGAATAATGCACTAAATGGAGTGTAGTGCATATATTTAAATATTTATGTACAAATGGCTGTCGTTTTTTAGCCTGCTCTGCCCTGGTCCCATGACTTGATACAATTGCTTTGAAATGATCATTTTGTAGATGCTAGAAAGGCATTGTACAGAAGATGAGAATCACAGCAAACCAAACAAAGAAAACGCAGAAGAGACCACTCTAAACCAAATATGTCCATCATAGCCAACTATATTTAAGAAGTTTCGAAGGCAGTTTAGCGTAGGGATTAAGATGGAGGAGTTTGGAACTGGACCTACATTTTAATCCTATCAGTGATTTACTAGCTTTGTAGCCTTGGGTAAGTTACTTATCCTGTCTTTAAATTTCAAATTCTTCATCCTTAAAGAGGGGATAGAAATCGTACCACCTCACAGGGGTGCTGTGAGAATTAAATGAATTAATGGTGTTCGGTGCCTGACACGCATAAACCCTCAAAAAATGTTATCTTAAAAAAGGACGGTGTCGTATGTGAGGGCTCATGCAGGAAACCATTAGCAAAGCATGGGGAAGTCAGAACTCTGAGAGCAGCAACTTTGTTTTAGGGACTGAAGCTTTGGCAGTGAACGAAACGATGCCTGGCACGTGGTAGGTGCTCCGTAAATACTGACTGAATAACTGAAAAAATGGGTGTCATGCATTTAGGGTGTATAAACTGGATTAGTCTATGAAATTGTACATTTTAAATGTGGAAAGTATAAGGAAAGAAATAACGGGTGAAAATTTTGTGTGTGGCAGAGGTGTATATTTCAAACTTTTAGCCAGGAAAATGTTCATCCTGTCATTTCCTGTCAGGGGCACAGGGTTTGATTCCCTTTTCTTCCCTAAGATCAAATGATCTGGGGGTGCTGTTTGTAACGATCTGGATGGGGTCCTCCTGGCTGCAGCATTCCCAGCTCCTGTCCTGTCCTGCTTGCGTGATGTTCAGAAGAGACACTGTAGGGGAGAGACAAGCACACGTTTAAACGACTGATTAAAAACATTCTTTTCTCCTATTTGCTTCCAAATCATGACAATTTAACGTCCCCTTGTGATGGAAAAGAGAAGCTTGGGGGTGCCAGATGCCGGAGTCTAACTGCATTTCTGTTCTCCCATTTGTAAACCGGCCCCACCTGGGGTCTCTTCTGAACTCCCCAGGGAAGCCGTGGGCTGGTGGGTTCTGCCCTTGTCTGTGTACAGCGCCTTCCTCTGCTCCCTGTGTTCCAGGCCTAGAACAAACAGAGGGTGGGGAAAGGGACTGACATTCTCTGCCTAACCCTCGCCTGCAGTCATTTCTCAGACGTGATGAACAAATACTGCCTTTGAAGGAAGATGTACAAATTTGCCCAAGAAGGGAATGCAGTTCTGGGACCTCATGGCTACAGGATTGTGTAAATCACTCAACACTAGTAAAGTTGAAGTTATGAAAGTAAATAATTTCCATTTGTACCAGAGCTAATTACTCTAAGGAAAATGGTGACAGAAGATGTATTCTGTAACTTCTCAGGCAGCCCTGGAAGTCTGACTCCAAAGACAGAGTTTTCAACATACTCAACTCTAAGATGTTACATGTGGGCAGCTAATACTGATTTAGTTTGTGCTGTCTTCAGACATTATTCTAAGTGATTGTGACATATTCACTCACTCCCTTGAGGTCGTTATTGTTTATTATCTTTTACAATGAGGAAACTGAGGCACAGGGAGGTTAAGTGACTTGCCCAATGTTAGCACTAACTCTTAGCACTTGATTCAACATGTAAGGAAACTGAAATGCTGAGAAATAGCCCATGTGTGGCAAAATATTCAGCTCGTCACTCAGCTAAATAGCAATTTCCCCCCTTACTCTATGTGCACAAGGAACCATTGCATCCTTTCCTGTGGAAGTGGGTTATAGCTCTTACCTATGAAGCCTGCATGCTAGGGGCAAAGAGAAAGGCTTCCCAGGCCACTTCCTCTTGTCTGCTCAAAAGCTTGAAATCTGGGATTTCAGAACCTCAAATGGAGTCCTGGGAGATGAACTGTTTGTCATATTTCAAAGAGCCTACAGGAAATTGCTCATTTAGGGGCAGTAAAACAGTGTGGGCTAATGTGTATAAAAACTTTTTTGCGTGTGTTTGTCAAATTATATATATCATGTTAATGTAATAGTTTATTTTGTGTGGGTCAGACACTTTTCATGGCACTTGTGCCTTTTGCTTTTCATCTTAAAAATGGGTAACTAATTATCTTCTACATAGAGTTTAGAGAAATCCTTCTAAATGTGGAATCTGGGGTCTGGACCTTAGGGATGAAAAAATTAGCACCTATTGACCTGCCGTGAGAGAGGGATGTGTTACTAATAGTCAACAATCACAGTGTACTCAAATGGATAGAACACCCCTATCCTGCAGGAAGGCAGTGCTTCCTGGCTGTTATCTTCCTTACCTGAATTCTTAATCCACTGTTGTATTGCAGAGAGCTGGTGACTATGTTCTTACTAAGCTCTCAGGGGCTTTACCAATGGAATTTGCAAAATGTAATTAGGATGGTGAATCGTCTGGGACTCCCATCCCTACCACCAAAAGATACATTTCAAAGCCAAATAAAAATGCTATTTTATATCATCTACTCTTTGGATTTTCCAAGCCCCTGGTCCATTTAGAGAGAACTGTTGAGCTTTAGCTAGATAGTAGGTGCTTAACCATAAACTATAGAGCCAATCAAGCTCTTTTAACTTTTGAATAAGTTATGCATTCATACGGATCAAAAATCAAAACAATGAAATGAGGTATATTCTGAGAAGTTTCCTTCCCACTTCTGTCCCCTTATAGTGTATTATTTACCCCTGTCCCTCCACCTACAGGTCATCACTTTTATTAGTTTCCTGTATACTGTTCCTGAGTGTATTTATGCATATAAGTAAATACATATAGTATCTTTTCCTTCCTTAACACAAAGACATGATATTCATATATTTATAGCTATTTCCATTTATATATATAATATATATAATATAAATATGTATATATAATATACATATGTATATTATATATATATATATATATATACACACACACACACACATATGTCCTAGGACTTTTTTCACAGCAGAATATAGGGAGCATCCTCATTTTTTTTTTTTGGTCTTGCCACACAGCATGCGGGATCTTAGTTCCCCGACCAGGGATCGAACCTGTGCCCCCTGCAGTGAAAATGCGGAGTCTTAACCACTGGACCACTAGGGAAATTCCGTTTTTTTAATGGCTGCATCAGATTCCGTTGTGTATATGTAGATGTGTATATATATGTGTGTACACACACACACACATACTCTTTTGATGGACACTTGGGATTTTCCAATCATTTGCTATTGTAAACAGTGCTGCAGTGACTGTCATGGCAATATATTATTTTGCATGAAAGCAGACCATCTGTAGAAAAAATTCCCAGAAGTGAGATTTTGGGTCAAGGGTAAATACATTTGAAATTTTAATAATGTTACCAAATTGCTCTTTGGAGTCACATTCCCGCCAGCAATATATGAAAATGACTGATTTCCCATGGCCTCCTCAAAAGAATATTAGAAAACATTTTTATCTATCAGACTAGTCAAAATCTGGAATTTATGAAGTATACTTTTAATTTACATTTCTCCTGTTTGAAAAGATGCTCAACTTTTCTCATGTTGTTTAAAGGCCATTTTGTTCATTTTTCTATGAAATGTCTATTAATGTTCTTTGTTACTTTTTCTGTTGGGTTACTGATAATTTTCTTACCGATTTTTACTAGCTCTTTCCATATTAGCGAGATTATCCATTGTTTTGTCTGTGACATGAGTTGAAAATATTTCCCCCAGTTTATTTGTTTTTTTTTACTTTGCTTATAATTTTTTTTTTTTTTTGGCATACAGAAGGTATTGTTGTTTGATGTAATTGAATTAATCAAACTTTAATTTTATACTTTCTGGGTCTTTTTTTTTTTTTTTTTGTGGTACACAGGCCTCCCAGTGTTGTGGCCTCTCCCGTTGTGGAGCACAGGCTCCGGACGCGCAGGCTCAGCGGCCGTGGCTCATGGGCCCAGGTGCTCTGCGGCATGTGGGATCTTCCCGGACCGGGTCACGAACCCATGTCCCCTGCATCGGCAGGCGGACTCTCAACCACTACGCCACCAGGGAAGCCCTTTCTGGGTTTTTAATCATAGTCAGAATGGCCCTTCCCCACTCCTAGGAAGTCACTCATATTTTCTTGTGTTTTTTTTTTCTTTTTTAATTTATTTTGTTGAAGTATAGTTGATTTACAATGTTGTGTTAATTTCTGCTGTACAGCAAAGTGATTCAGTTATACATATATATACATTCTTTTTCATATTCTTTTCCATTATGGGTTTATCATCACAGGATATTGAATATAGTTCCCTGTGCTATACAGTAGGACCTTGTTTTTTTTTTTTTCAATTTCATTTTTGGCTGCGTTGGGTCTTTGTTGCTGCACACGGGCTTTCTCTAGTTGCGGCGAGCGGGGACTACTCTTCATTGCGGTGCACGGGCTTCTCATCGCGGTGGCTTTTCTTGTTGCGGAGCACGGTCTCTAGGCATGCAGGCTTCAGTAGTTGTGGCTTACGGGCTCTAGAGTGCAGGCTCAGTAGTTGTGGCACGGGAATTTTCTCGTATTTTTAAGAACCCATTTTATTACAGAAAATTTTAAGCATACACAAATTAGAAAATAGTATAATAAACCTCAATTACATGTCATCCAGCTTCAACAATTAGGGGTATTTTGCCAATCTTGTTTTATCTTATCCTCCCATCCATTTTGAGAATATTTGAAGCAAACCCTAGACATTATATTTTCTTTATAAGTATATCAATATATATCAATAACATGTAAGAACTTTTTAGAACATAACTTCTATAACATTATTATACCAATAATTCCTTAAGATTATCCAATACTATTCTGTGTTCACATTTTCTTTTCTGGAACTTTTATGGCTTTGTTTTCTATGTGTATAGTATGAGGTGTGTACTAACCTTATATTTTTCCTGGCTACCCAGTTGTCCCAACTCAGCTTCTTGAAGTGTATTCTTACCTTACTGGTTTGAGATGCCACCTTTACCGTATAACAAATTCCCATGTGTATTTGAGTCTATTTCCAGACCTTCTATTGTTCCATTTGTCTGTCTACTCAAATGTTACTACTATACTGTTTTATTTACTGTGGCATTAGAGAATGTTTTAATGTCTTTCAGGACTAGTCATTCCCTAAATGAAATAGTAAGTCATCTACTCCAATTTATGCTATTCAAAAATGGCAGAAAATTATAGTTTATAGTCCAGCCTCGTCAGATCTGGTGATTTAGAAATCAGCAAGGAGTGGGAGTAGAATGTGTGAGCATACATGTGGTCCCTAAGGAAAGTAAGAGTAATAACACTATAGGAAAGTAAATAGTAATAACATAAAAGTTTGAAACCTGGGGCAGGTCCTCATCTGGAGGTGGGAGGAGAAAGCAGAACCAGCAAAGGATAAAGGACATAGTTTTGGTGGTTGAAGCGTGCTTCTCCCTTGGAAGTAGCCAATCCTGGTTCTCTTTGGCTAAGTCAGAAAGGCCTACAGTAGAGAAAGTTGCAGGGCTGGCTGTGTACCTGCCCTAGGGAACCAATCAGAGACGCAAATCATGTTGCAGAGCCGAGAGGGCCCAGATGAAGTGTGTGGAGGCGCTGTGCCATCACTGTGCTCCGGGCAGTTCACAGGCCTGGGCAGCCAATAACCCTGAACTCCAGGGCTGCCTGGGTGCTGGTTTGTGCCTCTGAAGATGCGAGAGTGAACCTTACGAGGCCTTTCCCAGGCAAAGGATGAAGCTGTATTATTCTGAGCCCTCTTTCCAGGAGACAGTATTAGTTCTAGCTAACAAGATACCTTTACTGGAAAAGGTCTGAGAGAGAGGACTTCTGGTACGAGTTATCGTGGGAGAGACGTCTAAAGTATTTAGCAGGGGCAAATCATAATACCTTTTATCCTTTTGAAATGCATGTGTCTGCTGGGACTCTGCGCCTTCACAAAAGCCCAGAGAATGATAAGGTGGTCAAAGCAGGGTGTGTGTGTGTGTGTGTGTGTGTGTGTGTGTGTGTGTGTGTGTGTGTGTGTGTGTGTGTGTGTGTGTGTGTGTGTGTGTGTGTGTGTGTGTGTGTGTGTGTGTGTGTGTGTGTGTGTGTGTGTGTGTGTGTGTGTGTGTGTGTGTGTGTGTGTGTGTGTGTGTGTGTGTGTGTGTGTGTGTGTGTGTGTGTGTGTGTGTGTGTGTGTGTGTGTGTGTGTGTGTAGGCCTGGATCCGGAGCAGGTGGAGACTGAACGGGGATGACTACAGAATGACTTCATCCCCGGCAGACACCCTTAATAGCCCATGGCACAGCTCCTAACCTCCTCATCCCCATTTCCTCCTTATAACCTGCAGGTGAACACACCTGCTTACCTCACGGGGATGTGGGGAAGATTAATTAGTTTCAGATGGGAAAGTTCTTGGCTGCTGAGTCATGCGGTGTAGTGAGCGTGCTAATTTGAGGCTGCACAGCCAGGAGTTGCCTGCTGCCCAAATGCAGGCCGCAAAGGGTAAATGGAAATTGGTCGTCATCAGAGTCAGGGGAGTGGACTTTGCAGACTGAATGGGTGAAGTCAGCCTTGTTTGGGCATATTCAACGATTCCTTACTCAGTGTCTACCCTGTGCAAGTGGTAACGGGCAGCCATGATGGGGGCAGGAGGAGTGATGGCCCTGAGGTGCAGGCATTGCTGGGGCGGCTGTTAGTCCCAGTGGAAGACCGTGGCCTAGAATTGTGATTCTGGGGACGAGAAGTCATCTTTGCCATCAACGATGTGAGCTGGGCGTCAGTTGTAGTCGGCTCCACATTCCGGCGTACTCTGAATAATAAGGGTGATCAGCGCTCCCTCAGTCCCCTCACTTTCCAGATGCCAACCTTACCAAATCCCTAAGCTAGTCTTCTCTCCTAGGTGTTTGCAGTGAAAAGAATCTTTGTGTTCATTAACAAAAGGGGAAGAGAAAAGAGACCCCTCTTTTGGCCTCTTTGTCTTCTGTTGTTGCATGCTGCTGCTTTACAAAGTACGTTTAAGGTGTGTTTTATTTTAAGCACAAGGTAAAAGGGACTATTTCAGGCATTATCACAGAACACTTTCTATGCAATAAGGGGTTTTATGGTCTGGAAATTGGTACAGAATATGGATGAGATCTCAATGTACATTTCAAGCTGAACTCTTTCTTTTTTTTTTTCTTTCAGGTGTCCTTGAGTGAGGGTAGCAGGGAGTGAAAGAGGAGGAGAAAAGAAAATTAAGAAAGGTGAGTATGAGTAAATCTGGAAGGTGAAGTGAAGGGCTTCTCTGGGCAAATGAGGCTGCTAAGACCATTATCCCAATAGGAAGGTTTGGGACTGTGGAAGGTGAGAGGTAACCAGAGAATAATCAGAGGCAGTTCAGGAAAAGGTCCTTAATTTAAGTGACAAGCCCATTGTCATGTAAAAATAGTGTTGTTTCTTGAAATACAAGATTTTAAGAAAGGAGAATAGGGCAAAGCACCATTGTGTTAATATGAAATTCTGGTTTTCAGTGAATTTATTTTTATTTTATTAAAAAAATTATACAATTTTTAAAGGTTACTTTGCATTTATAGTTATTACAAAATATTGGCTATATTTCCTGTGTTGTACAATACATCCTTGAGCCTATTTTATTTATTTATTAAAAATTTACCATTTTATTTATTATTTTTTTAAATTAATTTATTTTTTGGCTGCATGGGGTCTTCGTTGCTGCATGTGGGCTTTCTCTAGTTGCAGCAAGCGGGGGCTACTCTTGGTTGCAGTGCACAGGTTTCTCATTGTGGTGGCTTCTCTGTTGTAGAACATGGGCTCTAGGCACACGAGCTTTAGTAGTTGTGGCACATGGGCTCAGTAGTTGTGGCTCACGGGCTCTAGAGCACAGGCTCAGTAGTTGTGGCACATGGGCTTAGTTGCTCTGCGGCATGTGGGATCTTCCCGGGCCAGGGCTCAAACCCATGTCCCCTTCATTGGCAGGCAGATTCTTAACCACTGCACCACCAGTCTCTTGAGCCTATTTTAAACACAAGAGTTTGTACCTTCCACTCCTCCACCCCTATATTGCCCCTCCCATCCAACCCCCACTGGTAACCACTAGGTTGTTCTCTACATCTGTGAGTCTGCTTCTTTTTTGTTACATTCACTAGTATATTTTTTAGACTCCACATATAAATGATATCATGCAGTATTGCTTTCTTTTTCTGACATATTTCACTTAGCATGATGCCCTCCAAGTCCATCCATGTTGCTAAAAATGGCAAAATTTCATTCTTTTTTATGGCTGAGTAGTATTCCACTGTATATCTGTACCACTTTTTCTTTATCTGTTCATCTGCTGATGGACACTTAGATTGCTTCAATATCTTGGCAATTGTAAATAATGCTGATGTGAACACTGGGGTGTGTGCATCTTACTGAATTAGTGTTTTTGTTTTTTTCTGATATATACCCAGGAGTGGAATTGTGGGTCATACGGTAGCTCTATTTTTAGCTTTTGAGAAACCTTAATACTCTTTTCCACAGTGGCTGCACCAATTTACATTCCCACCGACAGTGTACAAGGGTTCCTTTTTCTCCATATCCTTGCCAACATTTGTTATTTGGGTTCTTATTGGTGATAGTCATTTTGACAGATGTGAGATGACATCTAATTGTAGTTTCTATATGCATTTCTCTAATAATTAGCAATGTGGAGCTTCTTTTCATGTGCCTATTGGCCATCTGCATGTCCTCTTTGGAAGAATGTCTGTCGAGTTCTTCTCATTTTTTAATCAGGTTGTTTATTTTTTGATATTGAGTTCTGTGATCTATTCATAAATGTTGGATATTAATCGCTTATCAATCATATCATTTGCAAATATTTTCTCCCATTCAATATGTTGTCTTTTCATTTTGTCAGTTGTTCCTTTGCTGTGCAAACTCTTTTAAGTTTAATTAGGTTCCATTTGTTTATTTTTGCTTTTATCTCCTTTAATTTAGGAGACAGATCCAAAAAAATATCGCTGCGATTTATATCAAAGACTCTTCTGCCTAAGTTTTCCTCTAAGAGTTTTATCGTTTTGGTCTTACTTTTAGGTCTTTAATCCAGTTTGAGTTTATTTTTATATATGGTATGAGGGAATGTTCTAATTTCATTGTTTTACATGTAGCTGTCCAGTTTTCCCAGCACCACTTACTGAAGAAACTGTCTTTTCTCCATTGTATATTTTTGCCACCTTTATCGTAGTTTGACTATAAGTGTGTGGGTTTATTTCTGGGTTTTCTATCCTGTTCTGATCTATGTGTCTGTTTTTGTGCCAATATCACACTATTTTGATTACTGTAGCTTTGTAGTATAGCCTGAAGTCAAGGAGTGTGATTCCTCCAGCTCTGTTCTTCTTTCTCAAGATTGTGCTATTCAGGGTCTTTTGTGTTTCCATACAAATTGTAAATTTTTTTGTTCTAGTTCTGTGAAAAATGCCATTGGTAGTTTGATAGGGATTGCCTTGGGTAGTATGATCATTTTAACAGTGTTGATTCTTCCAATCCAAGAACATGGTGTATCTCTCCACCTGTTTGTATCATCTTTAATTTCTTTCATCAGTGTCTTATAGTTTTCCACATACAGGTCTTCTGTCTCCCTAGGTAGGTTTATTCCTAGGTATTTTATTCTTTTTGTTGCAGTGGTAAATGGGAGTGTTTCCTTAATTTCTCTTTTCAGATTTTTCATCATTAGTGAATACGAATGCAAGAGATTTCTGTGCATTAATGTTGTATCCTGCTACTTTACCAAATTCATTGATTAGCTCTAGTAGTTTTCTGGTAGCATCTTTAGGATTCTCTATAGTATCATGTTATCTGCAAACAGTGACAGCTTTACTTCGTCTTTTCCAATTTGGATTCCTTTTATTTCTTTTTCTTCTCTGATTGCTGTGGCTAAAACTTCCAAAACTATGTTGAATAATAGTGGTGAGATTGGACAACCTTGTCTTGTTCCTGATCTTACTGGAAATGCTTTCAGTTTTTCACTATTGAGAATGATGTTGGCTGTGGGTTTGTCATATATGGCCTTTATTATGTTGAGGTTAAGTTCCCTCTATGCCTACTTTTTGGAGGGTTTTTATCATAAATGGGTGTTGAATTTTGTCAAAAGCTTTTTCTGCATCTATTGAGATGATCATATGGTTTTTCTCCTTCAATTTGTTAATATGGTGTATCACATTGATTGATTTGCATATGTTGAAGAATCCTTGCATCCCTGAGGTAAACCCCACTTGATCATGGTGTATGATCCTTTTAATGTGCTGTTAGATTCTGTTTGCTAGTATTTTGTTGAGGATTTTTGCATCTATGTTCAGCAGTGATATTGGCCTGTAGTTTTCTTTCTTTGTGACATCTTTGTCTGGTTTTGGTATCAGGGTGATGGTGGCCTCGCAGAATGAGTTTGGAAGTGTTCCCCCCTCTGCTAATTTGATAATTTGACAAGGATTGCATTGAGTCTGTAGAGTGCCTTGAGCAGTATAGTCATATAAACAGTATTTATTCTTCCAATAAAGAACATGGTATATATCTTTCTACCTGTTTGTGTAGTCTTCAATTTATTTCATCAGTGCCTTACAGTTTTCAGAGTACAGGTCTTTTTGCCTCCTTAGGTATATTTATTCCCAGGTATTTTATTCTTTCTGATGCTATGGTAAATGGGATTGTTTCCTTAATTTCCCTTTCAATATGGATACTTCAGTATTAATGTAGAGAAATTCAGATTTCTGTATATTAATTTTGTATCCTGCAACATTATTGAATTCATTAATGAGCTCTAGTAGTTTTCTGGTAGTGTCTTCAGGATTTTCTATGTATAGTGTCATGTCATCTGCAAACAGTGACAGTTTTAAGTCTTCCTTTCTAACTTGGTTACTTTGTTTTTCTTCATTGATTCCTGTGGCTAGGACTTACAAAACTATGTTGAATAAAAGTGGTGAGAGTGGGCATCCTTGTCTTGTTCCTGATCTTAGAGGAAATGCTTTCAGCTTTTCACTGTTGAGTATGATTTTATCTGTGGGTTTGCCTTTATTATGTTGAGGTAGGTTCCCTCTGTGTCCACTTTCTGAAGAGTTTTTATTATAAATGGATGTTGAATTTTATAGCTTTTTCTACATCTTTTGAGATGATTGTATGGCTTTTGAAGAACAAATTCTTCAATTTGTTAATGTGGTGTATCACACTAATTGATTTGCAGTTATTGAAAATCCCTTGCATCCCTGGGATAAATCCCACTTGATCATGGTGTATGATCCTTTTAATGCATTGTTGTATTTGGTTTGCTCGTATTTTATTGAGGATTTTTGTGTGTTCGTCAGTGATACTGGCCTGTAATTTTTTTTTTGGGGGGGGATCTCTTTTTGGTTTTGGTGATGGTGGCCTCATAGAATGAGTTCAGAAGTGTTCCTTCCTCTGCAGTTTTTTGGAATAGTTTCAGAAGGGTAAGCATTAATTCTTCTCTAAATGTTTGGCGAAATTCACCTGTGAAGTCATCTGGTCCTGGACTTTTGTTTGTTGAGGTTTTTAAATTACTGATTCAGTTTCATTACTGGTAATTGGTCTTTTCATATTTTCTATTCCTGGTTCAGTTTTGGGAGATTGTACCTTTCCAAGAATTTGTCCATTTCTTCTAGGTTGTCCATTTTATTGGCATATAGTAGTCTGTAATAGTCTCTTACGATTTTTTGTATTTCTATGGTGTCAGCTGTAATGTCTCCTTTTTCATTTCTGATTTTATTGATTTGGGCCCTCTTCATTTTTTCTTGATGAGTCTGGCTGAAGGTTTATCAATTTTGTTTATCTTTTCAAAGAACCAGCTCATTGATTTTTTTTTTTTTTTTGGTCTCTATTTCATTGACTTCTGCTCTGATCTTTATGATTTCTTTCCTTCTAATAACTTTGGGTTTTGTTCATTCTTCTTTTTCTAGTTCCTTTAGATGTAAGGTTAGGGTATTTATGAGATTTTTCTTGTTCTCTGAGGTATGCTTGTATTGCTATAAACTTCCTTCTTAGAACCTTTTGCTGTGTCCCATGGGTATTTGATTGTTGTGTTTTCATTTTCTTTTGCCTCTAGGTATGTTTTGATTTCCTCTTTGATTTCTTCAATGATCCATTGGTTGTTTAGTAGCATATTGTTTAACCTCCATGTGTTTGTGTTTTCTGCAGTTTTTTTCTTGTAGTTGATTTCTAATCTCGTAACATTGTGGTCAAAAAGGTGCGTGATTTGACTTCAGTTTTCTTAAATCTACCAATGCTTGTTTTGTGGCCTAGCATGTGATCTATCCTGGATCCTGTTCAATGTGCTCCTGAAAAGAATGTATATTCTGCTGCTTTCAGATGGAATGCTCTCTATATATCAAGTAATTCCATTTAGTCTAATGTGGTTTTTAAGGCCTGTGTTTCCTTACTGATTTTCTGTCTCGGTGATCTGTCCATTGATATAAGTAGGGTGTTAAAGTCCCCTACCGTATTGTATCATTGTTGATTTCTCCTTTTATGTCTGTTAATATTTGCCTTAAATATTTAGGTGCTTCTGTGTTGGGTGCATATATATATTTACAATTGTTATATCTTCTGGGATTGATCCTTTGATCATTATGTAGTGTGTTGCTTTGTCTCTTGTAACAGTCTTTATTTTAAAGTCTATTTTGCCTGATACATGTATTGCTACTCTGGCTTTCCTTGATTTCCATTTGTATGGAATACTTTTTTCCAACCCCTCATTTTCCGTCTATATGTGTCTCTAGATCTGAAATGAGTCTCTCTAGGCAGCATATATATGAGTCTTGTTTTTGTATCCATTCAGCCACTCTATGTCTTTTGGTTGGAGTATTTAACCTGACTACATTTAAGGTAATTATCGATATGTATGTTCTTATTGCCCTTTTGTTAATTGTTTTGTATTTGTCTTTATAGGTCTTTTCCCCCCTTTCTTCTTTTTTTATTCTCCTGTGATTTGATGACTATATTTAGTGTTAAGTTTGGATTCCTTTTCCTTTCTTGTATGTATATCTATTATGGATGTTTGGTTTGTGGTTATCATGAGGTTTTTCTATAGCAGTCTCTCTCTATATATATATATTGTTTTAAGTTGCCGATCTCTTAATTTCAAATGCATTTTTAAAACTCTGCATTTGTACTCTGCAGGCCCTCATGATTACTGGCTGCTGGTTAGCAGGGCCTGGTCACGAGGAGGCTGGCTGCAGAACCCCAGGGGTCCTATGGCTAGTTTTGGCTCACCAATGGCCAGAGTCAGGGTCCTGAAGACTCCACAGCTGTTGGCCACCCACTGGTGGGTGAGGCCAGGTCCTGGAGTTAGTGCTGGACCACTGGTAGACAGAGCTGTTTCCTGTAGTCTGGCTGCAGGGCCCAGGGATCTCAGATCTCATTTCAGATTGTTTGGGGGGTGGTGTTCCTGACACAGTTGGGTACGGGGTCTGTGGTGTCCTGAAGTTTGCATTGGCCTGCTCGTGGACAGGGCCAGGACCTGGGCCCAGCTGTTCCCAGGTTAAGATCTGGCCTGCTGCGAGCAGGAGCCGCAGGCTGTGGGATTGTAGTTTTCTCGCTTCTGGTGTCTGCCCCCTGGTGGATGAGGCTGGTCTAGAGGCTTTTGCAGGCTTCCTGGAGAGAAGGGCCAGTGCCTGCCCACCGGGGGGCGGAGCTGTGTCTTGGCCCTTTGGTAGGCAGGGCTGTATCTAGGGTGTTTTTAGAGGCAGCTGTGAGCTCAGGAAATCTTAAGGCAGCCTGTCATCTGTTGATGGATAGGGATGTGTCTCTGTCCAGTTAGTTGTTTGGCCTGCGGCATCCCAGTACTGGTGCCTAAAGGCTGTTGGGTGGGGCCAGGTCTTGAGCCAAGATGGCAGCTGCCATCAGCAGTGTTCATGGGTAGAATGTTCCCCAGTATGGCTGCCACCATTGTCTATGTCCCCTGCGTGAGCCGCAGCCATCCCTCACCTCTCCAGGAGACTCTCCCAGACAAGCAGGTAGGTCTGGCCCAGGGTCCTATCAAATTACTGCTTTTGCCTTGGGTCCTGGTATGTGTGAGATTTTGGGTAGGCCCTTTAAGAATGAAATCTCTATTTCCCTGAGTTCTGTGAGGCTCCCAAAATTAACCCCTTGGCCTTCAAAGCCGAATGCTCTAGGGTATCATCTTTCTGATGCAGGACCCCCCCAGGCTGGGGAGCCTGACAGGGGGCCTAGAAGTCTCATGCCTGTGGAAGAGCCTCTGCAATATAATTCTCCAGTTTGTGGGTCGCCCACCCTGGGGTATGGAATTTGATTATATCTTGAGTTTGCCTTTGCTACTTGTCTTGTGGTTCCTTCTTTATGCCTTTAGTTGGAGAAGATCTTTTCTGGTAGCTTCTAGTCTTTTTTTTTATGGGTGGTTGTTCTGCAGAGGTTGTTTTGGTGTGCTCATGAGAGGAGGTGAGCTCAGGGTCTTTCTACTCCCCCATCTTGGCCCCTCTCCTCTGTGAATTTATTTAAATAAACTTACATCTCTGTGTAGATATGTGTTAGGTTCTATGATGCTGCAAGAGTGCAGCCTTGAATACACTAAAGCTTCCGTGGGCTTCAGTGCTATGTTCAATGTGTTCATTTTTCTCAGCTCTTTTATTGAGGTTCAGGAATCTTGCCCCCCACCCTTCTCCTTATTTAGTGATGTTCTTCAGTGATGGTAGCAGCAGAAAAAGCTGCATTTTGGTGGGCTTGTAATATTTGCATGGGATTATAGAATAATTTTCAGCTGGATTTTTCTTGTTGATATTCTCATTTGCTTTTTAAAGACTTCAGTCTCACCTTGATTGGTTTGTAGCATAAATCCAATTGTTGGTTTTTTATGACATAAGAGTAACAACTGTTCTTATGCTCTTCTGGTAAAGTCATTGCAGCTGTTCGTATTAATACCTGCTGTAACAGCAAGTCCTGATGCTCTGGTTCAGTCTGGCTCTTTTCCTGGTGTTTTGAGACTGGATTCAAGGCTTAGTCAGGGTCCTGGCAGGAATGAGATGGCATATTCAGACTGGTGTTACTTAAGAGAATGAATAAGGGGCTGTTTACAGTGGTGTGGGTTCACCTAGTCTTCATAGCTGGCAACAGAGAGAAGCCATTTAGTAACTTCCCCAGTCTCACTCTCTGCCCACCCTCTGATCTGCCAGTTTCTGCCATTGGCCAAACGAAGCTGAAAGCCGGTGGAAAAGGGAGCTGTGTGCCTGGTCTTCATAGCTTGGCTTCCCAGGGCACAGAGCAGGGTGCACAAGGTTGGAGGGTGGGGCTACAGGAGCAAGAGGTGAAAGCCCAGCAGGGTTCACCTCCTTTCACCCTTTTAGGATAGCTTGGGAAGATCGTGTGGTCATAGCATATTTAAGGCCTAACCTAGTGTGTGCTGAACCACATGTGAATAGGCCATCAGTGGGCAGAACTTCAGTTGTTGAAAATAGAGTTCTCACAATCTTCACATCGTTCACCTAAAATCGAAGTGAACAGTGAACATGGAAATGGAAATGGAAATTCTGTTGGTGGAAAAGATAGAAAAGCTTTACTTTTTTTTTTTTTTTTTTTTTAAAGGTAAGGCCTGCAAGTGTGTGAGTCCTTTAGAGACCTTTAGCCCATCTCAAGGCAAGGATTGGAGCTGCCGTGCCCACCCCAGTGCTCAGCAAGGAGGGCAGTCTTGTGTCCCCAAATGAACCCCATGCTTTTTTCAGGGTGGGGACTATTCCATGGGGTGGAGTGGACACAAAGTTTTCATGAGGGAGAAATACTGAAATTGGGCCTTTAAAGAGTGAGAAATACAAGGTAATGACACATGTGAGAGCACAGAGACTTGCTTTCTCGAGCACACGTCATGAGAACTGCCTTTTCTTTATGAGCGTAGACAAAGAATACAGATTTATCAGAAAGAAGATAAATGAAAATGTTCCACTGAGGCCTAAATATTGTGCCCACATATATTCTAGAGTAGTTTTCTTAAAATCTGTCTCCAGAGGAGTTTTACATTCTTCTCTCATATATGCTCAGATAATCATAGTATTTGAGAGCTGAAAATATGTGTATTGAATTTCAGTCTTAAATCTCGCCAGATACAGCGTAATCGTAACGATACTGGCTGGTATGTTATTCACTGAGAAACCATAAATCTCTATTTTTAGCTTTTAAATTTATTTAATAATTTGAAAAAGCAGCAATGGGTAGGGACTTATTCCTTGTCCTTTAATTCCCACAACTCTCTGCAAAATAGATATTTAATATCTCTATTTTACTGATAGGAAACTGAACCTCAGAGCTGTACAGGGATCAGCCAGAAGTAATAGATCCAACTAGTGACAGGATCAGAATTTGCTCCCATGCCTGAGTGCCCCGTCCATTCTCCCCCCATTATACTAGGCAGCGTTTACACTTGACTTTACCCTTGTGGGACTGTGAACCATTGCTTAAGCGTCGTTTTTCATGTTGCAATGGAAACACTATTTAATGCACATACTTTTTCAGTTTCCTCTGGGAATATAAAATTATGCACATATATATCTTTATATATGTACATTTCCTTCTGCTCCAAGTGGTAATAGTGACAATTTATAGAGCAGATGACATGCTGTAACTTTGTTATATATGTAGAATGCAGAAATTTTTTTATTAGGATTGCTTTTATAAGCTTGTCAGCTTCCAGAGAGTTCTTTGAATAATCTGTTCTGGATTTTGTGACTGTGCAAAGAAGTCAGCACGATAATCTTTTGCCATTGCGTGTAGTCTATTGTTGGTTTTCAAGTGCCCTTCTGTTTCAGAATGATAGCCATGAACGTGTTCTTGTATAATACATTTTTAGATATAGAATCAGGAATAATTTGAGCTAGTGTTATAAACAGTGGTCAGTGACATAAAGCCTCAGCACAGAAGAAGGACAGGACGAATGCATAGTAAGAGTTCTGCATCCTAAAGCTCTCCCAAATGACAGATAACGGTGCAGGTGCTGAAAGCATTGGACGTGATTGGTAATACAGTCTCTTAACAGAGTTCTAGGGATTCTTTATCACCTGGCACATAGTGCTTAAGCAGTGAATTCATTCAATAAGATACGTGTATTCGTGTGTATATGCAGATGCACATACACATACGTAAACACACACACACACACATATCCAGATGAACTTGTCATCTAAGATTTCTGCTTTGGTACAGATATTCCATCATATTAGAATATATACAGAGAGATTCAAATGAGAGACACATCTGTGTGTATACACTCTAGTTTTATGGTCATTTTTCTACCTCAGCTGAGACTAAATGAAGTCAGAAGTGCTAGCCGTCACCTGCACGTCTAGTGACCTTGAAAGCTATTTTCTCAGTTGAGTTCTATCTTCACGCATGAGTGCTATTTTCACACGAGTGCCATGTGTTTGAGAATGCATCTTTGGGGTGGTTCTCCTCCACTCAACAATTATAGAATAATGGATCCTTAGCCAGCTGTCGGACATTTCAGCCTAGATTTCTATTATGTGAACTTTGATTGGTTATTAAAAGAAATGAGTTCAGTACAGCAAGCAAGGATAGGGAACATAAAAACGATGTCTTCCGTGCCCAGCCTCTGTTGCCACTCAGTTTATATCCTTGCAGTTCTGCTGGTAGAATCACCCATTAACAGCACCAACACCTGTGTGCCTGCAGCTCTCCCGCAGAACTTCTGTCCAGTTATTGTATCTTCCTCTCAAATTTAAAAATACCCCTCTCACACAGAAAAGAAAATAATCTCTCTCATTTGCCTGCCTGGCAGTGGAAATATCTTTGTAAAATTACCTCTTAATATTATGCCTTTGGCTTTTTTAAAGAAACGGCCAAATGAGAGATGCATCTGGAGCTCTTCAAAACAAATTTCGGGCATTATCCATGTGTTGTTTGCTGCTCTCTGTATAAACACGCATAGGGACCACTAATTTGAGAATTAAGGATCAGGGGGAGTTTTCTTTTTACAAATAATGAGAATGTTAATGAGAATGTGTGTTCCATGTGTGTCTCTCTTGGCTCCTGGGAAGTACAGAGCAAAGCGTGACATACAGCAGAGGAACACCATTCATAGAAGGGCTTAGGATCTTTATTTTCCTCTCATCCAATATGGTTTTGACTCCATATTTTGAGAGGTTTAATGCATAAATGACTTGGCATCAGCCTCCTAAAAATCATTTATGGAAGCAAACTGGGTAAAAATTATTCCACCTATGTGAAGGATACTCTCAAATATAATCAATTAACATAGTTTTATTAGATTCCTACCATTTGTCCACATAGTTCAATACAACATGACAAACCAATCTTGATTCTTTTTAAAAGGAGTCCTGTTTCTAACTCCTAAACATCTAATCTTGTTCACATGGAGTTCTTACCTTCTTATTCTTCTGTGTCATGACAGCCTTCTCAAAAAGATGTAAAATTGTATCTTTGACAAAAATGCAGGACTTCCCTGGTGGCGCAGTGGTTAAGAATCCGCCTGCCAATGCAGGGGACACGGGTTTGAGCCCTGGTCCAGGAAGATCCCACATGCCGTGGAGCAACTAAGTCCATGTGCCACAACGACCGAGCCTGCACTCTAGAGCCCGCAAGCCACAACTACTGGGCCCGCATGCCACAACTACTGAAACCCACACGCCTAGAGCCCGTGCTCTGCAACAAGAGAAGCCACCGCAGTAAGAAGCCTGTGCACCGCACGAAGAGTAGCCGCCGCTCGTGCAACTAGAGGAAGCCCGCGCGCAGCAACGAAGACCCAACGCAGCCCAAAATAAGTAAATAAAATAAATTTATTTTTTTTTTGCGGTACGCGGGCCTCTCACCGTTGTGGCCTCTCCCGTTGCGGAGCACCAGCTCGGGACACACAGGCTCAGCGGCCATGGCTCACGGGCCCAGCCGCTCCGCGGCATGTGGGATTTTCCCGGACCGGGGCACGAACCTGCGTCCCCTGCATCGGCAAGCGGACTCTCAACCACTGCGCCACCAGGGAAGCCCTAAATTTATTTTTTTTAAATGCAGCTGAAAAGCTATTACTTTGGAAGTGTCTTTTAGCTTTTTCTTAAAATTTGAATCACGTTTAAAAAGATGTCTTTAAAATTGATGAGACTATTTCTTCACCCAAATTACACACTTATGGGCCCTGTATTAATTCACAATTGATTTGCATAATGAAGTTATTTTAATAATAGCACTGTTTTAGACATTATCTTGTATCACAGTTGCATGTAGTGGGAAAAACTCCCATCTTTAGCACTGCAAAATGCACAGCTTTATGTTTAGAAATGAGATACTCAGTTCTGTGAGTCTTTGATCCTGTGCTTTATGAGATTTTTTTTTTAAGTTTTACTTTAAAAGAGTATAGCAGAAATCTGAAATATTATGATATTGTATTACATTTATGACTTTTTATGGCATAACTAAAGTCTTCATTAATATCCTTCCCCTAAAATCATAGAATATTAGAAGTGAAAGGAACCTTGGCAGTCATTCATTCCAACTTCTCACTTGGTTGCGATAGAGAGAACTTCTGAATCTTCTTAAGAAATGAGTGCAGAGAACTCAACACAGTTTACTAGATTTGGTCCAGCTGGTGTGGAATGGAATTGGACAGTTATATCCCTTGATCTGATCTCTATTCTCCTGCTAATGTTACCTGAAAAAGCCTGGGGGGAGGGAGGGAAGGGAGAGAACATGTCTTCAACATCTCTAAGTAAAATGTACATTACCTATGTAATTGCACTCAATCCACACAGTTTAGAAATGTTACCTACACGACTCTAAGCCTCGCTTGTCTTAGTGGCAAACGGGGACAATATTTCTTAACTCTGCGGTTGCCTGATTACTAAATGTAGAACCAGAATTTTATCCTAGGTCTACTTGACTCAAAAGTCCATTGTTTTCCCCCCTCAAAGATGACTGTATTAACTCTTGACAGTCACAGCTCACTAGTGGTTCACGTTGACTTTTGGGCTCCAATAACGTGTGACAGCACAGGGACTGTGTCTCTCTTATTCAGTGTTGTATACTAAGTGCTCAGCACAGTACTAGTATGAATGCATGACTTATGATCATGCTGCTTTCAAGATGTGGACAAGCAGGACTGAGAGGTTGAATCATGATTCTATTTTTCCCTACTGAATGTTATTATGCAAGAGTAGATAGAATCCATGGTACTCCACGGAGATTTTTGTATTTTCAGATGAACATGATGGATGGAGCATAAGCTAAATTCTCTCTTGTATTTTGCTTCAGGCACATAGAAATGCTAAATTCAATATCTTTAAAATTAATATTTAAACTTAGCGGGGAAAAGAAACTCTTCATGTACCGGAGCAGAGAATCTGTCAGAGAAGGTAACAGCTGAGCCGCAGGAGCTGGGCTCTCAGTGCCCAGGCGAGGTTCCCCTCAAGGAAGAGAGCTGGAGCAGAGTCTCAGCTTAGATCCCGTGATGCTCTTCCCAAATTTAATGAGAAGCAGAGTATCTCCATTGGCCAACCTCTCCTAATAGCCAGAAGCAAGTAGTACCACCCTTGGAATGGATGGTAAAGGTTTCCGTCAGATTTCTCCTTTTCAGAGGAGTGTTTTCATCTTTTCCACTGTTTCTGAGTAAAATTCCAGCACTCATGTTGAATTTCCTCTTTGCCTTCTATTCTTTTTACAGGGGAGCCAGGCCTATTAGGTTGTCATTAAAGCGTCTTACTGTGGGATAAGTGATGCTTGCAGGAAGGTGTGAATGCGAGTGTTGATAGGCATGTTGGACTTAGGAGAGCTGCTCCCCTTAAATTATGTACTTCATTTGTTTTATTGGCAGTGCAGGTTGGCCTGGTGCTTGCTGACTCATGATTAGCAATTGTGCAGGAAGTGCCAGTATGTACCACCTCTGCTTGGCCTCTTCTGTTTCACGTCTCCTTTTGATTCCATCATTTCTTTATCATCTTTGGATGCTCTGGCAGCTCCTTACTGCCCACAGCCTTTGTCTTACTTGCTAAGAAAGGTGCTCCTTATATAGGTCATAGCTAATGATGTTGGTTCTATTCCCAGACGTACTCATTGACTATCTACCATGTGCTGAGAGTATGGGCCTAGGGAATATAAAAAGTAATGTAGTCCTCTTCCTACCTCAAAAGAGTTTGAGGTCAAGGATGTGTCACGTCCTCAGGCCCGCACGTTCCCCAAGGAAGCTTAAAAATGCCACATATAGGAGGAGATGATGGCCATGGCTCAGCCCTGGGAAATAGTCATGCTTGTGGACCAAGGGCCACGTAGGTCCTTGACTCCGGGCAGTAGCGGGCCATTCTCACTTGGGGTTTCCTAAATTTACGAATCTGGCTACCTGCTGTTCCCTGGAATGCCTGAGAGTTGCCTACCCCTGTTGTATCCCTACCAATGCACCTTGCAAAAATCCCTTCCCTCTCGGCAAAGCAGCACACTGCATTCTGGAACAAAAATTAATGTACCTTCCGAAGAGAGGACTCATAAAATAAAGACCAGCACCACGGGTGAGGGGTTTCTGACAAGGTCTACTCTCTGGGAAAGATGGATGATGGTAATGCGCTGTGTCTGGGGAGGAACGTTTTGAGGTACCCTTGAGTTTGAGAAGTGTGGCCCAGATACCTAACATGGATGTGGAGCTTTCTAAGAAAACATCTAAGTTACAGGAGGCCAAATCGTAACGGCCATATTCTGAGTCAGCAAGCAGCTGTTCTTATTAACCATTATGTAGGTCTCAGATTCCTTTGAGAGACTCAACCCAGGGGGAAAATATGTATGGACACAATTTTGCAAATAACCTTAAGAAGCTCACAGGTCCCCTCTCCCCCATATGAAGAGCTCTGCTCTATGTGATGGTCCTAGAGAAAGTACCAGAATGGTTTAGTCTAGCTTGTATTGAAGATTTTTTTTCCTTCTGGGGCAGAATACAAGCTCTGCTATAACCTTGTTCTGCTAGAAAGATTGCAACAAGAGCCTACTCAGCAAAGTTTCAGCAGATAATTTTTAGTTCAGAGTCTCCGTGAAATGATTCCAAATGTAAAACAATTTTCAGATACTATAGTCATTTGCTTTTTCATTATCCTAACGTCTTTTCGTTGTGAAAAAATAAAGCAGTCATGTTAACACAAACCTATATACTGAAAGACAGAGATAAATATAGGTGCTTGGGAGAAAAGCAGTATGTAGTGATAGATTATAAAGCATGCTCTGGAAAATGTGACATACTGTTATTTAGTGCTGTCTTCATTTGACAGGTAAAACCTTTGCAGTTTTGGAGGATTTTGATAGAATAAGGCTATGCTGTTTTAACTAAAAATGGAAATGAAAATACATCTAGTCTATATGGAAGCAATATTCTTGTGGTATGTTTTTCACTATTTTCATCTTCTGTGCTAGAACAAGCTGTGCGGACATGTTTTGAGGGGATGCTGTTTCAGGCCATGCAAGGATCTTGGCATGTACTGCCCCTGAACCCCCCCTGTCCTGTTATATAATAGTAATGAGACCATCCTCCCTACAGTGCTCTTTCCAGGAAAGGAGAAACCAAAACACAAGTCTAATTCTTGGGTTTGTTGTTCATTCAGTCGTTTTTTAAGTCTTCTGTCATCCATTCAGAAGAAGCTTTGTGGTGTATCTGAGCTCTGTATTCCTCCTGGAAGAAAGGAATGCACTCTTACTTGCCTTCCTTTCTTCCACGAGCTAGAAATAAGGCTAGGTGTTTGGGACCACTTACTACTCTCCAAAGCTTTCTTGAGAGTATTTTTCAAAACTAGATAATGTAAATTCGAACAGTTTCTTGACTTTGCAGGACCTGAAATCCTTGCCACGGCTTGCCAAGTGCGTGTGTGGCCTGACCCCACTGGCTTGGCTTTGTCTCTTTCCCCCTTTCTCATGCTCTCATCACGCTGGCTGCTTTCTGAGTTCCCCCGACGAGGCACACTTCTTCCCAACTGAGGACCTTGGTTTCTTTTCCCTTGATTCTTTGCTTGGACGCTTTCTTCTCAACATTTAATTCACCTGTGCACATGTCACCTACTCAGATGTACCGGGCCCACCATATATATAAAGCAGGTCCTGCTATTCACTAACATATCACCTTATTTTTCCTCCACAGAGTTTATGACGATCAGAAAGTATGGTCTTTTCCATATTTACTGGCTGTCTTCTCCCTCTAAAATGCAGATTGCTTGAGAGCAAAGACCTTGTTGGGGATCTAGTGGTAAAAACATCTGTTATGTACGAGGTGTCAATAATGGTATGTTGAATGAATGAATGGGCTTTTGTCTCACTGAGATTATGTGAGGAAAATCAGGCGTTCTGAATTGTGATCCCAAAGTATTTGGGGATTTGTTCATCATGATAAATGCTTACGTAAGAATTAGCAAAATGCCAAGCACGTAGCAAATTAGTTCAAGTGCTTTATATGTATTAACTAATTTAATTCCTATAACCCTATGAGGTACATATTATTGTTATTACTCCCATTTTATAGATGCAAAAATTGTGATACAGGGAAGTTAAGGAACTTGCACGAAGCTACACAGATTGTAGGTCTGAAGGCAGGTACATGAGCCAATGAATGCTCTTTACCAGCGAACAGAGAGTGCTTGATAAATACAGCTTTGACCTTGTGCCCAGCACTGGCTGAGTGCTTTGTATGCATGGTGTCACTCAGTCCTCAGCTCCACACTATGAAATAGGGACTGTCATTATGCCTGTTCTGCAGATGGGGAAGCTGAGGTTTGGAAAGCTTAAGCAACTTGTCTCAATTTCCATAGTCGCTTAGTGATGCAAAAGGGACTTGAATGTAGATAATGAATGCTGTGATCTCAGGCATCCTCTCCACGTTACAAGAGCACTTGTGGGTGGCTCTTGGAACACAGTCATTTTCAGGCTTGTGAGAGAGGGATTAGTCTCCCTCATTCAAAAGGTCTCCACTGGTGTCAAGAAGGGGTATCAGTTACTTGGCTACAGATTCATAACGAATACGGAACAGTCCAACTCAGAGAAATGAATAGGGAAGCAGAATTTGTGTCAGTATAACCACTGGTCTGTAAGGAATTATAGAGTTGGTTAAGTGTTCATTTCTTCAGAAAGAGCATAACAGTAGGATTTAGAAACTTGATAACTGTGAAAGGTCAATTTTCGTTTCTAAAATGAACAAGGACAGAATTAGAAATATATTGGTGTATCACTAGGTCCGATTCCGTACTGAGCTGAAATGCAGTGTACAAAGTTTAGCACTACTGTTTTGTGAAACTTACCAGGCTTTTCACCCTGAGTCCTTCCTTAGGGACTCAGTTCTCTCAGTAGCAAAATCATCTGTAGGGATGATATGATGTCGTGGGTACATTCTGTCTGATTTTCAGCTCATTCTCTATAGGTAGGCATTATTAACCACCCATACGAAACCAGTATACCCACAACACAAGAGGGGGGGGCATAAAATCCCTAGAACTTATGCATTCTTACCCTGGCTTCAAAGAAAGTATCCATGTGAAGGATTATGGTTGCATTTGTGGACATCAAACTTTTTTTCTTTGGAAGACTCCCTAAACCCCCTGAGACCTATTGATTCAGCAAGAAGAAAACAGGTTCAGCATGCATATATATATATATATATATATATATATATATATATATATATATATATATATAAAACAATTTATATATTTATTTTTGGCCACGCCTAGTTCCCCAACCAGGGATCAAACCCATGCCCCCTGCAGTGGAAGCATGGAATCTGAGCCACTGGACTGCCAGGGGAGTCCCTAGCCAATATATATATATATTTTTTTTGCGGTACGCGGGCCCCCCCACTGCCGTGGCCCCTCCCGCCGTGGAGCACAGGCTCCGGACGCGCAGGCCCAGCGGCCATGGCTCACGGGCCCAGCCGCCCCGCAGCATGCGGGACCCTCCTGGACCGGGGCACGAACCCACGCCCCCCACATCGGCAGGCGGACTCCCAACCACTGCGCCACCAGGGAAGCCCCTAGCCAATATTTTTGAACCCTAAGATAGCATTTTCACAGAACTTGTATTACAGGTGCTCTTATGCAAGCAGTTCTATGTGATCCTACCTGAGCCTCTAACTTGATGCTCACAATTACCCAAATGTGTGGGCAGGGCGGGTGTTATTAAGCCACCTTACAGATGAAGAAATGGAGGTTAATAGAGTTTAAAGAGCTTGCCCACGGTCAGGCCACTAATAATAGCAGAGCTAGCACCTGAACCAAAGTCTTTGGACTCCAAGTTACTTACTTTTTCTACTGGCTCACACCTCCCCCTTCTCAAAGAGAACCTGCTGGTGGTGATGTTCCAGGTTCCGAGCATGTCTCCTGAAGATTTCCTTACTAGCAGGTCTGCTGCTAGAGGGTGGAACCTGTGGGGCTTAACATGGAACACCTTACTCAGTGCTGTGTGCACATCTGTTGTTTCACTGGGTTTTGGCCCTGCTGTCTTTAAGTGGCCGAAAGTGATGAACAGTATCTGTGGGCCAGGACTAACGTTATATGTATGGTTTTCAAACAACTGTTATTCTGTTTCCTTGAGAACCACCTGGCTGCTTCTCCTTGCTCCCGAAGTGACGGAAACAGGTGGGGACGGCATTTCATGGTTACCCTTATTTCTCTTCTCAGTGTCTGTGTGTTCTGGGATCCAGCAGAGACTTTGTTTCTCAAACTGGTTGCCCTTTTACTCAGTGTCCTTCCTGCTGCTCCAACTTTTATTGTTTCTTCCAAGTTTTGAAAGAGTTGCAAAATTCATCAACCATAGGTATTTAACTCAGGGGATGGAATTTCAGACAGGTGGTTCTGTAACTTCAGCTGAGCATGCCTCTGAACCGACCTGTGGTTGTTCAAAGATCAGGTGGTTCAGCACGAAGTAAGCCAGCCCACTGAGGCAGCAGTGGAAGGGGGCGCAGCCAGGCCAGGACTGCTGCTTGATCTCCAGGAACCCAGGCCACTGGGCGTCCTGCAGAGTGCAGAGGCCTGCCCAGTAAAAGGCAGCAACTGCTCAACTTTCATCTGATGGGGAAGAATGCAGTTTACTCACAGGTGCTGGCCCTACAGAACAAGTAGATTGTTGAATATATTTGAATAATCAAGCTTTCCAAACAAGCAAAACGTACTCCTAGTGATGTATAAAATGCAAATAAACTCAACCAGTCTCTTTTCGCTGCAGGTGTATGAGTTTTGGACTTTTCCACACCCAGGGTCAGAATGCCGCTCCTCTGTCATGCCCTCACTGTAGCTGTGGTCCAGACCTTTATCTTCTCAGAAAACCGGGCATTTGCCAAGAACATCAACTTCTATAACGTGCGGCCTCCTCTTGACCGTAAGTAGTGGTTGTCACCATCACTGGTGATGGGGGGGGTGGGGTCAGAGTAACTGTTTGAAGTCCCTGCTTCCCTATAGTAACTTTGCCTTTTCCGGAACGTTTGGTTTATACCCAGCGTAAATCAGAAAGTCTTCACTACTTCCATGAGTAAGGGTAACACATGGTGACAGAAATGTTCTCAATTTCTTTAAAATGGTTTGGCTTCCTGCTGAAGTCTCAAAAGGGTTCTTGTTTAAAATAATCTTCTGAACACTGTCCATAAGAATGGCTCAGCAGGAGAAATTCAGTGTTCTTTGTTGATCTCTTCCTTGGAGAAGGATATTGACTGTAGGAAGCTTCTGCATAAATTATATATACTTTCAAATGGCCATTAACAATTTTGAAAACAGATTAGCATGTTTGAAATTTGGAGGGGAGTACTATTTAGATTTTCATTAATATTATGCACAGTCACTATATATACATATATAAAATATATATATATTTAGTAATTCCAAGAATCTATTCTAAGGTCATTAGCCATTTGAAGAGAAAATGCATTTAAAAAGACTTTTAATGAAGCATGAACATATATATATAATCTCACCTCCTTTCTCTCCAGACAAGTAAAACTTCTCTGATATACTTTACAGAGGATTTGTTATAGATGAAAATTGTTTCGTGGAAATGTGAATGCCAGTGGTTCCCACATCTGTAAGAGTATCAGAATCGCAATAAAAGCGTTTAAAACTACATATTCCTGGGTCCCTTCTCCCGAGATTCAGTAGTCAGGAGGGTGGTATGCAGAATATTGTTTTTCCCTTTTCCCCCTCTTCTTTTTAGAAAAGTTCTCCTGATGCTGTTGATACACAGCCAGGTTTGGGAACCACTGTCTTTATACTCCTAAAGGAGGACTACTCATACTCCATACTCCTGTATGATTACCATTCTGCATTTTGTGTTTTGTTTTTAAGGACATTCAGTCATTAGTAGGTGTCTGTGTACGCACGTATATACTACACAACCATATACATAATAGCCCACACACATCTTGAACTATCATTTATTACAAATTTCTAAATTGATAGTGATCATATACTGATAGCTTAATGGCATAGCATAGACATACTTTTCATAAAATCTACATTACTGACAAATTTGTAACCTTTTATAAGAAAAAATTATTAAAGAGAAAAAAGTAATATCTGATTACTACAGAAAATTCCAAAGAGACAGGAAATGTGTAGAAGAAAACAGAATTTATTCATAATCCCAAGATTCAGAGGGAGCTCTTCTTTCCATTTTTGAATACAGCTGACCCTTGAACAACGCGGGTTTGAACTGCCTGGGTCCACTTACATGTGGATTTTTTCCCCATTGTCCATACTCTAGTACTACATGGTCTGCAGAGGGCCATATGCAGGGCCGACTATAAATTACATGAGGATTTTCAACTGCATGGCAGGTTGGCGCCCCTGACCTCCACGTTGTTCAAGGGTCAACTGTGTTTCCTTCTACTGTTCTTGCTCTGTATGTGTATTTAACTTCGTGACAGAGATCACACAAATTTAATTTTGCAGTAGCTTTTATTTGTTTACATTGTGTTTTGAATATTTTTCCATGACTTTGAAAGTATTTTAATGTCTTACATTAAAAATGTTTTTACTCACACTATGTGAGTAAACTATTTCCCCAAGCTTTATACTGGCCCCCCACGAGTGCACGCACACACACTCTCACAAGCAGGCTAAATGTTAACGCTTCATTGAAAATCTTTTTAAATGAAGTTTCCTCTTCAGTTGGCGAATGACCTTAGAATAGATGCTTAGAATTACTAAATCAAAAAGGTTGTGCCAGTTTATACATTAACTATTTACCTACCAGCATTGAGTTTTAGTATTTTTTAAACTGTGCTGAATTGATAGGTGAAAATGGATTTCATTATTTCATTATTTATTTACTTACCTAATTCACTTTTATGCATAGGCAAAACTGAAATGTATTGCAAGAACTACTTTCATGTCCTCTGAACTTCAGCTTTTGATATTTTGCTCTTGTTTTATGCACTGCTTTCTAATTATCATCCCAACTTAGGGATGGTTTGGGTTACCTTGATCTGTGTCTGTTTCATTCTCCAAAAATAGGAGAACTGAAAGTTTCATACAGGGCTTTATACTCTGGCCTATAGAGAAATGTCAAATTTATTGTACTTTTGACTTCTCACCCAACAAAATAACAAGATACAAGGCAGGAAAAAGAAAGCATAAAGGAAAAAAAGAACATACTAGTTGTTCTCAATCCAGACTGCTGGCGGCTCATAATTCCTCCTTTCAGTAACACTCCTGCCTGAGAACAAGGGCCTGAGAATTACTATCATCCTTCTATTAAATGTTACATTCCTGCAAGAGGTCTAATGTTGGGATAACTGACATATATCAAATGAGATTATTTGTTTGAAGTTAAGTGTAGCTGTAATGCAAGTACATATGGATGGAAACCAACCTGGTTTTTGATGTGCCAGGGACTCTACTAGATATTTTTCTTGCAACCTGCTGTTTAATCTTTATCTCTGCAAGTCATGGGGATCTTCACTGTCACTATTATTGTAAATACTATTATTTCTTAGAGGTTAAAAAATCATACAACTAATTAGTGAGAAGCACAGAATTCAAGCTTAGGTTAATGTGACTCCAGTTCTTTTCAGGGCCGATACTATATCAAAGTATTGGTCCCAATATTGCCACCGTCTTTGCCTGTCCACTCAACCCTCACTTATCCCCAAGTTATAAATTATAATAGAACAATACCATGGATATTTAAAAGTGGCTCATAGAATCATTTGCATTACTCTGTAGTAGATATTCATAGATGAAATATTCAAAGAAAAGGGAATAAAGAAAATTCCCCAACGTGTGGCAGTTAAGCCCAGCTCCATAGAAACAGAAATTGTAAGGATAATGACTTGTAACTTTCATTTGATCTAGTGAAAGTTGCTAACTTTATGCCATATTTGATGTTTGAAAAAAATTTTTAACCATACTGTTTCCCTTTCCATTTTTTTTTTTTTTAAAGCGACACCATTTCCAAACAGCTTCAAGTGTTTTACCTGTGAAAATGCAGGGGATAATTATAACTGCAATCGATGGGCAGAAGACAAATGGTGCCCACAAAGTAAGTGTGCTGAGTTTGGAACTCTTTGGTGATCAGACCTCATTTAGATCTCTCTTAACTGGCCCTGAGCAGAGGCATCTTATGTGATGAGATTAGCAAACCAGCAGGCCGATGATGTTCTATAGAAATCAGAGATTTTTTTGACGAGACTATCCAGACATCAGACTACTCTGAGAGTACATGGAAACTGATGCATAGCCTCAATTTGTAGTTGTATGGGCTTTGAGGAAGAATTTCTTAATATTTACCAGGGAGAACAAATAGACCACAGTGTTGACTAGGGCATTCTAAGAATGTCAGAAATGCTTGATGATACTGCTAGAAAAGTCCTACTTACTGGCTAAGGCAAAGGAAGGTTTTTGTACTCTTGAGATACACTGATGCTTGAGAAACTCATTCATTTATTCAACGAACATTTGAGCATCTTTTTAGTTCGTTTAGTTCCCTGGTAGATCCCCAGTGCCTAATCCAGTGCCTAGACCATATTAGGTGCTCAGTAAATATTGACAGAATGAAGGGATGCCTTTGACTAGGTAGTCAGGAAATCTTCTCTGAGGAATATACATTTGAACTGAGAACCGAATGACCAAAACGAGTCAGCTGCGTGGACATCTGCAGGAAGAGCATGCCAGGAAGAGGGAACAGCAGGTGCAAAGGCAAGATTTGGCTTCCTCTGTGAACAGGACTGGGATGTGCAGCATCTTATTTGTTCTGATAAGAAGTTTGGATTTCATTGTAAATGTGATGGGAAGGGAGTAGGGTGTTTAAGCCGTGGAGTACAAGATGCTAGGTGTGTTCTAAAATATTTCTCTGGCTGCTGAGTGCAGAATGGATGGTTGGGCACAAGAGAAGAAGGGGACACCAAATGGGGTCTTTCATTGTTTTGGGGCAGGAGAAGATGATGACTTGGACTAAACTTGGAGGTAAAGCAGACAGGGTGTGCTGATGGATGAGCTGTAATTGAAAAGCTCTACTTAGAATAAGGAGATCAGGCTATTTGGATTATAGGATGCACTGTTTTTTTAGGTTTTCAGATGTAAAAAGCCAACAAAAACAAAACTCTTCCCAGACTTAGAGATTACCAGTTTGGGTCTACTATTACCTTGAATCTTTTGGAAATTTCTGTATCACATTATGGCAGTGGAATAGCCTTACCTCTTCCAGATGATGCCAAACTGTAGAACCAAGAAATAGTATATACACTGGAGACCTCTCCTGGGCCTGAGAATCTCACACTGTAAATTAGCACAGATGGCTGTGACATTTACATGGACAGTATTTTTCATTATTTCTTTCCAAGAATAATTATCAAAATATTTTTTTCTTGCGGTTATTTTACAGTTCTGCAGAGTGGTTGACTGAACTGTGCTTGTGAGCGCATGTATGCTTTTGGGGATTTGTTTCTACATTTTTCACAGACATGAATTTCAATGTTTCTGAGGCTGGCAGATGCCTCTCTTTAACTAGCTTGTGTCAGAGGGTGGGTATCATTCTTTAACCATTTGCTTTAAATTCTCCCAAGAACTGGATGGGAAGGGTTCGGAACAGTGGTCGATTGGGGCATTGATGTCCAGCCTCTTTATGGACACTGTCTGGCACTTTTCTTATCCTCATCTTTATGGCTGGCATTATTCTTTTGGATTTTACCAAATGCTGTTCCTACTAGGTCTGTGCACGTTCCAATTTGTCTCTCATTAATCGAAGCCACTTTTAATGGGAACATGCATGGAAATTTCTGGGTTTTAGAATTTCATCTCTGTTGAAACATGGGAGCAAAAGGGGGATGCTGCAGCTTTTCGCCAACAAGAAAATGTCAGGGAAAGCCTGACTCACAGAGAGATGGACTCGGAATGCCCCCCGCATTCCAGCGTGCGTAACAGTACATTCTTGATTGTACACCAGCCAAGCCCCCAAAATACTAACCATCTGGAATTCTGAGGCTGTAATTGCTCACTTTTCACCTTGTCATTATTGAGGGGGTGATAGTCAACCATTTCTTGGGGCACACAGGCCTGTGGCTATTCTTTGTCATCTCAGGTTTCCTTTTCACTTTATAGCTCTGCTTCTGTGGTCTGCCAGGGTTGTTAAAAGAGGTTCTCTAGGTAACAGGATATGACAAGAATGACATTTCTTATTTTATTTACCCCGGCGTTTAACTCTGACTTTGTAGGGCTGCTTTAGCATGTGTGACGGTCTCTAGGAACACAGGCAGCTACCAGTTCTCAATTCTTCTTTGTCTGGAGTACAAATGAGAATGCCTTCCAGAACATGTAGTGGTTCCCTGTCCTTCAGAGTCCCAGTCAGCTGCTCTTGTAGAGCGCTCTGCTCACGCCCAGTTCAACGCTGCGTGTACTAAGAGGCACGATAGTGTGCTGGTGAAGAGCACAAACCCTGGAAAACTGCCTACGTCAGCGTCTTACCTTCCACTTGACACTTTCTTAGGAAATGAGCAGACCTATTTTTTTGCAGTTATACTCCTTTATTGGAGTATAATTGCTTCACAATAGTTTATGCATACATATGTCCCCATATCCCCTACTTCTTGGACCTATGGTTTTGATGAAAAGCTTGTCCAATTTTTTCTCAGCTTTACCTGGCACCAAAGAATAAGTGCCCATTTATATTCATTTTAAAAATAGACATGTGCTTCAGATGCTAATGCCTGTTCAGCAATACCGCCTAGAAACGTAAGGATCATCCTGAATTTTAGTCATTTCTGAAGTGACTGTTGAAAGGTTGCTTTTTACATTGCAAAAAAAATAAGTTGCTTTTTTCTGCCTAGATACACAGTACTGTTTGACAGTACATCACTTTACCAGTCATGGAAGGAGTACATCGATCACCAAAAAGTGTGCCTCCACAAGTGAATGTCATTTTGTTGGCTGCCACCACAGCCGAGATTCTGAACACACGGTAAGGAGCATATGTGTGTGTAGTTATCGTCCTGTGGTTTCTTGATGGTGACGGCTGGTTGTATATAGAGAGTCAGGAAGGATAGATAATGTCAAACATACGTATACTTTGAGAGACTCCCTTACACTGATACAATGGAGATGAAAGAAGAAGCCTTTCTGTCCATCAAACAATAATATTACTAAAAACAAATGATAATTCTCAGATTCCAGAGCTAGACCCCAGGGTCTAGACCTTGGACTTTGGGTGAATTGTCTGAAGTCAACACTGGAAGCCCCAAAAGCAAACAATCCATGCACGAGAGGATGACCAACACTACACAGCCCAGCTTACATATTTTGTTTATGGCTAGAAATCACCAAGAGCACTGCACCGAGAAGGTGGAAACAGACGAGGAGGTGAGAATCTGAGAGGTTAACCCCAGCTTATTAAAATGAGCAATAGAGGGCTTCCCTGGTGGCACAGCGGCTGGGGGTCCACCTGCCGATGCAGGGGACACGGGTTCGTGCCCCGGTCCGGGAAGATCCCACATGCCACAGAGCGGCTGGGCCCGTGAGCCATGGCCGCTGAGCCTGCGCGTCCGGAGCCTGTGCTCTGCAGCGGGAGAGGCCACAACAGTGAGAGGCCTGCGTACCACAAAAAAAAAAAAAAATGAGCGATAGATACATTTTAGATGAATCTATCTCTTCAGTTTTCTCATTCTACCATTCTAAATGAGCATTTTACTCTTTTACATGCCTGGAATCCTGAAATGGTTGAGAAAAAATTACTTGAAGGTATGTTAATTTCATGAGATCTTCAAATTCAATTTAGCCTATACATAAAGAAAATGGTCCTGACACCAGTGGCTTTCTAAAAAAATTTAGTTTGGTATGCTTGATTTAAAGTGTTGTGTTCATTTCTGCTGTACACCAAAATGACTCAGTTATATATTCTTTTTCATATTCTTTTCCATTATGGTTTATCACAGGATATTGAATACAGTTCCCTGTGCTATGCAGTAGGACCTTGTTGGTTATCCATCCTATATGTAACAGTTTGCATCTGCTGACCCCAAACTCCCAATCCTTCCCTCCCCACCTTGGCAACCACAAGTTGTTTCTCTACGTCTGTGAGTCTGTTTGTTTCATAGATAAGTTCAGTTGCTGACACCATTGGCTTTTAGCTCCAGCTACAAAGGAGAATCTGCTGGTTAGCTTTTGTGGGCTTTGGTGTCGGGTGGGCATCCCAGACCAATTGAAGCAACTTCCGAGTGAGATCCTGGGCCTCAGGGATTTTTGTTTTTTTGAAGTTCCCCAAGGTGATTGTGATGTGCAGCCAGGATTGAGAACCACTGAGGTAGATACTTTATCTTACCTGGCCATCCTGGAAGCCATTTGATATAGACACTTTATCCTGAAAGCCTCTGTGAATGTCCAGATTTATCAGGTTGAGCCGTTGTATCCGATATCATGACAGGGAGTGCTTCCCTTGAGAACACCTTGTGCCGTGAGGGAGCATGCCGCTGTAAAGATAGGAATCAGTGTTTGTTAGTACAGACAACAAGAGTGATAATTATCCCCTAACAAGTAGTACTGAGAAAGAAAATCAATGACCAATCCAAAAGGTTCCTAGCTTTTATTTTTGTTTCAGTGTTTCTGCTTACAAACCTTCAGAAGAGTTGTTGACTCAGTTAAGCAGTCTTATTCAGTTTGCCTTTCTCATGCTTGAGTTGGTGCAGGTATCACACTTAAAATGAAAAGACTCTCAAGATGGTTTTTACTTTGAGGTAAGTGGGGGGAAGGGTGCCCAAGGGCCTGGATGACTCACAGACTAAAAGCCAACTCAATTCTGTCCTCAGGTCTTTAACCTCCTAAATGTTTGCACTTCAGTTACTGTCTCACTGCAACCACTTAAGAGACCCCAAGCCAGAACTGCCCAGCCAGGCCCTTCCTGAATTCCCACCTCAAAGAAACGTTTCCACTTAGAAAAATTACAGTATGAAAACTTGGAGAAAAGATGGCATAGTAGAAGGACATGAGCTTATCTTCCCTTACGAAACACCAAAATCACAGATGACCGCGGAACAACCATCGACAAGAAAAACGCTGAAACCTACCAAAAAAGAGATTCTACATCCAAAGACAAAGAGCCCCAAGGAGATGGTAGAAGGGGTGCAACTGTGATAAAATCAAATCCCAAACCAGCCCAGTGGGCAACCCACGAACTGGAAAATAATTCTGTCACAGAAGTTCACCCACAGGAGTGAAAGTTCTGAGCCCCACATCAAGCTCCCCAGCTTGGGGGTCTGGCAATGGGAGGAGGAGCCCCCAGAGAATCTGGCTTTGAGGCCACTGGGGTTTGTCACAGGAGCTCCACAGGACGGGAGGAAACAAACTCCACTCTTAGAGGGCACACACAGGGTCTTGTGTGACTAGGACCCAGGGAGAAAAGCAGGGACCTCATAAGAGTCTGGGCCAGACCTACCTGCTGGTATTGGAGGGTCTCCTGTGAAGGCGGGGTGTGGCTCACTGCAGGGACAAAGACACTGGCAGTGGTAGTTCTGGGAAGTTCTCATTGGCATGAGCCCTCTGGGAGCCCGCCATTTTCTCACCAAGACCTGGCCCCACCCAACAGCCTGTAGGCTCCTGTGCTGGGACACCTTGTTTGCCGGCCAAACAAACAATGGGGTGGGAACACAGCCCCACCCATCAACAGACAGGCTGCTTAAAGTCTTCCTGAGCACACAGCTACTAGCTAAATATACCTCCTGACACGGCCCTGCCCACCAGAGGGTCATGACCCAGCTCCACCCACCAGTGGGCAGGAACCAGTCCCTCCCACCAAAAAGCCTCCTTAAGCCCCTGGACCAACCTCCTTTGATATACACAGATCAATCAGTGTGGTACACCACATCAACAAATTGAAGAATCAAAATCATATGGTCATCTCAATAGATGCAGAAAAAGCTTTTGACAAAATTCACCACCCATTTATGATAAAAACTCTCCAGAAAGTGGGCATAGAGGGAACCAATCTAATCAAGGCCATAAACTGAAAGCATTTCCTCTAAGATCAGGAACAAGACAAGGATGTCTACTCTCACCACTATTATTCAACATAGTTTTGGAAGTCCTAGCCATGGCAATCAGAGAAGAAAAAGAAATAAAAGGAATCCAAATTGAAAAAGAAGTAAAACTGTTACTGTTTGCAGATGACATGATACTATAAATAGAAAACCCTAAAGATGCTACCAGAAAACAACCAGAGCTCATCAATGAATTTGGTAAAGTCGTAGGATACAGAAATCTCTTGCATTCCTATATGCTAACAATGAAAGATCAGAAAGAGAAATCAAAGAAATAATCCCAATTACCACTGCATCAAAAAGAACAAAATACCTAGGAATAAACCTACCTAAGGAGACAAAAGACCTGTACTCAGAAAACTATGATGCTGATGAAAGACATCAAAGGTGACACAAACAAATGGAGAGATATACCATATTCTTGAAATGGAAGAATCAATGTTGTCAAAATGACTATACTACCCAAAGCAATCTACAGATTCAATGCAATCTCTATCAAATTACCAGTGGCATTTTTCAGAGAACTAAAACAAAAAGTTTTAAAATTTATATGGAGAAACAAAAGACCCCAAATAGCCAAAGCAATCCTGAGAAAGAAAAACTGAGTTGGAGGAATCAGGCTCCCTGACTTCAGACTGTACCACTTACAAAGAGCTACAGTAACCAAAACAGTATGGTACTGGCACAAAAACAGAAATATAGATCCATGGAACAGGATAGAAAGCCCAGAGAAAACAGAATAGAAATAGAAAACCCACACACCTATGGTCAATTAATCTATGACAAACAAGGCAAGACTATACAATGGAGAAAAGACAGTCTCTTCAATAAATGGTGCTGGGAAAACTGGACAGCTACATGTAAAAGAATGAAATTAGACACTCCCTAACACCATACACAAAAATAAACTCAAAATGGTTTAAAGACCTAAATGTAAGGCCTGATACTCTAAAACTCTTAGAGGAAAACATAGGCAGAACACTCTGGCATAAATCGCAGCAATATCTTTTTTGATCCGTCTCCTAGAATAATGGAAATAAAACAAGCAAACAAAACAAAAAAGGACCTAATTAAACTCAAGAGCTTTTGCACAGCAAAGGAAACCATAAACAAAACGAAAAGACAACCCACAGAATGGGAGAAAATATTTGCAAATGAAGCAACCAACAAGGGATTAATCTTCAAAATATACAAGCAGCTCATGCAGCTCAATATCAAAAAAACAAACAACCCAATCCAAAAATGGGCAGAAGACCTAAATAGACATTTCTCCAAAGAAGACATACAGATGGGACTTCCGGGAAGATGGCAGAAGAGTAAGACGCGGAGATCACCTTCCTCCCCACAGATACACCAGAAATACATCTACGCGTGGAACAACTCCTACGGAGCACCTACTGAACGCTGGCAGAAGACCTCAGACCTCCCAAAAGGCAAGCAACCCCCCACGTACCTGGTTAGGGCAAAAGAAAAAAATAAACAGAGACAAAAGGATAGGGACGGGTCCTGCACCAGCGGGAGGGAGCTGTGAAGGAGGAAAAGTGTCCACACACTAGGAAGCCCCTTCGCGGGCGGAGACTGCGGGTGGCGGAGTGGGGGAGCCGCGGAGGAGAGCACAGCAACAGGGGTGCGGAGGGCAAAGCAGAGAGATTCCAGCGCAGAGGATTGGGGCCGACTGGCACTCACCAGCCGAGAGGCTTGTCTGCTCGCCCGCCGGGGCAGGCGGGGCTGGGAGCTGAGCCTCCGGCTTCAGTCGGAGCGCAGGGAGAGGACTGGGGCTGGCGGCGTGAACACAGCCTGCAGGGCGTTAGTGCACCGCGACTAGCCAGGAAGGAGTCCGGGGAAAAGTCTGGACCTGCCAAAGAGGCAAGAGACTTTTTCTTCCCTCTTTGTTTCCTGGTGCACGAGGAGAGGGGATTAAGAACGCTGCTTAAGAGAGCTCCAGAGACGGGCGCGAGCCGCGGCTAAAAGTGCGGAGCCCAGAGACAGACATGAGACGCTAAGGCCGCTGCTGCCGCCACCAAGAAGCCTGTGTGCGAACACAGGTCACTATCCACACCCCCTTCCGGGGAGCCTGTGCAGCCCGCCAGGGTCCCGGGATCCAGGGACAACTCCCCTGGGAGAGCCTCAGGCTAGCAATGTCACGCCGGCCTCTGCCGACGCTGGCCCGCCCCACACTCCGTGACCCTCCCTACCCACGGCCTGAGTGAGCCAGAGCCTCCGAATCAGCAGCTCCTTTAACCCCGTCCTGTCTGAGCAAAGAACAGACGCCCTCCAGCAACCTACACGCACAGGCGGGGCCAAATCCAAAGCTGAGCCCCTGGGAGCTGTGAGAACAAATAAGAGAAAGGGAAATCTCTCCAAGCAGCCTCAGAAGCAGCGGATTAAAGCTCCACAATCAACTTGATGTACCCTGCATCTGTGGAATACATGAATAGACAACGAATCATCCCAAATTAAGGAGCAGTGTGGATGAAAGGCTCTTGGTGCTGCAGCCAGGAGTTAGTGCTGTGCCTCTGAGGTGGGAGAGCCAACTTCAGGACACTGGTCCACAAGAGACCTTCCAGCTGCACATAATATCAAACAGCAGAAATTTCCGAGAGATCTCCATCTCAACGCCAGCACCCAATTCACTCAACGACCAGCAAGCTACAGTGCTGGACATCCTAAGCCAAACAACTAGCAAGACAGGAACACAACCCCACCCATTAGCAGAGAGGCTGCCCAAAATCATAATAAGTCTACAGACACCCCAAAACACACCACCAGACGTGGATCTGCCCACCAGAAAGACAAGATCCAGCCTCATCCACCAGAACACAGGCACTAGTACCCTCCACCAGGAAGCCTACACAACCCACTGAACCAACCTTAGCCACTGGGGACAGACACAAAAAACAACAGGAACTACAAACCTTCAGCCTGCAAAAAGGAGAACCCAAACACAGTAAGATAAGCAAAATGAAAAGACAGAAAAACACACAGCAGATGAAGGAGCAAGATAAAAACCCACCAGACCTAACAAATGAAGAGGAATAGGCAGTCTACCTGAAAAAGAATTCAGAATAATGATAGTAAAGATGATCCAAAATCTTGGAAATAGAATAGACAAAATGCAAGAATCAGTTAACAAGGACCTAGAAGAACTAAAGATGAAACAATGATGAACAACACAATAAATGAAAAATACTCTAGATGGGATCAATAGCAGAATAACTGAGGCAGAAGAACGGATAAGTGACCTGGAAGATAAAATAGTGGAAATAACTACTGCAGAGCAGAATAAAGAAAAAAGAATGAAAAGAACTGAGGACAGTCTCAGAGACCTCTGGGACAACATTAAATGCACCAACATTCGAATTATAGGGGTTCCAGAAGAAGAAGAGAAAAAGAAAGGGACTGAGAAAATATTTGAAGAGATTATAGTTGAAAACTTCCCTAATATGGGAAAGGAAATATTTAATCAAGTCCAGGAAGCACAGAGAGTCCCATACAGGATAAATCCAAGGAGAAATACGCCAAGACACATATTAATCAAACTGTCAAAAATTAAATACAAAGAAAACATATTAAAAGCAGCAAGGGAAAAACAACAAATAACACACAAGGGAATCCCCATAAGGTTAACAGCTGATCTTTCAGCAGAAACTCTGCAAGCCAGAAGGGAGTGGCAGGACATATTGAAAGTGTTGAAGGAGAAAAACCTGCAACCAAGATTACTCTACCCAGCAAGAATCTCATTCAGATTTGATGGAGAAATTAAAACCTTTACAGACAAGCAAAGCTGAGAGAGTTCAGCACCACCAAACCAGCTCTACAACAACCGCTAAAGGAACTTCTCTAGGCAAGAAACACAAAACAAGGAAGACCTACAATAACGAACCCAAAACAATTAAAATGGGAATGGGAACACACATATCGATAATTACTTTAAATGTAAATGGACTAAATGCTCCCACCAAAAGACACAGATTGGCTGAATGGATACAAAAACAAGACCCATATATATGCTGTCTACAAGAGACCCACTTCAGACCTAGAGACACATACAGACTGAAAGTAAGGGGATGGAAAAAGGTATTTCATGCAAATGGAAACCAAAAGAAAGCTGGAGTAGCAATTCTCATATCAGACAAAATAGACTTTAAAATAAGGACTATTAAAAGAGACAAAGAAGGACACTACATAATGATCAAGGGATCGATCCAAGAAGAAGATATAACAATTGTAAATATTTATGCACCCAACATAGGAGCACCTCAATACATAAGGCAAATACTAACAGCCATAAAAGGGGAAATCGACAGTAACACATTCATAGTAGGGGACTTCAACACCCCACTTTCACCAATGGACAGATCATCCAAAATGAAAATAAATAAGGAAACACAAGCTTTAAATAATACATTAAACGAGATGGACTTAATTGATATTTATAGGACATTCCATCCAAAAACAACAGAATACACATTTTTCTCAAGTGCTCATGGAACATTCTCCAGGATAGATCATATCTTGGGTCACAAATCAAGCCTTGGTAAATTTAAGAAAATTGAAATTGTATCAAGTATCTTTTCCGACCACAACGCTATGAGACTAGATATCAATTACAGGAAAAGATCTGTAAAAAATACAAACACATGGAGGCTAAACAATACACTACTTAATAACAAAGTGATCACTGAAGAAATCAAAGAGGAGATCAAAAAATACCTAGAAACAAATGACAATGGAGACACGATGACTCAAAATCTATGGGATGCAGCAAAAGCGTTCTAAGAGGGAAGATTATAGCAATACAATCCTACCTTAAGAAACAGGAAACTAAACAACCTAACCTTGCACCTAAAGCAATTAGAGAAAGAAGAACAAAAAACCCCCAAAGTTAGCAGAAGGAAAGAAATCATAAAAATCAGATCAGAAATAAATGAAAAAGAAATGAAGGAAATGATAGCAAAGATCAATAAAACTAAAAGCTGGTTCTTTGAAAGGATAAACAAAATTGATAAACCATTAGCCAGACTCATCAAGGAAAAAAGGGAGAAGACTCAAATCAATAGAATTAGAAATGAAAAAGGAGAAGTAACAACTGGCACTGCAGAAATACAAAAGATCATGAGAGATTACTACAAGCAACTCTATGCCAATAAAATGGACAACCTGGAAGAAATGGACAAATTCTTAGAAAGGCACAACCTGCCAAGACTGAATCAGGAAGAAATAGAAAATATGAACAGACCAATCACAAGCACTGAAATTGAAACTGTGATTAAAAATCTTCCAACAAGCAAAAGCCCAGGACCAGATGGCTTCACAGGCGAATTCTATCAAACATTTAGAGAAGAGCTATCACCTATCCTTCTCAAACTCTTCCAAAATATAGCAGAGGGAGGAACACTCCCCAACTCATTCTACGAGGCCACCATCACCCTGATACCAAAACCAGACAAGGATGTCACAAAGAAAGAAAACTACAGGCCAATATCACTGATGAACATAGATGCAAAAATCCTCAACAAAATACTAGCAAACAGAATCCAACACCACCTTAAAAGGATCATACACCATGATCAAGTGGGGTTTATTCCAGGAATGCAAGGATTCTTCAATATACGCAAATCAATCAACGTGATACACCATATTAACAAATTGAAGGAGAAAAACCATATGATCATCTCAATAGATGCAGAGAAAGCTTTTGACAAAATTCAACACCCATTTATGATAAAAACCCTGCAGAAAGTAGGCATAGAGGGAACTTTCCTCAACATAATAAAGGCCATATATGACAAACCCACAGCCAACATCGTCCTCAATGGTGAAAAACTGAAAGCATTTCCACTAAGATCAGGAACAAGACAAGGTTGCCCACTCTCACCACTCTTATTCAACATAGTTTTGGAAGTTCTAGCCACAGCAATCAGAGAAGAAAAGGAAATAAAAGGAATCCAAATCGGAAAAGAAGAAGTAAAGCTGTCACTCTTTGCAGATGACATGATACTATACATACAAAATCCTAAAGATGCTACCAGAAAACTACTAGAGCTAATCAATGAATTTGATAAAGTAGCAGGATACAAAATTAATGCACAGAAATCTCTGGCATTCCTATACACTAAGAATGAAAAATCTGAAAGTGAAATCAAGAAAACACTTCCATTTACCATTGCAACAAAAAGAATAAAATACCTAGGAATAAACCTACCTAAGGAGACAAAAGACCTGTATGCAGAAAATTATAAGACACTGATGAAAGAAATTAAAGATGATACAAATAGATGGAGAGATATACCATGTTCTTGGATTGGAAGAATCAACGTTGTGAAAATGACTCTACTACCCAAAGCAATCTACAGATTCAATGCAATCCCTTTCAAACTACGAATGGCATTTTTCACAGAACTAGAAAAAAAAATTTCACAATTTGTATGGAAACACAAAAGACCCCGAATAGCCAAAGCAATCTTGAGAACGAAAAACAGAGCTGGAGGAATCAGGCTTCCTGACTTCAGACTATACTACAAAGCTACAGTAATCAAGACAGTATGGTACTGGCACAAAAACAGAAAGATAGATCAATGGAACAGGATAGAAAGTCCAGAGATAAACCCACGCACATATGGTCACCTTATCTTTGATGAAGGAGGCAGGAATGTACAGTGGAAAAAGGACAGCCTCTTCAATAAGTGGTGCTGGGAAAACTGGACAGCTACATGTAAAAGTATGAGATTAGATCACTCCCTAACACCATACACAAAAATAAGCTCAAAATGGATTAAAGACCTAAATGTAAGGCCAGAAACTATCAAACTCTTAGAGGAAAACATAGGCAAGACACTCTATGACATAAATCACAGCAAGGTCCTTTTTGACCCACCTCCTAGAGAAATGGAAATAAAAACAAAAGTAAACCAATGGGACCTAATGAAACTTCAAAGCTTTTGCACAGCAAAGGAAACCATAAACAAGACCAAAAGACAACCCTCAGAATGGGAGAAAATATTTGCAAATGAAGCAACTGACAAAGGATTAATCTCCAAAATTTATAAGCAGCTCATGCAGCTTAATAACAACAAAACAAACAACCCAATCCAAAAATGGGCAGAAGACCTAAATAGACATTTCTCCAAAGAAGATATACAGAGTGCCAACAAACACATGAAAGAATGCTCAACATCACTAATCATTAATCAAAACTACAATGAGATATCATCTCACACCAGTCAGAATGGCCATCATCAAAAGATCTAGAAACAATAAATGCTGGAGAGGGTGTGGAGAAAAGGGAACCCTCTTACACTGTTGGTGGGAATGTAAATTGATACAGCCACTGTGGAGAACAGTATGGAGGTTCCTTAAAAAACTACAAATAGAACTACCATATGACCCAGCAATCCCACTATTGGGCATATACCCTGAGAAAACCATAATTCAAAAAGAGTCATGTACCAAAATGTTCATTGCAGCTCTATTTACAATAGCCCAGAGATGGAAACAACCTACATGTCCATCATCGGATGAATGGATAAAGAAGATGTGGCACATATATACAATGGAATATTACTCAGCCATAAAAAGAAACGAAATTGAGCTATTTGTAATGAGGTGGATAGACCTAGAGTCTGTCATACAGAGTGAAGTAAGTCAGAAAGAGAGAGACAAATACCATATGCTAACACATATATATGGAATTTAAGAAAAAAAAAATGTCATGAAAAACCTAGGGGTGAAACAGGAATAAAGACACAGACTTACTAGAGAATGGACTGGAGGCTATGGGGAGGGGGAAGGGTAAACGGTGACAAAGCAAGAGAGAGGCATGGACATATATACACTACCAAATGTAAGGTAGATAGCTAGTGGGAAGCAGCTGCATAGCACAGGGAGATCAGCTCGGTGCTTTGTGACCGCCTGGAGGGGTGGGATAGGGAGGGTGGGAGGGAGGGAGATGCAAGCGGGAAGAGATATGGGAACATATGTATATATATAACTGATTCATTTTGTTGTGAAGCTGAAACTGACATACCATTGTAAAGCAATTATACTCCAATAAAGATGTTTAAAAAAAATAAAAAATAAAAAAATAAAATTAAAAAAAAAGAAGACATACAGATGGCCTAGAGGCACATGAAAAGGCTCAACACCACTAATTATTAGAGAAATGCAAATCAAAACTATAACGAGATATCACCTCACATGTTAGAATGGCCATCATCAAAAAGTCTACAAACAATAAATGCTGGAGAAGGTGTGGAGAAAACAGGAACCTCCTACACTGTTGGTGGGAATGTAAATTGGTACAGCTGCTATGGAGAACAGTATGGAGGTTCCTTAAAAAACTAAAAATAGAACTACCATATGACCCAGCAATCCCACTCCTGGGCATATAACCTACAATAGCCAAGACATGGAAGTAACCTAAATGTCCATTGAGAGATGAATGGATAAAGAAGATGTGGTACATATATACAATGGAATATTACTCAGCCGTTAAAAGAATGAAATAATGCCATTTGCAGCAACACGGATGACCTGGAGATTGTCTTTCTCTTTCTGACTTAGTATGATAAATATATGATATCACTTATATGCTGAATCTTTAAAAAAAGAGATGATACAAATGAACTTATTTACAAAACAGAAACAGACTCACAGACTTTGAAAACAAACTTATGGTTACCAAAGGGGAAAGGTGGGGGAGAGGGATAAATTGGGAGTTTGGGGTTGATATTTACACGCTACTATATTTTAAATAGATAACCAGCAGGGATAAACTGGGAGTTTGGGGTTGATATTTACACGCCACTATATTTTAAATAGATAAACAGCAAGGACCTACTGTATAGCACAGGGAACTCTGCTCAATATTCTGCAATAACTTATATGGGAAAATAATTTGAAAAAGAATAGATACATGTCTAACTGTTTAGGTGCTGGACACCTGAAACTAACACATCAACTATATACTCCAATATAAAATAAAAATACTTATAAAGAAAACTTACCTATTAACTATTCTTCAGAAATATTCTTAATGGCTACATAATATTAAAATGTGTTTGTACTATAATTTGTTTATCTAATTCCGTATTAAAAATACTAGGCAGCTTTTAATATTTCTCTATTCTAAAAAAAGCCCCACATAATCTTTGTGACTTTGGTGCATATTACTGGATTGATTTATATAAATAATCTTGAAGCTCTTGATAAAGATTGCCAAATTACTCCCCAGAAAAACTGAAGCAATTATATTCCCAGTAGCAGTGTTTGAGAATATCAAAATTACTACAACGTCATGGACCCAGGCTCATGTACATTTTGGAAATCTTTGTCAATTTGATAGGAAAAAGGTACATTTTCAAATTCATAATGTTTATTAAGTCTCAAACATTTAAAAAATAAGACAGCATTTTTCTCTTGTATGCCATTATATTTTAGAAAAATTTTAAATTGAAATAAAAATTTATATACTCATAAAAGATAAAAAAATAATTCTGTCCTCAGAGCTGAAGAAGGCTTTTGTTTTTCTTCATTTGACCCTTCCCTCTTCTTCCCTTTATTCACTTGCTCTTTCCTTCTCCTCTTCCTTTGGTAACAGGAGTGTAGGTCTTGCTGTGAAGGGATGATCTGCAATGTTGAGTTACCCACCAACCACACGAATGCGGTCTTTGCTGTGATGCATGCTCAGAGGACGTCTGGCAGCCGTGCCCCTGCGCTCCACCTACCAGTGCTGGCCTGGGCCTTCATGCTGCTGTTGATGTGATACCACCATTCCTGGGCGAGGCAGAGACCAGCCCTCTAAAGCACAAGCCAACAACTGTGTAAACAGTGAACTTTGGAGTGAAGACCCATCTTGCACTTGGTGAAGAATGCTCATCGGACCCCAAAGCAGAAGCCAGGTGCTTAGCTGAAATGCTCCTGCACAAGGCCACTGAGGAAGGGGACTTGGCAGGGACTGAGGGATGTTGTGGATTTTATATTTCTTGATCAAAGGGGCTGCATTTAGTCACTTCTGCAAGGAGAGTCTTGCCAGCATCTACTACGGGCAGGTTCAGTAGCCTGTATTGTCCCCACCTGACCAGGCCTGGAGCAGAAAGGACTCCTTGACTGATCAACTCCTTCAGGGGCTGCTGGATCAGACCCTCTCTTTTCTGTGATTAGCTCAGAGCATCTCTATGAAATATAACCCTTCTCCAATAAGAAAGCAATTTCCCCGCCAACGGTGTAGTCAATGAGAAGGGCAACTACAAGAAGAAAACTTCCAGTGGAACTAATATGAAACCCATTTGCTATTGTGGGGGGAAATAAAACTTTTAAATTATACAATGTAAAATGCATGCTTATGTGTTTCTTGGCCAGTGTGGCGATCTCAGATGAAACATTAACCAGTGTCATAAGGGAGGCTAATCGAAGTTATGTGTCCATGCACCACAGGTGATATATTCTAGCTTAAAGTATAAAATTCTATGCCATTGTGACATAGTTTTTTCTTTTGGGTGAAGGACCCTTCTTAGGATGCTAAATGCAAAATTAGTGAGTTGAGAAGGTGAGGAAACCTCCCTGATCAAGGAAGATGATACCTTATCATGTAATGGACTCTCAAAAGTAGCAGCTTAAAGACAGAGAAACTGGCACTAGTGTCCCTCTCCCAGTCAACTTGTCTCTGAATGTCAGGGCCACTAAGAGAACCTTTCTAAACACATGCTAAAATGTTTGGTCCCCTTGTCTTCTCTTTCCTTCTTATAACACAGTCCCAGAATTTCAGATGAACAACTTCTGTTTCTAGAATTCTAATTTCCTGCCTTTACACTTTGGGGTGACCTTTAAACACTCTGCCCTTGTATGTATAGTGAGGAGCTAATGAAGTGTTTGTTTTTTTTTAATTGAGCATCTACCATTAGAATCCTGAGTGCTCCGTAGAATCCACTAATGATGCTGTCCTTGCATGAGCCACGTGGGCTCATCTATGATGGGGGTTGGCAAACTGTGGGCCATGGGACAAATACATCTCACCGCTCTCAGTCTGCCGTAGCAAATAGGCTGTTGACCAGGTGGCTTAAACTAAAACATGTCATCCTCACAGTTCTGGAGGCTGCGAAATGCAAGATCAAGGTGCCAGCAGATCTACTGTCTGGGGAGAGCTCTCTTCCAGGTTTGCAGACTGTGGTTTTCTCATATCCTCTCAGGGCAGAGTGCAGAGAGTGAGCATAAGGGTGCTAATGGCGTTCATGAGGCTCCACTTGCATGACCTAGCCAGCTCCCAGAGGCCCCACATCCAAATACCACCACATCTGGGATTTAGGCTCCAACACACGAATTTGGGGGAGACAGAGGCTCACTCTCTAGCAACTACCTATTTCTGTGAACACAGTTTTGTTGGAACACAGCCGTGCCTATTCGTTTACCTATTGTCTACAAGCTTCTTTCCTGCTACAACACCGAGGATGAGTAGATGCAGCAGAGAGCATCTGGCCTACGAAATCTAAAAGATTTACTCTTTTGCCTTCTACAGGAAAAGTGTGCCGACCCCTAACCTCTGAAATGGCAGAAGTGCATTGGGAGAAAGCTGCTTGCTTTACCGGGACCGTGGTGCTCATGGGGGTTCCTCAGCCTCTGCAGCGGTTTTTGCCAGCTCACTTTCCTTAGATGCATCCATGCATGTTTCTTCGTTTTGATTGATTGTTCCACTCCTTTGATTCAGCCTCTCAGTAGTTACGTGCTGTTGGAAGGTGCCGAGCCGTCTGTTTCTTCTCATCCTTGACACACTGGGAGAGTCTCTTCCTAAGGCTCTTTAGCTTCCAGTACAACAGGGAGGAAGCAGACATCGTTACCTCTCCGTCTCTGGCTGAAACCCCAGACTCACCTGGAAGCATCCGTTTTGAAGCCTGATGTAGATTTATCCTGCCTTTCACTCAGCACCTTGAAGTATTTGAGTTTTTATCGCTTATGCTTGTTTGAAATTAATTATATATGGCTTCAGTTGGAACATTTTAATAGCATCTTTGGTGGGTGTATTTTTATTCGTCTGTGTAGTTGACGAATTGGTTAAAAAACCATTAGCAGCCAGTATTGTTTTCTGATTTTGTTTCTGCTTTCTAGATGAATGATCTTTCCTTTTTTTTTTCTTTCTTGAGGAAACATCTTAATTTTCTCTTCTTCACCCCACACGTTTTGTTTTCACGGATTGCCCTCCTTACCTTACCACCGCTCCACTGAGCATTTAAGATAGGGCTATGCTGAGCAAAAGAGAGAACACACAGAGGAAACAAACGCCTGCAAAGGCAGCTGAGTGAGTAGGGGGGCCAGATTTACAAATATTTAAGAGCATGGGATGCCCCATTAAATTGGAATTTCAGATAAACAACAATTTTTTAATATAAGTTATTCATGAACTCATAAGTGTGGCTCATCTACGGCAATGTTTTCAAGTCCCTGTAATCAGAACCTTCTGGGTAACTTCAAAACAATACAAATTCCCAGGGCATCCTGGAGACACTGACTCAGTAGATCTGGGATGGGAGCCCAAGCCTCACCCCAATAATTAAATGTGAAAGAAAAAGCTCCCAGATGATCATGACGCTCAGCCGGGTGTGTTACCCTTGACCTGAGAGGTTTATTCCTTTTTCTGAAGCCCAGTCTTTGGCCACATAATAGAAGTGCTAATGAATAATAAACATGCTCACAAGTAACCTGGGTTGGAGCTGGGGTTCTCATTGTGGTCTCCGGACCAGCAGTGTCAGCATCACCTGGGAACTTGTTAGAAATGCAAAGGCTCAGCCTCCATTCTAGGCCCATGGAATCAGAAATTCTGAGGGTTCAATCTGTGTTTTAACAAAGTGTCCAGGTGCTTCTGATGCACACGCAAGTTCAAGAACCACTGGACCAGAGAAGTGCTTCCTAAATGTCTTCTGTAAACGGGTCCTTGGTGGCTGCATGAAAATCACTCAGGGAACTTATATTTAAAAAAAAAAAAAACATGAAAATCAGACTCCCAGGCCCCAAATCCAGAAAGTCAGCTTCTTTTTGTTGGGGCTGAGTCAGAAAATCTGTATTTTTATAAATTCCTCAAGTGATTCTGATACATAGCCATTTGGGGAGCCACTAAACTAGAGAATGAGAGATGGAGGTGACTTACGGACCGGAAGGCCCAAACTTTCAACACCTGACCTTGAAAGCCCTCTGCATTATAAATGGACTCTGTGTGATGTCTCCAATGTAACTGTTTTAAAACTAGAATCCAAAAATCTAATTAGAGTCCATTGCATGGATTTTTTTAGTCCATTGAATAGTGACTTAGAATGGCCAAGTGTTCCAGACCTCAGATTCATTTTATTTGCTCCTAATGAGCAAGATGATGAAAAGTACTTTGTCAAAATGTCCATTGAAAACTGGAGTAGTGAGGGCATGAGGGTATGTAGGTTTGTTCTTGTAAAAGAGACAAGGGGATTAGCTATGAATATGAGGAGTGTGTGAGGGAATGACCTGTCAAAGGTCCATTTTGAATAGATCTACATTCTAGAATAAACTGAGTTCCCATCCATCACTTTCTGAAAAAGAAAAAAAAAAAAAAAAAGGTACAGAACACATCTTTTCCTTGCTGTGTCTAAACCCTCCCCAAATCCAACTCTGAGTGAAGTTAGCAGCCAGAAATTACAGGTATTGTTTTCCATACAGTCTGCATTCTGCTGTGTCAGTCACTGTGTAAAATACATCTCATAAGAAAAGGGAAGGAGGTGGGTCAGTTTCCCTTTCTCACTGGGAGAAAACTTATAAAGCTGTGCAAAGCGTGAAATAAGCAGTATGAACCGGCACGGACTTAGGAACTGGGAAATATCTCACGTGTAAGAAATTACTAACTCTAATGCACGATTTTTGTGACGTCAATTGCCATGTTAGGAACTTTGCTCTGACCTTTGGATCTTGGACATTTTACTTTTCACCTAGATCTTGGTCACTGACTCTTTGATTTGTGGAGGGTTTCACTGTGATGCTGGATATGTCAGGGGACAGAGCATGCCAGAGGACAAAGGTGAATAGTGGATGTACAAAGGTGAAAGTTGTAGAAACTGGAGAGAAAATGGCTGTCGTAATTTCAGTCTGCCTTTAGGCATAGCTCCACGGCTGTGCACCCGAAACAGTCTAGCATCTTCCTATCACACCTCCCACTTCTCCTTTGGCCTTCATAGTTCTGTCTCCTCCCCCATCCCCCTCCCTCATTGCCTTGGCCTCTTTTATCAGATGCTGAGGCTAGGAGCTGAGCTATCTAGGGTATAATCCAGAATGTGAGTTACTCAAGAGTGTAGGCTGTGAAAAATAGGGTTTTCACAGCTCAATCCCAAGAATACTATTCAAGGAGTCCGGGAACCTGCATGTTGAACAAGCATCTATCTGGTCATGAATCTGGTGATTCTGATACTGGTAGTCTTAGGGCATCATCCTTACAAACAATAATGCAGGGCCTCAGTATAAGGCTGTAGAGGCTTTACTGAGAGCATCCACCATGCAACTCCTAAACCGCCATATCTGGACTTTTTTGGTCTATGAGAATTGGTCCCAGTGAAGGGGCTAGGAGCAACTGGAGGACACCGTGGCTTGGCAGAGCTGCCCTGTTGGGGATGGTCCTGGGAGGCCTGGACAAGTGGGACCTGCAGGAAACCTGTACCTCTTCTAGCCAAGCAGGATGTCCAGGGTTCTGACCACTGACTAGACTCCCTGCAAGTCATGGCTGTGTCCGCAGCAGGAGCAACACGAAGCCAAGGGCAATGGAGCCTGTCCACAGAGGCTAAGCAGAGACGAAAGACCAGATCCAACTCAAATATTCTCTAAAGGAGGATAAGCAACAGGGGGCAAGCAGGTCCTGGAGACAGACTCTGTCTAGGAGAGTACCTTTTAGAGAGTGATGTATCCATCCGGATGACTTCAACTACAAATAACAGAGAGGCCCAATCAAATTGGCATAAATAAATATGTGGCTCACACAACTAGAAGTCCAGAGGGAGAGTGTTCTTTTGGCTCCAGCTCCCCCATGTCCTCTGGTAAGGAGGTGGCACAGCTATCCCATATGTCCCAGCCAACATCCGGGGAAGAGACAGAGGGATACTACTGGCCACATGCCAGGAAGTGAAAGTCTTCACCCAGGCTCCCGGCAAATCACAAAGGAAGCCAAGGAAGATGTGGTTACGCATGGCTTAGTACAGCTGAAGGGAGATCTCTGTCCCCTGAGGCATGTGTGGTACATGGCAGAGGGCAGATAGCTGAGCAAAACAGGAATTAAAGAGGAGGAAGGAAGAAATGGATCTGGGAGGGCAGCCAGAAACGTCTGCTCCAGATTCCCACAGTCTGAGGACACGTCAGGAGGCAGTTGTTAAGGTGGCTGAGAAAGTGCTCATGTGTTAGAGAGAAGCCAGCCAAGCCGTCTGAAGCTGTACGGACTTGCCCTAACCCCACAGCTAGTTGGTAGCAGACCCAGACAGAGAAACTCTGCTGCCTACTGCAATTTCCATCAAGTTCTCTTTTGATTAATGTAGGTTGTACATCTGCACGGAGTGGAGAGAGTATTCAGCACTTCCCAAGCTATTCTGCAAGAGAAGCTTTTCTGTCTCGAGTATCTGAGTTCCACAGAACACACTCTGTTAAGCCAACACCACTTTGCAAATGTAGAGAAATATCGGGGGGAAAACTGCAGCACTCGGGGGATGGGGATGGAGCTGACCCCTAAAATAAGTGGTATATCCTAGGTGGTTGGTGAACACATGCTAAGTGCACAAACCTTGACTCCTTCAGAAATACTCACTGCTCCAAGAGCTCGGGCTCCATTCTATATAGACTTGTGTCCATTATCTGTAGGTGAGCAAAGGCAGAAAACTAAGACACTGCCTTAAAAATGGGCAAAATGCTTAAAAAAAAATTCTTTTCTCATGTTGTTGACCTATCAGTGTCCTGAACTAATTTTGATCCCACTCATGGCATTTCTGTCTAGCTCCGAAGGGCCCACTACTCCTTAGGACTCAACTGTAAATCAATCTGGAAGGCACTGTTTTCTGAGGATTATGTATTCCTCTCTTTCCATATGCCCTTTGAAGAATTATCTGAAGTAGTCACTTGTTATTTTAAATATTTTTAGATTATGAAATTAATCTTTAGTCAGAGATGGGTCCTGAATACTAAGTACTTATCCTTATTTTAACTAATGAATTTAGACCAGAATTTACTAATAGACTGAAGACGCCTTTTTGTCAGAGATGTGGACATACTCTCAAGGAAAGTCTTTATCTCATCTAACAAAAGAAAATGAAGATAGGATCTTCCAGGTTGGTGAACGCATGGAGGCTCAGAGAGGGCAAGGGAGTTCACACCCCTTCCCACAGCCTTGCCTAAGCATCTTTTACCATAAACCACTTTCCACTGGCCACAAAGCTCTACCCATGTGTCAACAGTGGTGTCCATCCACTATGATGCCTTAACTTGCACCTCTGGCCACTTGCTCAGGTGAAGGGAGGAGACAAGATGGTGGAGTAGAAGGACTTGAGCTCACCTCCTCTCATGAAAACACCAAAGTCACAACTCCTGAACAACCATCGACAAAAAAGACGGTAACCTACGAAAAAAGATATTCTACATCCAAAGACAAAGAAGAAGCCACAAAGAGATGGTAGGAGAGGTGCTTTCACAATATAATCAAATCCCATACCTGCCAGGAAGGTGACCCACAGGCTGGAAAATAATTATACCACAGAGGTTCTCTCACAGGAGTAGGAGTTCTGAGCCCCAAATCAGGCTCCCCAGCCTGAGGGTGTGGTATTGGGAGGAGGAGCCCCCAGAACATTTGGCTTTGAAGGGCAGCAGGGTTTGAGTGCAGGAGCTCCACAGGATGGGGTAAACAGACTCCACTCTTGGAGGGGGCACATGAGATTTCATGTGCACTGGGACCAGGGCAAAGCAGTGACTCCATAGGAGCCTGGAACAGACAGACATGTGGGTCTTGGAGGGTCTCTGGGGGAGAAAGGGTTGGCTGTAGTTCACTGTGTGGGCGAGGACACTGGTGGCAGAGGCCCCAATGAATGTTCATCAGTGTGAGCTCTCCTGGAGTTCACCAATGTGGCACCAAGACCCGGCCCCACCTAACAGCCTGCAGGCTCCAGTGCTGGAATGCCTCAGGCCAAACAACCAACAGGGTGGGATACAGCCCGACCCATGAGCAGACAGGCTGCCTAAAGTCATCCTGAGCACACAGCTACTTCTAAACACACCCCTTGACACGGCCCTGTCCACCAGAGGGACAGGACCCAGCTCCACCCATCAGGAGGCAGGCGCCAGTCTCTCCCACCATGAAGCCTTCACAAGCCCCTGGACCAACTTCACCCACGAAGGGGCAGACACCAGACTACAAACCTGCAGCCTGAGAAACAGAGATCACAAACACAGAAAGCTAGATAAAATGGGACAGCAAAGAAATATATTCCAGATAAAGGAACAAGATAAAATCCCAGAAGAACAACTAAGTGAAGTGGAGATAGGCAATCTGCCTGAAAAAGAATTTAGAGTAATGATAGTAAAGATGATCCAAGATCTTGTAAAAAGAATGGAAACATAGATCAAGGAGATTCAAGAAACGTTAAACAAAGACCCAAAAGAATTAAAGAACAAACAGAGATGAACAATACAATAACTGAAATGAAAAACACACTAGAAGGAATCAACAGCAGAATAAGTGAGGCAGAAGAATGAATAAGTGAGCTGGAAGACAGACTGGTGGAAATCACTGCTGCAGAACAGAATAAAGAAAAATGAATGAAAAGAAATGAGGACAGTCTAAGACATCCCTGGGAGAACATTAAATGCACCAACATTTGCGTGGAGAAGGAGGAGAGAGAGAAAGGGCCTGAGAAAACATTTGAAGAGATAATAGCTGAAAACTTCCCTAACATGGGAAAGGAAACACTCAAGTCCAGGAAGCACAGAGAGTCCCATGCAGGATAAACCCAAGGAGAAAGACACCAAGACACATATTAATCAAACTGACAAAAATTAAGACAAAAAATATTAAAAAGCACAAGGGAAAAGCAACAAATAACATACAACAGAATCCCCATACAGTTATCAGTTGATTTCTCAGCAGAAACTCTGCAAGCCAGATGGGAGTGGCATGATATATTTAAAGTGATGAAAGGGAAAAACCTACAACCAAGAATACTTTACCCAGCAAGGCTCTCGTTCACATTTGATGGAGAAATCAAAAGCTTTACAGACAAGCGAAAGCTAAGAGAATTCAGCACCACCAAACCAGCTTTGAAACAAATGCTAAAGGAATTTCTCTAGGCAGAAAAGAAAAGGATGCAACTAGAAACAAGAAAACTACAAATGAGAAAGCTCACCAGTAAAGGCAAACATAAAGGTAGGAAATCATCCACAAACAAATATATCAAAACTAGAAATTGTTGAGGAGAGTACAAATGCAGGATATTAGAAATGCATCTGAAATTGAGAGACCAGCAACTTAAAACAATCGTGTATATAGGTATAGACTTCTATATCAAAACCTCATGGTAACCACAAACCAAAATTCTACAATAAATACACATGCAAAAAAGAAAAAGCAATCCAAACACAACTCTAAAGATAGTCATCAAATCACAAGAGAACAAAAGAGAAAGGGAAGAAAAATGACCTACAAAAACAAATCCTAACAATTAACAAAATGGCAGTAAGAACATACATATCAATAATTATCTTAAATGTAAATGCTCCAACCAAAAGACACAAACTGGCTGAATGGATACAAAAACAAGACTTGTATATATGCTATCTACAAGAGACCCACTTCAGATCTAGGAACACATACAGACTAAAAGTGAAGGGATGGAAAAAGGTACTCCATGCAAATGGAAATCAAAAGAAAGCTGGAGTAGCAATGCTCATATCAGACGAAATAGACTTCAAAATAAAGACTGTTACAAGAGACAAAGATGGACACTACCTCATAATGGATCAACCCAAGAAGAAGATGTAACAATTATAAATATATATGCACCCTACATAGGACCACTTCAATACGTAAGGCAAATGCTAGTAACCATAAAAGGAGATATTGACAGTAACACTAAAATAGTAGGGGATTTTAGCACCCCACTTACATCAATGGATAGATCATCCAGACAGAAGATCAATAAGGAAACACAGGCCTTAAGTGACACATTAGACCAGATGGACTTAATTGATATTTATAGAGCATTCCATCTGGAAGCAGCAAAATACACATTCTTTCAAGTGCACGTGGAACATTCTCCAGGGTAGATCATATGCTGGGCCACAAAGCAAACCTCGGGAAATTTAAGAACACTGAAATCATATCAAGCATCATTTCCGACCACAATGCTAGGAGATTAGAAATCAAGTACAAGAAAAAAACTGTAAAAAACACAAACTCGTGGAGGCTAAACAATATGTTACTATGTTACTAAACAACCAATCACCAAAGAAATCAAAGAGAAAATCAAAAAATACCTAGAGAGAGAACTTCAAGATGGCAGGAGAGTAAGATGCAGAGATCACCTTCCTCCCCACAAATACATCAGAAATACATCTACATGTGGAACAACTCCTAAAGAACACCTACTGAACGCTGGCAGAAGACCTCAGAGTTCCCAAAAGGCAAGAAACTCCCCACGTACCTGGCTAGGGCAAAAGAAAAAACAGAGACAAAAGAATAGGGACAGGACCTGCACCTTAGGGAGGGAGCTGTGAAGGAGGAAAGGTTTCCACACACTAGGAAGCCCCTTCACTGGAGGAGACAGGGGATTGGCAGGGGGGAAGCTTTAGAGCCATAGAGGGGCGCAGCAACAGGGGTGCAGAAGGCAAAGCACAGAGATTCCCACACAGAGAATTGGTGCCAACGAGCACTCACCAGCATGAGAGGCTTGTCTGCTCGCCCAGTGGGGTGGGTGGGGATGGAAACTGAGGCTCCAGCTTTGGAGGTGAGACCCCAAGAAGAGAACTGGGGTTGGCTGTGTGAACACAGCCTGAAGGGGGCTAGTTTGCCACAGCTAGCTGGGAGGGAGTCTGGGAAAAAGTCTGGAACTGCCTAAGAGGCAAGAGACCACAGTTTCAGGGTGTGTGAGGTGAGGGGATTCAGAGCACTGCCTAAACGAGCTCCAGAGATGAGCACGAGCCGTGGCTATCAGTGCAGAAACCAGAGACGGGCATGAAAAACTAAGGCTGCTGCTGCAGCCACCAAGAAGCCTGTGTGCAAGCACAGGTCACTAACCACACCTCCCCTCACAGGAGCCTGTGCAGCCCACCACTGCCAGGGTCCCATGATCCAGGGACAACTTCCCCGGGAGAACACACAGCACGCTTCAGGCAGTTGCAATGTCACGCCGGCCTCTGCCACCACAGGCTTGCCCTGGATTCCGTACCCCTCCCTCCCCTCCACCTGAGTGAGCCAGAGCCCCCTAATCAGCTGCTCCTTTAACCCTGTCCTGTCTGGGCAGGGAACAGACACCCTCAGGTGACCTACACACAGAGGCAGGGCCAAATCCAAAGCTGAGCCCCAGGAGCTGTGCGAACAAAGAAAAGGAAATTCCTCCCAGCAGCCTCAGGAGCAGCGGATAAATCTCCACAATCAACTTGATGTACCCTGCATCTGTGGAATACCTGAACAGACAATGAATCCCAGAATTGAAGTGGTGGACTTTCGGAGCAACTGTAGACTTAGGGTGTGCTTTCTGCAAGTAATTTGTTTCTGGTTTTATGTTTATCTTAGTTTAGTATTTAGAGTTTATTATCACTGGAGATTTGTTTGTTGACTGGGTTGCTCACTTCCTTTTTTTTAAATATATATATATATATTTTTTTTTCTTTTTCAATTTTACTGAGTGTGTACATGTATGCTTCCTTGTGTGAGTTAGTCTGTATAGCTTTGCTTCTACCATTTGACCTTGGGTTCTGTCTGTCCGTATTTTTTTGTTTGTTTTGTTTTTAGTATAGTTTTTAGTGCTTGTTATCATTGGTGGATATGTATTTTGGTTTGGTTGCTCTCTTCTTTCTTTATTATTTTTATTACTTTCTAATTTTTTTACTTCTAATAATTTTTTTATTTTAATAACTTTATTTTTCTTTCTTTCTTTTTTTCTCCATTTTCTTCTGAGCTGTGTGGCTGACAGGGTCTTGGTGCTCCAGCCGGGTATCAGGCATGTGCCTCTGAGGTGGGAGAGCCGAGTTCAGCACACTCTTCCACCAGAAACCTCCCAGCTCCATGTAATATCGAACAGCGAAAACTCTCTCAGAGATCTCCAGCTCAGTGCTAAGACCCAGCTCCACTCAACGACCAGCAAGCTACAGTGCTAGACACCCTTGCCAAACAACCAGAAAGACATGAACACAACCCCACCCATTAGCAGAGAGTCTGCCTAAAATCATAATAAGGTCACACACCCCAAAACATTACCAGACGCAGTCCTGCTCACCAGAAAGACAAGATCCAGGCTCATCCACCAGAACACAGGCACCAGTCCCCTCCACAAGGAAGCCTACACAACCCACTGAACCAAACTTAGCCACTGGGAGCAGACACCAAAAACAACGGGAACTACGAACCTTAAGCCTGCAAAACGGAGACCCCAAACACAGTAAGTTAAGAAAAATGAGAGGACAGAAAAACACACAGAAGATGAAGGAGCAAGGTAAAAACCCACCAGACCAAACTAATGAAGAGGAAATAGGCAGTCTACCTGAAAAAGAATTCAGAGTAATGATAGTAAAGATGATCCAAAATCTTCGAAATAGAATGGAGAAAATACAAGAAACGTTTAACAAGGACGTAGAAGACCTAAAGAGCAAACAAACAATGATGAACAACACAATAAATGAAATTAAAAATTCTCTAGAAGGAATCAATAGCAGAATAAATGATGCAGAAGAATGGATAAGTGACCTGGAAGATAAAATAGTGGAAATAACTACTGCAGAGCAGAATAAAGAGAAGAGAATGAAAATAACTGAGGACACTCTCAGAGACCTCTGGGACAACATTATATGCACCAACATTCGAATTATAGGGGTCCCAAAAGAAGAAGAGAAAAAGAAAGGGAATGAGAAAATATTTGAAGAGATTATAGTTGAAAACTTCCCTAAACTGGAAAAGGAAATAGTCAATCAAGGAAGCACAGAGAGTCCCCTACAATATTAAATACATATTTAATACATATATTATTAATCAAACTATCATATATTATTATATTATATTATAATAATACAATATAATAATATTATTAATACATATATTAATCAAACTATCAAAAATTAAATACAAAAAAGTATTAAAAGCAGCAAGGGAAAAACAACAAATAACATACAAGGGAATCCCCATAAGGTTAACAGCTGACCTTTCAGCAGAAACTCTGCAAGCCAGAAGGGAGTGGCAGGACATATTTAAAGTGATGAAAGGGAAAAACCTAAAACGAAGATTACTCTACGCAGCATAGATCTCATTCAGATTCAACAAAGAAATTAAAAGCTTTACAGACAAGCAAAAGTTAAGAGAATTCAGCACCACCAAACGAGCTTTAAAACAAATGCTAAAGGAATTTCTCTAGGCAGGAAACACAAGAGAAGGAAAAGACCTACAATAACAAACCCAAAACAATTAAGAAAATGGTAATAGGAACGTACATATCGATAACTACCTCAAATGTAAATGGATTAAATGCTCCAACCAAAAGACACAGACTGGCTGAGTGGATACAAAAACAAGACCCGTATATATGCTGTCTACAAGAGACCCACTTCAGACCTACGGACACGTACAGACTGAAAGTGAGGGGATGGAAAAGGATATTCCGTGCAAATGGAAACCAAAAGAAAGCTAGAGTAGCAATTCTCATATTAAACAAAATAGACTTTAAAATAAAGACTATTACAAGAGACAAAGAAGGACGCTCAATGATCAAGGGATCCATCCAAAAAGAAGACATAACAACTGTAAATATTTATGCAGCCAACATAGGAGCACCTCAATACATAAGGCAAATGCTAACAGCCATAAAAGGGGAAATCGACAGTAACACAATTATAGTAGGAGATATTAAGACCCCTCTTTCACCAATGGACAGATCATCCAAAATGAAAATAAATAAGGAAACACAAGCTTTCAATGACATATTAAACAAGATGGACTTAATTGCTATTTGTAGGACATTCCATCCAAAAACAACAGAATACACTTTCTTCTCTAGCGCTCATGAAACGTTCTCCAGGACAGATCACATCTTGAGTTAAAAAACAAGACTTGGTAAATTTAAGATAACTGAAATTGTATCAAGTATCTTTTCTGACCACAACGCTATCAGACTAGATATCAATTACAGAAAATATCTGTAAAAAATACAAACACATGGAGGCTAAAGAATACACTACTAAATAACCAAGAGATCACTGAAGAAATCAAAGAGGAAATCAAAACTTACCTACAAACAAGTGACAATGAAAACAGAACAACCTATGGAATTCAGCAAAAGCAGTACTAAGATGGAAGTTTACAGCAATACAATCCTACCTCAAGAAACAAGAAACAGGGCTTCCCTGGTGGTGCAGTGGTTGAGAGTCCACCTGTCAATGCAGGGGTCACTGGTTCGTGCCCCAGTCCAGGAAGATCCCACATGCTGTGGAGTGGCTGGGCCCATGAGCCATGGCTGCTGAGCCTGCGCATCCAGAGCCTGTGCTCCGGAATGGGAGAGGCCACAACAGTGAGAGGCCCACGTACCGCAAAATAAATAAATAAATAAATAAATAAAATTTTAAAAAGAAAGAAAAAAAAGAAACAAGAAACATCTCAAGAAACAACCTAGCCATACACCTAAAGCTATTAGAGAAAGAAGAACAAAAAAACCCCCAAAGTTAGCAGAAGGAAAGAAATCATAAAGATCAGATCAGAAATAAATGAAAAAGAAATGAAGGAAAAAATAGCATGGGCTTCCCTAGTGGCGTAGTGGTTGGGAGTCCGCCTGCCGATGCAGGGGACACGGGTTCGTGCCCCGGTCTGGGAAGATCCCACGTGCCGCGGAGCGGCTGGACCCGTGAGCCATGGCCACTGAGCCTGCGCGTCCGGAGCCTGTGCTCCGCAATGGGAGAGGCCACAGTAGTGAGAGGCCCGCGTAACGCAAAAAAAAAAAAAAAAAAGCAAAGATCAATAAAACTAAAAGCTGGTTCTTTGAGAATATAAACAAAATTGATAAACCATTAGCCCGAATCCTCAAGGAAAAAGGGAGAACACTCAAATCAACAGAATTAGAAATGCAAAAGGAGAAGTAAAACTGACACTGCAGAGGATCATGAGATATTACTACAAAGGATCATGAGAGATTACTACAAGCAACTCTATGCCAATAAAATGGACAACCTGGAATAAATGGACAAATTCTTAGAAAAGCACAACCTTCCGAGACTGAACCAAGAAGAAATAGAAAATATAAACAGACCAATCGCAAGCACTGAAATGGAAACTGTGATTAAAATCTTCCAACAAATGCATGCCCAGGACCAGATGGCTTCACAGGAGAATTCTATCAAACAATTAGAGAAGAGCTAAAACCTATCCTTCTGAAACTATTCCAAAATATAGCAGAGGGAGGAACACTCCAAAACTCATTCTATGAGCCCACCATCACCCTGATATGAAAACCAAATAAAGATGTAAAAAAGAAAGAACACTACAGGTCAATATCACTGATGAACACAGACGCAAAAATCCTCAACAAAATACTAGCAAATGAAATCCAACAGCACATTAAAAGGATCATACACCATGATCAAGTGGGGTGTATCCCAGGAATGCAAGGATTGTTCAATATACGCAAACCAATCAATGTGATACACCATATTAGCAAACTGAAGGAGAAAAACCATATGATCACCTCAATAGATGCAGAGAAAGCTTTTGACAAAGTTCAACACCCGTTTATGATAAAAACCCTCCAGAAAGTAGGCATAGAGGGAACTTACCTCAACATAATAAAGGCCATATATGACAAAAACAGAGCACACATCATTCTCAATGGTGAAAAACAGAAACCATTTCCTCAGATCAGGAACAAGTCAAGGTTATCTACTCTCACCACTATTATTCAACGTAGTTTTGGAAGTTTTAGCCACAGCAATCAGAGAAGGAAAAGAAATAAAAGGAATCCAAATAGGAAAAGAAGAAGTAAAGCTGTCACTGTTTGCAGATGACATGATATTATACATAGAGTATCGTAAAGATGCTACCAGAAAACGACTAGAGCTAATCAATGAATTTGATAAAGTAGCAGGATGCAAAATTAATGCACAGAAATCTCTTGCATTCCTACACTAATGATGAATAATCTGAAAGAGAAATTAAGGAAACACTTCCATTTACCACTGCAACAAAAAGAATAAAATACCTAGGAATAAACCTACCTAAGGAGACAAAAGACCTATATGCAGAAAACTATAAGACACTGATGAAAGAAATTAAGGATGATACAGATGGAGAGAAATACCATGTTCTTGGATTGGAAGAATCAACACTGTGAAAATGACTATACTACCCAAAGGAATCTACAGATTCAGTGCAATCCCTATCAAACTACCAACGGCACTTTTCACAGAACTAGAAAAAAAATTTCACAATGTGTATGGAAACACAAAAGACCCCAAATAGCCAAAGCAATCTTGAGAAAGAAAAATGGAGCTGGAGGAATCAGACTCCCTGACTTCAGACTATACTACAAAGCTACAGTAATCAAGACAGTATAGTACTGGCCCAAAAACAGAAATATAGATCAATGGAACAGGATAGATAACCAGAGATAAACCCATGTACATATGGTCACCTTATTTTTGATATAGGAGGCAAGAATATACAATGGAGAAAAGACAGCCTCTTCAGTAAGTGGTGCTGGGAAAATTGGACAGCTACATGTAAAAGAATGAAATTAGAACCCTCCCTAACACCATACACAAAAATAAACTCAAAATGACCCAAATGTAAGGCCAGACACTATCAAACTCTTAGAGGAAAACATAGGCAGAACACACTGTGACATAAATCACAGCAAGATCCTTTTTGACCCACCTCCTAGAGAATTGGAAATAAAAACAAAAATAAACAAATGGTACCTAATGAAACTTAAAATCTTTTGCACAGCAAAGGAAACCATAAACAAGACGAAAAGACAACCCTCAGAATTGGAGGAAAATATTTGCAAGTGAAGCAACTGACAAAGGATTAATCTCCAAAATTTACAAGCAGCTCATGCAGCTCAATATCAAAAAAACAAACAACCCAATCCAAAATGGGCAGAAGACATTTCTCCAAAGAACATATACAGACTGCCAACAAACACATGAAAGAATGCTCAACAGCACTAATCATTAGAGAAATGCAAATCAAACTACAATGAGGTATTACCTCACACCAGTCAGAATGGCCATCATCAAAAAATCTACAGGGCTTCCCTGGTGGCACAGTGGTTGAGAGTCTGCCTGCCAATGCAGGGGACACGGGTTCGTTCCCTGGTCCGGGAAGATCCCACATGCCACGGAGTGGCTGGGCCCGTGAGCCATGGCCACTGAGCCTGCGTGTCCGGAGCGTGTGCTCTGCAACGGGAGAGGCCACAACTGTGACAGGCCCATGTACCGCAAAAAAAAAATCTACAAACAATAAATGCTGGAAAGGGTATGGAGAAAAGGGAACCCTCTTGCACTGTTAGTGGGAATGTAAATTGATACAGCCACTATGGAGAACAGTATGGAGGTTCCTTAAAAAACTAAAATAGACTACTATACAACCCAGCAATCCCACTACTGGGCATATACCCAGAGAAAACCATAATTCAAAAAGTCATGTATCACAATGTTCATTGCAGCTCTATTTACAATAGTCAGGACATGGAAGCAACTGGAGTGTCCATCAACAGATGAATGGATAAAGATGTGGCACATATATAGAATGGAATATTACTCAGCCATAAAAAGAAACAAAGTTGAGTTATTTGTAGTGAGGTGGATGGACCTAGAGTCTGTCGTCTTACAGAGTGAAGTAAGTCAGAAAGAGAAAAATAAACACCATATGCTAACACATATGTATGGAATTAAAAAAAAAAAAGGTCATGAAGAACCTTGGGGCAGGACAGGAATAAAGCCGCAGTTGTAGAGGATGGACTTGAGGACACAGGTAGGGGGAAGGGTAAGCTGGGACAAAGTGAGAGAGTGACTTGGACATACATACACTACCAAATGTAAAACTGATAGCTAGTGGGAAGCAGTCACATAGCACAGGGAGATCAGCTCAGTGCTTTGTGACCACCTATAGGGGTGGGATAGGAAGGGTGGGAGGGAGGGAGACGCAAAAGCAAAGAGATATGGGGATATATGTATAGGTATATCTGATTCACTTTGTTATAAAGCAGAAACTAACACACCATTGTAAAGCACTTTTACTCCAATAAAGATGTTAAAAAAAAATAGGAGGGATCTGCTCTGTACTACATAAAGTGCAGCTTTTCCATTTAATGGATTGTTCGGCTAATTTTCTTTTAGGCAAATAAGCAAATTAATTTATACAAGCTATTAATACCAATTATTAATGCTTTTCATTTTGTTGGTTTCAGCAATCTCTGCATGACACATACACTGAAACAAAATGGAAATTGATTTCACGAAGTTTGGCAACACTGCAGTGTTTTGTAACCTTTGCCACAACGCTTATTTGAAAGGCTGGGTTTAATTATCCTTTTTTTTTCTTTTTGCCTGCATCTCAAGATGCTGATAGGTAACATTCCATTGCACTTGACAGTTAAAAGAAAATTCATCACAGTTTTCCCACAATGCCCTTGATGCTTGTCACATAAGGAGACTTTAATATGCCCACCAGAAAAGCATTAGCCCAGCTTATCTGCATCTTAGTTTTTATATGCTGGGTGGGGGTGGGGGGAGGGGAGAAATTCAGCTTACAAGGCAGGGAAGGAAGCAGGCCTCCTGGGCAGAACAGAACCTGATTTGGCCTGTTCTAAGACTGGAACTACAGGCCCACTGGGGTTCAAGACCCTTGTAAAGCAAAGGAGCCTGGATCTTCTCTCTTCTGCATTGCCTTTACCATGACTTCCCAATTACACCTCTTTTTGATGTCTTCTCTTTTTATGCCTCCTAAGAACTGGCTCCCTGACCCTCTCTCTGTCGTGTAGCTTCTGCTTATTCAGGCATTTGAATCCTTCCTGGCTCTGGCTCCTTGGGCTCATGTCACTTCTCTGCCTCATGACGTTTCTGCATTCACTCCCGCTGCACGGTCTGAGCTGCTCAGCACTTCCTTGCTTTGGAAGTCATTTCCACTCCAGGCCTTTTTCCAACCCCTGGTCCAGGGAGTGTGGTCCAACAAGTGGAGAGGACCTGACTCTCCCCTCCGCAAGGCAGCCACACAGGGCACCTTCTAAGTGGTGATGAGCCAGCTAGGTACTATAATTGATCAGGACCCTAAATAATAAGGTAGGACACACCTTTGAGGGTCCTTTTAAAGGTAAATGTGACAATATAGAGGCATCTTCCTCTCATGATCTCTCTTCCTTCCTCAACATCAAATCTATTCCTTCAGCATTTGAATTTCAATTAATAAGGCCATGACTGCCCAGCTATCACATTTTCAGGGGCTTAAAATTTTGAAGAGAAGTACATTCTGTGTTCCAATGTTCCGGGCAGTTAGAGCTATGTTTATAAAAGGATAAAATCCACAGTGACACAATGAAGGTGATAGAGGTGACAGCCCAGAACGCCTGCTTTTCCTATGGGCTTGACCCTCTCATTACTTGCTCTGAGTTTTCAAATCAACACGTAGTCATGCAGCAGAGAAAGAGGCTGCAAGTCCAGGGCTACTCTGACTGGGATAGGGAATTAGAACGTATGAGATTATTTATACACATAGCATTTAATTAAATTTCATGAAGGTGAAATCCATCTGGAATGCATTCAAGCTGTAACTCACTGCATGTTTGCTGGTGTTGCTGGTGTGGTAATTGATGTAACATTCATCAGTCTCTCCAAGTAACCACACTCAATCAGGAGGTAGACGTGGTCCCACTTTGGGAGACTTATGACCTAAATATCTTAAATGCAGCTTTTCCAATTTCCTGCTGATCTTGCTGGTCTGTCTGACAGACCAGAGGCCAGACTGATAAGGTTTGCTTCAAGAAAGAACATTTAAGTTAGGAATAAACAAGGTAGCTTTATTTGGTCAATATTCAATTAGACCTTTCAGTCTTTATCCTGAATACTTAGATGGTGGGGTTGCATTTCCTTATTATGCTCCAGGAGGATTTTATTTTCCTGGGGGGAGAATTGCTGAGAAATGTCTGTCACTGTAAGATAACCAGATTTTTGAAAAACAAGCCACAGGGATAAAGATGTTTAGTAAAATGATAGAAATAATGAAAACTAGAACCTGATTAAAAATGTGATTTCTCGCTTCTGCCTGGCCCTGTGGCTTATGCTTCAGTAAAGCCTCCGTAGAGGTCCCGAGAACAGCCTGGGTTCTAGAAGCCACGTCTGCACCAGAAACAATGTAAGCAGTGTTTCTCATTTCTAGGGGGCATGATCTCTTTCTACCCGCCCCCCCCCATATTACAAGGTCTCCATGTCACTAAACACTGGGCATGCCTGACTAGGCTCTCTCCCCTCATTCTGCCTGTCCCCACCCCTCATACTGGATGAGGGTCCTCCCTGCCCTTTGGATTTGCCAGTGGGTAGGGGGGAGGTGGCAGTTCAAGTGGAGGTCTCCCATAATACCAGTTTTCTGGATCATTTGATTTATTTAAGTACCTACAATGCCAAGGGCCCTGGGCATTCATCCAACCAACTGCTTATGTTTCCATAAATAATGTCAGCTCTGGGACTCAACTGAATTAGGCTAAGGGCTGGCTAAAGGGTTGTCTCTCCTGTTCCCTGAAGGTCAAGAGATTTTGAATATCAGTGTATAAGAGCTGGTTTCAGGAAAGTACTCCAAGTTCAAATTTTCAGAAACATTGTCTCATTCAATATTCAAATTTCCATGCATTTCAATAATCTATGTGTAAGGTTTGTGTTGGTTGTTGTGGAGAAAGGAGCTCTAGAAACTGATGTGGAGAATCAGAATTTAATATCCACTAGTTAACCCTAACAGATTTATATTAAAAGGCAAAGTCCAACAAGCTGATGTCAAAATGGCAGTAAAGAATTCACAGATTGATGAATTGTGTCTTCAAATGCCAAGGTCAAGGAGAAATTCAAGTAGATGTTTGAAAATTCAAATTCCTTAATATTTGCTCCTAGACCCTAATGATTAATATAAACACATCATACTAGTTTAAATGAACAAATCATTAACCTGAGTCTTTGCAGTGAACCAGCACTGTAATCAATATATGATATTTGTTTTTCCTGCCAAATAATTAGGAGATGAGAAGTGTCTGGACACTATTTGCAGTGGATACTCAAGAGAGAGCGAGCAGTCACTTCTAGCTGGTCTGCTACAGAGGGGATCTCTTGGGTAAGATGACGCCCGTATCACCATGCAGAACAAATAGATATAACTGCATGTAACCAAAGACATCCATGAAATGCTCAGCATACCCACTTTGAGGAGACTTGGGGACAACAATCAAAGAGCAATTTTAGGGCTTCCCTGGTGGCGCAGTGGTTGAGAGTCCGCCTGCCGATGCAGGGGACACGGGTTCGTGCCCCGGTCCGGGAAGATCCCACATGCCGCGGAGCGGCTGGGCCCGTGAGCCATGGCTGCTGAGCCTGCGCGTCCCTGTGCTCCGCAACGGGAGAGGCCACAACAGTGAGAGGCCCGCATACCGCAAAAAAAAAAGAGCAATTTTAGTTGTTCTTAAAAACTTCCCCAAAATGCCATTTTCTGTAGGAGCTAGTTCTCCAAGTCCTTCTGCTCTATTACACACACACCCCAACCCCATGATGAGCTCCCTTCTGCTTTCCTACTGCCTGCCCCTCTTCACACCATTCAGTACTTAGAGGGCAGAGCACGGCCTCCCCTACATGAATCCTCTCCCTTAATCCTCCGTAGCTGAGCCCATACTGCCAAATTGGAACAAAACTTCATTGCAGGTTAGGTGATTTTGGAGCGGAAGTACACTGCACAACAACTGACGCGGCTGCCCAGGGTTGCTCCATGGGGCCTGCCTTCCTGTGCAGGCAGCAAGCTCACCACCATCAGCCATTCCCTGCCTTGCCCACAACATCTGTAGCCACCACACCTCCACCGGGCATCTTAAATGCTTTAGCTATTGGAGGATCCCTGGTACAGAGAAAGGCAGGCGTTTCTTTCCCCTTGTGGTTTAGTCTGTCTCCCAGGCCTGCATTCCTGCCTGCCCCAGAAGCTGCCTCATCTCAGGATGACTGAATAGGAATGTCCACTTCATTCAAGAGACCCCACCCCTGACTCTTATGGTACCTTATGGTCCACTAAGCTAAAAAATAATTATATAAAAAATAGTGTTAGCTAAGACTTAAAAACCAAGAATACATTGATATGGGGGCATAGTTTGACAGACGTAGTTCATTTGGGGGAGTGGTAGAGACAGGAAGATGCAAAAATTAGGGGAGAAGGAAGGGATGATCATTATGTTTGGAGCTTTTTATTGTCTTTCAGCGCTGAGTCTCAGGATATTTCTCCACTCTGGCAACAGCCAGTCGATGAAGAAGGCAGTCCTGCTAGATTGTGTGGTGTTCAAACACTGTGTCACCAGCCTGAATGGGATTTGTTGAGGCTTTTTTTTAATTTTATTTATTTTTGGCTGTGTTGGGTCTTCACTGCTGCACGCAGGCTTTCTCTAGTTGCTGTGAGCAGGGCCTACTCTACATTGAGGTGTGCGGGCTTCTCATTGCAATGGCTTCTCTTGTTGCAGAGCATGGGCTCTAGGGCACACAGGCTTCAGTAGTTGTGGCATGTGGGCTCAGTAGTTGTGGCTCACGGACTCTAGAGTGCAGGCTCAGTAGTTGTGGTGCACGGGCTTCGTTGCTCCGCAGCATGTGGGATCTTCCCAGACCAGGCATGGAACCCGTGTCTCCTGCATTGGCAGTCAGATTCTTAACCACTGCACCACCAGGGAAGTCCCTGTTGAGTTTTTGTGTGGAAAGGAATTTGCCTTAGTTGTGTCGTGTCCCTTCCTGGATGTTTGGTATTGGTGTTGCCTTGCACAGCACTGGGTGGAGTTGTCATGCAACTTTGTGCGTGTGGTGGGTAATCCCTCTGTGAACTCTTGGCAGGCTTACACTGTGAGGTCCTCTTTACTCCGCATTATGCTAAAAGCTAAGTGGATGTCTTTTTATGAAGTAGGTACCACTTTTCATTGGCTACAATAGCTGTCACCAGCTACTGTCACTTTGCTTTTACCCAATAAACTGAGCATGCTGCTTCTAAGAAAGAAAATGTGATAGCTTAAATGGACATGTTTGGGTACCTCATTAATCAACAAATATTTAAGAATCTGAAAAGAATCAGGATATGGAAGGTGCCAGAAATATAAACACATTCCCTGTCCCCAGAGAGCTGAGACTAGTGGAGAGTCACATGTGCGAAGTGATTTAACAGATACATCCCTCTTTGCAGTTTGTAACTGTTATCATTGTTTTCCCAAAAGCAGACCCTAAAAACAGGATTTGGGCGTGAGTCACATTCTCTCTGTCTCGCTTTAAATCTTATTACTTTATGCACTGTCCAAAATGGAATACTGCTTAGAAAAATTCCTCCACCTAGAAGACAAACTTTTTAGAGGGACGTGTGTGGTAGAGCTGACCATAGTGGTCATGTCCTTAGGCTGTTAAAAGGGGAATGGGGACCACCACCAAGAAGCAGGAGGGAAGGCAATGTGGCTGGGATTTGCTCCTGGACATCAGAATTTTCCAAAGAATCCATGATCCAAAGAAGAAATTATCAAACCTAAAAGACAACATGCTCACATAACTAAAATTGGAAACTAAAAGATCAACTCTCAACAAAAGAACATCTATTAATTTATCTGTTCATATTTTATTCACCCTGCCAGGTTAACCATATACTGGGATGGTATAATCCAGCCCACACTGAACACAGGCAACAAATAATTAGAAAATGTGTCTCCAAATAACCTTGGTCCTAAGAATTTCAAAGAAAACCTCTGAAAGTGTTACATGGTTAGTGTGATTTCTGGATGTCATGGAAGGTTCTAGAAGCTACCCACCATCACAGAGAAGCATGAACCCAGGAGACACCTGGCACCAAATAAACATAATAATTCCAAAGGCAGAAAGTGCGGACGTGGGGACAAGGAGATATCAAACCTGTTCTAATGAAGACCAAATGTGGAGGGGAGATGAGAGGGGCCGGAAGACAAAGCGTTAAATTATTTGCCTACAAACAGTGGCTTCTGAGAGGTGAAATGACTGTCAACACTTCATGGCGGTGCAGATTTGCAAGTCCTGCCAACAGCACAGTAGTTCTCCAATTCTATCTGCCTGAGAATTTCCTGATGCATGTGTTTAAAATGAATATTCCGGGCTTCCCTGGTGGCGCAGTGGTTGAGAGTCCGCCTGCCGATGCAGGGGATACGGGTTCGTGCCCCAGTCTGGGAAGATCCCACATGACTCAGAGCGGCTGTGCCCGTGAGCCATGGCTGCTGAGCCTGCGCGTCCGGAGCCTGTGCTCCGCAACGGGAGAGGCCACAACAGTGAGAGGCCCGTGTACCACAAAAAAAAAAAAAAAAAAAAAAAAAAAGGCTTAAAATGAATATTCCTAGGCCCTATTTCCAAAGATACTGATGCACTAGATATGGTGTAGTGCCCACGGATGAGCATTTTTAAAAGCCCCACACGTGATTTTTTCCCCTGTTCTTAGTTTTATTTATTTAACATCTTTATTGGAGTATAATTGCTTTACAATGTGCTAGTTTCTGCTGTATAACAAAGTGAATCAGCTATATGTATACCTATATCCCCATATCCCCTCCCTCTTGTGTCTCCCTGCCACCCTCCCTATCCCACTCCTCTAGGTGGTCACAAAGCACCGAGCTGATCTTCCTGTGCTATGTGGCTACTTCCCACTAGCTACCTATTTTACATTTGGTAGTGTTTATATGTCAATGCTACTCTCTCACTTTGTCCCAGCTTACCCTTCCCCCTCCCCGTGTCCTCAAGTCCATTCTCTACGTCTGCGTTTTTATTCCTGTCCTGCCTCTAGGTTCATCAGAACCATTTTTTCTTAGATTCTATATATATGTGTTAGCATATGGTAGTTGTTTTTCTCTTTCTGACTTACTTCACTCTGTATGACAGACTCTAGGTCCATCCACCTCACCACAAATAACTCAATTTCGTTTCTTTTCGTGGCTGAGTAATACTCCATTGTATATATGTGCCACACCTTCTTTATCCATTCATCTGTTGATGGACACTTAGGTTGCTTCCATGTCCTGGCTATTGTAAATAGTGCTGCAATGAACACTGCACCACATGTGATTCTGATGCAGGTGGTACCAGATAGAGAGGCTACAGAATTTCCTTTGGGCACTAGTTCCCAATTCTGACAGCTGCCCCCAAGTGACTGCAAGAACTTGTTAGTGGGTAAGCAAGACACTGGCAAGGCTTCCACAGGTACAGGGGACCTGCACAACAAATATACAATCTGCTCAGAGAAGTACATTAGAACTATTGAAGAGTACTATCTATCGTAACTGATTTCTCCTTTCCTTCCACACCTAAAAATTAAATACAGAGTAGGAGATGCAGAAACAAAGGAAAGGACCACTTAAGTACTTTTTTCCACTAAACTCAATTATTATTGATGACTGCCGGTATTTTTTGTTGGGGGAAGGGAAAAAGACAAGTTGCACATCAAAGCAGCACTCAGAAGCTTGCTTTTAAGTTACAAATATATTGATGATTTCTAATATTCAAATCAAATACTAGGATGTGTTTCTATATCTCCCTTCATGGGATATAAAATTCATATACATATTCATATGTTGAAGTCCAAACCCCCAGTCTCTCAGAATGTGACTATATTTGGAAACAGGGTCTTTAAAGAGGTAATTAAGTTAAAATGAGGTCAGTAGGGTAGGCCTTAATCCAGTAGGACTGGTGTCCTTATAAGAGGAAGAAATTTGGACACAGACACAGAGGGAAGATGACATAAAGACATAGGGAGAAGGCGGCCATCTACAAGCCAAGGAGAGAGGCCTCAGAAGAAACCTGGGTGGTCGTTTAGTCCACCCCGTCTGCGGTACACTGTGATGGCAGGCTTCCCAAACTAACACATCTACTCGTATAAAAAGCAAGGCAATCCTATCTCATCCAATACCTTCCTTAGGCAGTGTACTTGTCCTAGTTCTGAAAGGAGGCAGGCCGTGCTCAGAGTTGACACTCTAAGAAAAAGGGAGGAGAGAACGAAGCACCAGATGTTTAACAGCTTATCACTTTGTGCTGCCTGAAGCTCACGGCACCACTGCTGTTCATCTCCTGTGGCTCCTCTTCCCCTCCTGGGTCTGAAGGAGCCGACGGGGGAGGTGAGGGCTGCGAGGAAAGAAGGTCAATATCCACAAACCCCAAACCAACTAGCTCCCTCCTTGCCTTTCTTATCAGGGAGAGAACTGACACCTCCTCTCCATTTTCTAGATGTCGCCTCCTCTGCTTCTACAATTATTAAATGTACACACAGACGGGTAGGCTGTTTAGCACTGGAGAGGCGTTTCTGTGTACGGAGGTGGGGGAGTATATTCTGGAAACATTTCATTTTCATCCACCCTCACCAGAGCACCTCCCCGAAGGTGCACCTGTGCATGCAAAAGGCCCAGGCCCTCCATCTGAGAACAACTTCCTGGCAACGTCTTGGATTTTGATGGAGTTGTTTTTAACGGACCTTTCTCCCACTGCCTGCAGTAACCGAGAGGCACCGATAGCTCAACTTCCTCTTTGGGGAGATTCCAGTCCTCACTGATGAGCCCTCTGGACAGGGCTACCTTCCTGTCCTCTCTCATTAGTCTTTGATCATTCTTCCATATTAATGATAGAAAATTTAGAGAAAGGATAATGCTTCAAATCAGAAGAAAAGCTTAAGTTACCTTAGCACAAAAGTTACTAGATGAATTCCTCACTCTCCTCCTTGCTATAGCAATACTCAGCATCAAATCCTTTCTTAGGTTTTACAGTTTTATAACTGCCAGAAACAAAGCTGGTTCTTACAAAGATCTAACCCCTCACACATCCATCCCCATCGTGGAGCATTCTAAATACTTCTGAACATAACCAACTTTTAAGCCAGTTGCCTATAGTGAAGGAACTACTTTAAATCACACCACTATCACTCTTATACAATCAACTAATCAACTAAAAAACTCAGTTTCCTATTATCTTTCAACAAGAAGGTCATCCAGAGGATCAGAAAGAATAATGGCCATTAAAAATCCACAAATCTATAGTGATACTCAGAATAGGGTGAGTGAGGAAACTCTTTACAGATGAATGCCAGCAGCTCAACACAGAAGCAATGAAAGAATCAGAGAATCTCCATTCAGTACTTCCAGTGTAAGAGCTGATTCAGGCGGGGAGCAAAGGAAGGCAAAATTTGGTTGAAAAGTTGTTTGAAAACAGGATATTTGCACTTTGCCAAAAATCACTCCACAAATTCTTACTAATTGCAAAGGAAAAGGTAATTTTCTGGTGGAAAGACCCAGGAGTCATTGGCTCTGCATCAGTAATACTGAGACAGCAGGACATTATGTAATATGAAATTCACAGCATCAGCTATGAAGTAGTTTTGGTAAAAATGGTTGCTATAGGCTGAAATGTCTGTGCCCCGCACCCAAAATTCCTCTGTTGAGACCTAATCCCCAGCGTGATGGTATTTGGAGGTAAGGCCTCAGGAGATGCTTAGGTCATGAGGGTATACCCCTGATGAATGGGATTAGTGTCCTTATAAAAGAGACCCTACAGAGTTCCCTTGCCCCTTTTGCCATGTGAGGGTACAAGGAGACCATCTGCAACCCAGAAGGGAGCCCTCACCCAGCCACAGAGTCACCCTGATCTCAGACTTGCAGCATCCGGCTCTGTGAGAAATAAATTTGTTGTCTACAGTATTTTTGTTACAGCAGCCTAAGTGGACTGAGATAATCTAACCTGAATCTACTCACACTTCTAAACCCAACTTCCAGTTTACAGGAAATACACACGCTAAAGAATAAGTAAGTGATACCTGCGGAAACCATCAAGAAACCCATAATGTGGGACATCCTCCAAGACAACAAGCCTAGACGCTCCAAAAAGTTACAGGAGGTATGGAGGCTGTTAAAATGGACAAAAAAAGACAAAACCAAATGCAACTTATGAATGTCGATTAGATCCTAAAATTGCAAAAACACTACAAGACATTTTTCAGATAAGCACGGAAATTTGAAAATACTGGCTATTTGATGGTAAAAACAACCACTGTTAATTTTCTTAGGGGTACTGCTGTATTACTGTAATGAAGGGGAAATGTCCTTATTGTTAGGAGATGCATCCTGAAGTATTTAGGGGTGAAATGTTCTGATGTTTGAAACTTAAGAGAGAGAAGAGCAGATATAGCAAAATAGTGCTTGCTGGTGCAGCGTACTGGCAGGGCACACAGGAAGCTCTTTCCTTTTGTAAGAGAACTGCTCTGCCGTCACGCCCTACTGTGCCATGCTACTCCCGTTCATGGGTACTTGGTCCGGCTTCTCCAGACTCTAGCCCAGGGACGTGGGCTTCTGCACTGGCTTTCTCATCTGACAGCAGGAGCCTCTGCTCTGTGTGCTGATGCTGGCTTTCCTTTATGGAGGCACAGCTAGGAGCACACAGGCAGGCAGTGAGAAGGCTGTTCCACACCCTGAATTCCTTATTTCCTGCACGCAATGAGGTAGAAAGGGAGGCCTGAATTATGGCTGAACCCAGCCAGGTTCAGCTGACAAGCTTTTCCGGCCGCCTCACAGCATATGGTAATTATTAACCACACAACGGAGTCCAGCCGGCCTGGGCCCTCTGCTGGCACAAGAAAAGTTCCAAATAATTTCCAATAACAGCAACGACAGCCATGGTTCTGGAGGACTTACTAAGTACCAGACACCGTTCTAAGTGCCTGATGTGTCCTAATGTATGGATTTACAGGAGCGGGCAAGCTTTACCGTATTATCATTAAGCACTACCATCCAGGACTGACTGAAACCCTCACTGCAGGCAAAGGCTAAAAAGTAATTTGGAATAATATTCACATTCAGAAGGCTAAGTCACCTTGGCTTGAAAAAATGGGAATTGATACTGGAGGTGGGAGGAGGTTCAGTATTTCTTTCCTAAAAACCATTAATGCAGGACTTCCTGGTGGCGCAGTGGTTAAGAATCCACCTGCCAATACAGGGGACACGGGTTCGAGCCCTGGTCCGGGAAGATCCCACGTGCCGTGGAGCAACTAAGCCCGTGCACCACAACTACTGAGCCTGCAAGCCACAACTACTGAAGCCCGCGCACCTAGAGCCCATGCTCCACAACAAGAGAAGCCACCACAATGAGAAGCCCGCACACCACAATGAAGAGTAGCCCCAGATCGCTGCAACTAGAGAAAGCCCATGCGCAGCAATGAAGACCCAACACAGCCAAAAATAAATAAATAAACAAAAATAAATTTTTAATGAAAAATAAATAAAATAAAAACCATTAATGCAAATCAGCCCTCAAACTCTTGCAAGTCTCAGCATCTATAACCATTTATTATGGAAAGAACGTACCACAATCAAAAATCACAGCTTGCTTCCTGACGTCCGCAATCAAAGCAAGAGAAGCAAAGATATATCACCTAACCCAGTTGTTCCTCCCGGGCCATCACTCATCGGCCACTTGCCTTTGCTCACAACTCTTTTCACACGTTAGCGTTAGAAAGTTCTAAAGACTAGAGCAGATGTTTCCCTCCTCAGAGTTACTGCAGACAGTTATTAAGGGTGGGGAAAAAGAAGCTTCAAATATCCCTTGGGGATAAAATAAAGGGGAAAAAACACCTGCAAACATCAAGGAAGTCAGGTAGGCATTTGAATCTTGGAGGTCAGCAGCTGAATTACATGAACATGGACAAAAAAAGAAGTGTCATCAACCATTTAGCAACTGACTCCAGTATTTAACTACCTGGTAACTATCCAGAAGACAGTAACTTTTTACTCATACAATAGGAAGGCTACACTGGAATATCATACAGCGATTGGAATGGAAGGGTAGCAGAATACGCCACGCCAAAATAGGCCCACAGGAGTTCAGGACATGCCACCCCAAAGCATGCCACTTGGGAATATTGATTATTCTGAGCTGTAGGCACTTGAAAAACAGCAAATGCAGGGAGAGGCTTCCTCCAAACTCCCCTATCTCCCTAAAGACAGAGCTTCCAAAAACAACGCATCTGTCATAAATCCCCTCCCTGGGAGTTTCATCGACTGGGGAAAACTGACTGTTATCACAAGAGAGCAGAACAGAAGTCAACACAAACTTTGTCACAAACTCTCATACCTCCCATCTATTCAAGGGCCCATTCATCCTTCCTAAAAATCACTTACTCTCCCCTAAGAGGCCTATACCCACTTCCCCTTTCTCTATTCAGATGGTCTTCAATCCTGAATTCTCAGCCACCTGGAGGAGTTACTAATTTTCCCCTGGTATTGTAACAAAGTGGGGTCTGGCTGCTCCCCACTCAAAAGGCATTAAAGAGGCAAGGTTGACGGCAAGGAAAGTTTGCTTTATTTTGGATGCCGGCAACTGGTGGGGGGAGGGGCGGGGGCGACTCCCCCCTCCCCCACCTCCCGATAATCCCTGGGCAAGAGCTTTATAGACGCAGGGAGGGGGCTACATGCAGAAACAGCACAGTTAGCTCTGACAGTCATCTTAAAATTAGTCGTGCAGCGGTCTGACTAGCACCATCTTGATTGTTTTAAGTACAGTTAATCTTCAGTGCCAGGGTCGGTTTGTTCCCATTTCCTTGAGGCCAGTTCTCAGAATTGTGGCAGTTTATGTCATGGCTACAGTCTGGTCATCACATAGTTAACTTCTTCCACCTGGTGGGGTTTCAGTGTCTACCAGACAGCTCACAGGATAGGGCTCAGAAGATTATCTATAGCCCATGAAGAGGAACTAAAGGTCCTTGACTATGCTTATTGACTGAACCATTATTATTTAGTCTTGTTGGACTGTTTCCTTTTGTTTCTGCATGTTCTCACTTCTCTGATTGATATGGCTCAGAAGATTATCTATAGCCCATGAAGAGGAACTAAACGTCCTTGACTACGCTTATTGACTGAACTATTATTATTTAGTCTTGTTGGACTGTTTCCTTTTGTTTCTGCATTTTCTCACTTCTCTGATTAAACTTATTCTTTGGCTAAAGTTTTTCCACAGACAAAAGGCAGGCAGAGGACATGGGGGGGTCCCGCTCCGTTTCAGTATCACCCATGTAAACTGAGATTTGCGTGTTAACTTGTTTTTCTCGTTAGTCTTTTATTACAAGCGTCTCAGCTAAGAACTTAGAAGGGTAGAGGGAAAATTCTTCCTCCCTTACAGAAAAAATGTGCATCACTACAGGCAACAATATGGATGAAATCTCATATAATGTTGAACAAAAGGAGCCAGACACTAAACAGTACATACAATCACTTTGTATATTTGTATAATTTACTCATTTATATTTTTTTAATTTTTAAAATATTTTAAATGTGTATACAGAATAAAATTCAAACAAGGCAAAAATGATTAATGCTATTAGAATTCAGAATAGTGGTTACTTTTGAAGAGAGTAGTAACTAGGAAGGGGCACCATGGGTAGGGAGTGTCTCTGGGGGCTGGTGAGGTTCTATTTCTTTATGTGGGTGCTGATTATACAGGTCTTCTCTGCACATGAAAATTCATTGAACTGTATACTCTTCTGTGTGTACTTTCCATATGTATGTTACACTTCAAAAATTTAACTAAAAACGTGTGAAAACAATCAAAGCCACAATGAGATATCACCTCACATCCGTTAGAGTGGCTACTATAAAAAAAATGAGATTAACAAGTGTTGGTGAAGATCTGGAGAAAAGGGAACCCTCGTTCACTGTTGGTTGTAATGGAAATTGGTGCAGCCACTATGGAAAACAGGATGGAGGTTCCTCAAAAAATTAAAAATAGAACTACTATATGATTCAGCAATTCCAGTCTGGGTATATATTCATATCCACAGGGAATTAAATAGCTATCTCCAAGAGATACCTATACCCCCCCCCATGTTAAATGCAGCATTATTAACAATGGCCGAGATACAAAAATAACCTGTGTTCATTGACGGATGAATGGAAAAAGAAAATGTGGGATTATATATATATAAAATCTATATACATATATATAGATTTAGATATACACACACACACATATATATAATGGAATATTATTCAGCCATTAAAAAGAATGAAATATTGCTGTTTGCAACATGGATGGACCTTGAGGATATTATGCTTAGTGAAGTAAGTCAGAGAAAGACAAATATTATATGATCTCATGTATACGTGGAATCTAAAAAACAAGCAAGCTCACAGATACAGAAAACAGATTGGTGGTTGCCAGAGGCAGGGGTGAGACAGGCTGGGACCTGGGACCCTCTGCTTCAGTGCTTGCACCTGCACAAAATACACAGAAACTCTAAGGGACTAAAAATAGCTGTGTGCATGTGCAGTTGGGGTAAATTAGGAACAAAAAATACAAAAAAGACCAAAACCCCACTGCCACTTCTGAGGACCTGAGAGCAAAAGCAGGGTACTGCGCATGCCCCCTGCACACAGCACCACCAAGGAGGTGAGCAGAACACCTAAGCCACCCCTCTGGACTGACCCGTGAACCCGTCCCTGCCCTCACGCCAGCTAAGGAACCAGCTCGCCTGCCCCCTTCGGGGAGGGAGCAAGGGAACCTGCGACTTGTTCTCGCTCCCCGCTTCTGCAGCAGGAGCCCCAATAAAGCCTTGCCTGAATTTCCTGTCTGGCCTCTCATTGATTTCTATTGATTAAGGAAGGCCAAGAACCCTGGTTGTTAACAGACTTTGTGGCGCCCAACATGAGGCAGTTTGCCCCTTCTTGGGAGAGGATCTGGGCACCCCAAGGACCACTGAATGCAGCTTCCCCATGGGTGACAAGTGGCCACCCGAACCTCTTGTTTCAGTGTCACCACATTTGCTAAGTCTGCCTTCCTGGCCCCTGGGGGCCTCAGTACCCTCATTCAGACAACAGTTTCCCCCTCCCCTTTGTCCCTTTCCCTCTCCTGATATCTACTTCTCCTTTGTCCTCTCCTACTTCTCTGTCCTATCCTTCCGAGAGAGTGGACGTCGGGCAGCTACAGCATCATTCCTCTCAGCCTGTGAGGACATACTCCCTCTGGCTGGCAATGGCTCACCTTGATGGGTGAAGCAGAGGTGGGAGAGGCTCACCTTGCACCATGCAGGTCTTGGTCCAGTGGGTTCTCCCTGATGGGAGATTTACGAGTGATAGGTTTAAACTTCATATCTTGTAGTGGCTGAAAGTCTGGATTGTCCCAGTATTCTCACCCTTATTTTCCTGCTGTCTCTTTTTTCAGTCTTTTCTGTCCCTCCTCCCTTTACCTCTCCCTTGATTTTTATGCCTTTTCCCAACCCCCTTACCCTGAAAACCTCGTTTGTGTCTTTAAGTTTCTGCCATTGGTACATGTTGAGTAAAAGGATCTTTGTCTTATGCAGTTTTGTCTGTCCAACTGCTGCTACAAGTCTCTGCCAAAATTGTGGGCACAGTGGAGCATTTAAGCCTTAGAAATACAAACACAGCTCACATTGCCTGAGACTCCAGCCTTGGGTTACTTAGTGGGATTTTAAAGAAGAAAAAAAAAAAAAGGATCTTGCATTTCTCTCCTCTGCCTTTGTAATGTAACTATTCTGCCTGGGCTTTCAGGAACTATCTGATCCATCTGTAGTCCCCCAGAGTGAGGAAAAAAAAAGAGGCCTTGTTAAACTCAGGCAGGAAAACTATGAGATCTCTGGTTCTGTCTGTCTTTATGTAAAAATCAGCTTGTAAACGACCTGTATTTAATTGGCTTAAATTGAGCACTTATATACATTCTTGGAAATATAAAAGAAACTCACCAGAATACATTTCAGGTTCATGTGATCCCGGAAGTACTCAGTATTGAATATCTGGTATTAAAGCCAGCTTAAGCTTGTGGGTTTAACTAATACAGACCTGTCTTTAGAGTCATCAACATAAAGTATAAGATTTTTATTGTACCTAGGGTTACTGAAAGTCAGTAAGTGCATATTGTTTGTTACGAAATTTGTCAATGAGGAAAATAACCTGATATTAAACTTTTATGTAAATGTAAAAGAGCTTTTTGGTAAACTCTATAGGAATAATTATGTTTTGGAAATATGCATATAAAATAGTCTCTCCAGATTTTGGTAACTTGAAGCTAAACTAAGTTAAATGATGGAAGTTTGTTGAACAGCTAGGTCATTTCCAAATAAAATAGCTAGACATCAGTTACTAAACAGAGAAACTAAAGGTATATAGAACTGTTAATGAATATGTTTGGTGCCACCCTGAGATGTTCTCTACCAATAAGACAGTTTATGGTTGCTTAAGGAAAGTAGGATGTGTGTTTTCAGTAAAGAAGGTATGAGAAATGGAATTGCATTCTATTAAGGGAAAAGAAAGTAGGTTTGTCTTAGGTTGTTTCTGGATGGAAAAAATGAGGGACAAGTTAATATGGATATAGAAAGTGATGGAAGGTTTGTGCATGGTTGGGATTGGCTAGGTTTAGATTGAATTTAATTAAGAAAAATGAAATGTTGTTGAAAGTAAGCTGGTACAAGACTCAATTTGGTGCTCTCTCTCTCTCTCTAAGAGGACAAAATTCTTCTGGAATGCTGCTTTTGATAACAATCATGTGACTTTCTGTGCCTTTAAGTGATCTGTATTTACTTTTGAAATCTTTTTCTCACCTTAGCTCAAGGAATAAGTGTTGTTTCACAGCGACCTATGATCCTATCTGAGTAGGTGTTTTAAAACTCTTTGAAATTTTTGACAGACTTCCCAAATGTCAAATTCTAATTAAAGTTCTTTTGACCTCCAGCTAACTGTGGGCCCCTGGAGCATCCCAAAGACAGACCCTAAACTAATTAGGTTCATTTGGTATGTTAAATTACATGGGAAGCATTGTCGAATGAGTACTAAATCTTCTTAGGTTGTGTGGTATGGGTAAATGTTATTAATATAAATATTCTAGAACTTATATGGAATTCCTAAAAATCTGATACGCTCTGATAAAATGTTACCAGTCATAATTATAGTTATTATAACCAGGATTCTTTGTCAATTGCATTGTGATCAGATATTTAACTCTGCCTTTAAGTCTAGTCATTCACAGACAGTTAAGCTGATGCTTTGCAAAAATGCCTCACCTTCAAGAAGATTCATAGAAAGAGCTTTTGACAAGTACAGGTTTCTGGTAACTTCTATATCATACCACTAAACTGGGTAAATCTGATGGGCTTATAAAACTAATAATTACATGGGATTGAGTAAACTGATGGATATGTTATAATTTTTCAGTTTTGTTCATCTCCAACCTCACTCTATTTCCAGGAATCCCCAATAATTTTTTTGCCTCCTGTCCCTTGGGTCTTGAACCCCATGCTGCCTTCCATAATGCCCAACTCCAACTTCTCCAAGGGTTCCTCTTTACATCTATTGGACCCCCTTTACTCCAAGAGTTGGCAGCCTATACACTGCTACAGACAGCCTACTGTGCTGGCCACTGCCCAGAAACCCGTATTATAAATTTTGTAGATGCTCAATCGTGAGGAATACAACCCAGCATAGGAAAATTTATTATAAGACATAAGCCTTACAGACAACAGATCCCCATCAAGGAGAGTCCTGGCAGTGCACCGACAATGGTTCAAACATCCCTCCCCCCGCCCCCACCACCCAGTGACCCCTTGCGCAAGGGACTGGGTCAACCAGAGATGTCTGGTTCGTCAATGGGAGAGTAGAGGACGCTCTAAACCCCATTAGGTTTGAAGGGAATGTGGAGGACACTCTGACCCTTCAGGTTAAAGCCTCCTAAATGTTTCTGGGATCCTGGGTTCCATTTCTAGGAGAGCGCTCTTGTTCTTGGTTCCAGGTTGCTCAACATGTGAGGATCCCCTTCTAAGCCAGAAGAAACACCTCTGGCGTATATCCTTAAAAATAGGAAATTTTAAAAAATAGATGGGCTGAAAAAGGAAAAACTTTACTGGAACACTGTATGGCCTTTATGCAAGTTGGGGGAATGGAGAAAAATGGCCTGAAAATGGATCTCTAAATTATAATACTATCTTGCAAATGGCTCTTTACTGTTGCAAGACGAGAAAATGGACTGAGATTCCCTATGTTCAAGCTTTCATGGTCCTTTACCAAAATCCCGCCCTATGGGGCCTTAGTAATCAAAGGCCTGGGGAATCAGAAAACACTCCCAACATCTTAGACAATCCCCTTCTAACCTTTGCCAACTCTCAGGGGGGAAACCAAGCCTTCCCTGCTTTTCTGGTGCCACCTACCTTTCCAGAGCCACCTACTTCTCCAGATCCCTCTGACTGATCCCAAACTCTGACTCCCTAGGTCCCTTTATATCTTCCGTTACCCCAGGAGGGAGAGACTAGTCCCCCCAGGGTAACCAGTAGGGAAACTTCCTATCACCCAGGATCAGGGAAAATATGCCCTCTTACGGAAGTGGCAAGTGGCAAAGGGACAGAGTATATGTGCCCTTCTCTTTAACCGATTTAGCCCAATGCAAACAGAGACTGGGCCAATTTTCTGAAGACAGTATAAGTTTGCTGAAGGGTTTCAGGCCTTAACTCTGGCCTTTGATTTAACTTGGAAGGATGTCCAAATGATCCCATCTACCTGCTGTACTCTTGAGGAAAACAGAATTTGGGCAGCTGCCCAGGGGCATGGCAACCAGCCTGCTAGGGACAAACCAGAACATTCTGTTATGGGTGGAGACGCAGTCTCAAATCAGGAGCCCCACTGGGATTATAATTCCCCAAAGGAACCACGTGATCCAATGTGTATTAGAAGGAATGAGAAAGTATATCAAGAAGCCAGTTAACTATAAAAGGGTTAAAGGAGTGACCCAAGAAGAAAAAGAAAATCTAGTCCTCTTTAAAGGATGGCTTGTGGAGGCTTTTAGAAAATTTGCTAACATGGACCCATCCCCTCCCAAGGTTCAATCCCTGCTGGGACAACATTTTATCAGCCAGTCCACCCTTGATATTAGGCAGAAACTCCAAAAGTTACAATTAGGCCCACAGACCCCTATGCCCCAAGTCCTAGAGGTGGCCTTTGGGGTATTCAATAATCGAGATCAAGCTGAGGAGGAAGAGAGGCCTAATGTGAAAACAGGCAGGCCAGGGCTCACGCTAAACTGATGGCCATTGCTGTCAGCCATGCCTTGCAACCGCAGGACAACGCAAGGGGGACAAGAAGGTTTAACCATCTATCTGCAGGTAAAACCAGCAAGGGGGAATGCTTCAAATGCAAGTCAACTAGTGACTGGGCCCATGAATGCCAGAGAGAGCCCCCTGGTCCATGCCCAGTCTGCAAATGAACAGGTCACTGGAAGTGGAACAGTCCCCAGCCCCAAAGGGGAAGGGGAGCCCCTGCTCCTGAGATGGCCATGCTAGACGACTGAGGTGGCCCAGGGATTCTCTTCATGAGATGTCTATCTCCATCAAGGAGCCCTGGGTGGTCCTTGATGTGGTATATAAGAAAATCATTTTTTTAAACTGTTACAGAAGCCAGTTACTCTGTTCTGATCTCTCATGCTGGGCCTCTTTCTTTCAAAAGCTGTACAGTGACTGGTGTCGGCGGAAAGCCTCGCACCCGTTACTTCACTGGACCTCTCACTTGCCAATGTGAACAGCATTTGATCTCACATGTCTTTTTAGTTGTGCCTGAGTGTCCTATCCCACTACTGGTGAGAGACCTTCTGGGCTCCCTCAGGGCTATATTACGATTAGGAGGCCCCAAGCAGCCCCTTTTCCTGACTCTAAGACAAATCAGCTGAAAGAACAAGGGCTTATTCCCAGCCATATTCTACACACAGCAAACCCTGCAGTTTGGGACAAGAGAATCCCTGGGAAGGCTATAAATGCCCAACCTGTGAAAATTAGCCTTAAGCCAGAAGCCACTTACTCTAACAAGAGACAATACCCCATAAAGTTAAAAACAAAAAAGGGTTTATAACCCCTCATGGATAAATTCTTAATACATGGCCTCTCGGTGCCCTGCAATACCCCTATTCTGCCAGTTGCTAAGCCAAGTGGGAAATATCAAATGGTACAAGACCTTAGAGCAGTAAATGTTACAGTGGTCCCTATACAGCCCCTTGTGGCCAATCCTTAGAATATAGTCCAGGTTCCTGGAGATGCCAAATGGTTTACTGTGCTTGACCTCAAGGATGCCTTCTTTTGCGTCCCAGTTCATCCCTCATCTCAGCATCTGTTTGCCCTCAAGTGAACTAACCCCTACTTGGGTCAAATGCAACACTATACCTGGACAATATTGCCTCAGGGGTTTCAGGACAGCCCACACTTGTTCACCCAGGCCCTAGGAAGAGAACTAAGGGAAATACACCTAAAAGAAGGGACTATTCTACAGTATGCAGATGATATATTAATATGTAGCCCCATCATGGAGGTCTCAGATCAAAATACCATTGAAGTCCTTAATTTCCTTGGAGCTCGGGGTTACAGAGTCTCTCAGAAAAAGGCACAAATCTCAAAGCAACAAGTTAAATATCTGGGATATATTATAAACCGTGGAAGTAGACAGTTATCTCCAGATAGAAAACAAGCTATATTAGGCCTAAGTGCCCCAAAGACAAAGAAACATCTTTGAATTTGGATTCCAGGATTCGGGCTAATGGCTAAGTCCCTACATGAAGCCACTAAAGGACTAGATATAGAATCATTACTTTGGACTGGGGAACAAGAAAAGGCTTTTAATAATATCAAACAGGCCCTCACCAGAGTTCCTGCTCTGGGTATCCCCAGATTAAAAAAGCCATTCATCTTGTACGTAGCTGAAAAGCAGGGGACAGCTCTGGGGGTCCTTATACAGAAGCTAAGAGCAGTTCCTCGGCCCACAGGCTATTTTTCCAAACAACTAAATTCCATGGCCCAAGGTTGGCCCGGCTGCCTCTGGAAAAAGGTGGAAAAAGCTAACAAGTTTAACTTTGGACAGTCACTGCAAGTTCAGATCCTTTATCAAGTACAGGGGATTCTGGACATTAAAGCCACCACTGGCTAACTGGAGACCCCCTTACTAAATACCAGGCTTTACTCCTTGACTCCCCAGAGGTAACCCTGAAAACATGCCAAACGCTTATTCCAGCTACACTGATGCCTGCTGAAAGCCCAAAACTAACACATTCCTGCCTCAAAACCCTTGCCCAGGTTTATGCCTGTAGGCCTGATCTAAGAGACCAGGCCACAGAAAACCCTGAGGAGGAATGGTTTACTGACAACAGCAGTTTACAATTAACCACCAAGCCTCACTATTCAGTATGCGTGGGGAAACTGAAAACTGGTTCTCTAGTTTGTTCTCTTGGATCCCACAAGGTGTAAAAAACTTTCTGGCGGGAGGTTTTCATTTTCTTATAACCCTTCTCTTTTCAGTCATACTGATTCATCTTATATTTCATCTAGTGCTCTGCTGTCTTCCCTTCTGCTGTAAATCTGTGACTAAGACTTTTTGGTCCAAGAAAGAGACCTGGGACCAACAGGACCAGACCTTCCATTTTAAAAATAGAGAAACATGCTAAACTTTAACCCCGAGATTAACAAAGTATACACTCAAGCAGAATGGCTTCACAATTTTGCCTGGGGCAATATTGCCTCCACTGTTCCTTCCCTTTTCTAGGCCCTTTAAGTGGCTATTGTTGTTCTTTTTGGCCCTTGTTTGTTTAACCTTTTGGTTAAGTTTGTGTCTTCGAGGCTCCAACAGTTTCAACTGAGGCTCATGATGGCTCATGGAATTCAACCCATTCCACAGGAAGATGGCCCAGGTCCCCACAGATCCTTGGAACGGTCAGCTAGGGACTTCTACAGGGGGTGGGCGAAATGGGTAAAGGAGGCCAAAAGGTACAAACTTCCAGTTATACGGTAAGTCATGCGGCTGTAATGTACAGCATGGTGACTATAGTTAAAAATACTGTACAGTCCATTTGAAAGTTGCTAAAGGAGAAAATCTTAAAGGTTCTCATCACAAGAAGAATTCTGTAACTATGTATGGGGACAGATGTTAACTATTGTGGTGATCAGTTTGGCAATATATACAAATACTGGATCATCATGTTGTACACCTGAAGCTAATATAATATTGCATGTCAATTACATGTTTTCATAAATAAATATGAAGACAATTTAATATTCCTATACCAAGAGATCTCTGACTTCTACTTTTGAAACAACCTCAGAAATGGTGGTGTTATCTAAAATCATCCACTTCAAGAAAGTGAGAGCTGAAGGCAATTAGGAACCAACACCTAAGTCCACATGTAAAGTGAAATTAGACACAGTCCCTGCAATAGCTGTACAAATCACTCTGCAGGCATTAGCAAGAACTGCTGGGGGGCAGTAATTACAGAGGCCTTTGATCTTCTATTATATCTTCTATCTGGGATCTCAAAGAAGCCAGCAAACAAACAAGGCCCAGCAGTGCACTGACAAAGGCAACTGCATCTTCATCTGTTTACAGCACCAGCCCCAATCCTGCACCTCTGCATGGGAGCAGCTGAAATCAGAAAGGGCCTACGTGTTACTAATGTCCTGATATAAAAACATGATTCAGTCAAAACTCCACATAAGTTAACTTCTGTCTGGTCCTTATGAGAAGGATCCCAATCAGAGAGCAAATCTATGTGTCCCAGGCTGGTATTTTTCCTAATATATTAGATTCTTTAAAAGCAAGAAAGAACAGAGAACTTGAGAGAAATAGCACAGTCTGTAACTTCAAACCTCCCAATTCTATTTGACCTTCTTGCCTACTGTTATAGGTTGAATTGTGTCCCCCGAAAATTCATATGCTGAAGTCCTAGCCCCCAGTCCTCAGAATGAGACCTTATTTGGAAATAGCGTAGATGTGACCAGTTAAGATGAGGTCATACTGGAGTAGGGTGGGCCCGAGTCCAACACGACTGGTCCTTATAAAAAGAACTTGGGTTCACGTGTGCGCGCGCGCACACACACACACACACACACACACACACACACACACACACACCCATGTGAAGACTGGAGTCCCACTGCCATAAGAACGTACCAGAAGCTGGAGAGAGACCTGGAACACTTTCTTCCTTAGTGCCTTCCAAGGGAGCATGGACCTACTGACCCCTGCCCATCTCAGACTCTCAGCCTCCAGAACTGTGAGAAGATACATTTCTGCTGTTTAAGGCCCTCAGTTTGGGCTAGTGCTTTGTCGTGGCAGCCCTAGCAAACTAATACATCTACATAGCCCAGGTCTGGCAATGCTGGTGAACAAGGACTTCTATCCTTATCTTAGAGATGAAGAAACAAGTACAGAGAAATAAGGTATACTGCTGTAAGTCACAAAGCCCCCACTGACCAAGATTAGAACTCAGGGATCAAGAAAAAACATGCTGCGAAAAGCTGTAAGAAGTAAAAGCATTAAAGAAATGGCAAACTCTCCTTTCCTGGAGGCCTGCTAACTCCTGTCTGGGAGGGCCTGGGGCGGCCCTGTCTACAGAGAAAGGTACCCAATGTATGTCCCTGACGGTGCCTCCACCCCTACAAGTCTAAGCCAACAGCACACCTGCCCCAAGACTTGTAATTCCCACTACAGGAATGCATTACTTTTCAAAGGCCTGACTCTGCTAAAAAGAATGTAGTTACTGAAAATGAGGCAAGAAAAAGGAGAATGTGAATAGAAATGGCATTTTAATAAGTAATAAGACTTCAAGGGAAGCTAGAAGTTCAGAGTCACTTCTGAAATTTAACATAGAATTAATCTACATCATCTTCCAAGAGTGTTGTCAGTCCAGCAAAGAAATTGCACAATGGTGTCCATTTCAAATGAAGCCACAGAAAATACAAATGAACCTCTAAAAGCAATCAGTGTTAGGGTGGGTTTTATGAATTGATCCCTGGTGTGTGCCAGCTATGGCTAAAATCCAAACTACAGTAAACGTCAGTAATATCTAGATTACATTTAATATTGGCTGGAACAATATGGGTAGAGTTAGATTTTATGAAATGGAAGCCACACATTTCAAAAATATTAATTGAGCACCTGCTACATGCTGGATGCCAAATCACACTGCAAGTCAGACCTAGGGGTGAATAAAATAGACACCAGCCCTGTCTAAAAGCCCTCATGGAGTTTAGAGTGAAGCTCTCAAATGGGAATCCAGAGGTAACACAAACGGTTGTAACATTTGCTGATCTTTAAAGGAGAAATTGTAGTGACAGCTATCTTAGAATTTTCTATTTGTTCTTCTCAGTTTTAAAATTGGCCAGACCTCCATGACTATCACTGAAATCAGTACCAGAGGCTGGGCTCTGGGCTGCTCTCAGGACAGTGCGTGGGAGGAGCGTTCCCCTTCGTGTGCGCACCAACTTGAAAAGAGGACCAATGGGTAGCCTGAAAAAGCCAAGGTCACCGATTTAATCTTCATAGGACCAGGTAACTTCAAGAAACTGCACTTATTATCTTGGCTGACAAGTCCACCTTTCACATCATTGGTTTCTAGAAAGGAATATGCCCTCCAGCATACTCAGAGGGGATGTGGGTAAAGCATTTCATGAACTGAGAGGGAAGCAAAGCCAACACAGAGGAAGATCTGGTTGTGGCAGGAAACAGGCCTCCGTCCGGTCATCACGGCACTTTCCCAGGGGAGGCAGGGGTGCCAGGAGCATTCACACCACCCTACATATGGGATGCCCTCAGGCCTTCAAAGACCCTCCTCTGGCCTGACCTCGTGGCACTGTGACCTGACAGTCTCAGCCTACCAGGCAAACTAATATCACTGACAGTCACATCCTTGTGTGAATTCCATGACTGTCCTTTGCTGTTGAGGACCAAGCAGTTCAGAACAGCCCCTTTAACGTCAGCTCCTCCTGAAGCAGCAGCACTTGCTTCAAGGAGCAGCAACTCAGTTTTAGCCCAAGGCTACCCTGTTGGGACTTGATGCCATTCCAACTTACCTTCTTTCTCAATGAAATCGAGTCACCTTCAGCCAAATGACAAATTGAAAGCTAGATGCCAGTGTGATTAACTTCAGGTCTTACATTATTAAATTTGCATTTTATCCACTAAAACGACACCCAGCACTTTGAGGATAGAGGCTAACACACTGTGCTAATGGTGCTAATCTTTCACAGTGGCACAGGTGAGCTCAAAAATGGAGCAGTATAACTGCATGTGTTCATATGGATGTGCTCAACTCACTGACTTTAAAGAATAAGATACATGAAAAGGACTAAAATCTTAAAAGCCACTCCCTTCAAATCACTTTAAAAACCTCCTTTCAGAAGCTGCTTCATCACAGTCCTAGGGAAATTTTTTTTTTAATTATAGGTACCATTTCTTACTACATGTCACATTGTCCTTAAGAAAAATCGAAATGTATAGAAATACAATAGTTTCCTAATAGGGAACATATTTTTCAGAGTTAATCTATTATGTCCAGATGGCTATTTAAACCAAGCCAGAACCCAAAGCCCTCACCTCCCTGGGCTGCTGCAAAGCTGGTAAGTTTCACTGTCTCCAGAGCTTCCTGCAGACATCACTGAGGCTGCTTACGCTCTGGCAAGGATTTCTTGCCTATCTTTTCAAAGTTGCAAGGGACGTCCTAGAATTTAAAATGAGCTGCCAGGGAGTCCTGTGGCATCTAACAGGACACTGGTCACTAAGACATCCACAGCTGTCGTCCATTACAGGCATCCAACAGCTTGGCCATCTACAGCCAGAGGCCCTGGTTGTCATCTCCACAAATTACAAATGCCTCATGTACATGGTGGAGGGAGCCTACAAACTATGTGAATTCTAGATTAGGAATGTTTTACTTCTCCCCACTAAGAGTTCCTTTCTCCCCTCCCCTCCCTGTATAGCCAACTCCAACCCCTGTACATCTTAGCCTTGACAGTACATTGCTAAGCAACTTACAAAAATGCCTTGAACACCTCAGATTTAAACCATTCATGATAATATCCTCCACTAAATAAAGGCAACCAAATTTCTGTCCATTTCGACTTTTGGTCTTTTTTTTTTTTTTTAAATTAGAGTAAGGTTTTCTCTGCTACTTTTTCAGGTAATATATCCTCACTATACAGCCTATTTATTAGATCCAGAATGTTTATTTTTTTAAAAAAAAAAAATCACACTCTCTCTCTTTTGCCTCCTTTGGCCCCCTGACTCCTGCCCAGGTGGCACACAGCCCCTTCAGCCCTGCGCCTACTGCACCCCTCAGATGGTCTGGGCAGGGGGACCAAGAGCCGGGGCCCCAGGAGGAAGCCGGTGGCCTGCACAGAGGAGGTGCCTGTGCCTGGTGGAACATAAACAGCCCAGGAGATACTAAGGTGTACCCAGGAGAGGCAGAGATGGCAAGTAACAGCCCTTGACCTTAAATAGTTCTCAGCCTGGATCTGGGAGAACACTCTGGAGAATCAGAAACAGCCCTGGACACAAAGCAAAGAGGAGGCACTGCTCAATATCCAGGGCAGGCTCTGGTCACACCACCAATCAAACCCCCTATCAATGGGATAACGGCAAAAGCCTCTGGACCAACATCACCCACCAGGGGGCAGACACCAAAACGAAGAGGAACTACGAGTCTACAGCCTCCAGAGAGGAAACCACAAACACAGAAAGTTTGACAAAATGAGACGACAAAGAAATATGCTGCAGATGAAAGAGCAATATAAAAACAATTAAATGAAGAGGAGAAAGGCAATCTACCTGAAAAAGAATTCAGAGTAATGCTAATAAAGATGATCCAAGATCTCAGGAAAAAATGGAGGCACAGATTGAGAAGATACAAGAAATGTTTAACAAAGAACTAGAAGAACAAAAGAACAAACAGAGATGAACAATACTATAACTGAAATGAAAAATATACTAGACTGAATCAGTAGCAGAACAACTGAGGTGGAAGAATGGATAAGTGACTTGGAAGACAGAATGGTAGAAATCTCTGCCACAGAAAAGAGTAAAGAAAAAAGAATGAAAGGAAATAAAGACAGTCTCAGAGACCTCTGGGACAACATTAAGTGCACCAACATTCGAATTATAGGGGTCCCAGAAGAAGAAAAAGAGAAAAGGCCTGAGAAAATATTTGAAGAGATTATAGTCAAAAACTTCCCTAACATGGGGAAGGAACAAGTCACCCAAGTCAAGGAAGTACAGAGAGTCCCATATGGGATAAACCAAAGCACGAACATGCTGAGGCACACATTAATCAAACTAACAAAAATTAAATACAAAGAGAAAATATTTAAAAAAAAAACAAGGGGAAGCAACAAATAAAATACAAGGGAATCCTCATCAGGTTATCAGTTGATTTTTCAGCAGAAGCTCTGCAAGCCAGAAGGGAATGGCATGATACATTTAAAGTGATGAAAGGGAAAAACCTACAACCAAGATTACTCTACCCAGCAAGGATCTCATTCAGATTTGCAGAAATCAAAAGTTTCTCCAACAAGCAAAAGCTAAGAGAATTCAGCGCCACCAAACCAACTTTACAACAAATGTTAAAGGAACTTCTCTAGGCGAGAAACACAGAAGAAGAGAACAAAAGAGGAAGGGAAGAAAGAAGATCTACAGAACAAACCCCAAACAATTAAGAAAATGGCAATAGGAACATACATATCAATAATTATCTTAAATGTAAATGGATTAAATGCTCCAACCAAAGACAGACTGGCTGAATGGATACAGAAACAAGACCTGTGTATATGCTGTCTACAAGAGACCCACTTCAGACCTAGGGACACATACAGACTGAAAGTGTGGGGATGGAAAAAGATATTCCATGCAAATGGAAATCAAAAGAAAGCTGGAGTAGCAATACTCATATCAGACAAAATAGACTTTAAAGACTGTGACAAGAGGCAAGGAAGGACACTACATAATGATCAAGGGATCAATCCAAGAAGAAGATATAACAATTGTAAACATATATGCACCCAACACAGGAGCACCTCAAAACATAAGGCAAATGCTAACAGCCATAAAAGGGGAAATCGACAGTAATGTAATAAGAGTGGGGGAACTTAACATCTCACTTACACTAATAGATCATCCAGACAGAAAATTAATAAGGAAACGCAAGCCTTAAATGCTGCTTTCAGATGGAATGTCTTATAAGACCAGATAGACTTAATTGATATTTATAGGACATTCTATCCGAAAGCAGCAGAATACACATTCTTCTTAAGTGCACAAGGAACGTTCTCCAGGATAGATCACATTTTGGGTCACAAATTGAACCTTGGTAAATTTAAGAATATTGAAATCATTACAAGCATCTTTTCCAACCACAATGCTATGAGATTAGAAATCAATTACAGGAAAAAAACCTAAAAAAACACAAACACATGGAGGCTAAACAATATATTACTAAATAACCAATGGATCACTGAAGAAATCAAAGAGCAAATCAAAAAATACCTAGAGACAAATGACAACAACAAAAAAACAGCTATCCAAAACCTGTGGGAAGCAGCAAAAGCACTTCTAAGAGGGAAGTTTACAGCAATACAATCTTACCTCAAGAAACAAGAAAAGTCTTGAATAAACAACCTAACCTTACAACCAAAGCAACTAGAGAAAGAGCAAACAAAACCCAAAGTTAATAGAAGGAAAGAAATCATAAAGATAAGACCAGAAATAAATGAAATAGAGACAACGAAAACAATAGAAAAGATCAATGAAACTAAAAGCTGGTTCTCTGAGAAGATAAAATTGATAAACCTTTAGCCAGACTCATCAAGAAAAAAGGGAAAGGACTCAAATCAATACAATTAGAAATGAAAAAGGAGAAGTTACAATGGACACCACAGAAATACAAAGGATCATAAGAGACTACTACAAGCAAGTCTATGCCAATAAAATGGACAACCTAGAAGAAATGGACAAATTCTTAGAGAGGTACAGCCTTCCAAGACTGAACTAGGAAGAAATAAAAAATACGAACAGACCAATCACAAGTACTGAAATTGAAACTGTGATTAAAAATCTTTCAACAAACAAAATTCCAGGACCGGATGCCTTCACAGTCAAATTCTATCAAACATTTAGAGAAGAGTTAACACCCACTCTTCCGAAACTCTTCCAAAAAACTGCAGAGGAAGGAACACTCCCAAGCTCATCCTACAAGACCACCATCACCCTCATACCAAAACCAGACAAGGATATCACACTAAAAAGAAAATTACAGGCCAATAACACTGATGAACATAGACACAAAAATCCACAACAAAATACTAGTGAACAGAATCCAACAACACATTAAAAGGATCATACACCATGATCAAGTGGGATTTATCCCAGGGATGCAAGCATTTTTCAATATCTGCAAATCAATCAGTGTTATATACCACGTCAACAAACTGAAGAATAAAAACCACATGATCATCTCAATATATGCAGAAAAAGCTTTTGACAAAATTCAACACAAATTTATGATAAAAAGTCTCCAGAAAGTTGGCACAGAGGGAACCTACTTCAACATAATCAAGGCTATATGTGACAAACCCACAGCTAACATCATACTCAACAGTGAAAAGCTGAAAGCATGTTCTCTAAGATCAGGAACAAGAAAAGGATGGCCACTCTCGCCACTTTTATTCAACATAGTTTTGGAAGTCTCAGCCACAGCAATCAGAGAAGAAACAGAAATAAAAGGAATCCAAATTGAAAAAGAAGTAGTAAATCTGTCACTGTTTGCAGATGACATGATACTATATATAGAAAACCCTAAAGATGCTACCAGAAAACTACTAGAGCTCATCAATGAATTAGGTAAAGTTGCAGGATACAAAATTAATACACAGAAATCTCTTGCATTCCTATATACTAACAACAAAAGATCAGAAGGAGAAATCAAGGAAACAATCCCATTTACCACTGCATCAAAAAGAACAAAATACCTAGGAATAAATCTACCTAAGGAGGCAAAAGACCTGTACTCAGAAAACTATAAGATACTGATGAAGGAAATCAAAGATGACACAAACAGATGGAGAGATATACCATGTTCTTGGATTGGAAGAATCACTATTGTGAAAATGACTATACTACCCAAAGCAATCTACAGAGTCAATGCAATCCCTATCAAATTACCAATGGCATTTTTCACAGAACTAGAACAAAAAATTTCACAATTTGTATGGAAACCCAAAAGACCCCAAATAGCCAAAGCAATCTTGAGAAAGAAAAACAGAGCTGGAGGGCTTCCCTGGTGGCGTGGTGGTTAAGAATCAGCCTGGGGCTTCCCTGGTGGCGAGTGGCGAGTGGTTGAGAGTCTGCCTGCCGATGCAGTGGACACGGGTTCGTGCCCCGGTCTGGGAAGATCCCACATGCCGCGGAGCGGCTGGGCCCGTGAGCCATGGCCACTGAGCCTGCGTGTCCGGAGCCTGTGCTCCGCAACGGGAGAGGCCACAACAGTGAGAGGCCCGCGTACCACAAAAAAAAAAAAAGAATCAGCCTGCCAATGCAGTGGACATGGGTTTGATCCCTGGTCCAGGAAGATCCCACATGCCGTGGAGCAACTAAGCCGGTGCGCCACAGCTACTGAGCCTACGCTCTACAGCCCATGAGCCACAACTACTGAGCCCATGTAGCACAATTACTGAAGCCCGTGTGCCTAGAGCCCACGCTCCACAACAAGAGAAGCCACCACAATGGTAAGCCCGTGCACCGCAACAGAGTAGCCCTCGCTCACTGCAACTAGAGAAAGCCTGCGTGTAGCAATGAAGACCCAATACAGCCAAAAATAAAATAAATAAGTTTATTTTAAAAAAAAGAAAAAGAAAAACTGAGCTGGAGGAATCAGACTCCCTGACTTCAGACTATATTACAAAGCTACAGTAATCAAAACAGTATGGTACTGCACAAAAAAAAACCGAGAAATATAGATCAGTGGAACAGGATAGAAAGTCCAGAGATAAACCCACACACCTGTGGTCACCTAATCTATGACAAAGGAGGCAAGAATATACAATGGAGAAAAGACAGTCTCTTCAATAAATGGTGCTAGGAAAACTGGACAGCTACATGTAAAAGAATGAAATTAGAACACTCCCTAACACCATAAAAAAAAAACCTCAAAATGAATTAAAGACCTAAATGTAAGGCCAGATACTATAAAACTCTTAGAGGAAAACATAGGCAGAACACTCCTTGACATAAATTGCAGCAAGATCTTTTTCAATCCACCTCCTAGAGTAATGAAAATAAAAATAAACAAATTGGGCCTAATGTAACTCAAAAGCTTTTGCATAGCAAAGTAAACCATAAACAAAATGAAAAGACAACCTTCAGAATGGGAGAAAATATTTGCAAACGAAGCAACCAACAAGGGATTAATCTCCAAAATATACAAAGAGCTCATGCAGCCCAATATTAAAAAAAAAAAAACCCAATCAAAAAATGGGAAGATCTTGATAGATATTTATCCAAAGAAGACATAAAGATGGCTAAAAAGCACATGAAAAGATGCTCAACATCACTAATTATCAGAGAAATGTAAATCAAAATTACAATGAGGTATCACCTCACGCCAGTCAGAATGGCCATCATCAAAAAAGTCTACAAACACTAAATGCTGGAGAGGGTGTGGAGAAAAGGGAACCCTCCTACGCTGCTGGTGGGAATGTAAACTGGTACAGCCACTATGGAGAACAGTATGGAGGTTCCTTAAAAAACTAACAATAGAGCTACCATATGATCCAGCAATCCCACTCCTAGGCCTATATCCGGAGAAAACCATAATTCAAAAAGACACATGCACCCCCATGTTCATTGCAGCACTGTTTACAATAGCCAGGACATGGAAGCAACCTAAATGCCCATCAACAGACGAATGGATAAAGAAGATGTGGTACATATATACAGTGGAATATTACTCAGCCACAAAAAAGAATGAAATAATGCCATTTGCAATGACATGGGTGGACCTAGAGATTGTCATAGAGTGAAGTCAGACACAGAAAGACAAATATCATATGATGTCACTTATATGTACAATCTAAAAAAAGGGTAAAAATAAACTTATCTATAAAACAAATAGAGTTACAGATGTAGAAAACGAACTATGGTTACCAAGGAGTAAGGGAAGGGAGGGATAAACTAGAAGATTGGGACTGACATATACACACTACTATATATAAAACAGATAACTAATAAGGACCTACTGTATAGCACAGGGGACTCTACTCAATACTCTGTAATGACCTATATGGGAAAAGAATCTGAAAAAGAGTGGGTATAGGTATACGTATAACTGATTCACTTTGCTGTACAGCAGAAACTAACACAACGTTGTAAAGCAACTATACTCCAAAAAAAATTTAAAAACCCATCACATATACAACAACCACCATCAAAATTCCTTCCATCATTTTTCCAAACTATTTTTATCCTGCTTCATACCTAATTTAAAACATATCATAAGTATTATTTTAGCTGTAAAATGACCCATCCTATGGATGTACTACAATTTACTTATCTATTCCCTTCTTGTTAGAAAGCTCACTTTCCATTTTTATTATAAATTTCACTTTAAAGAACATTTTTATGCCAAAGATTTTTTTTAATTTCAGACATTCCCTTGAAAATAGATTTCTAGCATTAGAATTACTCCAGGTGTGAGTAATTACCCAAATGTGCAAATAATTTTAAAGTTTTCACTGTCCCACTGGCGAAAGGGGTCTCGTTTCCATGTTGAATCCTGACATTTCACTTTCCCGTATTCAGCAGCCTTTCTTCCCTAAACCACTCTTCTCTGGAGCCTTCTCTCCTGGACTGGCCTCTTCCCTCCCTTAGGCCTCCTTCTCCAGCACTAGTAGAACCCGCCCCAGTTTCTTAGGCTTAAATGTCTCACTTTTAAGAAGGCAAGGTTTTGTTATGAATTTGCTTTTGCTTCTGTTTCACTCATCCTCCAACCCTGCCACAGCACACTCAAAAGAGTATTCCATTCGCATTAGTTTTTAAATCATGTGGATCACATATTTATCTGACCTGTTTTATAGAAGGTGAACTCTTTAGTGATTAGAAACATTTTTTAAGCATTTAACAACATCAAAAAACCCACAATATAGTCCTATAATCTACTATCTAATTTCCTTTTTGTAAATTTTCCACAAGTTCCTTGTTAAATTCAAATTATTTGCACTAGTTTACATGTTCGCCCAACATCGGGCTTTCAATAATTTCTGCCCTCTACTCCTCCAATTACACAAAACAAAAAAGTTTCCTTCTTTCTTTCCTCCAAGACAAGTTAGACAACTTTTAAGAAATTTAAATCTTTTTTTCAGAATTCCATTAACTATTTAGTTCCAGCACACTGAGATTAGCACAAACATATACATTAAGTCTAAATTGCTCAGAAAGGTGAAAATTAACACAATGTACAAACACACTGCAAAACATAATATAAAACCACAATCATAAACATATGTATCCATCAAACCAGAAGCTGTCAATCTATATCTGGTTGGCTGTTCCTACATTTTCCCATTAACACTTGCTTATTACTTATTTCACTTAGCTCAGCACAGCCCCACAAGGAAGCAACAAACACCAAGTGCCAAAGGTTTAAGAACAATTCATAAGGAAGGGAAGGAGAAAAGTTGGAAGACTTCTGAATTTAAAAATCAAAATCACAAAAAGTTTACACAGTACCTTCATCTGCTTGCAAATTAAGAAAAAATCAGCATCATATAACTTTAGTAACAAAACAGAGCCCGTGGAATAAGGTGAGGCGCAGAGCTCTACCTCAGACCATCTCTCCTTTCCTTCATTCTCTATGGACCTCCACTTACTCTGCCACCTGAGGCCAATGCTGTGAAAATGAGACACAGCGGCGGCCAGAGATTCTGCTTTCTAACAAGCTCCCAGGAGCTTGTTACTGCTGCTAGTTTGAGGACCGAAAACCTGAGTATCAAATATAGACTTCAGCATCTAAGAGCTTTGTAATTACTGGATTTATAGCAAAAGTTTCCAAATTACAGTATCAATGATTGGCTCACTTTCTTTTATTAAATAGAAGTTCCTCAAAGAGAGAAAAGCCACCTTGTTTTTCCTTAATATTAACACAGGTGGGGCCGCATTCTATTGTATTTAACAAAATAGATCAGAAACTGGTAAGGTGGGTTGCCTTGAGGAAGGAACCAGCCAACTTGGAGGAGGGAGAGGAGGAAGAGTTTTCACTGAATATTCTTTTGCAGCTTTTAATGTTGAATCACGTGAGTCAATTATTCAGAAAATAAACTTTATTTTAAAATTTTAAACCATTTCATAGGATATTCTGGAAGCTGACTAAATGTTAAATTAATCCATTTCCCAGGAAAGTAAGTGGTCGGGCCAGGGAGACAAGTTACTTTACTTAGCATTTTTCTTCACACAGGGAACATGCCTTGGTTAACCACCTCCTAGGATCACGCCAATATTATATTTTCATTATGATAATATTTTCAACCCCATTACTCTTCTCCAGCACCAGAAGGACCCAATAGCATGTCTTGATTCACAGGAAATACGAAAAAGCTTCTATGTGCACCTCTAGTGAGTCAGGTTCTCACTGCAGAGAACTTTCCAATACCTCAACCTCTTGTCTGTATTTTTCAAAACTGGGCCCCTTGGCACTGAAATTGTTCCTATTAACAGCATTCATGTTGGTGTTTTAGATCTACACAGAAGTAACAGCAACTGAAAACAGAAACCAAATGACGGAATGGGTGAGAATGTGCGTGTATGTGTGTGTGCATGGGTGTCCTCACACAAGTGACCCTATGGCTGAGCAAATATTAGTTCAACCGTCTGATCTGAACTTAATCCATATGGACCTAACCCCACCTGTACCCTCACAGGGTCTCCAAGGCAGACACATTCTTCTTTACATAATTTGGTCATGACTCACCTATAAGACTCTGAAAGTGCTTGTCGCGTTTGCAATTTGTGAATTAATATTCATCCCTAAACCCTTAAATGCTTGTTTCGGTTCTGCTTTTTACCATGTCGCCTTAGAGCAGACCTTACCGTGTTGTCGAGGCTTCTTCAAATCCCCACGTCCGCCATTCGCACTGCCTGGTCTGGGTCCCCATCCCCACCCCAGGTCTCCATCCTCTCTGCTACAGCCTATGCTTATAACTGAGTGGATCAGCTGCAGGGACTAAAGGGAAAGGATCAGAGACAGGCAAACCCAGGCTGGAGGGAATCCACGCGTCACAGCCCTGCCCCAAGGACTCTGGCAACCGTCCAGCACGTGTGTCTAAAGAAGCAGCGGCCACCGAGCTAATTCCAGTTTCCCTGTCTGTTATCCAAGGAGACACGCAGTGGTGGGGAGATAACCAAAAACATCGCGGTGGGGGAAAAGGAGGCCCCAGCGGCACAGAGCATCTTCCTAACTCTCCACTCAGCACAGAGCCCCAGATAACTACAGATACGGCCCAGAACCAGCACTGACCCCCGGCAACACGGCGGTGGGTTTGGCGGGGTAGGACCAGGTGGAGCCAAGGACCCAGCCAAGAGGCTGCAGTTCAGGCCAGGGTGGCTGTTCCAGAAGGAACGTCGGTGCCAAGCAGGAAACCAAAGGAAAAACGCAGAACTGCAGGCCAAGAAAACATCGTGAGGATTGAGGTGAGGGGGTCGCTCGGCTCACGCGGGTGCTCTCGCCCGGGGCTTGAGCTATATCGCCGGTTTCCTACCTGCCAGGCGATGGATGTGACGCTGCCGAAGTGCCTCTGCCCACGAGAAGCTACAGCCGCACCGGGCTGGAGGAAGCAGGTACAGCTGCCCAACTGCAACTCCCCTCACTCAGAAACTCTCAAGAGCTCCTCCTACATCATCACCACCATCCCCCTCAACAAAACTAGCAGCAACTGGGCAGGCATTGCCTCTAAAGACATCACCTGCTACCATTCTCCTGCCTCTCTGGCCTCTTTGATGATCCTAGAACAGACTAGGTAAGTTGCCACCTCAGGGCCTTTGCACTTGCTGTTCCCGCTGCCTAGGAGCCTCTTCCCATAGGTACCTTCATAGCTCTTTCTCCTCCTTCAATATTCACCCAATTGTCTTAATCAGCCTTCCGTGACCACCCTTTTCAATCATAAATCCGCTCCTCCACCACCTCAGCATCCTTTCCTTTTCCTGTATTTCTTCTTCTTCACAACACTTATCACACTGACATTCCATGTTTTCCTTCTGTATTTGTTTATTGTCCCCTTCACCAAAAGCACATGTGCTGAGAGTCAAAGAAGGGTAAAACAACCTTCCAAAGTGAAAGAAGGTATCAGTATTACAAGGAAAAAACCAAATGCCCATCATGCCCTTTTCCTTCTTCCCATGACACAGCCATCTGCTTCCCAATATTTTTTTAGAGCAAAATTTGTAACTATTTTTATCTGTATCTTTTTTTAATTGAAGTATATTTAATTTACAATGTTGTGTTAGTTTCAGGTGTACAGCAAAGTGGTTTATTTATACAAACACACACATATACATTCTTTTTCAGATTCTTTTCCATTATAGGTTATACAAGATACTGAGTATAGTTCCCTGTGCTATACAGTAGGTCCTGCTGCTTCCCAGCCTTTAAGATCTGGATTGAGAGACCTCTTCCTTAGGGTTCACCTTCACGTCTCTTCTGCTCCCCTCTCTCACCTTTCTCCAAACTGCCACAGCATTGTCTGTTCCATGCGAACTCCACACTAACCAACAGCGCCTGCCTAACTGGGAGGACAGAGCGTGTCAGCTCATGCTTAGGAAAGTACTAGGACTGTGTGGTGCTGTTTATTAGCCAATAAATCAGAGCCATTATTACTGTTATTTAGTATAAGTATCTCGTATGACATATATTGATTAAAGTTTCATTTCCACAGCTAGATTATAAGCGAATTGAGGGCAAACATCTTACCCTGTATTTGTGAATTTTCCCCCAGAGTACTTACTACAGATGTTTAATAATTATTTGTCAACTGATTGAAACAAAGGATTTCCATGTTTAAAGATTCATTTGCGACCCCTCAGAACCTCTGTTTAGACAGTGATTCCAATCCTTTACCTCTTCCAGGACTGACCTTGTGTGTAAATACAGCAAATCCCTGGAAATGGCATTTATTACAGAAACTTTGCTAAAGCTTGAACAGCAGAGCCAAAATACTATATAACAGATCAAACAAATATTGACTCAGAAGAATTTTCCCCCAGGCAACCGTTACAGTCTTAGCTTGAATGTTTGCGCAGTTAGTTAAGTACTGCTATGGACTCTGCAAAATCCCAGGCGGACCCTGCCAGGCCGAGTTTGACATTCCCAGCATCTTATCACTTTTTATAAGTCCCTCTCCTCATACCCCTCACCTAGCACCACTGCTAATGCTGGGTGTGGGATTAAATGATAAGTCAGTCATACACTTTTTATCCGTGGACAAACGATAAAGGAATCCCAGTGCCAAAGATTCCATTTACCTATCCCACAGCAAATATGCTCTGTCTTTACCCTCCCAGAAATCAATCAGGCTGCATCTGTTCATACCTGTTGGCTTCTTGGAAATGTATGAGATAGTAGGACCATGCAGAGAGAGAGGCATTTACAGTGTCACGGGACATGTCTGTACACACCAAATACCGATGAGTGTTTACTTCCTATGGTTACCAACTGTGAAGGCTGCCAGAACAGGGAGCCTCCAGATGCACCTCGAAATCACAGACTGTTCTGTGCAGGGAGTGGGCTAGCTTACACCGGGTTGTCTGAAACGTGGGCGAGGACAATTATGACAGGTAGAAGCCAACAAGAGTTATTCACAACCTCTCGGTTCTAATTCAAGAGAACAAATTGCCCTCTACAAAAAGAAAACAGAAAAATTACACAGCAAGCCAAGATATTTGCCTGGGGAAAAATCCTAAGCTTCTATTAGTAAAAATAGAACAGTCTGTGGCTTTCAGCGTAATCTTCTATAAGATTGGGACCAGGCGTCACAACAGGGAACACAGCTCAGCACCACGGGTGACTGGACATGCAATGATGCTGTAGAAAGATGTCAAGCTGGTTAAAAAGAATAACATGCAGAATTACAGGAGGCTGAAGCGTTCAAATTTACCACAGGGACATTTCTGTAAATGGTGCAATACGTCAAACTCTGGCAAATTTAAATGCCAAGCTGCCTAATGCAATGTCCAGACCACATGCCCTTCCTGCCCAAACAGCTTCTTGGTAAGTTGCTCTCAGCCAAGATCTGCAACAGCAGTGTCTGGGTGTGGGACCTTCGGATCTGCTACCTGCCAATTCCATTCAGTCCTGATCAGCCCAGTTTCATGCATCACATACTCAGTTTTCCAATGAGCAAACACTCATAACAAATTCTGCACAACTCACTGGAGTGCCTCCACCGTTCTGAAGAACACACAGCGTCACCAAGGCAACAAGCATGGACTACAGGGCACACCTGAAGCCTGTGTAACACACACACACCAAAGAAAACCAAGAAGAGCTATTATTAATAACTAAGTAGCCACAATCCCTCCCCATCAGGTTCTGCTGAGGCCACACCCACTGCCCCACCCACAAATTGGACAAATTCCCATCGCTGACTCTCCCTAGTTGGAAGTTATCAAAAGAAAACTAAAAGAAGTCAGTGGGGCTAAAGTGATCCATAGAGTGAAGAACTACAGGGGAGGAAGTGCCTAGAACTTCAGAAAGGTGTGGATCAGAAGAGTGAAAATGAGTTTTGAGGAGAGGTGAAGCAGAAGTGTGAGGCAGGAGAGAAGGGAGAGAACTTTTAGAGATGGTACTTACAATTTTTAGAAATATACATTGAATCTCTTTTTAATGTTCTCTGGAAGAGTCAAGTAAAGTTTGAAGTTTGGAAATACTGTTAATTCAGTTTCTGAACTGTGTTCCTCTGGATGGTGAACTGCATCCACTACTCTTGGAACAACTAGACTTGAGCAAAGAATCTAGTCCACAGACATAAAAAAATGCAGTGAATTCTTCACTTAACGCAATGCATTCTGCATTATTGAGGGCAATGACGTATTCCAGAACAAAGCCTGGCAAAGTTGTCACAGGGAAAATCACAACCAGATGTCCCCTACCTGCCTCAAACACTGAAGCCAGTCATTCTACAGATGTTCAAAATCACATGCTAGATTTCTCTCAAACTACCTAAAAAACCCAGAGATTTGGGCAAAGATTCATTCTCTTGCATTTTTCCAGTCTCAGACAAGAGCCCAGGTAACAAAAACCTGCTTCCTTGCAGTGGTGTTCTCCAATCATCTGGAAGTTTCTAAGCAGTAGACCTAAGAAAAAAGGACTTTCTCTAGGGAGCAGCAATCTAACCTGTCCCTCTTTTCCCCTCCGGAAGACGACCTATCAGGCAAGTGGAGAGAAGTGTTGTCATGCATCCTTCAACAGTGGTTGTCATGCATCCTTCTACCCTCTGGGAAGTTTCTGGTCAAAGAAGATTCATATGTAATATAGAATGTGCCCTACTGGTGAGGAGTCAATTAAATTTCTCAGCTGCACATAAAAGATACTAAATTTTCCATTCTGACCACAAAATAAAATATTTGAGACACTGATGATTACACCAGAATCTTTTAAAATCATATCTAATTTAAATAAGAAAAGGACATTTAAGTAGTATAAGAACTAAAACCAAAGGAAAGATGCAAAGACTATGAAGCACTTTATAACACTAGGTAAAATCCCCAAACCTAAATATACAGGATGGTTTCCGTTCTCTGTTTTATGCTTTCTCCTAGTTTCTTGATTTTCTACAAGAGTCATGTATTATGTCTACAATCAGGAAAAAACGTAAAGTTTTTCAAAATTATGCACAGAAAAGACAGAAAGAAAATGTACCTTTAAAATGTTATGAATAAGTATACTTGGGGGGGTAAGTTGCTCTTTACTTTTCACTTTTCTGTATTTTCTGAAGCTTTTAGAACGAGAATGTAGTAATTTACAATGAAAAACAACCTTTTAAAAAGCTGTTTAAATTATTAAAACGTCAAAGTATTTATTAAGGGTCATAAATGTATAAACACAAAATATAATCAGGAAGAAAGCTTTCGCCACTGATCAAGCCGCCTTTCAGAGTCAAACAATTGACACCTTACATACCAGTGCTTCTCAAACTGGAGGAGGTGGAAGAACCACCTGGAGGGTGTGTGAGAGCACAGTGATGGGACCTGAGCAGTTCTAACGAGCTCTCAGGTGATACTGATGCTGCCAATCAGCGCACCTCGCTTTGAGTAGCCAGGATGGATGCAAGGACAAGTGAGTAGATCCTCGTGAAGGCTGCCAAGCTCCTTTGAGAGAGGACAGAAGAGAAGCTGAACTCCACATCCCGCCTTCTTTTGAAAGTTCTAAAGCAGAGGCAGATTCCTCTCTCTCCAATCAGCCCTTGGTGACTAAATACTTAGTCATGTCCTTAAACGGGGGCCAATGAAGTTAAGATAACCATGATTCCAGAATCTAATGAGCTTGTTAGAGCACCAGATGGAGCAGCCTTTGATTCCAACTTGGCAGACGGCCTCTGTGCTCTCTAGAATTCTCCAAATGAAATCTCTTGATGGTAGCTTTCAAATACCACCTTGTTTCCTACAATGATTCTGTCAGATGCCTACGAATAGGAGGCAGTCCACCAACTCCATATGTATCACTCAGAAGGAGACCAAAAAAAGTAAACAGACAAACAAAAAAGGCAAGCACGCACTCCACGAGCTGACCAAGTGCTTATCAGGTGACTCTGGACCCTGGAGTTGCTGGGAAGGAGGGTGAACTTGTAAACAGTCAAACAGTTCCTGCCCTTTCACTCCCCCCAGCCACCTTGGGGGCCCATCAGGAGCTAAGTACAGAACCACACTCAAACTCCAAAAAACCTCAGGAAGAGATTGCAATGCCCAAGAAAATATTGAGGCCCACAGCCTATATCCTCCACCTCGCTTGCCCATCAAGGCGCTAGAGGGTGACTGTAGTGTTTCCTTTCATCCTAAGGAATAAGGTACCTGGCTGAGAGGCCTCCAAGTTCTACGCAATGAGAACCTCAGAAAGAAACTAACTTAATTAACGATTCACAAGAGCACAGAGAATTCCCACCAGCCTCTAGGTCCCCAAACGCCACATTTGCCATTTAGCCCCCATGCTGCCATTTCCCACCTGCAGTGAACTAATTACACACAGTGGGAATTCTGGAGCTGCCAGTTCTAATGTTTATCTGCTGTTAACTTGTGTGACCTCAAAGACATTTGTCTAGTGCCTTTATTTCCTCTGCTATAAAAGCAAGATACGGGAATGACATGCTTGAAAAAGTGCCCTAACATTACAGTCATCACTACCCTAGAAATGCTCACAGGGATGGTAATTAACGTGTTCCTTTTACTAAAGCCTCTAAAGATAACTGATGACATGTTGTGAAAAGCACGGGCTCTCAAATGATATTTCCTCTTTCGCTAAAACAGGTTTCAGTGGCAAACGCTACCTATAAAATTGTTGATAAAAACAATATTGAATGTGCTTCTTTGTAAAGTACAATGTGATGTATTTTTCCATTACCATAATTTTAACAGCAGACCATGGTTTCATAAGTAGAAGAGATTATAGAAAAATCACCTTAAATTAGATTTCTGTAACCTTCACATACAGCACTGAAAACTTAGTGAAATAAAATTGAGCTGTACTTCTTCGCCAGTGAAATACTTTGCAACCCCTGGAAGCCATGATTTAGAAGACTAGTTAGTAACACAGTCTGGGCATGTGAGAAAAGCTGGTTACAAAATATTCTGTGTACAAAACGATCAGTATCATCTGATTTTTTGTAAATCTATTTGGGCATAGAAAAATATTTAATAAATGGGAGCGATTATCATTTACATTTATCTATTAGGGCCCCAGTTCTTTTCTTATACATTTGAATGAGCTATATATTAAGGTTATAACACATATCATTTATGTGTCACAAATTTAATGCAAATTTTCTCAGTATGCCTCTTCATTAGTATAGAAGATTTCAATTTTAATATATTCAAATCTACTCATTTTTTCTTCCCTGGTTGCTTCTTTTGCTTTGAAGCCATGAAAATTGTCATTCCTATGCAGACCTAATAAATATTATATTTTCTGCTAGCGTTTCTATTATTTGATTTGCAATATTCAACTCTCTGGAGTTTAGATTTGGGGCATGGTATATTTGGTGTGGGTCCAAATTGATATCTTATTATGTCCAAACCATTTATTAAATAATCTATTAAATAATCCTTCCTCATTGCTTTATTTTAAAAATTTAGCACATTTGATTTATATATAGTTAGGAAACTATTCCAATTTACTTTTTTTAATATAAAGTACAAGAACCTCAAAGTAAAAATCCAAATATACATATTAGTTTTATTAGAAATCTCAGCTAGAGATTATCAGCAAATCAAATCATCATCACACCACTTCAACTTCAATGGGGCAGCAGTCAACTAAGTGATAATTCCTGTTCAAATCAGTTCTTCCCATTCAGTAGAAGGCTTTGAGAATGTAATTGTAGGGTATATAAGTGTATGGTAGCTGAGTCACCAACTGTTTGAATTCTCTGCTTATTTTACGGGAAGGACTACTTCTTAGGTGGCAATATTATTCTAACCTTGACACACCTGGAAATAACACTCCTTGCCCTAAAAAAAAAAAAAAAAAGAAGTCAAAGAATTCATTGTTTAATTTGGTCAAGATTTAGAACCATGATTTTCACTCAACTGAGTTTTTCCTCCAGATCTATTAGAAGCCTACCATAGATAGTATGTACTATGTAAATTTGCCCTTGTTTTTTAGGTTTCTAATGTCTGCATCTTGCCACTCCCATAAAGATATAAGCTCCTGGAAAGCAAAGGCTGCGTCTATTAGAGAAAGAAGGAAGGAGGGACTCATGTACAATCCTTGCAGTGACCTCTTTCTGAGCCTTGCCCACAGTGGTCACTCAGGAAAGGCTGCCAATGGATGAACTATTTTAGCATCTCAGCCATAAGTGATGCTTAAAGAAAAAAAAAAAAAGAACATATATCACTGAATGCTTTTATCTGAATTCATCCCCCCTACTAAGTAACATGGATAGATTTATGCCATCAATTCACACCCTGAAGCACAAGACATGATCTTTCTTTTTTTTACGTCTTCAACTTTATATTTATGTATGTATGTATGTATGTATGTATGTATGGCTGCGTTGGGTCTTGGTTGCTGCACGCAGGCTTTCCCTAGTTGTGGCGAGCAGGGGCCACTCTTCGTTACAGTGCGCAGGCTTCTCGCTGCAGTGGCTTCTCTTGTAGCACAGCATGGGCTCTAGGCGCTTGGGCTTCTGTAGTTGCAGCGCGTGGGCTCAGTAGTTGTGGTGCACAGGCTTAGTTTCTTTGCAGCATATGGGATCTTCCCGGAGCAGGGATCGGACCTGTGTCCTGTGCATTGGCAGGTGGATTCTTAACCACTGCGCCACCAGGGAAGTCCTATGATCTTTCTTTTCATTTGCATAGCTATGACTCAACATTTTCTAGCCCTATGTTTTTTTTTTTTTGACTCAGAATAGAATTGCACCATTAGGGTTTCAGCACGTCTATTCTTGGAGTGACTATTTTGAATTGTGTCTTTTACAAGTAAGGAAAAATATTTTTTAACTTCTTAGGTATCTACATGGCTTGGTTTGAGAATCTGAGCTTTTCTGGTTCATTTTCCTGCTGCTTTTCCAGGTCAGGAGGGGATGGCTGAGAGAGGTTCCTCTGGACAAAGGCACTGGATGGCAGTGCTCAGCCTGGTATTCTCTGCTTTTAATCCCCTCCACCAACAAACGGACCAGAGAGAGCACCATCATCATCACCATCAATGGTACAATTTACTGAGCATCTTATGTATGCCCGTCACACTGCTAAACGTTTCACTTGTTATATCTGATGCTGTTTTTGTTACCCAAAAAATTCTAGGATGTATTTCCTCCCCATCTCTGAAAAAATTGCTCAATTTAATATCATGCTTAATTATTAAGCGTAATTTTAGAGATCTTGCTGAATTTTTTAATCTAATACATGACTAGCATGTTAAGAAATGTGATATTTCATTTCACGGTATAGTCTCGTACATAAAATAGAAAAGCCTAACCTAAAAGAATGCCCTCCCGTTCCCTGCTTCTCTCTTTTCTGTTGGAGAAGAATGGATACATTTGTCATGCAGCATAAGGAGGCCAGGGAAGAGGAGAGAGATTATCTTACGTGCTGGCAAAGCAAAGCCGTTGTGTTTGTCTCCTCCCGGCACTGTACCCATCCTACTCCCAAGCCCCGAGGAGGCTGGGAAGACGAGAGGCAGAGTTACGTACTAAGAAATCCCACCCAAGCTGCCTCTCCCTCACCTCTCTCCCAGCACTTGCCTAGGGGTGGCCACTCGAGAGCCTGGCACGTCTCACAAGAGGTTCCCAGGGAGTAGAAAGCAAATGCCAGGGAGCCCAGAAAAAAATGCAATTCCTCAACTGTACTGGGAGAAAAGCATCTAAAAATACACGTGAGCAGAGACATTTTATCCTTGGATTTAAACAGTAAGTCTTCGCGTGGAGTTCACATCTGCCGACACGTTCACTGACACTGCAGCCTGTTGAGTTTGTGAGAGGCTGTCGAGCATTCCTGCAGCAACACCTCGGCTACTCTCCCATCTTTGCAGTGGGGATCATTAGAGTCTGTTCCCGTCCCCACTTCAAAGAGTCAAACCCACACCAGTACTTTTTCCCCTAAAATGTGCAGGCTCCCCCTAAGCCTCCGAGAAGCAGGAGAAAGCACGCATTTGCAAAGCCTAAAGGTGGGCGCTGGGACAAACCAGGAAGGGCACTAACTGAAGCCAGACCCTGGGCTCACGCTTGGCCAGGTGAGTGTTGGCTCCAGCCCTCGTGGAAACTCCCCTCTAGAAGCTGCAGTTGGAGCAAATGCCAGCGCAGCCCATGGTACCTCACTGGTGGCCCCAAACCGTCCCCCTCCCTGTGTGCATGGCCTTTACCAAGAGACTCTGCAGCTCCTCCCACTAAAGGGGAACAGAATCATCCCCTGGCCCCTTGACCCCGGGCTTGCTGGCCTGTGACTTGCTTTGGCCAGAGGGAACCCAGGCCCGAAGAAGCCTTGCAGGTTTCCTCTTACCCCTTCCAGCTCTGCCACGGCCTTGGCAGGAGCTGCCCCGGGACAGCTGCTGCCCTCAGCCTGGACCCACGTGGAGCGGACGTGAACCCAACCCGCGGGCCCAGCCAGGGCCACTGCCTGAAGCTCGGCTGCTCAGTTAAGCCCAGCGTGGAGCAGCCAAGCCCCACTGCCAGCCCACAGCTGCAAAAGCGATCATGAACCACTGCTCTGAGCTGCTGCATTTTCGAGCATTTTTTGCCAGCGTTATTATGCCAACAGCTAAGTGATACACAGTCTAAGAGACTGCTCGTGGAAGATACGACATGCCCCCTTGCCCAAAATACGATAACCAAATTTTAATAAGTGCTTATTTTGGACTCATTTTTGTAAGAGCTTCAGGTGGACGTATTTTTTCCTCACAAGAACACTATAAGACAAGGAGGATTTTCATCCCTATTTTAAAGATGAGGCAACAGAGGCACAGTTAAGTAAACTGCCCACAGCTGGAAGATGGTAAAGGCAGGATTCAAACCCCGTTCACCTGCACCCGGAGCCCCTGCTTATCAACCCCATGTCCAGCAGCCTTGCAAACCTCCTCCCATGCCTCCCAATCTGCCCCAAATTCTGCTGCGGGTCCCACGCCCTCGGGGTAAAACCCAAACTGACAAGCGCAGCTGTGAAGTTTTCCAGGTCCTCCCCAGCCTGATCCTGCATATCCAGGCCAGGCCCCCGCTCCCTCCTCCTCTCCCTCAAGGTCAGGCCTTGAGCTCAACAGCCACTCTGAGCTCCTACACTTGACCAAACCCACCAAGTCCCTCGCGCCCCCCCTGGAACGCCCTTCCCCCTTTCTGGAGCACCTCTAGGTCATCGCCCTGGGGTACCTCCTGCAGGAACACTTCTGGCCCCAGCGAGGAACACGTGGCTGCTCACCCCGAGTCCCCCACTCCCGGGACCTTCCTGAACGTGCACGGACCACTTCGGGCTGTCACTGCTTAGCTCCTTCCCGAGCCCGGCCACACGCCCCTTGAGGGCAAGGCCTGGGCTTGTTCCCCTCTGGCAGCCCCGTGTTCAGCACGGTGCCTGGTCTCATCGTGGGCATTCCAGGGAAGTTTGCTAAATCACAAAGCAGGTGAAAGGAACAACGACATGATGGAGAAATGGATATGGAGACGGGAGGTCTGCATTTTCATTTTTAAACAGCAAGTCTTCATTTCTCATCAACATTAATTAAACTGCTCAACATCCCTGGGTCTCCAGCTATATATTCCTCAATTAAAATAGGTCTTTCATGATGGTTGCCTCTGCCAAACCTTCCTCGCAGGCGTCTGTGTTCACCAGGGCGTCTTGGGACACGTAACAAAAGGCACTATATTTGCTTCAAGCAGCAGGGAAACTGAAGGCCTACTCCCTAAACGTTCACTCCTGGCAACACAAGAGTACACGTACTATGATTTCAAAAGGGATGGAGGAACGTCTGTGGCACAAGAAGGCACATTATTAAGGAGTGAAAGGAAAAGATTCCCAAGACAGGCACCAGATAAGTGATACCTTGACATGGGGCAGCAAAAGCTTCTTTAACACCAACTAGCAAGTGACTCTTGGGAGAGGCCCAGCGCTCAGAATCCCAGCTTGCAGCTGACAGGTGGTCATTACTGCCTTAACCTCAGAGACACCCAGTAAAGGTTCAGGACTCAGCAGCCTGACAGCACATGTGGAAAGCTGACTAGGGCCACGGGATGGAGGCTACAGCAGCCCTCAAAATTACACGGCTTCCAGGCCACTTCCAATAGCTGGGCCCCAAGCTTGGAGCAAAGGGGCAACTATATCCCATGACAGTGAAATGCTCTGTTCCAGAATCGGAGGCTGAAACCCTACAAACGCAGGTTCCTTTCCCCACTGCAGCTTCACGGCCACTGATGAGCAGTTTCTGATGCCAAAGACGCTCGTCCCCGGTGCTTCCTGGGAAAGATGGGGAGAGGCTGGGATAACGTGTGTTCCTGATCCCTTGGATGGGATGACAGAGTTATAGACAGATGGAATGTAAGAACCAGAAGGTCTTTGAGATCAGGCCACCTAATAATTTTCACTTTCTAGTGACTGCTTTGTTCAAACAACAGCTTGCAGAAGCATAAATACCAGAGAGGAGACTGAGGCTGCTCCCTTCGGCAGGCAGGAGCCAGGAACCCCAGTTGTCCGTACAGGGACAACCTCTGAGCTGGCTTGATGGAGGCTTGGGAATTTGGTTTGCAAATCATGCATTTAGCCCAAGCCTGCATTTTGCAGTATGGAAACCACTGCCCAGGGAAGGTAAGGTGACTCATCCAAGGTCACACAGTCAGAAGGACCAAGAACAGGACTCAAGTTCCTGACTGCCGGTTCAAACACGCTTTCCTCTAAACGGTGCCACCCCCTTTTGTAGAAACAGCCCTCCACACCCTGCCTCCCCGTGAGCAAGTTCCAGGCCCACCCCAGGGCTTAGACTGAGGTAAAGAGTAACTTAGTGACTCTGATGCATTTTACTGATGCATTTATCACACACAATAGGGAAAGCTCTGCTTTTTACCAACCCATCCCCTCCACTCCCCACCCCAACTGACCCCCAACATGGGCAACTCATCAGAGCCTTTCAATGACTTGGAACTTTCTCAGGATCCCCTGCCCCAGGCCCATTCCCTTTCTGTAGCATTTCTTGCAGCACTGAATCAAATGCCTGCAATGCTGTGATTCTTCAATTTGCTGCGTTTGTCCCTACACAGTATATGTGTTTGATTTTAAAATGCTGTTTGCTCCACTTTTTAATTTCATTTTAGAAGCCTGCAAGGAGAGATGCCAACATTTAATCGTAGGGACTGGAGGGGACTTTACAAACTGCTTACGAGGCACAAACAGAGCAGTTATCTTCCTATTTCCCTTTTGATCGAATTGGCTGCTGTATCATATGCCGTAACAGTGTGAACCAGAAAGCACTTTTGCATCCTTATCTCACCCTTGACATAATCAAAAGAAAAAACACATTGTAATAAAAAAGAAAAATGGAAACTAGAACTTCATATTTGTTTAAAAGTTAATTAAACTTGAAAGGTTTGTAGGGACGATTCATTTCCTTTAGTAGCTTAATACCATAAGGTTCACATTCCATTTTACTGGTGGAATGATAAAAAGTAACCTGATGTTATTTTAATCATAATAATAAATGATATATAATAAAGCTAGAATAAAGAGGTTCTTTTAAAACACATGTTCCACACAATTCTGAATTGACTTATTAAAAAAAGGCTCTGTAAACATTTTCAAGGTGTGAACCTGTTTAATTGCTTCTGTTAATACTACTTTCATTCCTTCCTAGAAAGATGACTTTACAGTAAGCACACAGGTATGTCTTTATATGCCTCCTAGTTAATCCTCTGAATTGACAAGTTTAAAATGGATGGAGTATGCTCTTTATAAAGAAAGTTGAACATACAATTAAACAGAACAGGCAGCCTCCCACAGCCTCTGGGTCACTCAGATTTGGAGTCAGATAACATCCCTGTCCTTGTCAGCTCCACGTCAGAAGCACCTATCAGAAGGATGATGCTGAGTAGTCTTTGAGGTAAAGCAGGAATCTTAGACAAGTCATACTGAAGATGAACACGGGCGCTGGTGTTATATTACCCCAACCAGACACAACAAATGGAGCCAGGATGTGGACTGAACATGGATTGCCTCTCTATGGAAAATACTGTACATGTGTACGTCCATGTGTGTTGTCTGTGTGTGTATGTGTTTGTGAGGTAAACCATTTCAGAGAAAGAAGAGTTGCTGATGAGAGACAGCAGGAATTACTGAATAAGGTAAGAAGTCCTCCTGCTGAAAAATGTGGATAAAAAGATTTCCAAGCCTCCAATTCTAAAATTCTTTGATTCTGTGGAGTAGAAGTGAATGTTCCATCAGCAAACTGAGATCCCCAAATTCCAAGGGTTTAGCTCACCTCTTCTGACCGGTTACCCTTTGATGGGAACCACTTGCCAGAATATTAAACTTCCTGTTTCCTGTCTCCCCCAAAAGCCTTCTCCACAAGCACCCTGAAGACATGGCCTGTATTTAATTCATCTTTGTGATCCCAGCATAGTACCTGAAGCATGTAGGGGAAAGTCCAATAAATACGTTGAAAGACAGAACGGAAAAATTAGTAGGGACAATTTAAGTTTTATTTTTAAATAATGAACGCTTACATATCAGATGCTAATCAAAATCCTTGGTACCTAGATGTTACATGAATAGATTCCTCAACTAAAATACTTCTTTTCTAGTAACTACTATGCCAAGCTTCCCAATACATAGCACAAAGGGGATTTTTATTGTTTGATTTTATTGTTTGATTGTCTATTATTCCTCCTTCCCTTGGAAGAACCAAGCAGCAACTCCTTCCCTATCTCTCAGATTCTCAGAGTATAAAAACAATCATTGAAAAATAGAATAATCCTGGCCATCTCTTTAATCAGGAACATTAGACAGGAACAAGACAATGATGTCTGCTCTCATCACTTCTATTCAATATTGTACTGTCACTTCTAGCCAAGGCAATTAGGCAAGAAAAAAAAAGTATCATATTGGAAAGAGAGAAGTTAAACTATCTCCATTTTTAGATGATCTTGTATACAGAAAATCCTAATGAATTCAGTAAAAAACTATTAGAATCAATCAATGAGTTCAGCAAGGTTTCAGGATATGCCATCAAAACACAAGAATCAATTGTATTTCTATGTACTACAAACAGACAATCCAAGAATGAAATTGAGACAATTTCATTTACACTGCCTCTGAAATAATAAAATGCTCAGCAATAAATTTAATTAAAAAAGTGCAAGACTTGGACACTGAAAACTATCAAACATCACTGAAAGAAATTAAAGAAGACCTAAATAACTGGAAAAACATCCTGTGTTCATGACTTGAAGACAATATTGTTAAAATGCAATAATCCTCAAATTGATCTCCAGATTCAATGTAATCCTTATCAAAATCCCCGCTGGCTTTTTTTCAAAAATTAACGAACTAGTCCTAAAATTTGCATGGACATATAAGAGACCCAGAATAGCCAAAGCAATCTTGGGAAAAAAAAAAGAACAAAGTTGGAAGACTTACACTCCAGAATTCAAAACTACTACAAAATAAAAACAATCAAGATTGTGTGGTAGTGGCATAAGGACAGATATATAGATCAATGGAATAGAATTCAGAGTACAGAAGTAATTGTATATCTTTTTGGTCAAGTGATTTTTGACAAAGGTGCTATGACAATCAATGGCAGAAAGAATACTCTTTTCAACAAATGGTGCCAGGACAACTGGACAGTTACATGCAAAAGAATAAACTTGGATCCCTAACTCACACCATATACAAAAATTAACTCAAAATAGATCAAATATCTAAATAGAAGAGCTAAACCTATACCCTTAGAAGTAAACCTTTGTAATTTTGGATTAGGCACTAGTTTCTTAGATATGACCCAAAAAGCACAACTTAAAAAAGAAAAAAATTAGATAAACAGGATGTTATCAAAATTAAAACTTTCATGTTTCAAAGGATATTAGCAAGGAAGTTAAAAGACAACCTATAGAATGAGAGAAAATATTTATAAATCATATATTGGATAAGGGTCTAGTACCCAGAATATATAAAGAACTCTTATAAATAAAATAAGACACATAACCCAATTAAAAATTGGCAAGGGATCTAAATAAACGTTTCTCCAAAGAAGATATACAAACGGCCAATAAGCACATGAAAGATAATCAATATCTTTAGTTAGCAGAAAATGTAAATACAAACCACAAAGAGCTACTACTTCATACCCACTAAGATGACTATAAGCAAAAAGATGGACAATAAAAAGTGTCAGTGAGGGGCTTCCCTGGTGGCGCAGTGGTTGAGAGTCCGCCTGCCGATGCAGGGGACGCGGGTTCATGTCCCGGTCCGGGAAGATCACGCATGTCGCGGAGCGGCTAGGCCCGTGAGCCATGGCTGCTGAGCCTGCACGTCCGGTGCCTGTGCTCCACAACAGGAGAGGCCACAGCAGTGAGAGGCTCGCGTACCACAAAAAAAAAAAAAAAGTGCCAGTGAGGATGTAGAGAAACTGGAACCCTCACACATTGCTGGTGGGAATGTAAAACTGCACAGCTGCTTTGGATATAGTTTGGAAGTTCCTCAAAAAGTTAAACATAGACTTGCCATATGATCCAGCAATTCCACCCCTAGGTATATACCCCAAAGAAATGAAAACATATGTCCACACAAAAATTTATACATGTATGTTCATAGAAGCATTATTTGTAATAGTCAAAAAGTGCAAATAACCCAAATTTCCATCAAGATGAATAGATATACAGAATATGGTATATCCATATAATAAGGATACTTTTCAGCCATAAAAAGGAATGAAGTACTGGTTTCTGAACCTTAAATCTTGAAAACATTATGCTGAAGAAGCTAGACACAAAAGGCTGCATATTGAATGATTCCATTTATATGAAATGTCCAGAACAGGCAAATCCATACACTAGGGAGCAGATTAGCGATCGTCAGGGGATGAGGGAAGGAGGAAATGGGGAGTGACTGTCAGTGGTATGAAATGTCTTTGTAGAGTCATGAAAACATTCTGGAATTAGTGATGATGGTTGCACAACTTTGTGAACATACTAAGAACCACTGGATTGTACACTTTAAAAGGGTGAATTTTATGGCACATGTATTTATCTCAATTAATTAACAGTAATAATGGTGAGATACTTTCATATATTTTCATGCTGGTAAGAATGGTCACTAGCAGAACTTGAAAGAGAGGTCTGGAAAATGGTATCAAATTTTACCTGATAAATCAAATTATAAGAATTTACCCTCTATAAATAATGTCACAACTTTAGCTCTAAAGATTATCTTCAATGTTGTTTATAATAGCAAATTATTGGGAATAGCCTGAAGGCACAACAGAGATTTTGTTAAACCATTTATGGTACATCCATTCAGTTTAATACGTCACCTATTAAAATTATGTTTACGATATACTGTTAACCAGAAAAAGGAGGATACAAAATACAATAGGCAGTATGATCCTATTTTTGTTTTTTTAAACTATATATGTATGTATTCATGCCTCCATGTTACAGAAATAATAGAACCAGGCAGCCCAACACTATAGCCACTAGCCAAGGAGGATATTTAAATTTAAATTAATAAGAATTAACCAAAATTAAGAATTCCGTTCCTCAGTTACCCTAGCCACATCAAGTGCTCAGTAAACACAGGAAGACAGTGGCTACTGTACTGGACAGCACAGAACATTCCCATCATGGTGAAAGTTCTACTGAAATGGGCTGATATAGAAGAACACACACTAAGAGGGCTTATCGGTGTTTTTAATTTTCTTCTCTTTATGTTTATTTTCCACTTTTTCTGTAATAAATATAAAAGAATATTTTTATTTTTTAAAGATTCAAAGTAAACTGAAACAGGGGAGAAGGGATCTGGAAAAACACTCACTGGGTGCAGGCATTGCCCAGCACAAATGCAGGGAGTCCCTCTGATCTGGGCAGCAAAGAGGCTGGTCCTCCCCTGCTGAGACAACACCTCTGCACCCACAGGGCAGGGGCAGCTTCACAGACCGTTGTGTGATGGATGGATTTCCAGAGTGATAGAACACTTATTTCTGCTCATTTTGTCCAGATATAGAGTTGCTTTCTGGGGAAGAGGATGTGCAACCTCCTCACGTGGCCACAGCCGGAAGTCCTTCCTGCTGATAGAGATTCTGAACAATAATCACTTTGGAACTGCAAGAGGCTTGGGGAAGAGGCACTCTCAAACTTTAGGCGATCAGCTCATACTTTCTGGAGGACAACATGGAAATATATATCTAAAGTCTTAAAAGTATTACAGCCCTTTAAGCAACTGTGTCACTTCTTGAAACTCTATTCTAAGGAAATAATCGAGGATGTGCTCGGAGATTTAGCTACAAGAATGTACATGACAGAGTTGTTTACAGGGGCAGAAGGCTGAATTCAAGCTAAAAGTACAAGATATGGCCTCATGGTGGAATATTATACTAGCCATTAAAAAATAATGCTGTGCAGGAATATTTAATGACATGGAAAATGTTTATAAAGGTTAAGGGTTTTTTTTTTTAAGTTTTAATACAGTGTGACAAGTACCAAGAAAAAATATATACACACATATCCTTAGAAGAAGTGAAAATGATTAAAACATAAACAGTGTCACCTACTATGTGGCAGGAAAATATCTGATGCAGGAGGTAATCTATTATTTTCCACCTTTTCTATAATGAACATGTATCACTGTGGTAATAAGAAAAAAATAAAAGTTACTGTTTTTAAAAAAATGAAATCATATTGATTTAAGACAGGAAATCTCTGTCCTTAGAACTAGAAACAAAATTATCATGATAGTTGAGGATTTTTACAGTTGGCTCCAGGCTTCCTGGCTGCAAAGGCAAAAAGAAATATAAAGACTTATACAGGTTTCCACTGTTTGATTTATCAGTTCTTCCCAGAAGATAAACTACCATCCTGGCACTAGATTCTAAGAGAAATGTATGATGTACTTTTCTCAATAACACTAATACCTACCCTGTAGAGCAAGACATCGGGGGAACACTCACAGCCCTTATCTTTGTTCTAACTACTCTTGTAGCTGCTTAAGAGCTGTGGTCCCCATATCTCACTGAGGGACGAATACCACACACACAGTGCCTGGTATTTTTTTCATAATGTACTTCCATTCCTATTTTCCTACCATAGCAAAACAGCCCCCAGATGAATGGGATGGTTTCAGTAAGACACCAATGATACAATATCGGATTTTTATGCAATATTTTGATGGTGTCACTGTTTCACAAGAATACTCAGAAGACTGTCTCACAGATGCAGTGGATCTTGAGGAGTGGTAGACGTGACATACTTTGAGAATGTACGTTTCTTAATAATACATCTTTTAAGAGCCCTCTAAGAAGAGAAAGTAGAAATTCTAAATAATACATCTTTTAAGAGCCCTCTAAGAAAAGAAAGTAGAAAAAATTAAGTCAATGGCTATGAATGGTTCCTCTAAAAGTTGATGGAAGCCACAAAGAGGCAGAGGTAAACTAACAGCCCTGAGGTGGTCCCTGGCAAGCTGAACCCTCACCATGACAAGAAGTCACTTCCAAACTAAATCTGTCAGAGTCAGAGTCCCTGAAGAGTCAGACATTGGGGACGGGGGTGAGGAAAACTGAGCCTATTACCTTCGGTTAATGTCTATCCTTCCTACAGAAACAATTTAAATTACATTTCCCTCTGTATCTTACCTACAGTTTCTCTCAGATCCAAGCCACTCCTAGAGAGAGCAAAGACTTTGTAGAACTTGGGAGACTATTAAAATAGCATTCTTCTCCTTCCAAGTCCTCTCCACCCCTAAATACCTTCCATTCCTTAAGTCTGATGCTTATCTTCAAGGCCGAAATCAAGTCTTTCCTGACAAGCTGTGTGACCTTTGTTTCATCTGTGACCTCTAAGAACACATTCCCACTACACAACTCACTGATGCTCATCTTGCATGCATGTGTCCCCAACCAGGCTGTAGGCTGTGAAATATTGGGCATCTCACCCAGCACCGGCCACAGTGTCTTGTGCATGAGTACCAAAGTGAAAGTTCATCTAAATTCCCAGGTTGTCCACTGCCCCCTTGGTAAGTTATAGGTAAGGTTGGTAGCACAACTGTTAGCAAAGCAACGGTGATAAAAGTCCAAAGTTTCTTGACTGGGAACACATTTTCTAAGGTTAGTTTAACAAATTAAATTTTTTGTGCTGCTCACAATGGAGAAAAAGAAGGAAATATTCTTCTTGACATCTAAGGAGTTCAGTCTCTTGGAAACTGAAGATGCATATGTAGCTAATTAGAATAGCATGTTATTAATATGAAAAATGTGAGAGGACACATAAAAACTGCAAAGAAAAGCCATCAACTATGTTCCTCAGGAGATGGCTTCAGTTTACATCCCACTGAATTTGGGCCACAGGACTAGAAATGATGTCTAGCAAAAGACAAGAGACCTTCCTCTACTCTGAACTGACCTGCCACTTGCAGAGCCCTGGCCTCTGAACTAGGCCGTTCATTTGCAGAAGACTCCACACACTGAAGCCCACCTAGTGCATGACTCTGGCCAGGGCAGTGAGGAAGCTGAACCACAGCCAAAGGAAGCAGCATTACACCAGGCACAAGAAAACTCTGAGGAGCCAGGAGAGCTGTCGTGACAGCTTTGAAAGCTTGTCAAGTGGAAGATGGGCTGGATAAGCATTTTTCATACTGCAAAAAGCCACCCATAGGTGGGTCATGAAACCAATCTAGAGGTAGAAGACTTACAGTAAGTGCTGTTTCATAAAATGCTTGTCATGCAAATGAATGTGTGTGTGTATGTGCACAGGCATGTGCACTGGGGCATGCAAACGGATTTTTTTTCAAAACAGTTTGCAAGGCTGTGAATTAGACAAATTATTTGGTAGCTTATAGAAGGACAAACTTCAATTCAATAGAAGGAAAATACCTCAAACAAATGAAACTGTCTCACAATGGGGTTTATTACTGTGAATGGCAGACAGCTTCCAGCCCCTGAAAGACCCCAAGCAGTATCAAAGCCTTAGATTGTCAAGGAGGATATTCATGTTAGTGGAAAGTTAAATAGGAAGAACTCCAAGTTTCCTCCCCATTCTATGAGACATCGGTCTAAATCACAGGCACTTAACTGCCACTGAAAGAATAATTAGGAGGGAAACAACTCCACAAAGTTACAGGGGTGAATGTATACAGCCTGAAATTTCATTTGGTCATTTATACTGCAACAGCACCTCTGTGAAAGGAAAAGTTATAAGTGATACTTAGACTAAGGGTTCTCAATCTAGGGATACATCAGAATCATCTGGGGAGCTTGTAAAAGATGCCCATGCCTGGATCCCAACATATTATCAATTAAAACACTGGGGCCCAACACTTGTATTTTATTTCTGTTTCCCAGGTAAGAATTGCAAACCCCTGATTTATATGTGTAAAATGTAAAAAATGACATTTTATAAAGCTGAGAGGGAAGGAAAATAGCTCCAGGATTTTACATGAATAAAAAGAAAGAGCTGGAAAACATCAAATCATGGCTTTTGAATTCTGCTCAGGGTGTAGAGAGCTGAAAAGAGCATCACTCCCATGCTTACAAATAAAAAGTCAGATCAACTACAAGTTCATAGCTTTCTTGAATCCATTAGACAGCTGAGGTCTCAGTGGAACAAACTAGCCCAGAATCTGAGGAGAACCAGGAACCTGCAGGAAGAAACAAGACATGAGCACTTGTTTTCCTGAGGTAGATGCACCTGGACACTGGCTAACAAGCATCAAGTAACAAATAACAATGGAACACTGCTGGGAGAGTTGAAAGAGCATGGAGACCGACCACTGTGAGCCACAGCGCAGAAGGAAGACCGAAGGCTGACACTGAAACAATGAGAAAAGCCCTTCAGCAAACCAGCCCCAACTCTAAACTCAAGGTGTCACTAGAGGAATCTGAAGTCTGTGGTGCCCTGAGGATAGGCTCACCAACAACACACCTCAAATCCAGTCAACTCCTGACCAGAATGATCAATTCCCCACACTAAAGGGCTAGCAGAAATAGAAAGGCATTCCATCTCCAGGAATAAAATCGATTTATCTCAGCCTCTAATGGCCTGCACAAGAGGTCCACATCTTGACAAAACATTACAGAGCATACAAAAAGCAAGAAAAAACAACACTGCCAAGAGACACAGCCATTAACAGAACCAGACTCAGATATGACACATATGGGGAAGCTAACAGACACAGAATTTAAAATAACCGTAATTAATGGTAAAAGTCCCTAATAGAAAGGGTGGGCAACATGAAAGATCAAATGCATATTTTTAAACAGATAGAAACTATAAGAAAGAATCAAATGGAAATGCTGGAAAGGCTAAACACAATAACAGAAATGAAGAATGCTCTCAACAGGCATTCTTCTGTAGATGTGACACATCCAAGGAAAGAATCAGTGAATTGAAAATAGGTCAACAGAAATCCCCAACTAAAATAAGGAGAAACAAAAAGAGGAATGAAGCAAAACCAAAGTGTCCAACAGCCGTGGAATAATACCAAAAGTCCTAACCTAGGTGTAGTTGAAATTTCAGAAGGAGAAAAGAGAATAGGGCAAAAGAAACGTTTGAACTGCTGAGAATTTTCTAAAATTAATAACAGATACCAAACCACAGAACCAAAAACTCAAGAATGCTAGAGGATAAAAACTAAGCATGTGCAGGCATGTGCACATGTGAGCATGTGCGTGCGCGTGCACACACACACACACAGAGGCATATCAGAGGCTGCAAATCAAAGACAAAAAGAAAATCTTGGGGGGCTGTGGCCCGGCTGCAGGAAGAGGAGGCCGCCTAGGCATCAGTGCTGTGCACTCAGCTGCAATGAGCTCGGCACCAGGGCTCCGTGGGGCTCGCGGTGCAGATGAGCAAAACATGACAAACAGATGCCTTCCCTATGAGAAGGGTAAAAACGCAACCGAAATGCAAAAAAAGATTTGTGCAGTGTATGGAGAAGGTGCTGTGACTGATCAAACGTGTCAAAAGTGGTTTGCAAAACTTCACGCTGGAGACTGCTCACTGAACGATGCTCCATGGTCAGGTAGACCAGCTGAAGTTGAGAGCGATCAAATCAAGACATTAACTGAGGACAATCAACATTATACCACGCAGGAGATAGCTGACATACTCAAAATATCCAAATAAAGTGCTGAATATCATCTACACCAACTTGGTTATGTTAATCACTTTGACGTTTGGGTTCCACATAAGTGAAAAAAAACCCTTCTTGACCATATTTCCACATGTGATTCTTTACGTAATGAAAACATTCCATTTTTAAAACAAATTGTGATGGGAGATGAAAAGTGCATACTGTACAATAATGTGGAACAGAAGAGATTGTGGGGCAAGCAAAAGGAACCGCCAATAACCACACCAAAGGCCGGTCTTCATCCAAAGAAGGTGATGTTGTGTATATGGTGGGATTGGAAGGGAGTCCTCTATTATGAGCTCCTTCTGGAAAATGAAACGATTCATTCCAACAAGTATTGCTCCCAATTAGACCAACTGAAAGCAGCACTCGATGAAAAGTGTCCGGAATTAGTCAACAGAAAACGCATAATCTTGCATCAGGATAATGCAAGACTGCATGTTTCTTTGATGACCAGGCAAAAACTGTTACAGCTGGGCTGGGAAGTTCTGATTCGTCCGCCGTATTCACCAGACATTGCACCTTCGGATTTCCATTTATTTCGGTCTTTACAAAATTCTCTTAATGGAAAAAATTTCAATTTCCTGGAAGACTGTAAAAGGCACCTGGAACAGTTCTTTGCTCAAAAAGATAAAAAGTTTTGGGAAGATGGAATTGAAGTAGCCTGAAAAATGGCAGAAGGTAATGGAACAAAATGGTGAATACGTTGTTCAATAAAGTTCTTGGTGAAAATGGAAAATGTGTCTTTTTACTTAAATACCAAAAGAACTTTTTGGCCAACCCAATATTTCAGGACTTTCCTTGCCAGTATGGCTGGGAGGCTTTCCTGGGGCACACCAGCGGTCTGTCTGCCTGGAAGAGGAGGAGGATGCAGCAGACCTCTATCTACTCTATATGTTGACCTTGGGCTTGGAGGAGCTCATTATTTAATATGGCTTAAGTGATTGTTTTTTAAACTTTTCATAAACAGAGAAGTGTTTGATACGGCAGAAACGTACAAAAGGGACCACAAGAGGAGAGGAATTGCTTTAATCTTCAATCATGAGAGGATCTTCTGGCACTTAACCCTGCCAGACAGGCAGGGCACCAGCACCGACAGAGACAATCTTAAGCCCAGGTTTTCAGATCTAGGATTTGAAGTGAAATGCTTTGATGATCTTAAAGCAGAAGAACTACTGCTCAAAATTCATGAGGTATCAACTGCTAGCCACGCAGACGCCAATTACTTTTTGTGTGTTTTCCGGAGTCATGGTGAAGGCAACCACATCTATGCATATGATGCCAAAATTGAAATTCAGACACTGACTGGCTTGTTCAAAGGAGACAAGTGTCAGAGCCTGGTTGGAAGACTCAAGATATTTAACATTCAGGCATGTCGGGGAAACCAGCGCGATGTGCCAGTCATCCCTTTGGATGTAGTGGATCATCAGACAGACAAGCTGGACGTCAACCTAACCAGGTGGATTCAACCTCAGTTTATACACTTCCTGCTGGAGCAGACTTTGTCGTGTGTTACTTTGTGGCAGAAGGTTATTATTTTCATCGGGAAACTGTGACTGGCTCATGATACATTCAAGATTTATGCGAGAGATGCTGGGAAAATTCAACTCCTCCTTAGAATTCACAGAACTCCTCACGCTGGTGAACAGGCAAGTTTCTCAGTGCCTAGTGGATATCTGCAGAGACCCAAGTGCAATTGGAAAGAAGCAGGTGCCCTGCTTTGCCTCAATGCTAACTAAAAAGCTGCATTTCTTTCCAAAATCTAAATGATAGGTGCTATTTTGTTTTATGTATCTGTATTTTTATATAAAGAAGTATCACTAAATACTTAAATTGAAGCAATTTAAATGGTACAGCAATTTTAAATGTTTAAATGAGAGAACTTAAAAAAATAGTTCATAGTGGACATGGTGAAGGGGTTTTATATACGTAGAAATGAAATCCTCAGGAAATTCCTATAAATAAAAATCCACAAGCATTTGTAATACTTGACTTTTGTAGTAAATTGCAAGGTTATTCAAAATATCTGACTGATTTAACTTGTATTTTGTGACATTTTATAAAACTTTATAATGTTTTTAAAAGTTTTTGAAAGCTAAAAAAAAAGAAAGAAAGTCTCAAACCCAGTGGGAAAAAATGAAATATTAAATACAAAGGAACTAAGATAAAAATTTCAGAAGACACCTTGTCAGAAGGCACGCAAGTAAGACAATGAAGCAACATCTTCGAAGTACTGAAAGAAATAAACTGTCAACACAGAATTCTGCACTTAGTGAAAATATCCTTCAGAAATGAAGGAGAAATAACTGCAATAGGCAAACAAAAACTGAAAGAATTCATTACCAAAAGACCTACACTACAAGAAATACTAGATGAGGTTTTATAGTCAGAAGGAATATGATGCCAGACAGAAATCTGGATCTACACAAATGAAAAGTGTTAGAAATGGAACAAATGAATGTCAAATATAATTCTTCTTTTTCTGATATTTAATTGCTATAAAAGGTAACTGAATGTTTAAAGAAAATCAGCAAACTATGGCCTGCAAACCAAATGCAGCCCGCAGTCTGTTTCTGTATGACCTGTGAGCTAAGGATGGTTTTTATATTTTTAAAGTGTTGTTTCAGAAAAAAAATAATATGCAGCAGAGACCATATGTGGCCTGAGAGCAAACTATTTACTTTCTGGGCCTCTACAAAAAAAAGGTTTGCTGATCCTTGGTCTAAAACAAAAACAGTAACAATATTTTGTTTACAGCATATGTAGGAAAAAAAATAACAATAACACAAAGGATGGAAGAGAAGGGTTGGAAATATACTGCTGAAAGTTCCTTAGACTACACATGAAACGGTGTAATATTACTTGAAAGTAGACTCTGATTAATTAAAGATATATAGATATAAATAAACACTCTAGGGGAATCACTAAAAATGTTAAAGAAGCATAAATAAGAAGTGGACATAAAAGGGAATCAAGAAATGCTCAGGTAATAGGGAAAAATGGAACAGAGAGAAAATAACTAGCAAGATGGTAGCTTTTAATTAAGCCATATTAACACCACAGTAAATGTGAATGGTCTAATACACCAGTTAAAAGACAGATATTGTTAGATTGATTTAAAAAGTAAGACCCGCACATCCCTCGTGGTGCAGTGGTTGAGAGTCTGCCTGCCGAGGCAGGGGACACGGGTTCGTGCCCCAGCCCGGGAAGGTCCCACATGCCGCAGAGCAGCTGGGCCCGTGAGCCATGGCCACTGAGCCTGCGCGTCTGGAGCCTGTGCTCCGCAACAGGAGAGGCCACAACAGTGAGAGGCCCACGTACCGCAAAAAAAAAAAAAAAAAAAAGTAAGACCCAACTATCTGAGGTTTACAAGGAATGTGCCTTAAATATACAGACACAGACAGGTTAAAATGAAAAGAATAGGAAAAGATATGGCTGCAAACACTAAGCAAAAGAAAGCTGGAGTAGCTATATTATTAACACCCAAAGTAGACCCCAGAACAAGGAATATTAACCAGGATAAAGAGGAATATTATATAATGAGAACAGGATCAATTTTCCAAGAGGACATAACAATCCTAAATGTGTATGCACTGTGGAATTAAAAGCCTCCGCTAAAATTGGAGTTGGGATGGCCTGTAGGGGGAGCTCTCAGGGCCCACCATGCACCGTCTATTACTCCAAACAGGAAGGTATTGCTGCTGCTTCTCTCTGCGGGAAGGCAGTCCAGCCAATCAGACACTGTAGCAGCCCAACCAATGAGAAGCCTCCATACACTGGACTCCCAGTTTCCTGCAACAGGTCTCTTTGGTTATTACAGCTCCTTCCAAGTTTTGCTTTTCCCTATAAAAGTAAGTTCCCCTTCCTTGTTTTTGGATTTGCCTATGGTATACCATAGTTCACATATCCTGAATTGCAATTCCTTTGGCTATTCCAGAAAAAACTTGCTTTCACTGGTAAAATAACTAGCTATTATACTATTAAAGTTGCACTTCAGAACAAATGGTCAAAATACATGAATCAAAAAGTGACAGAACTGAAACAAGAAATTTTAAAATCGACAATTGTAGTTGGAGATTCTATTCTAACATGCCTCTCTGTTATTGATAAAACAAGTAGATAGATAATGAATAAGGACACAGGAGACCTGAACAAACCTATCAGGCAACTTCACCTAATATTTCCAGAACATTCTACCCAACAATAGCAGAATACACATTCTTTTCAAGTGCACACTGAACATTGACCAAGATATTCTGGGCCATAAAATAAATGTGAACAAATTTAAAAGAATAAAAATCATGCAAATTATATTATGGGATGGTGCTTCCCTTGTGGCAGTGGTTAAGAATCTGCCTGCCAATGCAAGGGACATGGGTTCGAGCCCTGACCTGGGAAGATCCCACATGCCGCGGAGCAACTAAGCCAGTGCACCACAACTACTAAGGCTGACGTCTAGAGCCTGCAAGCCACAACTACTGAGCCCACATGCCACAACTACTGAAGCCTGTGCACCTAGAGCCGGTGCTCCGCAACGAGAAGCCACGACAATGAGAAGCTTGCGCACCACAACGAAGAGTAGCCCCGCTCATCACAACTAGAGAAAGCCCACATACAGACACGAAGACCCAACACAGCCAAAAATAAATAAATAAATAAATAAAAATTATATTATGGGACAATAAGAGAATTAAACTAGAAACTGATAACAAGAAAACTTCTGGAAAATTCCCAAGTATTTGAAAAGTAAATGACATATTTTGAAATAACACATGGGTCAAGAGGAAGTCTCAAGGGAAATTTTAAATATTTTAATTTTAAATAAATAAAAATGAATATGCACATATCAAAATTGTTGAATGCAGGCTAAAGCGGTGGTTAAAGGGAAATGTATAGCACTAAATGCTTATATTAAAACAGAAGAAAAATCTCAGATCAGTAATATAAGCTTACCCCTTAAGAAAATAGGAGCATATTAAACCCAAAGCAAGGTGAAGGAAATAAAAAGGGCATAAATCAATAAAATTGAAAACAGAAAAACAAAAAATTAATGAAATCAAAATCTGGATCTGTGAAAGATTAATAAAGTTGCTGAACTTCTAGACAGACTAAGAAAATGATTGAAGACACAAATTACCAATATCAGGAATGAAAGGGGGAACATCACTACAGACCCCAAAGACATTAAATGAATAATAGAACACCACAAACAATTCTATATCCATAAATTTGACAACTTAGGTGAAGAAGACCCATTCCTTGAAATATATAAACAATTAAAACTTATCAAGAAAAACTGGATAACCTGAATTGTTCTGTATCTATTAAAGAAGTTAAATTTGTAGTTTAAAAACCTTCCATCAGAGAAAACTCTAGGCCTAGATGGTTTCACTAATGAATTCTACCAAATACTGAAGGAGGAAAAAATAGCAATCTTACACAGTCTCTTCCAAAAATACATTACAACCAAGTAGGGTTTATCCCAGGAATACAAAGCTGGTTCAACATCTGAAAATCAATCAATGTCATTCACCATAGTAAATATGAATAAATCACATGACCCTGTCAATAGACAGAGAAAAAGTATACAACAAAATTCAAAATCCATTCATAATAAAAACTCTCAGTAAACTAGGGATACAAGTGAAATTCCTTAACCTCATGGGGCACCTATAAAAATTCTCAGCTAACATACTTCATAGTGAAAGATTACTTCTCCCCTATTATGAGAAACAAGGCAAGGATGTTCTCTCTCACCACTCCTTTTAAACACTGTACTACAAGACTTAGCCAGTAGACTAAGGCAAGTAAAAGAAATAAAAGGCGTCCAGATTAGAAGGGAAAAAATAAAACTGTCATTATTCACAGATAACATGACTGTCTGTGTAGAAAATCCCCAAAAATCTATAAATAAACCTCCTAGAATAAGCGACTTCAGAGAGGTAATAGAATACAATATCAAAATACAAAAATCAATTGTATTTCTTTATATTAGCAACAAGAGGAACCCCCAAATGAAATACTAAAGTATAAATCTAACAAAACATGTGGAAGGTCTATATCCTGAAAAGTACCAAATGCTGATAAAAAAATAAAAACAGAAATAATAAAGTGATAAACAATATTGTGTTAATGGACTGGAATACTCAATATTGTAAAGATATCACTTCTTCCTAAATGAATCTATAGATTCAATGCAAGCCCATTCAAAATCCCAGCAGGACTCTTTGCAGATATTGACAAGCTGACTCTACAACCTATATGAAAAGGCCAAGGAACTAGGAGAGCCGTAACAATTTTGAAAAGAAATAAACTTGGAGGATTTATACTACCTATTTTCAAAATTTATTATAAAGTCACAGCATCAAGCCAGTGTAGTGTTGGCACAAAGTAGGCTTACAGATCAATGGAATAAAATTGAGAATCCAGAAATAAATGCTTACAATTATGGCCAACTGATTATCTACAAAAATGTCCATACAATTCTAGGGAAAGCACAGTCTTTTCAACAAATGGTGCTGGAAAAACTGGAATTCCACATGCAAAAAAAAAAAAAAAATCTTGACTAATAGTTTACACCTTATATAAAACTTAACCCAAAATGGATCATAAACCTAAGTGTAAAACATAGAACTATGAAACTTCTAGAAGAAAATGTAGAAAAGTTTCAAGACTTGTAGTTTGACAAAGAATCTTAGATACAACAACAAAAGTCTAATCCATAGAAAAATTGATACATTGGTTTACTAAAGCTAAAAAACTTTTGCCCTGAGAAAGACACTGCTATGGGAATAAAAAGATAAGGCACAGACTGAGAGAATTTATTTAAAAATCACATTCTGACACAGGACATATATCCAGATTATGTAAAGAACTCTCAAAACTCAACAATAAGAAAAGAAAACAAGCCAATAAAAACAGGTCATCAAAATTACCTCTGCATAACACTTGTATGCTGTAAATTTTAATTTGAATTTGTATATTTTCCCAGCCAGTTATAAGTCCAAACTTAAATTCTCACCAATTTTTATTTATACCATATTATTTGACCCTGAAATTAGGCTTTCGATCTCTGTTAACATTTAATGCACTTCATACTGACCTTAAAAATACTATTAAATTTCTTTGAACTCAGGAGATAATTTTCATATACATCTTTAGTATAGACACTATTTTTTCCTATCAAATAAAATTGACTCTTTACACACAGACCCAAAAAAGTGATAACTTTCTGAGGCATCAAAAATTTATTTTGTCACCTTTTTTTTTTTTTTTTTTTGCGGTACATGGGCCTCTCACTGTTGTGGCCTCTCCCGTTGCAGAGCACAGGCTCCAGACGCACAGGCTCAGTGGCCATGGCTCACAGGCCCAGCCGCTCTGCAGCATGTGGGATCTTCCTGGACCAGGCCACGAACCTGTGTCCCCTGCATCGGCAGGCGGACTCTCAACCACTGCGGCACCAGGGAAGCCCTATTTTGTCATCTTTTAAATAATGAAGCCTGAGCATGAATCACCACATTTTTTATCACCATACTTCCTTCTTCCCCTGCTACCAAACCTAAACAATTCTGGAAAACAATGATGAAAGAAATGAACTTTATTTTCCCTTTGCTTGTATTTCTTCATTTATTTCTCATCACTTGGTACTATGTTTTATAACTCATTGTAAATCATGTCTGGGAACTATGCGAAGTATAACAAAGAGATTCTGCATGAAAGAAATCCTTTAAGATCAAGTTATTCAATACATAATCCCGTTCCTCCAAATGAACGTCTTTATTTGCCCAATACCATACCAACTCTGGCCATATTTCTCTGCTGGAAAACGGAGAGAGACTAAACTTTGATGATTTGTAGTACTATATCCAGCTTGTTTCAAACTACTGCAGTCTTCACTTAACCTACCTTATTTTTCATTATAGTACTTCTCATCACCTGACACAGGAGACAAAACAAATATGTCTCCTTCCAGGAAAGTGTAAGCTCAGAGAACAGACTTTGTCTTTCTTATATACTCTTTTTATTCCCAGAGCAGTGTCTGCACCCAGTAGGTGTTCAATAAATATTTGTGAATGAATGACTGCCCAATGCATCTCTCTACCTCATTCCCTCACACTCTGCCAGTGATCCTGGGCAGCCCTCGGCAGGACTGCTGATGGAAACAACAAAATATGCTGCCCTACACTCCCTCCTTTCTTCCAGGATTAGTGACTAGATCTTTCTGCCAATTTCTGTGCTAAGTAGGTACTGAGGACAGTGGATCATAAGAAGTAGCATCCTGCTTGTCAATCTAACTCCAAATGCCCACCAATGTCCACCATGTCAAATGGAAACAAAAAGCAGCTTGCACTTCATACTTCAAATGAAAACAGGCTAAATGCTTTAAAAGCAGCAGACAGTCGAAAACCACATTCACAGAAAGACAGACAAAATGAAAAAGAAGAGGAATATGTACCAGATGAAGGAACAAGATAAAACCCCAGAAAAACAACTAAATGAAGTGGAGATAGGCAACCTTCCAGAAAAAGAATTCATGATAATGATAGTGAAGATGATCCAGGACCTTGGAAAAAGAATGGAGGCAAAGAGTGAGAAGATTCAAGAAATGTTTAACAAAACCTAAAAGAATTAAAGAACAAACACCTAGAAGAATTAAAGAACAAACAAACAGAGATGAACAATACAATAACTGAAATGAAAAAACACTAGAAGGAATCAACAGCAGAATAACTGAGGCAGAAGAACAGATAAGTGACCTGGAAGACAGAATGGTGGAATTCACTGCTGCAGAATACAATAAAGAAAAAAAGAATGAAAAGAAATGAAGACGGCCTAAGAGACCTCTGGGACAACATTAAACACAACAACATTTGCATTATAGAGGTCCCATAAGAAGAAAAGAGAGAGAAAGGACCCAAGAAAATATTTAAAGAGATTATAGCCGAAAACTTCCCTAACATTGGAAAGGAAATAGCCACCCAAGTCCAGGAACCACAGAGAGTCCCAGGCAGGATAAATCCAAGGCGAAACATGCAGAGACACATAGTAATCAAATTGACAAAAATCAAAGACAAAAAAAAATATTAAAAGCAACAAGGGATAAACGACAAATAACACACAAGGGAACTCCCATAAGGTTAACAGCTGATTTATTAGCAGAAACACTACAATCCACAAGGAAGTGGCACGATATATTTAAAGTGATGAAAGGGAAGAACCTACAACCAAGATTACTCTACACGACAAGGATCTCATTCAGATTCAATGGAGAAATCAAAAGCTTTACAGACAAGCAAAAGCTAAGAGAATTCAGCACCACCAAACCAGCTCTACAACAAATGCTAAAGGAACTTCTCTAAGTGGGAAACACAAGAGAAGAAAAGGACCTACAAAAACAAACCCAAAACAATTAAGAAAATGGTAATAGGAACATACATATCGATAACTACCTTAAATGTGAACGGATTAAATGCTCCAACCAAAAGACACAGGCTCGCTGAATGGATAAAAAATAAGACCCATATATATGCTGCCCACAAGAGACCTACTTCAGACCTAGGGACACATACAGACTGAAAGTGAGGGTATGGAAAAAGATATTCCATGCAAATGGAAATCAAAAGAAACCTGGAGTAGCAATACTCATAACAGAAAAATAGACCTTTAAATAAAGAATGTTACAAGGGACAAGGAAGGACACTACATAAAGATAAAGGGATCAATGCAAAAAGAAGATATAAAAATTATAAATATATATGCACCCAACATAGGAGCACCTCAATACATGAGGCAAATGTTAACAGCTCTAAAAGAGGAAGTCGACAGTAACACAATAATAGTGGGGGACTTTAACACGTCACTTACACCAATGGACAAATCATTCAGACAGAAAATTAGTGAGGAAACACAAGCTTTAAATGACACAATGGGCCAGATACATTTAATTGATATTTATAGGACATTCCAACCGAAAACATCAGATTACACTTTCTTCTCAAATGCACACGGAACATCCTGCAGGATAGAACATATCTAGGGTCACAAATCAAGCCTCAGTAAACTTAAGAAAATTGAAATTATATCAAGTATCTTTTCTGACCACAATGCTATGAAATTAGAAATAAACGACAGGGGGAAAAACGTAAAAAACACAAACAAATGGAGGCTAAAAAATACGTTACTAAATAACCAAGAGATCACTGAAGAAATCAGAGAGGAAATAAAAAATTACCTAGAGACAAATGACAACAAAACACAATGATCCAAAACCTATGGGATGCAACAAAAGCAGTTCTAAGAGGGAAGTTTATAGCAATATAATCCTACCTCAAGAAACAAGAAAACTCTCAAATAAACAACCTAACTTTACACCTAAAGGAACTAGAGAAAGAAGAACAAACAAAATCCAAAGTTAGTAGAAGGAAAGAGATCATAAAGATCAGACCAGAAATAAATGAAATAGAAACAAAACTATAGCAAAGATCAATAAAACTAAACAGCTGGTTCTTTGAGAAGATACACAAAACTGATAAACCTTTAGCCAGACTCATCAAGAAAAAGAGGGAGAGGATTCAAATCAATAAAATTAGAAATGAAAAAGGAGAAGTTACAGTAGACACGGCAGAAATACAAAGCATTGTAAGAGACTACTACAAGCAACTCTATGCCAATAAAATGGACAACCTGGAAGAAATGGACAAATTCTTAGAAAAGCACAACCTTCTGAGACTGAACCAGGAAGAAATGGAAAATATGAACAGACTAATCACAAGTAATGAAATTGAAACTGTGATTAAAAATCTTCCAACAAACAAAAGTCCAGGACCAGATGGCTTCACAGGTGAATTCTATGAAACATTTAGGGAAGAGCTAAAACCCATCCTTCTCAAACTCTTGCAAAATTTGCAGAAGAAGGAACATTCCCAAACTCATTCTATGAGGCCACCATCACCCTGATACCAAAACCAGACAAAGATACTACAGAAAAAGAAAATTACAGACCAATATCACTGATGAACATCGATGAAAAAATCCTCAACAAAATACTAGCAAACAGAATCCAACAACACATTAAAAGGATCATACACCATGATTAAGTGGGATTTATCCCAGGGATGCAAGGATTCTTCAATATATGCAAATCAATCAGTGTGATACACCATATTAACAAAGTGAAGAATAAAAACCATAGGATCATCTCAATAGATGAAGAAAAAGCTTTTGACAAAATTCAACACCCATTTACGATAAAAACTCTCCAGAAAGTGGGCATAGAGGGAACCTACCTCAACATAATAAAGGCCATATATGACAAACCCACAGCAAACGTCATTCTCAATAGTGAAAAACTGAAAGCATTTCCTCTAAGATCAGGAACAAGACAAGGATGTCCACTCTCGCCACTATTATTCAATACAGTTTTGGAAGTCCTAGGCATGGCAATCAGAGAAGAAAAAGAAATAAAAGGAATAGAAATTGGAAAAGAAGAAGTAAAACTGTTACTGTTTGCACATGACATGACACTATACATAGCTAATCCTAAAGAAGCCACCAGAAAACTACTAGAGCTAATCAATGAATTTGGTAAAGTTTCAGGATACAAAATTAATGCACAGACATCTCTTACATTCCTATATACTAACAACGGAAGATCAGAAAGAAAAATTAAGGAAGCATTCCCATACACCACTGCAACAAAAAGAATTAAAAATACCTAGGAATAAACCTACCTAAGGAAGTAAAAGACCTGTACTCAGAAAACTATAAAACACTGATGAAAGACATCAAAGATGACACAAACAGATTAAGAGATATACCACGTTCTTGAATTGGAAGAATCAATATTGTGAAAATGACTATACTACCCAAAGCAATCCACAGATTCAGTGCAATCCCTACCAAATTACCAGTGGCATTTTTTACAGAGCTAGAACAAAAATATCTTAAAATTTGTATGGAGACACAAGACAGTGAATAGCCAAAGCAATCTTGAGGGGAAAATATGGAGCTGGAGGAAGCAGATTCCCTGACTTCAGACTATACTACAATCTACAGTAATCAAGAAAATATGGTACTGGCACAAAAACAGAAATATAGATCAATGGAACAGGATAGAAAGCCCAGAGATAAACCCACACATCTATGGTCAACTAATCTATGACAAAGGAGGCAAGGATATACAATGGAGAAAAGACAGTCTCTTCAATAAGTGGTGCTGGGAAAACTGGACAGCTACATGGAAAAGAATGAAATTAGAACACTCCCTAACACCATACACAAAAATAAACTCAAAATGGGTTAAAGACCTAAACGTAAGACTGGATACCATAAAACTCTTAGAGGAAAACATAGGCAGAACACTCTTTGACATAAATCACAGCAAGATCTTTTTTCACCCACCTCCCAGAGTAATGGAAACAAAAACAAAAATAAACAAATGGGACCTAATGAAACTTAAAAGCTTTTGCACAAGGAAGGAAACTATAAAGATGAATCGAAAATCCTCAGAATGGGAGAAAATATTTGCAAACAAATCAACAAAGGATTAATCTCCAAAATACATAAACAGCTCATGCAGCTCAATATTAAACAACCCAATCAAAAAATGGGCAGACCTAACTAGACATTTCTCCAAAGAAGACATACAGATGGCCAAGAAGCACATGAAAAGCTGCTCAACATCACTAATTATTAGAGAAATGCAGATCAAAACTACAATGAGGTATCACCTCACACCAGTTGGAATGGGCATCAACAGAAAATCTACAAACAACAAATGCTGGAGAGGGTGTGGAGAAAAGGGAACCCTCTTGCACTGCTTGTGGGAATGTAAATTGATACAGCCACTATGGAGAACAGTATAGAGGTTCCTTAAAAACTAAAAATAGAATTACCGTATGATCCAGCAATCCCACTACTGCACATATACCCAGAGAAAACCATAATTCAAAAAGACACATGCACCCCAATGTTCATTGCTGCACTATTTACAATAGCCAGGTCATGGGAGCAACCTAAATGCCATTAGCAGACAAATGGTTAAAGAAGATGTGGTACACTGGAATATTACTCAGCCACGAAACGGAATGAAATTGGGTCATTTGTACAGACATGGCTGGACGTAGAGACTGTCATACAGAGTGAAGTAAGTGAGAAAGAGAAAAACAAATATCATATATAATGCATATATGTGGAATCTAGAAAAATGGTACAGATGAACCAGTTTGCAAGGCAGAAATCAAGACACAGATGTAGAGAACAAATGTATGGACACCAAGGGGGGGAAGCGAGGGTGGATGGGTGGGATGAACTGGGAGATTGGGATCGACATATATACACTAATATGTATAAAATATATAGCTAATAAGAACCTGCTGTACAAAAAATAAATAAATAAAAATTTTTTAAAATGCTGTTTATGGGCTTCCCTGGTGGCGCAGTGGTTGAGAGTCTGCCGCCGATGCAGGGGGCGCGGGTTCGTGCCCCGGTCTGGGAGGATCCCACATGCCACGGAGCGGCTGGTCCCGTGAGCCATGGCCGCTGAGCCTGTGCGTCTGGAGCCTGTGCTCCGCAACGGGAGAGGCCACAATAGTGACAGGCCCGCGTACCGCAAATGATAAAAAATTTTAAAAAATGCTGTTTAAAAAAAAGAAAAGCAGTAGACAGTGGAGGCTGGTTCCCTACTGAACACGATTATATAGTATTCACCCGCTAGACTATCATCAGGAGAACTGTTTTCTAGTCCAGGATCTACCACTAACTGCATCTTCTCCAAGTCCCAGCCTGTTAGCTTGAAGACAGGTAAGGGCGCCGAAACAAAGACATGATTTAGAACAAATGTTCTCAATAAGGGGCAGGGGAGAAGGTGAAGGGGGCACTGGGGATGGGAGGCACAGCAGAACCAGCTGTGAGGCTTCTTCAAACTGCACACGGCCCCTCCCTAAACTCCTCCACCCTAATCCCCCGCAGTTACCCCCACAGAGTGAGCCACTGTTGCTGTTACTATGGGACTGTGACAGACCCAGAAAAACTTTCCCAGGTTTTGAGTGTAAGCTCTTTGAGGAATGGGACCGAGATTTAGGCTTCTTAGTGATATCCAGAGGGCATCTAACACAGGGTTTTCCTGTCTCTACTGCGCCTCCAACCTCAGCTCCTTCCCTCCCCTCAGCCACACCCTACCCTTCCCCTACCATCCTGAGCTTCTCCTGCTTCCTGTAAGGCCATGTCTTTCATCATCTGTCACCACCTGCAGGAGACACGGGTGACCGGCTACCTAACCGCCCGACAGGCAAGGCAGTCTCGCTTTCTGCCTTGCTAACAGAATTCCGATTTTCACATAGGGGCACCAACGTGCTCAGGGAAGGTGACCCCTCCCCCAGCTCCAGAACACGGCTGGGCCACGACAATCACAGCCACCCTCTCCTCCTTTGCCAGTGACTGGCTCAGCACGGGCATATGACCATTCTGGCCAGTGACACAGGGAACCTCTGAGAAATTCTGACCTTTGTTATCTAGAGAATCACTGAGAAGCCGTCTCCCTCCCTTTTTGCTCTACATGTTATCACGTGAAGGTGTAATGGAGCTCCAGTCACCCTGTGGCAGGGCAGGGAAAACCCAGAGAATCTTCAAGAAGCCAACCCAGAACTGTGGCCACTTTGAACCACCTACCTCTAGACTTCTTAAGCAAGACAGTAAAGTAACCTAACTAGTGTTACTTACAACAGAAAGTACCCTACCACACCACACCGCTTGGCCTGGGAAGTCCCTGCAACTTTTCCTCCTACTATCCCCTACTATCTCCAATTTAGAGCTCAAGTACAGTTTCCTTGGGAAGTCTTTGCTTGTCCCCAGACCGTTACACAGTCCCAGACTCTGTTCTCTGCACATCTGCCTCTCCAACTAGACCGTGAGCTTCTCAAAAGCAAACATGTTCACCCTTGGCAGAGGCCCTGGTGTATGCTGGGCATTTATTAAATGCTGAATGAATGAATCAACCAACAAGCAAACAACAAAACAAGGAATCAAAGAAGGAACATGCAGGATGCCTTCCTTGCCTGGGATAAGACTTGACAATTGACAGATGGAACATGGCACCCAGGCAGTCTACACTCTACTAAAGACTTCCTTTAGGTGGCGGTGAGCAAAGGCAGAGACAACGCAATGAACAGGTCCTATTTTATCTGCCCAGAAGTCAGACCTCTCATTGGGAACTGTCCCTGCCCAATCCCCGGCACCTGGGGTGGGAGTGACTATCACAGTGGCACCTGAGCAAAGTACCCACTGCTATGGTGGAAACCCACTCCCTGTCCACTGAGATGGCTTGGCCCTGCTTTGGTCTAGTGTATCAATAACGTTTGCTATAAGGATGGAGGTGACGGAAGAAAAGAGAGACATCCTCCTATGCCCCCTCTCTCTAAAGGAACAGATAAGCCTGAGATGCCAGTGCTTTTTATCACTCCATACTAAGAACAGTCAACATAGAGGGAAAAAGAGAGAACAAGCCCGGCAACCCTATGTGAGCCCCTGGATCAAGCTATGCCTAAAGCTAAACCCTCAGCCTTTTCATTTATGTGACCCAATCAATTTCTATACTGCATAAAGCAATTTTCAAGTGACCAAACCCAACCCAAAGAAAAGAATTCTGACAAATACAGTCAGTAATGATGAAAGCAAGCCGATAACATCCCTTCTATATTCAGGACCTGTGCACTGTCACCTCTCAAACCGGGCTTCTAGAATGGTGTCAGGAAGTACAACTGCCTGGAGGAGGCCAGGCCATGAACAAGTTAGAATGGACAAAATGCCACCCCCCCAAACCACACACCACCACCTTCCCTCCTAAAGGAGGGTACTCTGAGCCTCCTGGATCTCCCTTCTGTTCAGAAAGGAGTGGGGACCTCTGGAAGGCATGAAGTGTTACATTAACACATAGGGAAAAAATGGAGAGAACTTTCATCAAGCAACGTGCTATGGGCTTTATGAACATCGTATAACTTCAGGCCGTTGTAATGATTATAATAACCTTTTTACCTTTGAGCAAACTGAGAATCAGCGAAGTTAAGCAACTTGCTCAAGGTCACACAGCTAGTAACTAGAATTTAAATTCTAGACTTTTTCCACTTTATCACACCGATGGCCAGGGCCTGGGAGATGCAGCGCACCCTCCGCCTCCAACCCCCGACAGCGCCCCAGGACACACAGACCTGGATGGAGCCTTACAAGCGCAAGCCCCTGGAGTCAGAGCAGCCTTGCATACCCAGTTTTTTGGAAGCCCCAGGTAACTAACCCAGGTGTATGTCGGACACTCAACACCAGCAACAAAAGTAAAGCGCCGGGCAGAGGGAGCAGCTGCACCTGAGCCGGCCCCTGGGAAGCGCCGCAGAGGGAAAGGCGGGAGCTCGCTCGGGTCTCCCCCGCTGGCCTGAGCCCCCCGCGCTGCTCCGCGCTCTCCGCAGCAGTGGGACCCCCAGCCTCCCCTCTCCCCACCAGCGCCGCGGACAGAGCGCCTCCGCGCCGCCCAGAGACCCACGGAGCCCCAGCCCTGTCCCCGCGCCCGCCCCCGCCCCCAGCTCCAGCCCGGGGCAGAGGGTCGCAGCTGTTCGCCCCCAGGCAGCTACGGGACCCCGACCCCTCCGCTGTGCCGCGACCCCGGCGCGCTCGCTCCCCCGACGCGCCAGGCAGGGGAGCCCCGCACTGCCCGCCGCAGCCGCTCGGCCCCGCAGGACCCGGGCGCGGAGCCCGCCGTCCCCCGCCGTCCCCCGCCGACCGCCGCCCCCCGCCCGCTGTGCCCGCCCGGCTCACCAGCTCCGCCGCGCTCGCCGGGCCTGTTCGCGCGTCCGGCCGGCTCCCTGCTCCCGGTCCCGGTCCCAGCTAGCAGCTCACTGGCGGCTGGCTGGCGTTGGTGCGGCCCCTCCCCGCCCCGAGCCACCTGGGATGCCCGGGAAGGGGCGTGACAGGGCCAAGTTAGGTGGGCCCCGCCCGCAGCGAGCAGCCCGGGCCTCGGGCTCTTCGGGAATTCTCCGCGGGGTGGAAGGGAGGCTCCGGCGGCCGCTTAACAGGAGACACCTGGGACGGTTAGTCCTTGGCAAGCGGCGGGAAGCCAGGGCCCGGCCTGTTTCCACACAGCCTGGCCCGCTGGGGAAGTGGATCGCAGAGCGTGGGAGTCGAACCCCGCTGAGCAGGAAGAGGGGAGGCCAGCCCCTTTCGTTGTGGGCTGTAGAAACCGAGAACCGAGACCCTCAGGGTGAAAATGATGGGGTCAGGGGCAAGTTAGTTCAGAACTGGAAGAGCTCAGAAAGGCCTTTTCCGACCATTCCACCCTCCCCCATCCCCACTTCACACACCCCTCACATGATTCTCCCCCTTTTTAAAATAATGGCTTTAAACTATAAATAAGGTCATTTCAGATAGTGATGTCCTCCCCACTTCTAGACTGTAAGCCCCAGGCGGGGCAGGAACCTCTCCTGTCCATGTTCAATCACCGGAGGTGAACAGAGCCAGGACAGTTAATACCTGATGAACAAATGAGGTGTGACCTAGTCCTTTGAGTCCAGCCTCCTGCTGGACCCCCCAGGCCAGAGTCTGCTCCAGCAAAACTTTGTCAAAGAGCCTAGAGTCAGGGTGCCTGGCTTCCAGGCCACCCCTCCTCTCTGTACTGCTTACTTCCCCTCCGAATGGCAGGCAAGAAGCTGGCTTGTAGGAGGTCTACTCATCCAGGGCACCTTTGGAAGCTGTGTAGCGAATCTTTAACTTCTTAAGATGTCACAGGCAGAGGAACTCCGATGTATAATGCTGTCCTGCCAGGCTTGCATTGCACAGACAGAGCCCAGACTTTGGGTGACTGACCCAACATCCCACAGCTGATAGCAGAGCTGAGTCTGGGGCCCTGGAGGGCTGCTGGGACCTATGGCTGGGAAGTTTTCAACTTCTGCAGAAATGGGGCTTGGGTTTGGTCTGAGTTCTCTAGTCCATGGCCTTTCCAGGCCTCTCAGAGGTCAGGTGTGACCTGAGCCATTAGCATTTACTGAGGCCCTGACCCTTTCAAAAACAAAGATGTGTCAGAATAGGATAGGAAGAATGTGGAATATTTTTTAAAGTGTTCCATTGAACAAATGAATGGTCTTAACACACACACACGCACAGATGATGTGTGATGCTGCTACTCACATGTTAATTTCAAGACTCATTAAAGAAATCCATTCCAAGCCCAGTACAGGAAACACTGTACAACTTTAAAGTTGCATGGAGACCATTCCTTCCTGGAACTATTTCAGTACATTCCAGTGACTGCACATTGAACCTCAGAAGCCACACCTGGAGGCTGTCTGTTAAGGTGAAGTCACGGCCAAGTGGCCGGCCCACCCCTCCCCCCAACAATAGGCTCAACACTCTCAAGGCCTGGACCCCATTCCCCTTCATCAGTGAGTCCTGCACAGATGGGTGCTTAAGATGTGGTGTTGCCTGGCTGACCACGTCACACTGGGCAAGGCCAACCTGGAAAAAAATCACAGAGGTTGCCCCACCTAGGTGTGCCCTCCTCCAGCTGCACTCCGTCTATGGTGGTGTGGAGGCTGGTGTCCGGGGTGGAGCTGTGAAGAAGCCTGCCCTTGGGACAGCTTCTTGCACCAGCAGGTGAGGCTGAGCTCAGGAGCCCCTCTGGGTCTCACCCACGTGGGACCATTGGTTGTTCAACGGTGTTTACTCCCACCCAGCCCTTCTTGTGTGTCGGTTCAGTCTCTCTCTCTCTCTCTCCTATCGGGGGAGGAGAGCTTGTCCCAGGAAGCACTTCAGGGAGTGGGGAAGTAGGACAGGGAAGGGAGCAAACCCCTTAGGAGAACACAAATGAGCAGGTTACCTATGGACAACTGAGGCTTAATCCCCCTGGGGCCGTGTGAGAAACCTCAGCAACATCTCCTTGAGGGGTGAGGAAGCTGAGGCATTTATCCACCGATCCCTGGTACAGACATGCAGCCCCTCTGGGCTGCCCTGTGCATTGACTGAAAAACTCGTGCTCCTTCCAGAGAGAGCTGCCTGGTGCTTCGTTGTGCAGGAATTGTCTGCATGTGACCTCTGGGCGTGGAACAGCATTTCATTACTTTTAACGTTAAATGTCATGGTTTCTCCCTCCATCTATCACAAATAGTTTTATTCTTCTCTCCCTCCTGCTTCCCCTCCCGGGATTTCTCCAAGAACTTCAACAGTGTTCACTCTGCCCAGGAATCTAGAACGAATTTGATCATCTCCTCTTGACAGAAATCCAGGCAACCTCAGTCCACAAACAGTCCTCTTATTTTGGGAGTAGTTGTCACCGCCTTTATGCTGTTGAATCACTGACGATCAGGCCACCCGGCGCCATGCCAGCCATTGCTGGAAGCTCCACAGTGATGTGTCAATGGGCACGACACTGAAGTCCCATAACCTGGGCCTGGGGTGATATGTGTCCACTAGAGAAGGGAGTTTTGGTGATCTAGGTCCTGGGTTAGAGACGAGAAGTCTTCAGCTGTTTTGCTCATTTAATGTCATTCTGAGCTTCCCCAGAACTGGGTTCCTAAAGTTACCAGCTCTTCTGGGTTTTAAGTACACACATTCCCCCAGGCATTCCTATGGTGCCACAGCAGGTAGATGGGTCTGAGGAGTTTCCAGTCTTGGCTACACACTACAGCTAGAATGAGTCGTCCTTCCCCCACCTCCATATTTCAGCCCTTGAGGTCAGAGGTGACCTTTTTTTTTTCATTCCAAAGGCTGGACATTCTTTTCCTGCCCCAGCGTGAATGACATGATTGTAAAGCTAAGCCTCCATCTTCTCACAGGGCTCTACAGCTCCAAGAGATGCACCGAAGAAGAGGTAGGACTTAAGTAAACTCCTACCCAAGACTAACTCTTTCTGACCCTTCTGCATGGAACACTTTCCGTTTACTCAGTCAAGTTCCAAGACTATGAGAGAGCCAAGGAGTTAAGGGTGAGGGTGAGGATGTGGTAGTAAATGAGGATAGAGACGTATGAATTGAGATAACCCCTTTGGAGATTAAATAAAGAGAAAGTTGGAAAGAAAGCTGCAAAGACAGAAGAAAAGGCAGAGACACAGAAGAAAAGAACAAAAAGAGGAAGTACATCTCCTTTTGTAAATCTTTACTGTAATGAGAAAAACGGCTTATATTGACAAAGGAAATACATGAATCAGTGCCAAGTACTGTGGCTGCAGACAGCCATGCAGGGAAGTGCTCAGTGATCATAGGTACATCATGGGCCACAGGAAGTGTATTACCATTGCTACTGTTGAGAAATCTAGCTGTATCATTTTTGGAGGCAAAATCTAGATGTTGTCCTTTAAGATTTCTGCTACCGCAATGACTATATATTGAATATACTGCCAATTCACCATATTTTTTTCTTTTTAAAGTATATGTTTGTATACCAATTTCCTCTTCCTTGAACTGAGATACAATTTATCCACTCCTGTTTTCCATTGAAGTAACTGGAAAAGGTGATAGTACATGCAGCCATACGAAGTAGCAGCCAAGAGAAGAGGATTGAACCAGAAACTTCCAGTGCTGCAGCTAGTGCCAACTGTGATATCCCTGTTTTATTTGTCGCCCTAGAGTGAATTGTTACAACATGCCAAGAAATGCTATGCTCAGTTTAGTGTTGGTAGACGCTGTTATGAACCGAATGTTCCTCTTGCCCCCCCCATTCATATGTTGAGCTATCAACCCCCAATGTGATGGTATTAGAAGGTGGGGACTTTGGGAGGTGATTAGATCATGAGGGTGGAGTCCTCATGAAAGGAATTAGTGCCCTTATAAAAGGGACTCCAGAGAACTCTCTTGCTCTCTTTCTGCCATGTAAGGATACAGCGAGAAGTTGGCAGCCTGTAAGCCAGAAGAGGGCCATCACCATACTGGCACCCTTATCTCAGATTTCCAGGCTTCAGAACTGTGAGAAATAAATTTCTGTTGTTCATACACTGCCCAGTCTCTTGCATTTTGTTGTATATAGCAGCCCGAACTAACTCAGACAGAGACCAACTATCAAATGTCTCAATATTTCTATGAATGCTGCAGGAACTTCTACAACCTTTTGGTCTAGTCAACTCCTTGGCACATTATGGCAAGCCAGTAAATTCTCTTCCTTTTCTTTGTCCTAGAAACATTAAGACTCTCTTTTTCAGGGCACTGCTATTCAAAACTTAATTTTAAGAGTGGGTCTGATCATTTTTCTTACTCATGTCATTATGTTAACTCTTACTTTTCATGAGAAACAGATGGAGAAAATAAACTATTATCCTCTCTTAGATTCTGGATTCAAGAGGTTACAGCTTTTATTTCCTTACCAGACTACATTATTTGTCCTCTTTTGACTGTCTACATCCATTCACTCAACAAATCCTTCTTGAGTACCTACTATATGTCAGACACTGAGGGTGTAACAACTCAACCAACACTGAGGGTGTTGGTCTTTGTAACAACAGGTCCCACCCTAAGAGCAGCAGGAAAGACCAAAAAAGAATACAGGTACCAAAATACAAATTTCCAAAAAGTCAGAGTACATGGAAGGGGCACCTATCATATTATAAATGTGACTGGCTTCACCTTTAGAGGGTCCTTTTCAACGAATGTGTAACGAAGATGTTTTAAAATTTGAAGCCATGCTGTAGTTTGCTTGTTTAGCTTGCAAGCATGAAGGAGTCTGGGCTGCTTGCTTAAGGAGCTATGCTGGACCACTTGAGTTCAAGTTCTAACATACACGCTCCTCTTTAATATTACTTCAGCTGGCCCATAACATGAAGAGAACAGAAAGTTTCTTCAGACTACATTTATAAACTACATTTGAGTGTGATAATCTCATTTCAAAAGGGCCTCTGGGTACATGTTGCTGCTTTGTTCCTGAACAAACTCAGATGCATGCCAATTGATTAAAATAGTTCTATGACTAATTTCCCCTTTAAATTGAAAACAAAATCTCCATCTGTACATTTATTAAATTTATTATGTTGACTTGGTTTAGGGATAGTTGAGGAACTTCAAAGCTAGATATATGACATGCATTTAAAAAAAAAATCTTTGGGCAGATTTGATATTGCCATTGAGGTAGAGTTCATCATCAGCTTGCCCAAGCCTGTGTCAGAGACCTTCAGAAGAATGGCTCATAGTTTTCACAAATCATTTTGCTGCCAGAATGCTTTTGAGCTGGAAGGAGCTAAATATTCGGGTCCACAGCTTTAGAACTAAGTTCTCACCCTCTAAGGGACCTTCAAAACTTGTTCTACCACCCTGTTTCATCCCTGTTTATTTCTGATCCTTCCAAAAGTCTGACTCTCTTTCCCAAGTATCTGTCATCACCTGGACTCTTTTCTACATACTGCTTGATACATCTCCTAATTTCTCTCTTCTCTCCAAAGTCCTTCCTCTGTACCTAGTTTACCTTTGGGTTTGTAAAATTTCTCACCTTCCCAAGCCCTATTATCAATCTTATACCCTAGCGTCTTAATCCCTCAATCTCCTTAACCACAAACTCCTCTCATATTCATATCCTAAATGTTTGCTGTTTTTTTTTTTTACTAGAAACTGTACCAAATTAAAATTCTCAGTTTTAAACATCCTATCCTTTGATCACTCCCAACTCTACACAGGCTCACTGATGCTTCTACCCTCACTGCCACAGATCTTCAAACTCATCATGACCTTCACTTAAGTGATCCCAACACTTTCTCACAAGTTCCTTTGTGTCTTTACTTTGCTCTCTATCCATCTTTTCGTTCATCACTATACTGTGTAACAAGTGCACTCAAATCTGTGCCCTCTCTCTACCTCTGTCACACCTGTCTGCAAAACTTCCTATTATCTTCATCCATGTCATCTCATCTTGGGAGAAAATCACAAAAACAGTCTTCATATAACAAACCCTGCTCATTTCCCTAATAAAGAAACTTTCCTACTTTTGAACATAACAGCTTACTACCATTTTCTGTCTCCTTAAGCCTCTCTTACTTTCCAGTTGACAACATGCTTCATATTTCACTGAGAAATCAAAAGCTGTTGAACGGAGTTCTGAAATCTCCTCACGATAGAATCTAAAAGTTGATCTTCATCTGAACCTGTCTTCTTCCTCCCCTTCATTGTGGATTTGTTAACAGTAAATCTCTCATCTTTTTCACTAGGTCCCATTTCCCTTCTCTTCTGCACCTTCCATCTCTCTTTCTATACTATAAAATTTTTGAAAAATCTAGAACTAAAAAATACAATAACTGAAATGAAAAATTCACTGGGTGGATTTAATAGCAGATTGAAGATGGTAGAATAGAGAGTCAGTGAACTTGAAGATCAATAAAAAAATATCCAATCTGGAGAACATAGAGAAAAAAGATTGAGGAGAGGTGAACATAGCCTTGGGGGCCTATCAAATGGTCTTGTATATGTGTAATTGGAGTCTAAGAAAAAGAAGAGTATGTGGCAGACAAATATTTGAAGAAATACTGGCCTAACTTTCCCAAATTGATTTAAAAAAATCAACTTAGATATTCAAGAAACTCAGTGATCCCCAAGCAGTATAAACACAAAAAAACCACACCTAGGCACATCATGGTCAAACTGCTGAAATCCAAAGATAAAGGAATAATCCTGAAAGCAGCCAGAGAAAGATGCCACATTACAGAGGAGAATGATGCTACAAATGATGGCTGGACTTCCTATCAAAAACAATGGAAACCAAAAGACAATGACAAAAAACAAGGCAACGAAGACCAAATGACACCTTGAAAGTGAGAGAAAAAGCAAATGTCTCTGCGCTGTATTTTCTATATACTGAATTTTTTTTAAAAATGAGGGTGGAATAAAGACATTTTCAGATAAATGAAGGGTAACAGAATATTTAGCCAGCAGAATTATATTGTAAGAGAAACTAAATGCTTCAGGTTGGAGAGAAATGAAACCATGAGGAAATTTGGATCTATAGAAAGGGAATGAGAACTACAAAACATGGTAAATGTGTAAATATAAATGAATATGGTTTTTCCCTTCTAAGGACATCTGACTCTTTAAAACAAAAATGATAACATTTTAAGGTGGAGTTTATGATGAATGTAGAAGGAAAAGATGGGACGACAATGGCACAAAAGAATAGGGGACAGGGGCTTCCCTGGTGGCGCAGTGGTTGAGAGTCCGCCTGCCGATGCAGGGGATGCGGGTTCGTGCCCCGGTCCGGGAAGATCCCACGTGCCGCGGAGCGGCTGGGCCCGTGAGCCATGGCCACTGGGCCTGCGCGTCCGGAGCCTGTGCTCCGCAGCGGGAGAGCCCACAACAGTGAGAGGCCCACGTACTGCAAAAAAAAAAAAAAAAGAATAGGGGGCAGGCAAAACAAAAGTATAGCATTACAAAGTTTTACATTTGTGAGTGGGAAGTAGGAAGTGTGAAGTAGGAAATACAAGGAAAAATTGAAGTTTGAGAGGTGAAATGTGAAATGATACAATACTAATTCTAATGAAAATGAAGATTGACAAGCCATGTTGTAAGCTGTCTCCTAGATGGTTGGATCTGTTTCCAAAGCTTTGAAAGTCATCTCTATGTTGGTACATCCCAAATTTCTAACTCTACTTCAGATCTCTCCTGTAGAATCTAGAATCATATTTCCAGTTGTGTATTTGACCTAGTATATGGCTCAATGGCATTTCAAACATCAACAAACCAAAATAGAATTTTTTTTTTTTTAATACTTCTTTCTTTCGGCTGCGCCAGGTCTTAGTTGTGGCACATGGGATCTCTGTTGCGGCATGCGGGATCTTTTACTTGCAGCATGTGGGCTTCTTAGTTTTGGCATGCATGCGGGATCTAGTTCTCTGACCAGGGATCGAACCCGGGCCCCCTGCATTGGGAGCGCAGAGTTTTACCCACTGGGCCACAAGGGAAGTCCCAGAAATGGAATTCTTGATTTACTCCCTTTCCTCCAATCCACTCCTTCCTTCTTCAGTCTTTTCTATCTCAGTAAATGATACCACCATCCACCCAGCTCCAACCAGGAAGGTGGGGTCATTGTGGTTTCCTCACATCAGTAAGCCTTGTTTCTACTTCTAAAATATATTTCCACCACCACACCAATCTAGGGCAATCCACATCTAAGCTTCTCCCTAGTCACCCCACTTCTGGTCAAGCACTCATAGTGCGAATGATCTTTTAAAATTGTCAACCGAGGCTTAACACACCTTTGCTTAAATCACTTCAGTGACTCCCCGTGACCCCAGGAATAAAATCCATGCTTCTACCACAGCCTGAATGGCCCCTGCTTCCCTCTCCTGTTACTTACTGCACTCCAGCCACTCTGCCCTGCTTCTGTTTCTCACTCCCAGGGCTGGGGCCAATGTCAGGTGAATAACTCACAAAACATAAAAAATTTAAAGATAGGATCATTACCAGTGTTATGCCCAGCTATACTGGAGCTTGAGGCAAAAAGAAAAGTCAATGATACTGAACATGCCTATATTTAAAAGACTGGTATTTTGTTCATCACAGATGGGTCTTTGCATTAATTTTGATTTTGAAAATATTGCATTAAAGCATTATTTTTCTGAGTTTTTTGGCACCCCCTTGAACTCTGCCACCTAGATGAATGCCTCCTCCTAATTCCTACCCTGCTCAAACCAGCAGGGTCATTCCTGCTTCATGATCTTTGCTCATTCTTTTCCCTTCGCATGGAATCTACCATCCACCAGATCACTGCACGGATGGTTCCTTCTTTTCCTTATGTCTCGGCCTAAATGACACTTCCTTAGGGAAGGTGATCATCCTATCTTAATCCCACCTGGTACCTCTTTATTCTTGGATAGCACTCTTTTTTTTCTTTTAAGGGGTTTTCACAGCAATAATCATTTGGTTTCCTTATCTGTTCACCTGTCTATTATCTGTCTTTCCTACTTATATACACTCCCTATGAGGTAAGGGGTCTAGCATTACGCTCAGATCATAGAAGCCATTCAACACACCCTTTTAAATACACACTTTTAGGGCTTCCCTGGTGGCGCAGTGGTTGAGAGTCCACCTGCGAACACGGGTTCGTGCCCCGGTCCGGGAAGATCCCACATGCTGCGGAGCGGCTGGGCCCGTGAGCCATGGCCGCTGAGCCTGCACGTCCGGAGCCTGTGCTCCGCAACGGGAGAGGCCACAACAGTGAGAGGCCCGCGTACCGCAAAAACAAACAAACAAAAAACACATTTTTAAGGTAAATTAATGAATAGGCTGAACCTGTATTGAATAATGTTCTACCCTTCCCTTCCTGGCCGTTGCTTTTTCCTCTATTGTGATCTCCCTGTGTAGCCTATAAAAGAATGAGATCTTCACAAAACAAATACCCTTGGAGTTTTCTCTAAAAACAAAACAAAACAAAACACAAAAAAGTTACATGGAAACCAAGCCAAAATACAATAGTTGGGGGAAGATGGGTGATGATCCTCTTAGGTCTGCCTCCGATTTTTATTGGTTCAGGATTTATGAATTAGTAATTATTTCCATGATTGCACAAAGGCTTATAGTTAGAACTGCTGAATCCAATTAACTGCTGAGGCTATTCGATATATTCAGTGATTTTTTTTTTTTAAGTTAACCATAGGAAGGAACTCTTATTAAAATTTCAATATATAGAACCTGGCTTCTAGGTTTTCCCTTTATGTTTCTAAGATAATAAATCTACCAGTGGTTCATTCATTCATTCATTATTGAATGCCTACTGTATTGCAGGCAGTGCTCTCAGGGCTGGGCCAACAGCAATGAATAAGTCAAAGCCTTTGCTTTATGGAATTTATCTTCTGGCGCAGGGAGACCCTGAGCAATCCAGGAAGAGATACTGCTAGGAAGGAAACTACAGCAACACAGGGAAATGAAGAGTGATGGAATGGGCGTGAGTGATCGAGGGGAAGAACTTTAGGGACAGGGGTCAGCAAAGGCCTCTTTGAGGATGTGCCATTTGTGCAGAGGCCATTGAGGTATTTTGCCTTGAAGGCTTTGTCTTATATTTTATTCCAGTTAGTCATGGGTTGGATTCTCTGGCAGAAGACGCTGAAACAGACTTTGGGATGCATGATGTTAATTAGGGATCAACACCCGTGGAAAGAAGGGAGGGGGGAACAGGATTGGACAGAGGAGGCTACTGAAGTGTCATGCCTTGCCTAACCTGTGTCATTGCACAGGCCTTCTTAAAACAGCATTTCCTTCCTATAGCTTTATTCATCTAAAAGTTCAAATAATCAATACACTGTTAAGTGAATCACTGAATAAATATTTAATAAGTGTCAACTAAGTACTCAGCACTCTGGTAGGACTGAAGAGGAAGGAGAAACACATGTCCTGCCCTCCTGTCCGGAGTGACAGACATGCACGTGAATAATTTCAAATTAATGTGGAAATTGTATTTAAAAGGGGCTCTTGCAGTGCACCAGAAGGCACCGTTAAATGATTCACCTGGGAGTACATTTTACAGCTAACCAACCCGGCAGGCTCATTGGTATGCAGGCTTCCTCAAAAATCAAGTATTCTACTGGAACACTATTAAAGTTATATTTTGTAAGAGGCAGAAAGTTGATAAACCCTGCCCTCAGAATCTCCCAGATCTAGAACATCTCTTCCACACTTTATCATTCAGGACTCTGGGGCTTCAGATTAGTTTAGTTTGGGGAACATTTGAACAGATAATGAATAAATAAAACTTTCAGGTTAGAGACTAGGTCCTGTATTATTTTTCCACTTAAGCTCTCATAGTTACAGCTGCACACAATGCATAGATACATAATTTCCCTACCCTAAGACATGTCTCTGGAGCAATACGCAGATGCTTGGAAGGTATTTATATGTTGCAACACAGTGTACATAATCTATTCGTATTCAACTAATGTCTAAAAGGTCTGTTAAACAGGACCAGAGGCAGCTCTTTCCAACTTAAAATAAATCTAGAAATTCTAAAGAAATGAAGAAGGTGAAATAAGTTGAGTAAAAATAAACCTACTGAAGGGAACTGCATAAATTTGCATTTAGAAAAATCTAGAAGCTTTATTTTAGAAAGAGAATATATCAGCAATACAATACAATTATTGTGACTATTAGTTTTCTGTGCATTTATTTTTCTTTATGCAAATAAATACTCATTGAAGAGTTCTAGGAATACTTGAAAAATAAAAATGTAAGTACTACTCCTAACTTACACCCAGAGTAACTACTCCTGTCTTACAATATTACTTCTATGTATATTTTTCCATTTAATTTTTAAAAGTTGAGCATCTTTTTAAGTCAATACATAACGTAGAGGTGAAAAGAGAACTCAAGTTCTAGAACAGAAGTGTCACAAAAAAGCAGAGAAACTATTTCAGCACTGTGAGTTTGAAGGGCGACTTGGCTGCGAAGGTCTTATATTAAATTTTGGCACTGCTGGCTCAAGCCACCCCAGCCTGTTTCAGTCATTAATCCTACAGAGGAGACTTGATTTCCACCCCGGAGAAGACAGTGTGAACTCGTGTATTGAGAACAACTGGACTTATTTAGGGGGTTTTGTTTTCAATACAAGAGTGTGGAGACAGTTCAGGAACAAAAACCTCATTATTGGAGTTGCTTTATTTTCTAATCCCTTCCTCCTCAGGGGCCTTCCTGAGCTAGGCATGCCTTTACTGAGAACCCCGTTGAGCTAACCACTGCCTGGGAAGCTTGAGGCAGATCATCCACAGTTTGATGAAATTTGTCCTCAGCCTAAAATAATACTCCCGTTTGCCAAGCAATACACAATTGTAGGCTAGATAAATGGGGCATGTTTAAAAGCACACATGCAGAACATGTTTCTGTGGCTTTTTGAGACCATTGTTGAAGAAGAAAAATTTTACCTCCAAGTCTGTTTGTCAACCTTCTAATATGCTTGGACAGGATCCGAAGACTGCATTTTACTTCTGCGCCTTTCCTAAGATGACATGTTTTGATATGAGAGCTTTGCACACAGAACTGCAATGCACAGACGTGGTGACATCAGGGTTCAATCTGAGACTTAGCAGGAGACTGTGACAAGTTCACTTTGCAAGGTGCCGGATGAAGTTCCTTTTGTCAGACAGGTACAAAACTGCTTCGTCTTTCCTCATTGGAAATGATTTAAGTCCAAAAATGACTTTTCCTGGAAAGCACTTTTCTAATATCTTGCCTATGTCATCACTTCTTTTTTTGTTGAATGAAAAAAGTCTGCCATAGAGGGGAATCACTAAAATGTCAGAATTGCCCTTGTTCATTACATGGGGGAATAGAATGTTTTTTAATGTTTAAGTTGATAGTTTTGAGTTTGTTTTTGAACAATTCAATGTGGACCAAAACAATAATGAAATACTAAAGATCTGGTTAAAAATAGACTAGATTGATTAGAGTACATACACTATCATTTGAGAAGAATATTCATAAGAGTACCAATCCTCCTTGATAAATTGTCACAGGAGCCAAAGTCTAAAATATAGTTGGGTCTCTATTTCTTGGGCACATTATACATTCATGGAAAGGGAGGTGCTTCCCTAACACATTCTAAAAACTGAGTAGAACCTATCACTTTAGAATAATGGGGCTATAATTATGCTAAAACCCAGAACCTTGTCTGATTTCCATTGGTTTCTACTTAATTATGGGTTTTCAATATGGGTTTTCAATATGGGTACAAATCCTCCTTGATAAATTGTCACAGGAGCCAAAGTCTAAAATATAGTTGGGTCTCTATTTCTTGGGCATATTATACATTCATGGAAAGGGAAGTGCTTCCCCAACACATTCTAAAAACTGAGTAGAACCTCTCACTTTAGAATAATGGGGTTATAATTATGGTAAAACCCAGAACCTTGTCTGATTTCCATTGGTTTCTACTTAATTATGGGTTTTCAATATTTCACAAGCTGAGAGCATCAGCAGTTGACATGTAGGTTAATTTCCTGTCCCCAGGGATGTTGGAAAGATAATTCTGGAAGAGGGGAGGTTGGGTCTGATTCTCCCTGAGTGACCCGCATGATCCCCTGAAACATGACATACAAGCACATACGTCCTACAACCATGTTCATAAGCCCATTTGTTGCAGCAGCTTAAGTCAGGCATCAGACTTAGGCAAACGTAAAAAAAATTTCTTTACCCCACTCTTCACTGTCAGTTATTCCAGATAGAAATCAAGATTTAATCATAGAAATATAATAAGGATTTAAAAGTATTTTTTCATGCTGAGTGTCAAAGCCTTGGTTTTTGGACCTTAGCCATCATACTCTATATAAAGTCAAAATCTGACAGGTGAGTATTTACCCTTTGGTTGTGAACATACTGAACTTGAACTAAGTCAGCACCGTCAGCATTTACAGTTTTTGAGGCATGTTACATGTGTGTTCCCACCATAAGAAACAAAGCCTTGGAACAGAATATTAGTTTTGTGTTTTCTGATGAGTCAGATACCATCAAAAAAGGATGACAAAGGTTTTGATTGCACATCTGTTTGACTGCTTGCCAACCTTCTGAATAACCTTTCAGGACTTTGAGGCATTTTTGTTTAAAGGTACATCAAATGATTTTTTAAATGGCATGGTTAGAGATTGTATAAGAGGCAATACTTCACTGTTATGACTTGGAGAATGAAGCTAGAATAAAGTCTCAAGGTATTTATTCTAGAATTCTCAACTTTGAGAGTATAAATGCCATTCAACCCGACACTCAGACTGAAATATATCTCCCGGCATCAGCATCCTTGCCGCAGGTAGATGTTCCTGCTTTGAGCTGTGGAACGCCCACTCACTGAAAGACCGACTGTGAGCTCATCCCAAGCGTAGGGCACTGCTCTATGCACTTTGAGAATACTAACTCAAATGGGACGATAGAAAGGTTTTTGTCTGATAATGGGGTTTGTGAGGATTTAAGTCTGGAGGAAAGACGGTTACTAGCATGACAGCTCTACCTCCTTCTGCAGCTGTGTTCTCAGAAAAGCAGGTCTCCTCCATTTAGAGGAAATTTAGTTTTATTGTCATGGACCTGGATTGATGGTAGATACAGTTTGTTGCCTACTCAACAGCTAACCCACCTTCTTCCTTATTAACCGAAGCCTGTATGGGCATCAGTGTGCTCAGGGAAGGGGAGCCCCTTCCAAACTCCCTGGGCTTCTGGGAAATGCTTTTGTCTCTAATAAGTAAGGTGAGCACATATCTCACTTTTCTGAGATAGTGCTGGTTTATGTGTATTGTCCTGGTAAAATTACTAATAATACTTTCTTTCACTTGAAAAATATTCTAATTCAAGTGATAAACTCTATGGTTTTCCTGTGAATATGAGAGAAATCACTGCTCTACCTTCCGTTCTGTCTCTGGCAATGTAAAATGAGAGCATGATGCTTGGGGCTGAGGCAGCCATTTTATGCCTAGGAGGATAAGAGCCAAGAGAGAATCAGAGAATCAGATCCAGAACCAATTGAGTCTGGAACTGTAGTGTCTCTGGATTTGATAGTAAAAGTGAAGGTTTGTTTTTCTTAAGACACATAGGGGAGCATTCTGTTACTTGCAAGGAAGGGTATGGAGGAAGGGAGAAACAGGGATGAGGACTTTCCATGGAAAGGATTTTGAATCGCTCTGGGTGAGATTTCTGAGTTATATTTAGTATTATTTTCTCCATCCCTCTTTAGAAATTCTGGAAATTACATTTGTAATTTGAGAGGCAATGGTAGAAAATAGAAGAATCACGGTCCCCTGCTCAATGAAGAAGTTTGGAAATTGAAAAGGAGTAACATTTTCTCACACCCTATGGTGGACCCCTCTTGGGACCAGTGGAAATTGGTGGCAATATGTCTAGGGATAAAGGTTCTCACTTGACACAATTGAACCACCACCACCCCTGCCCCAGTTATCACCCCCTAGCTCTGGGGACTTGACAATTTGACTTTTACATCACCAAATTAGCTATGTTCAGAATTTACATTTTCTTTGTAGATATTCTTCAGAGGAAGACATTTGGTTGAAAAACTATGAAAACTGCTATTAATTATTTTAAAAATGTATAGAATAGAGAGAACATATTTCCATTTACTTATTTAAAATCACTTTAGGAAAATGATGACTGAAACAGAAAAATTCCATATGGCTTTGATTGAAAAATGACTCATTATCTAGCTAACCTATGTTCATGCAAATCAAACTAAAACCCATTTAAAAAGACTGTTCTTGTATTAATACCAAATGCAAAATTGTTCAGGCATCCTCCAGTATATAGATCGATAAATGTCTATTACACCTTAGAAAGCAAAGCTACTGACTCCCAAGGAAGAAGCATACAGGGAGAGGACTAACAGGTATAGAGTCTCTAGCACTATGCCCAGCATGTAGTTCAGTGGGGCATTTCCTTTCTTACTCTCCTCTTCACTGTGTTATTAGATAATGATGTAGTTCTGACGGGTTTCGGCTTAGTGAGAGCTGGATACTCATAGGATAGTTTTCTTTGCTTTAGACAATGCAATCTTCTTAATTTTGACTCTTAAAGAGAACAAGGTTCTTTTAATTTCTGCTTCTCTGGAAGTCCACAGAAGATGCTGCACTTATGGTCAGTTGAAGAGTAGTGGGTCAGTCCTTAGGTATTGATTTGTCTGAATGAGTTCAACATCCTTAAACATCTGTAGTGATCTGCAGGAACTAAAGAATTAGTCTTCCCAGCGCAATTTCCTATCTCCCCTATGTTGGGTCCATCTTGGGCTTACCTCTGTGGCAGGACAGACGTTGTAGTTGACAGCCCACTCCATGTAAGACTACATAGAGTGAAGAGACTGTCTAACCCTTGACACTTCACTAACAGTACATAAAAGTGTTCATTTCCCTGTACACTTGTAAAAAAAATGGATATTGCTTTTTTGCATCTAAATGGCAAAGATTCTAAAAAACTAATCTCTCATCAATGTTTTAGTTACCTCTTCAGTTACTGCAGAGGGTGTATTTTTGTATTTCTTTTCATTTTTTTGAATTGCCTGTTCTGTCTTCTCACTTTCTACCAGAGTATATTTTCTTTTTAGTTTGAATTTCTTTGCATAAGCAAAATTTTGTATGTGTTCATAAGACTGTGGTCCTAAGCTGGGCTTAGGCTTGGGGGAGTAATGTCAGCATCACCCCACACCTGGGGAAAGGGGAAAAGGAAGCCCAGATATTAATATTTTGAAAAAGGAAGATATTCTGATACCCCCAGCAAATTAATTAATTAGCTAGTAGTGAATCAATTCACCCATTTGTTATTCCACCAATATGTATTGAGCACCTACCACTCTAGGCACTGTTCTGGGAGCTAGAGGACAGCTGCAGTGAGATGACACATCGCCTGCAGCCTACACTGCAGTGGAGAAAGTACATGCAACCCGCAAATATCCAAGTGATAGGTGCTATGTCCAGTATAGATGAGCACCACGAAGAAAAATACAGCAGAGAAAGAGGATACAGTGGGACAGCGGTGGGGATAGTTTAGAGACTATGCCCTTAGCCTCACCATGAACATTATCTTTGCCTTTTGGACAAAGGATAAAGAATTGTCATTCCCTCTTTCCTTCCCTCCTTCCCTCCACCCTTTGCAACTGCAGTTAGGACAGATACATCAGACTCAGTGAGGAGAGCTGGGGTTACTTTTTCTCTTTCTTCATGGAAAAGCTTAAGCCTGATAAGTATTTTATTATCACTTCCAAGGAGATAGTTCAACCCTGTTGAAATTGGCTTATACTTGCATTGAACAAATATCTTTCCGCTGTCATCAGCCTTCTTTCTTCGTTGCTCAGTTCCCAAAGGTGCCTGAGATTTGCACTGAGTAGGATGTTATCTCAGAGCTTTTGCATTAACATACTCAGCAAACGAGACTTTTCTTGGCCTGGCTCATCTCCGTTTTTTTTTTTTTTTTTTGCAGTACGTGGGCCTCTCACTGTTGTGGCCTCTCCCGTTGCAGAGCATAGGCTCCGGACGCTCAGGCTCAGCGGCCATGGCTCACGGGCCCAGCCGCTCCGCGGCATGTGGGATCTTCCCAGACCGGGGCACGAACCCATGTCCCCTGCATCGGCAGGTGGACTCTCAACCACTGCGCCACCAGGGAAGTCCTTGCAGCTCATCTTAAACTCAGGTTTTTAAAATTTGCTCTTCCTCATTTGAGCCTGTTTTCAAGGAGCAATCTTAGACCGATACTTTCATAGTGACCCTCACTTATCTTACCTGTGAAGTTCAAAGCTGCCAGTGCAGCGGGCTCTGTTCATCTGTATTTATATACATTAGCATAATGTCCTCCTTGACCATGTGGTTCCTCACTTTTTCTCTGGAAGTTTAAGCACTACTTTCTTGAGATTGCTGGAGAGTGGATCTAGGCATTTGTCATAGTACTTTAATATCAAAGTACAATCCATACTATTAACATTAAAAATGTGGGCTTCCCTGGTGGCGCAATGGTTGAGAGTCTGCCTGCCAGTGCAGGGGATGCGGGTTCGTGCCCCGGTCTGGGAGGATCCCACATGCTGCAGAGTGGCTGGGCCCATGAGCCATGGCCACTGAGCCTGTGCGTCCGGAGCCTGTGCTCCGCGGCGGGAGAGGCCACAACAGTGAGAGGCCCACGTAATGAAAAAACAAAAAAAAGTGCCTGGCACACTAATCCCATTGTCTCCTAACTTGAGAATAAAGGATGAGGAAAAAAATAAAGTAAAAAAAAAAAATTAAAGATACCTAATCCTCCTGCCTATAGATTTGGTTACCAGCAATATCTTCAGAGCAACAGGATCACAGCAACCTGCAGCAATAAAGTCAGATAAGAAGGGAGATTCTTTTCTGTTCTTTTCTTTTCTTTGCACCAAAACTTTGAGCCAAGTATTTTTTTCAACCACTCTTTAAATTGTTACTGTTTGCTTTCAAACCTTGATTACCAATGCTAATGGCGGTGGATAACTTAAGAGCATTCCTAATCCAAAAATAACTTAAATTTCACTTTGAAAGGCATTGTGGTGTTTTCATTTTAATATAGGATAATTAAGATTCATAATATTTCACACAGTGTGGTGTATCTAGTTAGATTATTTAAGGAAGTTACATATGCTGAAGGGGCAGCAGTGATGTGCCAGCAGTGTAGACAGCATCAAGCATACCTGAATTCACAGCTAGGTTCTACCAGTGAGAGACAGGTTATCTCAGCCTGGTTGTTAAACTTGGAATGGTGACAGTACTCACCTCCCGGGATATCTGAAGGGATTAAAAGAGATAAAAGCATGTAATCATTGATCAGGGTCCTCAGTACATGGTAAGATCCCAATGTTAGTTGTTGCTGTTGTCATTATTCAGATAAGTGTCAACTACTGCATATATGACTTTTCAAAAGGTTATAGATTAGACTTCATGTCAAATTCCTTTTAAAAAAACATTATTATAGTCTTTGCAAAATGTGTTATCAAGGATAAGAAAACCAGACTAATGCCAGGAAATGTCAACTAAAAATTACATAAGTACTTCTCCAGATCACCAAGGCTAAATGTGGGGTTATGTAGGAGTTGATGCTGAGCTCATACATTTTTAATTGTTTTATAATTGTGTTGAAGGCAGGAATACACACTGATGTTGTCAACTTTACAAAGAGAATCAAGAAATTCTTGGGATCTCTAGTAGATTTATTTCAGAAAGCGAATGGAAGGCTCTGTGAGTGTTCCAACAATGAGGTAGACAGATGACCTTCAGTGTGACAAATACAAATAATGCATTTCTCAGTAACAGATACAAAAGGTGAGCTAACAGCTTGGGATACAGGTCAGCCAGGCTGGCAATTTTCATCTTCCTGAAAGCTTCCAAAAATGCCCAGGAGGCTGCGCATGCAAAGGAAGGGTGCTCAGACAATGCAGAGCTAACCCACTTCCTGTAGCATCACTGCAAATTGAAACTTTCAGAAAGACTTAATGAACAGATCCACCAGAGGGCAGACAGCAGAAGCAAGAAGAACTACAGTCCTGCAGCCTGTGGAACAAAAACCACATTCACAGAAACATCGACAAGATGAAAAGGCAGAGGGCTATGTACCAGATGAAGGAACAAGATAAAACTCCAGAAAAACAGCTAAATGAAATGGAGATAGGCAATCTTCCAGAAAAAGAATTCAGAATAATGATAGTGAAGATGATCCAGGACCTCGGAAAAAGAATGGAGGCAAAGATCAAGCAGATGCAAGAAATGTTTAACAAAGATCTAGAAGAATTAAAGAACAAACAAACAGAGATGAACAATACAATAACTGAAATGTAAAATACACTAGAAGGAATCAATAGCAGAATAACTGAGGCAGAAGAATGGAGAAGTGACCTGGAAGACAGAATGGTGGAATCCACTGCTGCAGAATACAATAAAGAAAAAAGAATGAAAAGAAATGAAGACAGCCAAAGAGACCTCTGGGACGATGTTAAATGCAACAACATTTACATTATAGGGGTCCCAGAAGGAGAAGAGAGAGAGAAAGGACCTGAGAAAATATTTGAAGAGATTATAGCCGAAAACTTCCCTAACGTGGGAAAGGAAATAGCCACCCAAGTCCAGGAAGCACAGAGAGTCCCACACAGGATAAACCCAAGGAGAAACACACCAAGACATATAGTAATCAAATTGGCAAAAATTAAAGACAAAGAAAAATTACTGAAAGCAGCAAGGGAAAAACGACAAATAACATACAAGGGAAACTCCCATAAGGTTAACAGCTGATTTCTCAGCAGAAACTCTACAAGCCAGAAGGGAGTGGAATGATATACTTAAAGTGATGAAAGGGAAGAACCTACAACCAAGATTACTCTACCCATCAAGGATCTCATTCACATTTCACGGAGAAATTAAAACCTTTACAGACAAGCAAAAGCTAAGAGAATTCAGCACCACCAAACCAGCTCTACAACAAATGCTAAAGGAACTTTTCTAAATGGAAAACACAAGAGAAGAAAAGGACGTGCAAAAACAAACCCAAAACAATTAAGAAAATGGTAATAGGAACATACAAATCGATAATTACCTTAAATGTGAATGGATTAAATGCTCCAACCAAAAGACACAGGCTTGCTGAATGGATACAAAAACAAGACACATATATATGCTGTCTGCAAGAGACCCACTTCAGAACTACGGACACATACAGACTGAAAGTGAGGGGATGGAAAAAGATATTCCTTGCAAATGGAAATCAAAAGAAAGCTGGAGTAGCAATACTCATATCAGATAAAATAGACTTTAAAATAAAGAATGTTGCAAGAGACAAGGAAGGACACTACATAATGATCAAGGGATCAATCCAAGAAAAAGATATAACAATTATAAATATATATGCCCCCAACATAGGAGGAGCACCTCAATACATAAAGCAACTGCTAACAGCTATAAAAGAGGAAATAGACAGTAACACAATAATAGTGGGGCACTTTAATACCTCACTTGCACCAATGGACAGATCATCCAAACAGAAAATTACTAAGGAAACACAAGCTTTAAATGACACAATAGACCAGATAGATTTGATAGATATTTTAAGACATCCCATCCCCAAACAGCAGATTACACTTTCTTCTCAAGTGCGCACGGAACATTCTCCAGTATAGATCACATCTTGGGTCATAAATCAAGCCTCAGTACATTTTAGAAAATTGAAATCATATCAAGCATCTTTTCTGACCACAATGCTATGAGATTAGAAATAAATTACAGGGAAAAAACATAAAAAACACAAACACATGGAGGCTAAACAATACGTTACTAAATAACCAAGAGATCACTGAAGAAATCAAAGAGGAAATCAAAAAATACCTAGAGATAAATGACAATGAAAACACGATGATCCAAAACCTATGGGATGCAGCAAAAGCAGTTCTAAGAGGGAAGTTTATAGCTATACAAGCCTACCTCAAGAAACAAGAAAAATCTCAAATAAACAATCTAACCTTACACCTAAAGGAACTAGAGAGAGAAGAACAAACAAAACCCAAAGTTAGCAGAAGGAAAGAAATCATAAAGATCAGAGCAGAAATAAATGAAATAGAAACAAAGAAAACAAGAGCAAAGATCAATAAAACTAAAAGCTGGTTCTTTGAGAAGATAAACAAAATTGATTAACCATTAGCCAGACTCATCAAGAAAAAGAGGGAGAGGACTCAGATCAATAAAATTAGAAATGAAAAGTAGAAGTTATAACAAACACTGCAGAAATACAAAGCATCCTAAGAGACTACTACAAACAACTCTATGCCAATAAAATGGAGAATGTGGAAGAAATGGACAAATTCTTAGAAAGGTAGAACCTTCCAAGACTGAACCAGGAAGAAATAGGAAATATGAACAGACCAATCACAAGTAAAGAAATTGAAACTGTGATTAAAAATCTTCCAACAAACAGAAGTCCAGTACCAGATGCCTTCACGGGTGAATTTATCAAACATTTAGAGAAGAGCTAACACCCATCCTTCTCAAACTCTTCCAAAAAATTGCAGAGGAAGGAAAACTCCCAAACTCATTCTATGAGGCCACCATCACCCTGATACCAAAACCAGACAAAGATACTACAAAAAAAGAAAATTACAGACCAATATCACTGATGAACATCGATGAAAAAATCCTCAACAAAATACGAGCAAACAGAATCCAACAACACATTAAAGGATCATAAACCATGATCAAGTGGGATTTATCCCCAAGATGCAAGGATTCTTCAATATATGCAAATCAATCAGTGTGATACACCATATTAACAAATTGAAGAATAAAAACCATAGGATCATCTCAATAGATGAAGAAAAAGCTTTTGACAAAATTTAACACCCAGTTAAGATAAAAACTCTCCAGAAAGTGGGCACAGAGGGAACATACTTCAACATAATAAAGGCCATATATGACAAACCCACAGCAAACACCATTCTAAATGGTGAAAAACTGAAAGCATTTCCTCTAAGATCAGGAAGAAGACAAGGATGTCCACTCTCACCACTATTATTCAACATAGTTTTGGAAGTCCTAGCCACGGCAATCAGAGAAGAAAAAGAAGTAAAAGGAATACAAATTGGAAAAGAGGAAGTAAAATTTTCACTGTTTGCAGATGACATGATACTACACATAGAGAATCCTAAAGATGCCACCAGAAAACTACTAGAGCTAATCAATGAATTTGGTAAAGTTGCAGGATACAAAATTAATGCACTGAAATCTCTTACATTCCTATACACTAATGATGAAAAATCTGAAAGAGAAATTAAGGAAACACTCCCATTTACCACTGCAACAAAAAGAATAAAATACCTAGGAATAAACCTACCTAGGGAGAAAAAAGACCTGTATGCAGAAAACTATAAGACACTGATGAAAGAAATTAAAGATGATACCAACAGATGGAGAGATATACCATGTTCTTGGATTGGAAGAATCAATATTGTGAAAATGAGTACTACCCAAATCAATCTACAGATTCAATGCAATCCTTATCAAATTACCAATGGCATTTTTTACAGAACTAGAACAAAAAAATCTTAAAATTTGTATGGAGACACAAAAGACTCCAAATAGCCAAAGCAGTCTTGAAGGAAAAAAACGGAGCTGGAGGAATCAGACTCCCTGACTTCAGACTATACTACAAAGCTACAGTAATCAAGACATTATGGTACTGGCACAAAAACAGAAATATAGATCAATGGAACAGGATAGAAAGCCCAGAGATAAACCCACGCACCCATGGTCAACTAATCTCTGACAAAGGAGGCAAGGATATACAATGGAGGAAAGACAGTCTCTTCAAGAAGTGGTGCTGGGAAAACTGGACAGATACATGGAAAAGAATGAAATTAGAACACTCCCTAACACCATACACAAAAATAAACTCAAAATGGATTCGAGACCTAAATGTAAGACCGGACACTATAAAACTCTTAGAGGAAAACATAGGCAGAACACTCTTTGACATAAATCACAGCAAGATATTTTTTGACCCACCTCTTAGAGTACGGAAGTAAAAACAAAAATAAATAAATGCGACCTAATGAAACTTAAAAGCTTTTGCACAGCAAAGGAAACCATAAACAAGATGAAAAGACAACCCTCAGAATGGGAGAAAATGTTGCAAATGAAACAATGGAGAAAGGATTAATCTCCAAAATATATAAACAGCTCATGCAGCTCGCTATTAAAAAAACAAACAGCCCAATTCAAAATGGGCAGAAGACCTAAATAGACATTTCTCCATAGAAGACATACAGATGGCCAGAAGCACATGAAAAGCTGCTCAACATCACTAATTATTAGAGAAATGCAAATCAAAACTACAATGAGGTATCAGTTCACACCAGTTAGAATGGGCATCATCAGAAAATCTACAAACAACAAATGATGGAGAGGGTGTGGAGTAAGGGGGACCCTCTTGCACTGTTGGTGGGAATGTAAATTGATACAGCCACTATGGAGAACAGTATGGAGGTTCCTTAAGGAACTAAAAATAGAATTACCATATGACCCAGCAATCCCACTACTGGGCATATACTCAGAGAAAACCATAATTCAAGAAGACTCATGCACCCCAGTGTTCATTGCAGCACTATTTACAATAGCCAGGACATGGTAGCCACCTAAATGCCCATTGACAGACGAATGGGTAAAGAAGATGTGGTACATATATGCAAAGTAATATTTCTCAGCCATAAAAAGGAATGAAATTGGGTCATTTGTAGTGACTTGGATGCATCTAGAGACTGTCATACAGAGTGAAGTAAGTCAGAAAGAGAAAAAAAAATCGTATATTAAGGCATAGATGTGGAACCTAGAAAATGGTACAGATGAACCGGTTTGCAGGACAGAAATTGAGACACAGATGTAGAGAACAAACATATGGACACCAAGGGGGGAAAGCGGTGGTGGTGGTGGGGGGTGGTGGTGGGATGAATTGGGAGATTGGGATTGACATGTACACACTGATGTGTATAAAATGGATGACTAATAAGAAAATAAATAAATAAACATTAAAAAAAAAAAGTCTTAATGAACGCAGACCAGGTTCAAAGAAGGCTGCTAAAATGCTCAGGAAGCCAGAAGGTCATGTATTAAAAAGGAACTCCAAATCTGAGGTTCTACCAACAGAGACTAAACCTTAGAAGTGTTGAACCTGGAAATATGAATATGAAGAAAGTATACCAAACACATTGACAAAATTATAAAATATGAAAGTGGACTTACTGATTAAATTTTGGCATACTAGCATGGGTGGGATACCCCTCGAGGCTTGAAATAGATCATTTAATACATAGAAGGCAATGTTTTTCATAGCAATAATGAATATATAGAACTTGTTAAATCAAATAAATAAAAATAATCAACTTCAAGAAGGTAATAATGGATTATTAGATTAAAGCATCAGAGCAGGTTATTTGGACAAAAGAAAGAAGTTTAACTTAATGATGACAGTACAGATAACAACTTTAACGCATGTCTCTTGGTTTCATTATAAGGAAGTTATACTGAATTGTCCATCAATCTGATCTAGTAAGGCAATTTGTCCATTTTTTTGTATTAGTCAATTTGGTAAAAATCTATTTTAATAAAATTTAAAATTAAAGTACATATGCATATAGAAAAGTGAACAAATCAAAGTGACAGTTGGATGAATTAGTACAAAGCTAACACACTCACTAACTACCTCCTAAGTCAAGAAATAGAACTTTATGGGACTTACCTCGTGGCACAGTGGTTAAGAATCCACCTGCCAATGTAGGGGACACGGGTTTGATCCCTGGTCTGGGAAGATGCCGCGGAGCAATTAAGTCCGTGCACCACAACTACTGAGCCTGCTCTCTAGAGCCCGTGAGTCACAACTACTGAGCCCACATGCCACAACTACTGAAGCCCGGGTGCCTAGAGCCCACACTCTGCAATAAGAGAAGCCACCGCAATGAGAAGCCTGGTGCACCGCAACAAAGAGTAGCCTCCGCTTGCCCGCGCGCAGAAACAAAGACCCAACGCAGCCAAAAATTAATTTAAAAATTAATTAATTAATTTTAAAAAAAGAAAGAAAACATTATGAGCATCCCAGAAGCCCCAGTGCACACTTTCCCACTCACTAACCCCTTCCTCCTCCGCAAAGGTGATCACTCTCAAAACCTTCAGCATCATAGATTAGGCCAGCCTGTTTTTGAGCTTTTTAAAACAGCAATCATAAGGCACATATTGTTGTTTTCTATCTGGCTTCTTGACGTTATGCTTGTGAGATTCATTCATACTGTTGCGTGCAGTGGTAGTGTATTCATTTTCTTTGCTGATTATTATTCATTTATTTGAATATACCACAATTTAATTATCCATTTCAATTATGGACCTTTGGGTTGTTTCTACTTTGGGGCTGTTATGAACGAAGCTGCTATTGCTATTTTGTACGTGCACATATGCATGACTGTCTGTTGAGCATTTACCTAGGAATGGAATTGCTGGGGCATGGGTTATGCCTGTAAAAGTCAAATACTGGAAACACAGGAAAATTGCACAAGCCTCCTTCCCCACAACAACTCCTTGTTTTCTACATGTTGGAAAGTGTAGCTTTTCTGCCAAATGAGCCAACTGTTGCTCCCAGGTCAATCCTAAGAAGAAAAACACGTTTTGAAGCTGCTGGGTGTTGTGGCTTGTTGAGCAGTTTCAGACCCTTGGAATTTATTAACTCTGTGGAGTGCTTGCTGCTTTCATGCCCCTTGCCTTCCTCAGATCACAGGATTTGCTTTCATACTTGGATAAACCTACTTCTCATTAGCAGCTTAAGAAATGTTTTCTATGCATCCAGAATTTGTAATGTCGAGAAGTGGACTTCAATACTTTTTTCTTTGCCAACAGATACTGCCATCTAATGAAGGATGAATTTCAAGTACCCGAGACTTGAGGTGGGGTTGGCTGCCACACTGCTTTATTAATGCTAGATGATCAGACATCTGTAAATAGTACATACTGTACCCTGCACCCAGTCAAGGGTTTATAGTAGGAGGTATGGGTGCCATCTTGTCACTGACTGAATGTGTCAATAACAGAAGTGCTGCTTTTTAAATTTAACATCCTTAAAAACGGACTGAGTTGGCACCTCCAGTTGGGTATATCTGACTCCTGCAAGGTTGATATGACTTGAGCACTCCACAGAGAGTTCATTTAGCCTTCACATTGTGAGTGTTTAAGATATAGAAATGCATTGCCAAATTTAATCTTACATCTGTGATTTCTGAGCATGTGTGAAGTGCTTTATATGTATTATCTCATTCAATTTTCCAAGCAATCCTATGAGTTAGATACTACTAGTCTCTCTTCTCTTAGATGGGACAATGGAGACTTGTAGAGGTTAGATACCCTTCCCAATGATAAGTAAGTGGCATCAGTTGGTGGCAGAATCAGAACTCAAACCCAGGTTTTACGGACTGCTGCTGAAATTGTGAACCACTTTATGTACCGTCTCCCTGCTCTTGGTTCCCTACTGGACGGTTTTGGTTTTTCACCTGTGATAAATCTCGTCTTGCTTCTTGGTTAAAAACTTGGCAGAATTTAGGTCTCTCTCTCCCAGGACCGTCACTTACCACACTCATCATTTCTGTCTTCCTTAGGGCATTGCCTCAGAACTCTCTCAGCCAAAAAGGTTGACAACCCTTCTGTTCCCAATTCCGTCAGATTATAGTTTGGCAATTCTGTGCAAGGGCATATTCTGTTCATCAGTTTGTCTCTAAAGGCTTCTGTTTATTGGCTGATATTTTAAGACTAGGGCCTCTTGAGGAATGATGCCACAAACTATAGCATGTTAATATTTGACATAACAGAGATATTTTCATAATTCCTCTTAATACCTGAGAATGGGGTATGATGTTAAGTGGAAAAAACAGAACATAAAGTAGCAGACAACAGCTAATTCCAATATAGAGTTATATGCCTGCACATTAATAAAGATTAGAAGATAATTTTCACAAGGCTGGTATTAAGTATTATATTCTTTGTTGTGTGCTGTGTTGCTTAAGTCAATAGAACTAGTAAATAATAGATTGACTTGGAAAAGTGATGTAACAATAATTGAAGGTGAATATAACCAAGGATCATAAGTGAGAATTAGACTAAATACCTTTTTTCTGGATCACACTTTACAGTTTTTAAATGTATTTGCATTTATTTTCCTATTTGAGCCTCATAACACACTAGGAAATAAGAAACAGGGATTATCTGTCTCATTTTATAGACAGAGCATCTGAGGCTCAGAGAAGCTGTTTGACTTGCCCTAGGTCATCAGTGATGGGACAAAGATTCATGCCCAGAATTCCTGACTCCAGGTTAAATTTCCTCTCATCATATCACATTGCTTTCTTTCACCAGAGGGCAGAGCTACCAGCATTAGCTACACAGCAGTAAGTCCATTTATCATGTGATGTCCATTAAAATCTAAAATCGACGTTTCTGAACCACATCTTCAAAGTCATCTTCATCTAAGAAATTCTGGTCAGTTTCACACCTCTAAACTAAGTGAACGATATCCCAACTCAATAAATTATATAAGTTGTGGAGATAAAAAGATATAATGTGACCTGAATCCAATCTTCCTTAATCCATCCTTTTGGGCAATAAAAATAGGATCTCAAGTATACGGTAGGTTTCACCTTTATTTAAAAAAAATTGTTTTAAAGTTTTCTAATTGCAGTAAAATACACATAACATTTATCATCTTAATAATTTTTAAGTGTTCAGTTCAGTAGTGTTAAGTACATTTACCTTACTGTGCAATTAATCTCCAGAACTCTTTTCATTTTGCAAAACTGAAAATCTATATCCATTAAACAACAATCTCCAGTCTCCCCTCTCCCAGCCTCTAGCGACCACCATTGTACTTTCTGTCTCTATGAATCTGGCTATTCTAGGTACCTCATATAAGTGGAATCATAGGGTATTTGTCTTTTGGGGACTGGTTATTTCACTTAGCCTAATGTCCTTAAAACTCACCCACTTGTGGGCTTCCCTGGTGGTGCAGTGGTTGAGAGTCAGCCTGCCGATGCAGGGGACACGGGTTCGTGCCCCGGTCCAGGAAGATCCCACATGCCGTGGAACAGCTGGGCCCGTGAGCCATGGCCGCTGAGCCTGCGCGTCCGGAGCCTGTGCTCCGCAACGGGAGAGGCCACAACAGTGAGAGGCCCACGTACCGCAAAAAAACAAAAACAAAACAAAACAAAAAAACTCATCCACTGTAACATGTGTCAGAATTTCCTTCTTTCTTAAGGCTGAGTAGTATTCCATTGTTTGTATGTACCACATTTTGTTTATCCATTTGTCTCCTGATGGACACTTGGGTTGCTTCCACTTTTTTGCTATTGTGACTACTGCTGTTATGAGTATGGGTGTACAAATATCTCTTTGAGACCCTGCTTTCAATTCTTTTGGGTATATACCCAGAAGTGGAATTACTGGATCATACGGTAATTCTATTTTCAATTTTTTGAGGATCCACCGCACACTTTTTCATAGAGTTTGCACCATTTTACAGTCCTACCAGCAGTGTACAAGGGTTCTAATTTCTCCACCTCCTCACCAGTACTTGGTATGTTCTGTTTTTTGGCTTTTGTTTGTTTTTTTTCTCTTTACAGTAACCATCCTAACGGGGGTGAAATGGTATCCCATGGTTTTGATTTGCTTTTCCCTGATAATTAGTGAAGTCTTTTCATGTGTTTTTTGGCCTTCGGAGAAGTGTATTACTCAAGTCCTTTGCCCATTTTTAATTGGGTTTTGTTGTTGATGTTGTTGCTGAGTTATAGGAGTTTTTTGTGTTTTTTTTTTTTTTTTGCGGTACACGGGCCTCTCACTGCTGTGGCCTCTCCCAATGCGGAGCACAGGCTCCGGACGCGCAGGCTCAGCGGCCATGGCTCACGGGCCCAGCTGCTCCGCGGCATGTGGGATCCTCCCGGACCGGGGCATGAACCCGTGTCCCCTGCATCGGCAGGCGGACTCCCAACCACTGCGCCACCAGGGAAGCCCCGATATAGGAGTTCTTTATATATTCTGGACATAGCTCCTTATCAAATATATGATTTGGAACTATCTTCTCCCATTGGGTTGGTTGCCTTTTCACTCTGTTGTGTCCTTTGATGTACAAAGTTTTAAATTTTGATGTAGTCACATTCTTCTTAATCAGTTTTAGACTTGTGGGCCCTTTGAGAAATCAACGAAATAAACAGACTGTCTCCCAAGGAAAACACAACATATGTATGCATTCAAATGAAGTTTCATGTAGCATCTCATGAGGTTTTGATTCCCTGGCATCCATCTGGGAAGCTCCAGGGAAGCTTTTGTCACTTGACTGCTCAGTTTATGATGACTGGGCTGGGATTAGGGACAGGTGCTGGGTGCTGGGGAGACAGCTCCTATTCCGTGATTTGAATCCTGACCTGCTAGTCCCTTCTATTTCCTCTAGTGGAGGAAAATTAGATCTGCAGTTCCTGCAGTGACAGGCATTTAACTAGACTGGCAGAATGGAAGGTGCGCATTTGTGTAGGTGGTGGCTGAAATGCATGTGCACGTGTGGCGTGGGGATGTTAGGAGCGGGGGTAGACAGGAGTAGTGCTGCCTTTTAGAAAGGTGGTTGCTCCTAAGGAGATGTATCAGTCAAGGTCCATCCAGAAAAATGGAAACTACTGTGAGCATTTAAAACGGAGGGAGTTTTGTTTTGTTTTGTTTTATTGGGGTATAGTTGTTTTACAATGTTGTGTTAGTTTCTACTGTACAGCAAAGTGGAGTTCCCTGTGCTATACAGCAGGTTCTCATTAGTTATCTATTTCATACATGTTAGTTAGTGTATATATGTCAATCCCAATCTCCCAATTCATCCCACCAGCCCCCATCCCCCCTTGGTGTCCATACATTTGTTCTCCATGTCTGTGTCTCCATTTCTGCCTTGCAAACAGGTTCATCTGTACCATTTTTCTAGATTCCACAAATATGCGTTAATATATGATATTTGTTTTTCTCTTTCTGACTTACTTCACTCTGTATGACAGCCTCTAGGTCCATCCACATCTCTACAAATGACCCAATTTTGTTCCTTTTTTATGGCTGAGTAATATTCCAGTGTATATGTATGTACCACATCTTCTTTATCCATTCGTCTGTTCATGGGCATTTAGGTTGCTTCCATGTCCTGGCTATTGTAAATAGTGCTGCAGTGAACATTGGGGTGTGTCTTTTTGAGTTATGGTTTTCTCTGGGTATATGCCCAGAAAACAGAGGGAGTTTAATTCAGGGAACTGGTTTCCCTGGAGATGGAAGAGGCTGAAAAAACAACCGAGGAACAGATTGTCAACTCAGAGTCCTGTCTAAAGCAGAAAAGTAGGGGGAAAATAGTCCAGAGCAGGAAGGAAAGAGGAGAGACACACTGGCTTCGTCCTTCCTCCAGTCAGTGTCTCCCAATGGCTGAACCCAGCCAGAAGCCAACTGATCTGGGAAACAGAGCAGAGTGGGTGGGGGAAGGGCAGGGAATCAATCTAAGACAAACAGGCCCAGGAGGGCAAGGTATACTTGGGACACCTGTGCTGTGGGGCAGTCTAACAATCCTCTTTTGCTTTATTTGGAAAATCTCTGCTGTTTTTGTGCATGTCATCCACTAGGCTTGGCAGTGCCCCTTGAAATCTGCTGACTCAGCTTCATGAATTAGGCCGCTATCAGTTGGAAGGGATATGGCTGTCCTAAGGTTTGTCCAAGGCTGTGAAAATTTGGGACTAGGGTAGGTAGTGTGGATGGAAGACATAGGAGGAGGGAGCAGCCCAGTGGCCAAACATGGCTTTGGCTGAACAAGCAGTCAGGTAATTTACGGAAACAAGCTTGGCTTGTTGGTTAGGGAAGGTCAAGAACAGGGTGCCTTGTGGCAATGTATCCAAGGACGGCAGAGTGGGAATTTTAATATGTCATTTTGAAATGTTTCTTCTTCTGCACACAATGAAGACAAGACTTATTTTTCATTTTACATCCTTACGTGTACATTTCCTTCCATATATGGCCCTTAAATAGACTGAGCCCCAATGACTTACAGAAAAACACTACAAAAATCATTATACTTCTAGAAGATTACAGAAGTGGGAGTGGACAGAAGTGATATGAAGGGAAACAGAAGAGAAAGAGAAAATAGAAAAAAAAAAAGCTGAGGGAGAGAGCAACGTATAAGAGAAAGGGGATGAGATAGACAGTGAGAGAGTCGAGGCATTCCATAGAATAAAAACGAGAGCTAGTTTTCCCTCTGCTGCTAGCCATGTCTTATGAGTAAAAACTTACAGTGATCAGTGTTTCAGTAGAATCAAAACACATCTTTTTGTTGTAGTGACACCTCCCCAGCACAAGGATATTTGGGATCTTACATTTAGACTTTCAGTCCTTTTTTTTTCCCACCAGGAAGTTATCATTCTTTTTACGTGACTGCCCCAAACTCCCTTTAAGTATAAAATTAAGCACTGAAGAGAAATCTGACATCAGTTACATATTACATGGGAATTTTTATTTATTTACTTCCTTTTTCTTCAATAAAATCTCTTTTCCCTCTAGTTGGGCAGTTCTATTTTCTGTTTGTTCTGTGGTAATAGGAGGGAAATCTTGAACTATGTTCTCTTGAGCAGAAAAAGTGACTTCCATCTTGGGGTGTGAGCTGAAATTGGCCTTTTCACCCCAGCGTAGAAACACAGGCCTTAAGGTTTAACTCTGGGAGTTAAACATCCTTTCTGGGGAATCCTGGTGGGAGTAGCAGTTTAGGGCTATTTCCCACCCACTGCTGTGCGGGTTACATTTGAACCAGTAAAAAAGAAATTCCAAGAGCACAGTTTGACTGCTGTTTCCACACTACTTACTTGAGGGTCTTCTCCTCTCAATCCCATTGGCTAATCTTGGTGAACATTTGCTGAAACTTCCCTTAAAGAATGAGCTGATCGAAGTCTCCTTGGTCTGTTCTCCTGCAAGGAGATTTTTGGAGAGACAAGGTGAGGGACACTCAACCACAAATGTAACCTTTGAGCCTGACTCTTACCTCTTGATTTAATCTTTGTGGGAGGAGAGTGGGAGTAGGAAGACTCTGGTGGCCTGAAAATGACAAAGCACTGAGAGCCACCGGGAGATCGCTACTGTGGCAATGGCTCTGACTGTGTGCTTAGCAGCACATGTCGGATTAGCAGGTTCCAATGGTTTGTATGAGGCCTGGGCTTTCTGCAGAGGAGCCCCTGCTTAGAGAACAGCTGAAGTTCGCCTCCAGGATCCGAGAGCAAGCTTGTTTAGGTTAAGGTTTCAAAGCACTGGCTTTTATTACATTTTAATGATCAGAGTCATATTTTATTCACGGAGCTCAAGCTAAGCACCCTGCAGTTAGTAAAACACAAGGTTTCTAGTTTACATTCAGGCCAGCCTATGGAAAAGTTTGAAATAGAAGGGAAATGTTGGGATTGAGTATCCTTATTAAAAAGAAACATAAAGGATTTGCTGAACACTGATGATAAAATATGTAGGGTAACATACTTATAAAGACTTCAACAGTTTTTGTTGAATATTTCATAAGGTACATCTCATTTGCTAGACACCTAACCTCTCATGAACTTGTAAATATTTTCAGACCTTCACAATATATCAAAACCTCTGGTAGAAATAGAACTCTCCCTGGAATTTCTCTCCAACTGTGAAAGTTTTAGAACAGGCTGTATTTTACCTTTTCCTTTTTGAAAGAGAGAGAGAGAGAGAGAGAGAAGCATTTTGTTGTGTTCCATTCCTACATATAATGTGGGGAAGATTGAGGGAGATTCTAGTTCATTTTGTAGGAAAGAATGAAGAAGAATTTAATTTCCTCTTTACTCTGCTGCTAGATGCAAGTAATGATAGAGGGTGATTATCCTTTTAAATCCTGGTAATTTAGAGTATGTTTGAGGCACTTTCAAAGTGACCTCTGTATTTTGGGGGAGATTAGGACAAGATCCATGGAGGGTGAGACTCAGATGTATAATTGGCATCTGGTTGTGAAAGATTTACCTGTAAATCCACCTTGAACTCTCTGCCCAAAAGACAAAGCCCTAAGTGTGGCCAGTGCTCATTGTTTTCTTTCTTTTTTACTTTTTGCAGCTCTTCTTAAGGATCAAAGGACACCTCTGGAAGGAGACCCACAGGTGAATGGTGATAACAGCTGCTCAACATCAATTCAGCAGCATCGATTCAGCACCACGATCTGCCTCAAATAAGGGTCCAAGTCCTGTGTATTTAGCATGTTCCCTATAACTACAGAGTGAATAAATGAATGAGGAGAGAAGAGCTTATGAATAAAATACTTCCTAATAGCAGATAATCCAAAAGCCATTTTTCTTGGACATTGCAAAGAATTACCCTGTTTTTTTCTGTTATAGATTTACTTCCTTAATTACATTTTGCTTGGGTTAATACTGAAATTCATGTTTTTTAGTGCTTTCACATAAATTATGGGAATTTACAAGCTTAGAGGGAGCTGAATAGCAAGGAGACATCAAGAGTAAACTAAAGGGCTTCCCGGGTGGCGCAGTGGTTGAGAGTCCGCCTGCTGATGCAGGGGAAATGGGTTCGTGCCCCGGTCCGGGAAGATCCCACATGCCGCGGAGCGGCTGGGCCCGTGAGCCATGGCCGCTGAGCCTGCGCGTCCGGAGCCTGTGCTCCGCAATGGGAGAGGCCTGTGTACCACAAAAAAAAAAAAAAAAAAAAAAAAAAGATGCTTAACTGCCAATTGGAGCTTCTGACTGACAAGACATAATCAGTGCTATAAAAAACTGATATAATTCCAGCTGTTTGGCATATTAATACTTACTTTCCTTTAGCCTTTAAAAACTATGACTTATCTTAGCTCAAAGATCCTCATTATTACCTAGTGTATTACATAACCATATTTAAAGACCCCAGTTCAGCTGCCAGTTTGTATTTCTCTAGGGCATAATGTTGGACAGAAAAGGGTATAGCAATAAGTAATTCAACTATTTTATTTAAAGATACAAAACTTGGGCTTCCCTGGTGGCGCAGTGGTTGGGAATCCGCCTGCCGATGCAGGGGACACGGGTTCGTGCCCCAGTCCGGGAGGATCCCACATGCCGCGGAGCGGCTGGGCCCGTGAGCCATGGCCGCTGAGCCTGCCCTCCGCAAGGGGAGAGGCCACAACAGTGAGAGGCCTGCGTACCGCAAAAAAAAAAAAAAAAAAGATACAGAACTTGAGGCCCAGAGGGGTCATGTGACTTCTAACGTTAGAGGCGAGGTTAGGACTACGATCAGATCTTCTAATGCCAGTACAATTGTCCCTTGGTATCTGCAGGGGATTGGTTCCAGGAGTCCTCTCGAATGCCAGAAGTCCATTATATAGAATGGCATAGTACAATGAAAACAGTTGACTCTTCGTATCCATGAGTTTCACATCCATGGATATGGAGGGCCAACTGTACTATACTTTTCCCCATGTACCACGTGAATGTCCACATAAAAGGAAACTAAATCATCCTTTGATGTTTTAGTGCATTTTTATTCAGAAGGTTGAGAATTAAGGTTCTTTGCCCATAGTAAAGATACTAGCCAACAATGACTGAGTAGTTCCTATGTTAAGTGCTTTATATGTATAATCTCATTAAACATTAATAGTGATTTTGTAAGGTAGGTACTATCATTATCTCTATTTTACAGCTGGGAAAGTCAGGCTCAGAGAGTTTAAGAACTCAGGTTTTAAATTGTGAGCCGAGATTCCCAATGAGGCAGCCATGACTCTAGACCAGCCCAGGTTCTCCTCTTTGACCCCTCCATGGAACTGCCTCCACCACCTGATCCCTGCACGAAAGAGATGGAAGACAATGTTTGGCGTCTATGGCTGCTTACCTCAGGAACTTTGGACAATTATGTAAATAAAGGCAGAGTCATGTATTCCAGGCTGGAAATACCAAGAAACTTTGATTTATTCCCTGTCCATAGGCTGCATTCTTAGCCCAAGCTGCTTGTCTTGTGAGGGTAGTCATGGCTTAATGGAAGCCCAGTGACAAGATGGCTCCATCAGTGAAACTCCTTCATTACCCCTGCACATTCAACTGACAAATTTAACCATTCAGGAAGCAAGAAGGGGGACTAGAGAGACCATAAGATTACACAAATAGCAGTCATAAAGCCTATGGCCCTGCATCTCTTTATTTAGGAGAATCCATCTAATACTTTACTCTTGCAGGCACATTTCCTTCATTAATTGCTTTTGCATGTTCTTTGTCCATTTTTCACTTGAGTGATTCTTAAATTGGTTGCAGGAACTCTTTATATACTAAGCCTATTAATCCCTGGGTTGTCATAAACGTACAGCTATTTTTCTATCTGTTGATTGCTTTATAATTTTATTCATTCTTTACACATGAAATCGTTATAGTTTTATGTAGTGAAATCAATCAATCTTTTTATTTATTATTTCTTCTTTGAGTATGCTAGAAGGTACACTCCCATCCTAAGAATATATTAATATTCACACATATTTTTTTCTATTGTTTTTATAGTATCTCTTTTGTACTTTTAAAACTTTAATCAAATTGGAATTGCTTTTGGTGTTTGGTATAAAATGGAAAGACTTCCCTATTTTTCCCAAATTTTTAGTCTTTTAATCCACCCATTTGGTGACTAACCCACCCCTTCTCTATTTATTTGAAATATTCTAATTTCTGATTTATACAACAACTTCTGCAATTTCTATGGTGTTTCAGCAATACATTTCTTCATTAGTGTTATACTAGTTTCAATTATTGTTGGGTATACACTTGATTTACTTATTTATGCAATACTGGACTAGGTTTCTAGTTTCTCTGTCCTCAGCCAATTACAAGAAGCAACCTCGGGCTTCCCTGGTAGTGCAGTGGTTGAGAGTCTGCCTGCCAATGCAGGGGACACGGGTTCGTGCCCTGGTCCGGGAAGATCCCACATGCTGCGGAGCGGCTGGGCCCATGAGCCGTGGTTGCTGAGCCTGCGCGTCCGGAGCCTGTGCTCAGCAACGGGAGAGGCCACGACAGTGAGAGGCCCATGTACCACACAAAAAAAAAAAAAAAAAAGAAGCAACCTCAAGGCTCTTAAAGGGAGCATGAGCACGTCAAGAAATGATTGTGATCAGCCTGACTAAAAGGTGGGAGGCAGAAAACACTACAAAGTAGTCTTGAAGATTCAATCAAAGTTATTTGGGATTACTTAATGTAAGTCAAAACTCTTTAAAGATCTTAAACACCTCTGAGACTTTAACTAAGTGATTTATATTCATGAAGAACTCAGGTTATAAAAAATATTCATGGGAGTTCCCTGGTGGCCTAGTAGTTAGGTCTCTGTGCTTTCAATGCTGCAGCCCAGGTTCAGTCCCTGGTCAGGGAACTAAGATACCGCAAGCTGTGCAGCATCGCCAAAAAAAAAAATTATTTTTTTTCACATATTCACACACTTAGAACCACTCTCTTGGACTAAACTGGGTCAGAGTGAAGAATGGAGAAAACTCAGACCCTGCTCTGCCAACTGCATTTTATGTAATAGATTTCAGTCCTTACTTATGATCAGCACAAAATATAGAAGACGTAAACTGGAATCAAAATTTAAATCAGCTCACAATATAGTTGCATCCATTATTTGGCAAGTGTGTATTCTTCTCTTTGGAAAACTGCTTGTGAGAACATTCATATTTTGTAAAGATAACACTACAGGGCTCCCCTGGTGGCGCAGTGGTTGAGAGTCTGCCTGCCGATGCCAGGGACACGGGTTCGTGTCCTGGTTCGGGAGGATCCCACATGCCGCGGAGCGGCTGGGCCCGTGAGCCATGGCCGCTGAGCCTGCGCGTCCGGAGCCTGTGCTCCGCAACGGGAGAGGCCACAACAGTGAGAGGCCCACGTAACGCAAAAAAAAAACCCCAAAACAAACAAACAAACAAAAACACAACATAAAAAAAAAGATAACACTACAGAATGCATAACTACCTAAATAAACCATGTTATTTTAACCTAGGGTACAAATGGACAGCTGGAAGCCTGGAAGAAATAACTCAGCTTTGACATGCCCATAACAACTAATACTACCTTTTCTAAAAATTCTTCCCTCGTCTCTCTCCCATCAATGCAAGGTCTAAGGATAAGTATAAGTAGCAACACCTGGTAGAGCTTGAGATGTTCTTACTCACAGTTGTGCACTTTTTCATTTATCTGAGCAGAAATCTTGTAATAGCACTGAGAGAACAGTGGGCTACAATGTTCATGTGGAAGAGGAAGAGGCCATGGACAGTTTTAGAGTTCTATTTTATTTTATTTTAATTTTTTTGTTTCTTTTTAGTTTCATGTTTCTTTTAGTTTTGACTAGATGTATGATCCATCTCAGATTAATGTATACATATGGTATGAGTTAGGGATCCATGTTTACGTTTTTCCACATAAATATCTACTTCCAGCAGCATTTATTGAAACTATTTCAATTTCCTGATTGAATTATTTTGGTTCCTGTGTAAAAATTGATTGTTAATGTGAGGGGCTGTTTCTGGATCTCTCTCTAGAACTCCAGACTCAGATATCCAAATGCCTTACTTGACGGTGCCACTTGGATATCTAATAGACATGTCAAGCTCATATCCCCAAACTGAATTCCTTCTTCCCCTTCAAACCTGTTCTACATGTGGCCTTCGCCATCTCACTTTGTCATAATTCCATTCTTCTAATTATTCAGGCCAAAGATCTTGGCGTTACGGTGGATACTCTCTCTTGCACCTTATATTTCCAAAGTATGTAAGTCTACTTTCAAAAAACTCCAGAATCTCTGGGGCTTCCCTGGTGGCGCAGTGTCGACAGTCCGCCTGCTGATGCAGGGGACACGGGTTCATGCCCCGGTCCGGGAAGATCCCACATGCCGCTGAGTGGCTGGGCCCGTGAGCCATGGCCGCTGAGCCTGCGCTCCGCAACGGGAGAGGCCACAACAGTGTGAGGCCCGCATACCGCAAAACAAAACAAAACAAAACAAAACTCCAGAATCTGACCACTTCTGTAGCCACCATCATGACAATACTGATCTCTGCTCCCACCCTTGCCCCTAGAGCCTACTTCCAAACAGCTGGAGTTTCAAGAACTTTTGAAAACTTAAGTCAAATCACTTCTCTGCTCAAAACATTCCAAGGACTTTCCCTTTGCACAGGAGAAAAGCCAAGGACCTGAAAATGGTCTCTCTCCATATCCTCCAAACCCTTCCTGGCCTCATCTCCTACCAGTCCCTTCTACTCTAACTCATCAACAGCCTCCCAGGCCCCAGTGCTTGATGGCCCATGGGTCCTACCTCAGGATCTTAACAGCTGCTGTTTCCTTTGCCTGGAATGCTTTTTCCCCATAATTCTTCATGGTTTCCTCCCTCATTTCCTTCATCTCTTTGATCAAATTGCACCTTACCAGTGAGGTTTCACCTGACTATTAATTTAAAATCGTATTCCTCCCCAGCACTTATCACCTTTTAATATCTTATATAAACTTTATTTTCTTTGTTTATTGCCTGAATATAGCTCCAACTAGAATGTAAACTCTATGAGAGCAGGAATTTTTGTCTGTGTCCTACTGTTTATTCAGCATCCTGGAACACAGTAGACACCCAATGGATATTTGCTAAATGGACAAATTAATTCCTTCCCACCAGGGGTTGCAAGGTGTTTTGGGGTATGGAAATAAAGACTCAGACTGAAACAAATTTTCTATTAATCTTGAGATTCTTAGTCTGTCAGAATCCCTTTTGGGTCTAATTTCTAAAAACTAAAATAGTAACAGAAAATCCAGGGATTAAAGTGAAAGTACAACATCCTTCCTTCGGAGCCCCCTGTGCTCTTTTCCTAGAACAGAACTTGTCTCCGTTTAAGGAAGTGTAAGACAGAAACGTACTGAACACATTTCAGAAATATTTTCAACTAAAACGATCAAAAATTTAAAGGTTTAATACAGAATTATGCTTTAGTTACTTGCAAAATGCATCACATTTCCAAACAATGCTGCAAAACAAGGAGTTATGATTTGCATTGTCAATATGGTTATATAGCTGCTGGATGCCAGGCCATATGCTTAGGACTTTGCATGTATTATTTAATTCTCACACTAATACTGTAAGACTCTGGTACTAAAAGTACATACAGTTTAGAGTTGAGGAACTTGAAACTTAAAGAGGTTAATATGACTGCTGCCCATATATTTCCTCAGGATCATCACATTGAAAATAAGCTTTCACTGAATTCTCAGTGCCCATTACACAGTCAAGGGGCTCTTCAAACATCCTGTCCCACTAGAATGTGGCCAAATTCTAAGTCTATTGTTAAGTCTATTGTTAAGTCTCTTGTTAGGGATTTTGTATTTGCTGCCAAATTTCTGACCCCAACTCCCCTCTACCAGAGAAAATATTGTGTAATAATATGAATAGCAACTCCAGTATTACCTTGCTACCGTCCAACTACTCCAAAAGGAAAATCCCCTGGGCACTCTGAAGGCCATAGGAAGATTAATTTTCACCCACAGATCTCCAGACTCGCACACAGTTGGAAAGGATGCATGAGTTTCAAGTAAGAGAGAGAGAGAGAAAAAAAATCCAGACATCTTTCTAGTCCAGGTGTGCTATCTTTAGGATTTATAAGAATGGCTCCTCCCCATACCCTCGACCACAAATGCACATAAGCAAAGGGATAAGTTGCACTTGATCTTCGAAACAGTTCCAGGAGTTACAAGAAAGATGCTGGGCATTGTGAGATTAAGCAAATGTGCCCTCTGTGAAAGGAGAAGGGAATCTCAGGTTTGGGTGCTCTTGAAAGCTGCTGAACCACCCCCGGGAGCTTCAATGCCTTGATGCTCTAGTTGGCACCCTGATAATACCTTTTTCTCATGTTCACCGGTTTTAGTTACTTTGCCTACCACTACAGGTAGGCCTGTCTTTGGAATCTGTAAATGTGCGTCCACACATTTCTGTGAGGAGAACAGAAACCCATCCATTTGGTTCATGACTTTCAATGATCTCCAGTTTCTTCCCAAAGTTCCAGAAATGGGCTCATGCTCTGCTTTCCCAGACCCAGTTTCTCCCTGACCCTTACGCCAGAAACTGTAACACTGGTTTTACTCTTTCCATCAGTTTCTTCCTTTCTTCCCATTGCTTTCCACTCTTCGTCCCTCCTAGGTTAGTTGCTGAAATTCGGTTCCTGTGGCAGCACAGTTTCCGTGACTTTTCCCGGGTCTTCTTCAGGTTACCTGGTGTCTGCTTGGCCCTTAGTTTCTGGCTGTTCACTGGGAGGTCATTCCATCACACACATTCAGTTATGAAACATGAGTAGGGTGTGGAGAAGGTGCCAGATCAAGGCATCCACGTAATCATGGCACAGAGATGGGACTCAGGCTCTGCAGCGCAGGCTGCAGCTCACATGGAGCCCAAAGAAATAACTGTCCTGATGGGAGCAATGGGTTTGTACTGCAGAATAGTGAGAAAGGACTCCAATGGGGACAGGGCTTGATTTTAGAGAGCCTCAGCAGTTAGACGGAGCAATTTTATATTTGACGAAATGGGCGGAACCGTTGGAAATGCTCGTGCACTGGGGTAAAAGGATGAAAGCAAAGCTTTAAGAAGATTAGTCTGGGTCTTCCCTGGTGGCGCAGTCGTTGGGAGTCCACCTGCCGATGCAGGGGACACGGGTTCGTGCCCCGGCCCGGGAGGATCCCACATGCCGCGGAGCAGCTGGGCCCGTGAGCCATGGCCGCTGGGCCTGCGCGTCCGGAGCCTGTGCTCCGCAGCGGGAGAGGCCACAACAGCGAGAGTCCCGCGTACCGCAAAAAAAAAAAAAAAAAGAACGTTAGTCTGGCTATTACGGTATGTTGGATGAATTGGAGGCAGAGAGACCGCATTTAGGAAGGTTTCAGAGCAACAAAAGAATGAAAAGCCACAGACCACGCTTATCAGAATGGACAGTAAGAGGCAAAACCAAGGAATTCTTTGAAGGAAGAACAAACAAGAGATTGGTGACAGACAGCATTTATATTCACAAAGCTAAACAGCTGGGAGAGGAGGGAGACACGTAGTTGAAAACACAGATATTCCCGATGACATATTCAGTTCTTGTGTTAGATGAGCCACACATCCACATTTAAAAATGTTCTTTGTTTTCTGATACTTGATGGCTATTTTGTAGACTCAAACATGCCATGTACGCTCAGGGTCAATAATACTCAAAAACAAGCTAATAAATTTTGACTAGATTCAAGAGCTAGTTAGTGTGATACTAAATCGTAAGGATAGTTTCGATAGAGCCCTAAATAAACTTTAGGAATTAAAGATTAAAAAGGATTTTATAATGTCTTTCTATCATGAGTACTCCTGGAATGACCTGCTTGCCCCCACTCACCTGGGAATAATATACAGGGGACCATGAACAAAAAATGTGAATTTTATATATTTATTCTTCTGGCCAGGAGAGATAGTGGGTTGGTAGGTCCTGTTCTTCTGTTTCTTGGAAGAGCAGAATTTGTCTAGAGACAGAATGATGTACTGTATTGTAGACAAAAGAGCTATTTTGAAGCCAAGCTGACTCGGGCACTAGTTTCATCTCTGCTATTTAGCATCTGTGTAATTTGGGCAAAGAGACTTCACCTGTGAGTTGCCCGATTTCTTATTTGCAAAACAGGGATAACAGTACATAACTCATGAGGCTGCTTGCAACACTTCAATGAGGTAACATGGTATTAATGACAGCCGCGTGGAAGGTACTCAGGAAATGCTAGTTCCCTTCCTTAAAAACTTTAAGAAAGGTTCATTTGCTTAGCTAAGCCCTAGACAGGTTATTTTGATGAAACCTTAGGGGACTAGTGCAGAATTTATTGGGGGTTGGAAAAAAATGTATGTGTAACCAACACTACCTCTTATCGAATTACTCCAGGGCATTGCCTCTAGTAGACAAGCAAGGCCAGAGACAGAGACGGTGTGCACAGTCATCCTTGACTCCTAAAGAAAAGTGAGAAACTAAGCAAGGAAGTCAATCCAAGCCATCAAGTATAATTCCATCCCAAGTTTGAGCAGATTTATTTCCATTTTTGAAGGAAAGTAATTGTATCAGTGAATAGATAGAAGGGTCAACAACACAAAGATGAAGAAAGGACCAAATCATGGTAATGGGGCAATAAATTCAGTGCATCTGAGGAAGGCAAAAATGAAAATATAAAAATCAACACAAGTAATATGTCTGACTTTGTTTTTGGAGGCAGATGTTACTGTGGCTTAGATGGCAAATCCTCATTCACAAAGTGAATGATTGTGTCTTAGGCTGCATAGGAAATGCTGATTTAGTATTTGGGAGATTTTTATTAAGAAATTCAATCTAAGTTTGGTGGAAAACAAGGACGAGTGATTAATAATCAAACTGAAGGATGAAAAAGGGACAATGCAAGTTTGAATAAAGGAAGAAAAATGAGGCAGAAACTTATTTAAGGAAGCCAGGCTAAATTATGTCCTTCAAGCCTGCATAAGCAGCTCCAAACAAGAATAGCAATTAGTGAGGTAATAGCCTAGGATTTAGAAAACCAATAACTTTTCTTCTGTGTGTATTATGGGTGTAGACATACTGACACAATATAAAATTATTAGTTGTTAAAACTGAAGGAGTTTTACCTTAAAACGAGGACAAACATAAGCCAAATAGCTCATATATATCATTTAATTTGTTCATGAATCCAGCTTAAAAGAAAGGAAAAAATACATAAAAGGAGCAGTGTAAAGAGATTTCAGAGGGAACAATTATTTGAAGACATTTTAGACTAAGATGAGAATCTCTGACTTCATGCAGACCAAGGGAGGGAGCCAATATCACCGTTTGAGAACGGCAAATGAGGGCCAAGGAATGGAACAGAATGAGTTTTGAAGACAGTTTTACTGAAAACCGTCCAATTATGTGCTTCTTGAGAGCTGCCATCATGCCTCTTTAGTACGCATTAGTAATGTGTTTGGGGTACTCATCTGGTGCTTTTTGAATTATCCTAATTCCAGAAATTGAAACCTGAAAGAAGATGGTATGGATTTAAAGGAATTCCACTTCTCTATTGTTTGAATATAATGCTTATTATGATGCCAGCTACAAAATTAAGCCAAGTCTTAGGAACTCAACTCTTTGATATTCTAGAGCCTTGCCCCATGCTACTGGTATATTTTTCTTTCTACTTTTTGTCCACTTGAGATTGAAAATTGATTCAGAGGACCATTACGTAGATAAATACCTATGGATTTGTCCACCAATACAGTGCCCTATCTGTGACAAGTTTTATTATTTAGAATTTAAATGTGCAATCAGTGGGGGAAAAGATCTAGAAAATACTAAGGAGCTAGTCACAAATGGACTTAGTGCATATTGAGTGAATGGCTGTCAATATCTCCCTCAGCAACGCCATGGGAAGGGCACTGAGCCACAGGCACACACGCCAACCTCGGGACCTTCACACTCTCCTCTCAACTGCCACTGAGCCTGCTTCTGATGTTGGGTGGGCTGAACCGCAGACAGGAAGTAGTGGGGAGCCAGGGGTAAGCCCCTCTCAGGTAATGGAGAATTGACTGGAGAAATCAGAGGCCATTTCTAGCTCCCAAAGTTTATGGATATTAACCTAGTTTGAGAGCAAACCCTCCAAAGAACTTAGCTGAAATCATCTCATAAATCTTTTCAGATAAGTTAGGAAACCAGGTCTGAAGAGGTTTCACGATGAATGATAAAACACGGGCGGCTGCGTGGCATGCCCCCGAGGAAAGCAAGAGAGGGATGTGGAATGAGAGTCAAACTCTGTCTGCACTTAAAGGGCAACATGACAACCCCCCCACAAACTCCTGCAGCTGTTGTTTTAATGGCTTATTTATGGTGTTACAGAGCCAGTCATGTTTACTCTGTCCCACAGTTAGTTATTATACACAGGGACTCAGTGAATGAATTCTTCCCAGTGAAGAAACAAACTTCCTTGCTATAATGCGGTAGTAGTTTTGCCTACTACCCCGTTACTGAAACCAATCATTATTTTCTGGGACTGCTGAAATTATTTAGGAATCCCCTGTCCCTGGGCAGATAGACCCGAAGTTTTCAGCTGACCTTCACAGCTTCTGCCATTAGGGCAGTAAATCTCCCTTGAGGGCAGACAGCACTTGGGTAATTTTAGAGAGGGCAAAGGAGCAGAATTATAGGTTGTCTGGGAAGGGTTGAAAGATTAGACCTCTAGAGGGAAAAACTAAAATGAATCATCTCAAAGGGCAACTACTACTTAGGGTCAAAGTTTAAATGTCTGTAACCAGTGTTTTAGTTTGACTTGCTGCTGGGATAATTAATGCTCTCAGTTCTTGGAATAATTGAAAATAAAGCATTACATTTAGAACAGCTGAATTCATTTCAGAAAATAAAAAGGACGTTCATTAAGAAAAAGAAACAAACCTACAGTCACTGAGCACATGAATACATGAAGACAAATACTAATGACTTACTTTTCTGAAATGAGTAATTTCCTTTATTTTAAACTATAAAAGGATATGATGGATTTCTTTAGAACAAGAATGGTGGAATATTAGGGTAGGTCCTCCACTTCTTTTCTTTAAATGCTTCTCTCTTCATGTAACTTAATTTGTATACATGTTAAAGCTTTGATTTCAAGAGCCACAGAAGATCTTGAAAGGAATCAGAGGCTTCTGATCCTACTCTCTAGGGATCGGGTTGCAGACCCTGAGCCTGAGGCAACATACCTCGAATGTTTGTCATGCGCTGTCTACTGCACACGTGGCTTAACCAACAAGGTAGTGCCTTTTTTTTTTAAAATAGTCACTTGCATTCATCAATGCAGTGGTTTTTTTGTTGTTTTTGGCTGTGCGGCATTCGGGGTCTCAGGGATCTGACCAGGGATTGAACCTGTGCCCCTTGCATTGGAAGTGCAGAGTCTTAACCGCCGGACCACCAGGGACGCCCCAAGGTAGTGCCTTAAAGTCACCTTTGTCCTTAGCAGCAAGTAGGCTAGCACTGCATGTTTAATAATCTAGATAGATTTTAAATATTTCTAGTTTTTATAAAATTAATACAATGCCTGATAATTGGTGAGCAAGAATATAAAATATTTTGCTGTATCAGAAAAAAACCCTTAAATCCTAGTCTTATCTATTATAGTCTGATTGAGTTAATTAGTCCCAACATATACCGGGAAATAGATTTAACATAAATGTTTGGGAATGGGAAACTTTAAAAATTCAAGTTTTCCAGATATTCCTAATTCTCTAAGTATTTGTAGTCAATTTGATAACGTATAAATAAAAAGTGTGAAGTAGAAATCCACGACATAGGAAGGCATTTGTAAGTCACAAAGAGACTTGCAAACATTATTTTCAGGTGTCGGCTGAGAATCAGTTTAACTGAACAGTGAGCGTCTTTGTGGGTGACAGACTAACCCAGACGTCTCTGATGACAAGGATGTGCCACTGCACCTGGGACAGTTGGCTCTCTCCGTTCTCTGATTTGGGGCAAGTAATTCTTCAACTCTGCCTCAGTTTCCGCATTGTCCAACTTCTCAGAATAGCTATGCCTTTCAAATGTCCTATGGGAAAGTGCAGTGAAAATGAAACCTCTCATTTTTATGGCTGCTATTGCTTCTTCTAAACCAGATTAGCAGAGGGAATGAGTGGCTTTGGTCATGGTCAAGCTAGCTGCCTCTGGCTATGTCAACCTTGGCTTCTAATGAGATCCCTCTGGACCCCAAGAAGGAGCCTGGATGTCTGGTCTGTCACTATCAAGACCTGGCAGATGGAATCAGAAGCAATTATGCAGATAAAGCTAAACTCCTCCTCTGCAAAAAAACCCCAACAAACAAAAACACCCTTCATTCCTGGCAGCTAATTTCATCAGATATCTGGAGAGGAAATATTACGAAAAAAATTTTTTCTCTATTATTGCCATGTCACCTCAGTTCTCTGCTTTTCTTATTTTTACACTTTCCATGAAAATAAGCTCTTGCATCTCCATCTTCTAGGGCTAGTAGCCAAAGTAGAGTTTTATGGATGCCACAGAGCAGAGCTGTCTATTTCCTTGCGTGAAGACCCATCTCTGGGGAAAGGCTTGGCCCACACAGTGACCCAAACCAGCTTTAATGAAATAGCCAGACGATGACAATGATCTCAGTCCTTCCACAGGCTTAAATCATTGCTTGATTGTGTCCAGCTGGCAGTAGTAAAATTTTGTTGACTGGGGCTCCACGTGTGTTTCTTTTTTTTTCTTCCACGGGTGTTTCTTGATCCATCCTTCACCTTTCTTCATCTTGTTATTTTAATAACCTTCCAAAGAGCGTTGTACCTTCCACGAATCTAACAGATCTCCAGCTCTGAGTGACTTGATCAGCTTGTAGGTTATGTTTGTGTGCGGCTTGCAGAGTTCAGCTCTCTATGTTCATTAGAGCTAACTGTACACAGACACCTTCTGTGTGTGGTGCCTGAAGCCCCACGCCAGGCCTGGCATGGTATTTACATCCTTTGGTAACACGATTATTGAGGATTAAGAAGTATAAGTAAAATGACAGTCCATGACAATCAGTTCATCAACAACACTGAAGGAAGCGTGCTTTCTTAAAGGCATAGAACTGTGTGCCAAGCACCTGATGCTTAGAGATTTGCTGGAATGGATAAACCCTCTCTCTTCCCAGAGTGGCGGGTAATGTCATTTGGCTGAAAGTCGGTCTTTAATTATGGTGAGACTGCTTAGTGCACCCTGATGGTCTTACTGCTTGCTCTTTCCCATTAATTCTGAAGTTGTAACCCAAGTCCAGAGCTGTTTTGGTGTGACCCTGAGGTTACTTGAGTTTCGCATTTGTTTAAGTCAATAATTGTGATCAGTAATTTCCCTCTGGAACCCTTGGAGTATGGCAATTACATGAAATCTGCTTGGCTCGGTCATGCATGCCCAGAGTTAGAAATGAGTGCATAAGGCATTTGGAATGATAATTCCCAAGATATGCCTGAGCCCCTCAATAGCTCTGTGTTCCCTCTCTGGCTCATCAATATTCCTATTGTCAGTTTTAATTGCACAAGCTCAAGGAGATAAGGAAAATGGAGGGTATATTCTTTTAAGCCACAGAGAAGAGATGGTTTCTATTCTCTACCACTAAGCTGAAACCATATATTTGCTCCAAGTATAAAAGCTAACGCTTGGGGCAATATTTTCTTGTTTGACTTCTTTTTTTTTTGGCTGAAAAAGTATATTGATATTTCTAAAGTAAACTGTGCTGTAACTAGCGAGGAGACAGGCTGGGTTGGGAAAATGAATTAAATAAAGTGTATGTCTGAGTACCCATTTAGAAGAGTATTCACAGTCTCAACAGCTCTTAAAGGAAGGCAGTACATAATCAATAATGATGTACTGTTTGGTTTTCTAAAAACCAAAACTTCTGGGTAGCAAATGCAGAGTTCTCTGAGAAATCAATGGACGTTAATTTCACAGAACCACAAGTCACATTTATAACAAGTGGAGAGAAATAAAAATCCTGACACATCAACTTCATAATAATTAGGTAAGTATTTAATTAGGCAGCCTATTTTGCAGCCTTGTAGACATTCTAGAAGGTCTCATGTCCTAGAATACAAATAGTACTACAGAGTTTTATGATGACTAAACCACAAACTGATGTTATAACCTCAAATAATTTAAGAAATGACAAAACATGATAAAGTGGATCAAATAGGCAATAAAATAGAAAGGCTCCAAATCTGCTAAAAATAAAACTGTCAAATTTCACCATGCAACTTCATAACTATTAGACACTGAGCAAATCCCTTAACATCCCCGAGCTTCAGTTCCTTCATCTATGAAACAGAGATTCCCATACTTTACTCAGGTCAGAGGGTTACCGTGGAGACAAATGAAATATTTATGACAGTGTATTTAAAAACCATAATACGCAGTACAAATGGTATTCTAACAATATTTAACATCACGTGGCAAAAGTTCTTTAAGGATTGTAACCTTTGCTATTACTGTAAAGAGCTCACTAGCACCCTGGTCATGGTCACATTTTTAATTTTCTTCATAGATATTTATGCCTATAATTTGGATCAATGGTCTACAGTAGGATATTAGTGACTAATGATCTAAATAGCCTAGCTTCTCATAAATGTGGATAACAGAAAGAGTTAATTCAATAAGCTGTCCTACACATATATTCTTTCTGAAAATGAATCAAAATGGAAAACTATTAAAATAGCCAATGTGGCTAGAACTCAAAGAGGCACAATAGAAAGATCAGTGCATAGAGAAGGTAGTAAAGAGGATAATGATGCCTTTCTTGCTCTGTCAACTTGCTGTGTGATATCTTCTAAATCCCTTCTGATTCCCAGCTGCCTGTGAAGCTTGATGAAGACAAGGATAACAGCTATGAAGTACTCTTTAGGAAAAATTTATTAGAGAGGGGGCGAAGGCGAAAAAGTCAGCCAGGATGGGTTCCTGTAAAGTTGAGCCTTGGCCTCACGACTACTGCCCTTGGTGGAGGGGTTAGGGAGGCCTGAGAAGGGGCAGCTGTGAGCCCTTAGCGGGTGACATTGCCAGTGGCCTGGGTGACGAGCACCAGCCAGCAAAGGGCTCCTAGGTGACACACCAAACAGCATCTACCACAACTGCCATACACTTTCTTACAAAAAGCTATTCTCTAACAGAAGTCAGGTAAATGTGTATTACAAACAAATTCTCTTGAAAGTTACCTTCTGCTCTTTCTGTCTCATCTTAGTCAAGCCACTTTGGACTTTGCCTTAGAACCTGGTAAGTGGGCTTATCTTCTCACACATATCCAGCCCATGGCCGTTTCAGTAACAATACCATCTTGCCGTACAGGGTCTACCCTGCAAGGAAAATGTGAAGTTGATTAAAATGGCTTTGACAACTAAGATATTGCTTCTCCTTTTTCATGTTACCTTCCCACTACCCATTTTCCATAAGTATCCAATTTACTCTCTGATTGACTGTCTAGGGCCAGCAGGGTGAAAAGCTGTCATCAAAACTAGGTATTAAGGGGGCTTCCCTGGTGGTGCAGTGGTTGAGAGTCCGCCTGCTGATGCAGGGGACGCGGGTTCGTGTCCCGGTCTGGGAGGATCCCACATGCCGCAGAGCAGCTGGGCCCGTGAGCCATGGCCACTGAGCCTGCGCGTCCGGAGCCTGTGCTCTGCAGCGGGAGAGGCCACAGCAGTGAGAGGCCCGCGCATACCGCAAAAACAAACAAACAAACAAAAAAAACCTAGGTATTAGGCATTTAATTATGTAAATTTCAGACCAAAAATACGTAACTAATAGTGAAGCAAAACTCAGAGTGCCTTTATCAAAGAGCCCTTCCCTCCCTAAAAAATTTCCAGAAATATATATTTCAGAAGCCAAATAACTTTCGTTTGGGACATGCCACACAGTTTATCTTCATCTGAGAATGTTGTAATAAACATTTTGTAGTTTTCTGATTTCTGTTTATTGCCTGCCCTCCACTTGACTATAAATACTGCAGGTGTAGTTGTCTTTCCTGTTCACCACCGTATCACCAACACCCAGCCCAGTGCCTGGTTCATCACAGCGCTGAACAATTATTTGCTGAAAAAAAATTATGACCCTTAGTCTATTGCAGCTTTAAAAATTCCTGGAGTAGTGAACCCTGTTTAAATGCATTAATTCAGTGTCTCTTAAATGAATTTATGCACAGACCTACTCTTCTCCCCCAACCCCCATCTGGAATATATTTTGAGAAATACTACCTTAAAGCAAGAAAAACAATTCAATAGAGGTTGGGATGTGACCTTGGTCTAGGTGGTGATTGTGCTGGTCATTCACCTTCTGCCCTTCCCCAAATCCGTTCTCCACATTCTTCTACGCTGACCTTACAGGCTCCATCATCTGGGCTTTAACGACCTCTGGTTTCTGGTTGGATTTGGCCAATGTGAGGCAATGCAAGAGATGAAAGGGTAGGGGGAGGGAGGAATTTCTTTCCTTCTCCCCCTGCTCCCACTGCAGTTCTGTCTGTGGCTGCATCCCTCCATAACAATTGCGTCTCCCCAGGAGAACCCCTTCCATTCTCTAAGCCCATCCAGGCTCCCGGTAACACGTTCCCTTCCTCCTCCCATCTCAGTTCTCAGGGAGGTAATGACTTCCTCAGGTGCTAGCCTTGGGATCCTCAACTTTGCCTGTAAGTTTCCTTAATTATACCCCAACTTCCCTAAAGAATCCTTCTGTTATAGTCTCTCCAGATGCCACCATGCCTTCTGTTTCCTGGGGCCCCTGACTATACAGTGATGGCTTCTTCCGTCTGGAATGGACTGCCAAGGGGAAATCGAACACCTTCCTGGCAGAGTTAGAGCTTCACATTGTGGTTTTGTTATTTTGATTGAAGTTTTACGAATTCCCAGAATTTCATCCATATCCGTACAGGTTAGCACAAAAATAAACCCCAGAACCAAAGTAAAGTACTCTTATGAGTTATTCATCTTTCTGGTTCCCAGCTGGGAGGTGAACTATGTATTAGATGGTTTTAATCTATTCCTCACACAGATTCTGAACTTCAAAGAAAATAGGAACTTATTCCTTGGGGCCATCACTCCTCATTTCTAATATAGTTCAGGACACTGTATGCACTCATTGCACATTCATTCAACTCATGTATTCATTTAGATGATGGCCACAGCTGCTGAGAGTAGATGAAGTGGGGGCATTATCCATTAGCTTCAGACTCAAGGGTAACATCTGGCAGCACTGTGGACAAAGGGAAAGAGGGGCACATTTGTGAAAAGAAGGTACCAAATCCCCAGGTGTAATGTTTAGCATCTTTTTATGTGACACAAAGATGGGACTAATATACTCACTTTTTATTATGACAGACGGCAATAATTAGGATCTGTCTAGTGGTGGTAGAATAATGCAAGTGCTCTTTGGGTCTATGAGCATATGCTCTGTAGGTAGGGGTGATGATGTCACTGCACGAACGGTTGCTTTTCGAACTAGCTTTAATAGGTATATTCGCCTTAGAAATCAATGGACTCAGAAAATCAAATAATGTTGCAAAATAAAGTTCCCTAAGATGTGTGGAGAGAAAACTTCCCATTCTGATGAATGGGCTATAGAAACCCATGCCTTGTGGAGGTCCCCACTGGCCATCATGAGCAGTAGGAGGAGGTTATGATTAGGGGACAACTAGTCACAGACGTGTCCCTTCAAACAAGTCCCTAAGGCTGGTCAGGTAGCAACCTGCTATTTAGCATCTCAGGAAGCCTCCAGCAGCGTTAATACAAACACAGTCAATTACAGCTGGTCTTTTCCATCAAAGAGTTTGTGAGGCGTAAACTCAATATAACCACTGTTTCTGTTTTGATCTCGTTTGCTCCTTAGCCCATTTCTTCTTGGCATAGTTTCCATTACCTTGGAGATTATTTTACAGGATAAAATGGTTGCTTTCTAGTTTTGTGGGTCCTTGATATGGGTTATGTGCTTCCCTTCTGTGGAACTGGTTTGTAGGATTTCAGGCTAAACCTGTTTGGGCAGCTAAACTTGTGATGAAAATAATAATAACCCAGTTCTCCTATTCTTGCTTATAAGTATTTATTTTAATAATCATTTGTTTGTATGCTTATCTCCTTCTCAAAGTATTAGTTCCCTGAGAGCCTGTCTCTTTAGTCTTTATGTTGTCTTAGGAGCTGACTCTTCCCAGGACGACTAAGGGTGGAAACAACCCATCCCCCCAGGGAAAGACCAACCCTGGCTTTTTATCTCCACCAGAAAAATGATATCAGAATCTACAGGTATATTCCCCAAAGTCTGAGTTACTCAGTCTTAACACCATGTGTAGGACATCAACAGTTTAGTATAATAGCTATAATAGCTTTATTTTATTCCAAGTAGGTTACCTAATATTTCTTATCCTCCCTTACATATACCAAGCACTGTGCTAGGTTAATTACCTACTCTATTAAGGAAGAAGAAGTAGATTGATGTGGCTGAGAGTATTTAAGTAGAGAAACTTCAAAATATATTAAAAACTGCCAGGGAAAGTCGAATTTCAGCAACAAGCATTTGGGGTGTATAGGTGGGATTTGACTAGTTGGGAGTGAGATACACATTTTAGGAGCTAATTCAATAGCATGAATAGCAAAGGCTGGAGTAAAGTGATATTGGAAGGTAGGAGACCAGTTGAGAGAAACTTGCAATAGGCCAGAGAAGGTATGACATCACATAACATGGGCCTCACTAGGATGAGGCCATGTGGACTGGAGAAGAATGTTCAGATATGAGCCTGTCAAAGATATGCATTAGGGAAGAGGGAGAAATCAAGGAAGACCCCAAGGTTTCCTAGCTGATGGTAGAGGGGGTGGGGAGATAGCAGATGACAGAGAAAGAATGGACAGTCTGGAAAGTGGAAGAAATGACCAGCTTGCTCTACCACATCCCTCTTCCTCTTCCTGAAAACCCTCACAGCTAGGAGCTTCTGAAACCTAATACCAAGTTCAGTTTTTGAGGATTCAATTCACTAAGGGAGGAAGTGTTGAACCAGATTCTAAGCCTCCCTGAGCTCCTGCCTCTTTTATTCTTCATGAATCATAATATTTACTAGAAGGGGAACTGTACTTTCTACTTCCCATTCCAATTTGCTATCCTCATGGAGAATCTTATTTTTGCAACACCATTAGACATTCTAAATTTGTAATTTCCCAACTCCCATCAGCATAAGTGATAGTTTTAATGTTTCTTAAATACAGTGTTTGGGCATTTAATTATATTATGCAAAATTAGTAAACAGCTATTTCAAGACAGGGCTGATTAAACGGAATCTGCAAGGTATGGTATTTATTAGTATTGTATTTTCAGAACCAAGTGATATAGTATCCTAGCTCTTGAAGTTGAAAGATGAGTGGTGCCTAGAAAATGATTTAACAGTGATGATGGCTGGTGTTTAATGAAATAGTTGTTGTGATGACTTCTTGTAGAACTGATTAGACCCCCGAGGGGCTGGCTGAGAGAGAGAGACACGTGCACTCTCCTTTTTTCCTTTCCATCACTCACATAGCCCCATGGACGCTCCTCACGCATTCTAGTATTTTTGCTCTTTTTCACATTGCTAGATGTCCTGTCAGCTAAAAGAGTTGCTGACCAGGGAGAATCCCAGCACTGCAGATGCTGTAGATGAAGATGGCTGTAGAAAAGGGACCGAGGGATTGTGGAGGGAAGATGATGGACGGAAATGTTGAAAATAAAATACATCTTTATGCTGGTACTTCAGCTAAAGCCGTGGTGTCTTTTTAGCGTTCACCCTTCTGTCATGTGATGGGGTGCCTACAGAGTCCCATGCCTACCGTGCTGCTGTTAATTTCTTCAGGTTTCTTTGTAAAAATAAGGTGTCCGTGGCAATATATTCTAAAATCTTTCTCATCCTCTGCATCTCTCTCCCTATTTGTATGCCTTTTCTTATTTTTAAGGAATTCAGAGTGAAAATATATTCGTTACTGGATGGTTTCTGGTCTATGAAATCTGCCTTCATTCCAGATATTTATCTGTAACAGGATTCCACAGCCAGGCTGTTGTTTCAGAGACTGACTGGTGAGGTAGCAGTTTGAGGCCTGATTTAAGACTTTTGGTAAGATTTCACCAGACCATGTCTCAAGATCATCACCAGAGACTTTCTTTCTGTCTGTGGCCACCTGGATGGTACGTGCAAAACACTATACTAGTTTGATCATATATAAATCCCACTGGTAGCCTGCTTCAGGGAAAGTGGCTGCTCTTGGCCTATCTGCCTTTTCCAGAACTCCTATGAATATCTTAAAATATGGATATCATGCATAGAAATGTACTTTTTAGGACGTAATAGAGGATAAATTAAAAATCTGTGAGTTTCATATGCATGACTTTTCTCCTGGTATCTCAAATTCCAGTCTGTGAATAGCTTCCCTTCCTCCCTTGGGCCTGAAGCGGGTGATGCTGTCTTGGGCTGAATATCCCAGGGCTTCAGCTCTGGGAATCATTTCTATACCTCCCGGAAACCATGGGGATCGACCTAGTCTATGGTATATTTTCAACTGTGTGGTTGGGTCTTTGGTTATTTTGGAATCAATACATTTGTCCCTTTTTCTGCTCTTTGTCATCCCTTTTCTTTTTTGCCCCTAGGGTTTTTCCTTCTCTCTAGTTGTTCCTCTGTACCATTTGTGTCTGCACATCTGTGTATCATCTCCATTTCCTACTGGTAAAGGCTTTTGGTTAAATTCTCAGCTATTTATATGCTCTTCGCTGAAAAAGACGTTACTTTTTGTCATTTCTGCATCTTTTCCTTTCAGGAGCTAGCTGCCCTGCCCCTATTTGGTGGCGCTGTCTGACCACCTGGTCTCACCTCCTCTGGTACCCAGCTCTGGTTGGTCCAGCCCTTTAGTCTGCACCTGATTCACTCAGGTATGGGCATGTAACCTAAGTCAAGCCAGTCATAGTTCTTCCCAGGATTTTTGTGAGATCTTGCAGGGAAGTGGCCCATTTTCATGCTTTCTTTGGGATAGTTAACTGTAGGGAGAGTAAAGCTTAGGACTGGCAAGTATTACCTTTGTTACATCAGGGGGGAGTCTCTCTCAGAATGAAGCCAACACAGAGAAAAGCAAAGCCAAGAGAGAGAGGGCTGCATTGAGTCCTTGACATGGTTGAGCCCCAGGCTCCCAGCCACTCCTTCTCAGGTACATGGGCCAATAAGTTCCCTTTTCTGCGTAAGCTACTTTGAGTTTCTGTCCCAGCACCTAAAAGATTTCTGACTAAACCACAAACACGAAATGCCAGTTATAAGTCAAGAAATGTCACCTTAAACAAGAGAAGGTCTCACTAGCCTACGACTAGAAATATAATTTCACATATATTTAGTACCGAATTGTGAATGAAAGGGACTAAATTCTTTCTTACCCTCCAGAAGGTGGGGACCACAAGCCCAGGTGTCCCTAGTTATACCCGGTCCTGCTGAGTGCTTTTCACCAGTGCTCAGAAACAGGTCGCTCAAAGGGGTCCCTAGCATTTTTGTTCATCATCATGCTGCCGCATCACTTTTTTGTAAAGCCCCAAGGTTCTGTCCCCCTCAGGTCACTGCATCAAACACCAGTCTGGCCCTTGTGAGGCAGAATGGAGGCTGCTCTTCCCTTTACCGTTCCTTTTCAAGACTGAGAGAAGGTCCTTCTCTTGATCTGGACACCACAACCGTGAGCAGAGCCTACCTTACCCGTGTGTGGGTTGGCTGTCCTCATAGCCCACAGGCCCAGCGTGGAGAGGCCAGGCCACTCCGAGTTCTCTAGGTGTGTCCAGCCCTCAGAGCCAAGACCCAGGGAAAGCATGCAATTTCTAGTTCCTCCAGTCTAAGGCCTGCCTCTCCAAGCCTTATTTCCTGTTCCAGAAGCAACTTAGATCGTTGACAGAGGCAATGCCTTCTCCATGTGGGGAAAGCCTCCGCCACGCACAAGAGCATGGTGTTGCTCACTGGCCCCGGTGGGCTAATGACTCAGAACGTACCGACCAACACCAGCGCCTGCAGCCTTCAGTGACACCTTGTGTGGGACAGCGCCAGTCCAGTCCAGTCCTGTTGAATTGTTCCCTTCAGTGCCTTTCTCCTAGTAAGAGGTGGAGATCACCCCTTAACATATACTATAGTCTTCATGCTGCCAACTTAAGACACACTCCTGAACACTGCCTGGAATCGAGTTTGAAGAAAAAGAAAAAGGGGGTAGTGTAGAGAGTAAAGGGAATGTGTGTCGGGATGTAAGTATGGTCGTCAAAGAAGGGGTATCTAAACAGGGGACGTCAGAGCTGGTTCCTGAGGGAGTAGAAGGAGCCAGGAAGAGAAAACATTATGTTCCCAGAAGTGCAAGAGACTCAAGATTTTCAAAAAGGTGAAGGGAAGCCGTGTACAGTGGGAGAGAGAGAGAATGGTAGGGAGGTAGGCAGGAGTCACACCATGCAAACAGTTTACAGATGTTTGAATTTTATGCTAAATGCAATGAGAAGCCACTGAAGAGTTCTACATGGGTCAGATACTTAATCAGATTCATGTATTTAAAAGACTAGTTTGGTTTCTGTAGGGAGAATGGATAAGAGGAGGCAACATGGTAAAGAAGGGAACCCAGTGAAAAGGCTTTTGCAGTGGCTCAAGTCAAAGATGATGGTGGCTTGGCCAGGGTGGTGAAATAGAGATGGAGAGATGGAGACCAATTTGAGATATTTTGCAGGTAAAAGAGACATTTTATTGATTATTTGTTGTAGGGGGTATGGGAAAGTGGCATCAAGAATGATTCCTAAGTCTCCGGATTACACCATTGGATGAATGGTGGTACCATTTACTAAGAGGGAGAAGACCAGGGGAGGAAAAGTTTTTGAAAAGAGGGGGTAGGAATCAAAAGTTCAGTTTTAAGGACAATTTTGAGATACAAGAGATTCACATGGAGACATCATATAGGTTGGTGAACAGACCAGAGTGCATTTCAGAGCCTGGAGATTATTTGGGAAACCTCAGCATGTTGGTGATAGTTAAGCCATGCAATGGGATGAGATCACCTGAGGACAAGGCCCTGGATTAAGCCTTAGGAACTCCAATAATTGATGGTGAGGTAAAGGAAGAGAAGTTGGCAAAACAGACTATGGAGAAGCTGCTAAGGAGGAAAACCTGGAGAACACAGGATCCGAAAGGCCAGCAAAAGAATACCTTCAGATGAAGGACAGCTTAGCTGTGAGAGCTAGAAGAAGAGCTCAGAGAAGTGAGCACTGGGTTTTGCCCCACGCAGGTGATGGGTGGCCTTGCCAAGGTTCTTTTTGGTGGAATAGAAGAGACAGAAGTCAGATTGGTTGAGGAGTGAATGGGAGAGGAGGAAGTCGAGACAGCAAAGGTGGAGAATTAATTCAGGGACTTTGTAAAGGGAAGTAGGGAAAAGGGAATAGTCACTGGAAAAAAAAGTGGGGCCTGAAGTGTTTTTATTTTTTATTTTCTTAGATAGGAAGTACTAGACAGTATTTACTGATAGGAATTAAGGAATTAGGGGAAAAGTAAATAAGGACTCAGGAGATTGAGAACGACAAAGGGAATGAAGTTCTAAGAAGGGATAAAGTCAATAGTAGTGCTTTTCAAATGTTGGTGTATGTGGGCCTGTAAATCCCCCCAGGAAGCTTGTGAAATGGCAGATCCTGATTCAGCGGGTCTGGCGGGGTGGGGGGAGGTGAGCGTGGAGGGATGAGATTTTGCATTTCTAACAGTTTCCCAGGTGATACTGATGATGCTGGTCCAAAGACCACTTTGAGTAGCAAAGGTGGAGCAAAAAGGGATATGCTTTTAAATGAAAAAATGGAGAAGAGAAAAGAGGGCATACAAGCCATCTCCGAGAGGGGAAAAGTAAGCCCTAAAGAAATGTAGTTAAATTTCTGGGCAGAGTTGAGGGCCCATTTGAGGTTTGCAAGTATGAACCTGATGTGAAACCAGTCTACAACATTTCGTAGCTTGGCTGCCCACAAGGAGAGGGAGACGGTTGCATTTCTCTATTGTTGGGGTTTTGCCAATTGAGTATGAGAGTGGGAGTAGGGGTTAGAGAGGAAGGTCTTTTCCAAACTGATTGTAAGGATGATCATGGAATCTAAGCTGGACAAGAATGGAAGGGGACTTACTGTTCCTGCCAAATGTATGTCAGTTGTGATGGCAACATTAATCTCTTGAAGAGACATGTCAAGGTCATTCTGGAAAACAAAATACTGGCTCATTATACAAGCACATGCTATTGTCTTAAAAAACACTGATTTTAATTGAGAAATGAGAGGTATCAAATTGCTATGGACTTTCTGTGATTCCTGTGTATTAGCTAAGAATGTGTTTGGCTGTAAGAAGAGATGACTCAACGAGTAGTAGCCTAAAGAGCATCTAACATAACAAGAAAGGTAGAGGTAGAACCATTGTTCTTTTTAACTGCTCAGCAATGCCATTTTGGATCCAATTTCTTTGTAGCCTTTTTGTCCTCATAGTTATTTCCACCTACTTACAAGATGGCTGCTGCTGCTCTAGACAGCCCTTCCACATTCATATCAGGAAGAAAGGAGGAGACGATGATGGCAACTGCAATTGTCCCTTTTTATCAGAAATGCAAAATCTTTCCCAGAAACCCCTTAGCAGATTTCCACTTACATTGTATTGGCTAGAATCTCATCACATGTCCATTATGCAAGGGAAGTGGGTAAAATGAGTATTTAGCTTTCCTACTTTCCATGATAGAGGTTGACAAGGGATAAAGGTGTTGGGAATGGGTGTTGGTTCAGCCCACCTATATCATCTGTCTCATTGAGAGCTGGCTGGAGACCTTATCTAAGTATCTCTGCTTTAGAGCAGTCAGTCCACCAGTAATATCTTATTATGTTAAATGTACTGTGCTCAGTAATAAAGAACTGTCTTCTCTTACACTTGGTTCTCCTTCTAGTCTTAGATGGCATGAAGGTCTGTGTCTGAGCAGGAATATGGAATATACTGCTCCAATAACAGAGACCTGTTATTCTCTGGGCCTGCAATAACTCTTAACTGGCTCATATTCCCAAGATAATTCAGTGGTTGTTTAGGGGAAAGAAAATAAAGAATGACAATGTTCAATAAATGTTTGCCAAATTAAGAAAGATGGAAGAGTATGAATTACAGAGGCCCCAAAGATCTATCTACTGAAATATAACTCTGTCATCATTCCTTTCCAGATAACGGACTGTATATTTATTTGAACTAAAATTCAAATGTTATATATGTTAATTTATAAGTCCCAGGCTTCACACAGTGATGGTTGTACATGTATCACATCTGTAGTGATAGCTCGATTCTTGATGCTCCAAAGCCCCTGCCTGCCTAATCGGCAAGATATCTGATCTCGTCCCACAACCCTCTCTCCCCTCGTGTCCCCAGATGTCATTAGCCTTTCCCATGTATACATTGTCCACAGTCCTTTACTGAGTTCCAAAAAGGAGACAGATAGACTTTGAAAGCTCTAGGAGCAGAAACTTCTCTGTTGCAGCATAGATAATAAACCCCAAAGACAGTGCACATAAAGCAAATATGCCTAAAGCACAGATTCAGGAGCCAGATTGCCTGGGTTCTAATCTCAGCTCTGCCACTTGTTAGATATGGGACCTCGGCCAATTACTTAATCTCTATGTGCCTCAGTTTCCCCATCTGTAAATTGTAAATAATGATCATATCTTTCCTAGAGTGTTGTTTCGATGACTGAATGACTAAATACATATAAAGAGCTTAGAGCCGTGCCTGGCACTAAATAAATACTATAGAAGTGTTTGCTATTATTATTATTACCACTACTACTACTGCTACTAATACTACTGTCCTTATTTATATTTTTAATAACCAGCTAGTGCCTCGCACCTTGCACACTAGAGACATTCAATAAATATCTGTTGAGATGTGTTTTGAAGGAAGGAAGATGAGGGCAGTTAGATGGTGGGTGATAAGACTTGTGGTATCTATTAAAAGTGATGCGAATTTTTAGCTCAAGAAAGCAGAAAGAATAAGAAGCTGTACATGACTGCCTTAGAGAGAATATCTTCTTGCCCTCTAACTTAGATGTCAGCCCTCTGTATTCAAAAAAATGAAATCCTGTGTTGCCACTTCCTGGATTATTAAAACCCCCTAGAATGGCGACTTTCATGCCTCCAACCCCACACCTGTTTGGAAGCTCGTATGTGCTGCTCCCGAGGAGAGAGACCCACTGTCAGCTGTTTTATATACTGTGGTTTCATTGCTTCAAAAGGTTTTTTTTTAAAAAAAGTCACTGCACTAGATGAATCAAGAAAAGAGCATATGCAGCTGCTTTCCAGGGTTTCTTGTTTGGCTGACCCAGACCCAGCACCTCATGCATTTCCTGGTGGGTCTGAGTAGAGCTCTGTGTGAATTGCCCTCTGAATCAAAAACCAAGCAAATAACATGCTTGTTTAAAGACCTTTCTTCCTGCCCTCTCTTCGCTTTTTATTCCTTATTGTCCTTTTGTGCACCAGTTATGCTATACATTTTCTTTTTATGTTTTTATGGCTGCTGGGGTTGCTTTCAGAAGGATATCCTAAGATGGCAGAGAAATTAATGCATCAAGGGATTTCAAGCAGGAAAATCCATCTGACCTGGCGACAGTTGGTAAGCATTAGAGGAAATCTCACTTACTGGAGAACCATAAGTTCTGCAATTTCATTTCGGCTTACTTTGCTGCCCTTCCCAAAGCTCCGGGTTCAAAGAGAAGAGGAGAAAGTGACTTCACTGAATTTGGTCAGAGAGAGAACTTTGAAGCCCACAGCAAAGCTGTCCAGAGCAAAGGAACTGTAAGAAAAATATCTCGTTGTTGGTCCAAATCCGACTTCCTGATGCCCTGTTGCATTTTAATGAAAACTTGAAGCCATGTCCCCGACTTTCTTTCCAGCTGATGGATGGGGACTATTGCTTCTGAAGAAGGCACACATTCTTTCTGCCTTTTTCTCCTTCTAGCTGCTTTATTGCATGCTTTAGGTCAACCACTTATTGTTTTGTGATGAAGGCTGCACACCAGCTCATCTCGGAGTGGTTTGTGTTCTTCCACAGGGGCAGGGCCGAGGAAGAATGTCTTTTTCAAGAGAGGAAAAGTGGAATTTGTCAGTGATGCACACCAGATAGGAAGGGAAGGAAGGAGACTCTGGTTATTCACAAAAGGATTCTAAGACGCTGAAAAGTGAGCCCGACAGATTCAGTCAGCAGCTGAGGTCATCTGCCTGCAATTCAGTGATCTGGACTCTAATCACAGAGCTGATAGGACCAGGGGCCTGTGTGGGGCTGTGCACTTTTCTGTGCTTTGAAGGTCATGACAGACACTAAGGGTTTCATCAGGCAGAGTGAGGAAGACTCTCTCAGGAAGACCTTTGACCTGAGTCTTGTTCTTTTTTTTGCGGTACGCGGTCCTCTCACTGTTGTGGCTTCTCACGTTGTGGAGCACAGGTTCCGGACGTGCAGGCTCAGCGTCCATGGCTCACGGGCCCAGCCGCTCCATGGCATGTGGGATCTTCCCGGACCGGGGCACAAACCCGTGTCCCCTGCATTGGCAGGCGAACTCTCAACCGCTGTGCCACCAGGGAAGCCCCTGAGTCTTGTTCTTTGTGTGGTTAGTCTTCCACCTGCCCCAAATTTAACTCTTCCATACAGACCTGTGAAATGGTTCTATCCTTCTTAAGCGAATCAATCCAATTTAAGAACTCAAATTAGAACTAAAGCAATTCCATTTCTATGCCAAAGTCCATTTTAGCGTTGCTGTCCTGTGATGTCACCATCTCTCTGGGGGTATTGCACTTTCCTGACCAGTGTTTTCTAAAAGGGACTTTTTTTTTTTAACATCTTTACTGAAGTATAATTGACTTACAATGTTGTGCTAGTTTCCACCGTACAACAAAGTAAATCAGCTATACATATACATATATCCCCATATCTCCTCCCTCTTGCGCCTCCCTCCCACCCTCCCTATCCCACCCCTCTAGGTGGTCACAAAGCACCGAGCTGATCTCCCTGTGCTATGCTGCTGCTTCCAACTAGCTATCTATTTTACATTTGGTAGTGTATGTATATCAATACTACTTTCTCACTTCGTCTAAAAGGGACTTTTAAAAGAAAAAAAAAGATTTCACAACAAATACTCTAATATTTTGCAGTACCTCTAAGGCTATATCTAATTTTGAGGGGAAAAACCCTAAGAAGTAAAGCAATTTTGTTTATTTTTGATGTGTGGTTTAAACCTAAGAGTCAAGTAATTATTGATTGTATAACTGTGTAGCTATTAGGTACATATGCCTACTTTAGTTATTACGGTATGCCAAAGAGTTTCAATACTTTTTGTTCATAAGATGTTTAAAATTTAGGTAGGGAAACAAAATAATCTCAAATAGCAATTAGTGAGAAGACAATGTGATAATTAATTGTATTTTAAACTGACAAGGTAAAGTGCTAAAGAATCAAGTATAGAGAACAGAGTTGGGTAGGATGAGATGTTAATTGCATAGGATGGATTAAAAAGGCAAAAGCAGTTACAGAGGGACGACCATGGTACCGCTTGCTAGGGAACTGAGGAGAAAGCAGCTTTTAAAAAATCTCGTTCTTCGAAATAGGGTCATTTGTAGAGACGTGGATGGACCCTAGAGGCTGTCATACAGAGTGAAGTAAGCCAGAAAAAGAGAAACAAATACCGTATATTAATGCATATATGTGGAATCTAGAAAAATGGTACAGATGTACCTGTTTGCAAGACAGAAATGAGACACAGATGTAGAGAACAAAAGTATGGAACCAAGCTTGGAAAGGGAGGTGGGGTGGGATGAACTGGGAGATTGGGATTGACATATATATACTAATGTGTATAAAACAGATATCTAATGAGTTCCCTGATGCTGTACAACACAGGGAACTCCACTTCACTGTACAGTAGAAACTAACACAACATTGTAAAACAACTATACCCCAATTAAAAACAAAATCTTGTTCTTGGTTGTATTGCATTGCTCTGCAGGTAGTTTATTATTCTTGATGTCAGATCTATTAGTTACCTTAATGTCTGGAAGAAAAGGAATATACCAATACTTCTGTAATGTGTTAGGTGGAATCTGAATGTTCCTGGGAAGGTTTACCGTGGGAAAAGAGGTGCAAATTTAAGCTTTTACAAGATTGCTTTTATCCCACTGACTAAACTCCTTCTCCTCTCTTACAAATGTTTCCTAGCTTTTCCTAAAATGTCTCACAATGTTCATGAGGACTAGTGTCAGGGGGCTTTAAAAAAAAAAGTAGATTTCTGTTACATGATTTCACTTACCATCAACCATGTTACCACTGTAAGTGGCATAAAGCTGGGCCCGTCATCTCCCACGCTCAAAGTTCCGGGATGTATCAACACTTCCTTTTGAGCAATAAGGCTGCTTCTCCAGCTGTTTTGCCCTCTATTCATTAGGGAAACTGAAAAAACAAAGAGCAATATGAGTAACACGGTTAAAGGAGAATGGGGCAGCCCGTTGGAAGAGTTCTCATTAGTTAATGCTATCAACAAGACCCCCAAGGTCTTAGCTCTTACACTAGTCTTTTCGTAGACTCTGTCTCGTCTCATTCCCTCTGGCACCTATTCCATCAGGGGCTTCATGGTAAGCTTGGGCTTACTGTTAAGGACCTGATAAAGGGATTTCTGTAAAATTCACACTTGATCTTACATTTCCAATTTGTGAAGTGGATGGGAACAAAATTGCTTAGATGCTGTTTTTCATCTGAAACTGGTAAAGCACAAGCAGATTATTTGATGGGGTACCAGGGATCACCAGCTTTCTTTGGACCACACTATGAGAAACACTGTGCTAGGTCCATCAAGGGCATGGGCTACGTTGCCTGAAAAAGAATCAGATGGGGACTCGACGTTCTATATAAGTGGAAGAAGGAAGAAGCCTGAACCTGGAGTGTGGCTGGTTTTTCCTGAAGCTGGGCAGAGGCAGGAGGTGGCTGCCATGGAGTATTCTAGAGGTGGCAGAACCTCAGATGGGAGTGACTCTGTGCCTGTGGAACTAGAAACCAAGCGGCTTAAACATGGGGGTCCCAGAAGAGGTTTCCCTGGCTGAGTTTGGTGAGAGTGTGAAGGATCGTTTGAGGGACTGTCAGCAGTACTAGTTGTTTTTTATGTCCTTAAAGGTTTGTGAAATAAGGAAAAACTCCATCCCAATTGGGTTATCCTCCATTTTCCTGGATGACACATACCTGGGGTTCTTGTAAGATCCAAGAGTGGTGATGAAGCCCTGCTAAACAAATTTCTCATTAACCATGGTGAAGGAGTGTTGGAAGCAGCTTTAATTTTATTTAGAAAAATTAAGAAATATAAATGCTATTGCATTCCAGATGCCATGGGGTAATTAAGATCGGTTACAAGTCTTCAACAGAAGATCACTAAAAAAAGATCTGTTTCTGTTGGGATATAGATTTCTCTGATCTTGTTTGAGAACTGGCTTCACAGGCAAAGCAAATTTAACAAGCAAAAGTGCATACCAATTAGGAATTACTAAAGCCACACTCCCATTTGGTAAAATGAAAAAAGAAAAACCTTAACTAAACTTGGATATAGTGGAATTCATCACTATTTCCAAGCAAAGGTGACAAGCAATACTGAATGCTTCTCTGGAATTTCAGTCACTAAATACGGGGTATTTTAAAGACCTTCAGTGGCCGTGAGCACTCTTGTGAATTTCTCATTCACATCATATCAAGTATATTAAAATGAACTGATAACCACATTTAATGAAATACATATAGAAATGTAAGAGTTGACTTGCAGTCACAGGTTCCCATGTTGCATTTTTAAAGATAAAAACATTAGTTTTAACTTTGTGATTTTCTTTTTAATATTTGGAACCAATCAATTTTCCCCCATACCTCTAATATTTCCACAGATCCTTGGAAATTTTGAAGGCCCCACAAGATCAAACCTATGGTGCCTAATAGATTAAAGCACCTGTACAGATGGAGAGCTAGTGGTCAGATGTATGCTTTCTGTGGTAATTGACCTGTCGTGTTCCTCATAAAAACAGCAGTTTAAAAGGGGCAATGGCCTTAAGCCAGTGTCAGATTCTATCACTTAACATGGCACAGCAATCCTTTCCTTTCCAGGTGAACTGCAAACGTATTTCATTTCAGTGGAAGGAATGTGTCTATAAGGAGGTTGAAAAAAAGTTTTTCTAATGATACAAATAAATTGAACCAGTGGCTGTTTTTCATGGCTTCCAAATGCAAAGGCATTATGATTTGATCAGGTATATTTTATAAGAATATGAAATTTCTCCTTTTTAATGAGCAGGTTTGGGGTAGCTTGAAACAGTGGAATATTGGCAAGAATACTGGACACAGGGAGAGAAAGATGAACTTGGTTTTACTTCTCGCACTAAGGAATTGTGTGAGCTTCACTGCATCTCTTGGCCCGTGCAGGCCTCAGTTACTTCCCTCGTGTAGTGAATGATTTGGAGTGAACAGGTACTGTATTTTCTAGACTTCGATTATTTACAAAGCACTTTCATGATTTTTGCCATATTCATGTGATATCGGGCCAATAATTTTATAATACTTTCATCTGTATAAACTCCACTCTTCACTTTAACAAGTATTTGAGGAGACGTCTGCTTTTGGTCAAGATGAAATAACAGGGAGCAGATTTACCCTCCCACCTGAAACAACTAAATACACGAACAAAATATACAAAGCAAGAATTTTCAAGACGTTAGGCATCAGGCAATGAAGGCAGTGTTACCCCAGAGAGAAGAAACAAATGTGGTGAACTCTACAATTGCCCTAGCTTATTGCCTAGAGTTTCCAGATCTTTCTAAACAATAAGCTGGGGCAATTGTAGGGTTCACTTCATTTGTTTCCAGTTGTGGTACAGGGAAAGGGAATCCCGGCAGAGCCTCGCAGTTTCCCTGGGTTGAGGAAATGGGAGTCAGTGGAAGCCAGGGTGCTGGAGAGTGAACAGCTATACAGAGAGAAAACTCTAGATCTGAAGAAGGTGTCTCTCCAGTATTCAGCTGAGTATTGATCATGCATGCAGGTGAGGAAACTATCAAGTCTGGGGAGAGAACCATCTGAAGGTATTAGAGGGAACAATCAGCAGGGATCATAAAGGGCAGGAAATAGTGCCTATTCTCACCGCGTAGATCTCGTAATTCACAGGGCATCAGGTATACAGAAGGGTATTGCCTCAACAGTGGGGAAAGTTAGTCCTAGACTAAACTCTACTCTGGTCTCATCTAACAAAGCTTAAAAGGAAGACCTGAGAGGATCATTCTGTTTCCAGGTAACCCAACTGCATCCCAGAACAAAGTTCAAGAATATTTATTTAAAAAGAAATTACGGCCAAACCAAAAAAAGTAAAATTGCAATTTATGGTACCCAGTCAAAAATTACCAGGAATGCAAAGAAGCATAATGAAGAGAAAAAAATCGATCAATCAAAACCAATCCAGAACTGACACAATTATAGAATTTGTTCACAAGGATATTAAATCAGTTATTATAACCATATTTCATACGTTCAAAATGCTAGAGGAAAAACTAAAGATTGTAAGTAGAGAAGTGAAACATGAAAAAGATGCAAATTGAACTCCTAGAGATGAAAACTACAGTGGCTGAGGTGAGAAGTGTACTGGGAAGGATTAATGTCATATTGGACATTATAGAAGAAAAGACTAATGAACCTGAAGACAAAGCCACTCTGAATGAAACATAGAGGGGGAAAAAAGGATTAAAGTAGTGAACGGAGCTTCAGGGGGCTGTGGGAACACTTTAAGCTGTCTAGCAATTATAGTCCCTGAAGGGCAGGGGAGGAGACAAAGAAATATTTGAAGGGATAATGGACGAGAATTTTCCAAATTTTGTGAAAACTATAAAGCCACAAATGCAAGGAGCTCAAAGAATCAGAAGCACAAGAAACAGAAACAGAACTACTCTAAGGCACATAATAATCAAAATGGTCAAAACCAGTGATAAAGATAAAATCTTAGAAACAGCCAGGGAATAAAGACACTTTACATACAGAGGATCAAGGATAAGATGACAATGAATTTCTCATGGGAAAAATTCAAGTGAGGAGACAGAGGAGAAATATACTTAAAGTGCTAAAAGAAAAACCGTCTACTTAGAATTCTGTATATGACAAAAATATCTTTCAAAAAATAGTTTTCTTTCAGACATACAAAGATGGGAAAGAATTCATCACCAATAGAACCACAGTACAAAAAATATTACAGGATGTCTTTTAGACAGAAGGAAAATGATATTAGGTAGAACTATAGATCTACACAAAGGAATGAAGAGCACCGAAAATGGTAGCTACATGGGTTAAGTATATAATGTTTTTTTCTTATTATTTATATATTTTTAATGAATAATTGACTCAACAAAAATAGCATAATGTGGGGTTTTTAATACAGGTAAAAGTACAATATATAACAACAATAGCCCAAAGCCTGGGAGGGGAAAAACATAAAACTGCTTTTGTTAAGGTTCTTATATGTAAAATAGTACTATATCGATTCAAGGTGGACTTTGATAGTGAAAGATGGACGCTATGACCCCTAAAGAAACCTTCAAAAAACGAAACAAGGGACTATATCTAAATAAGCGAAGAGGGAAGATAAAATGGGATCATAACCAATAATCTGAGAGAAGGCAGAAAAGAAGAAAAAGAGGAAAAAGGGACAAATAGAAAGCAAACAGCGAGTTTATAGATTTTAAACCTAACCATATCAATAATCAACTTAAATAAAAATAAACATCCCAATTAAAAGGTAGAGATGATCAGACTGGATAAAACAAACAAGACCCAAATATATGCTGTCTGTAAGAAAACCACTTTAAAGATAAAGACACTAATGGGTTAGAAGTAAAAGGGTGAACAAAGATATGCCATATTAATTATAAGAAATCTGGACGGGCTGTATTAATATGAGACAAAGTAGGTATCACAACAGAGAATATTATCAGGGATTTTTTAGAAGTCCATTTCATACTGATAAAAGGGTCAATTCAACAAGAGGCTATATCCACTCTAAACATTTATATACCTAATAACAAAGCTTCAGAACACATGAAGCCAAAACTGATAGAACCACAAGGAGAAATAGAAAAACCCACAATTGTGGTTGCAGATTTCACCATCCTTCTCTCAATAATTGATAGATCAAGCGGGTAGAAAATCAGTCAGAAAACTTGAACACCAGTCCCAACCCAAATGACCTGACTGACGTTTACAGAACATTCCACCCATCTACAGCCAAATACACATTCTTCTCAAGGGCACACAGAACATTTGCCAACAGAGATTATATTCTGGGTATAATGCAAACCTCAATAAATTAAAAAGGATTCAAGGCACACACTGTATTCTCTGACCGCAAAGGAATTAAAATAGAAATCAAAACCAGGTATCGATAACCCTGGTATTGTCTGGATAGCCAGACAATCTCCAAATATTTGGAAACTAAGTAACATGCTTCTTTGTTATCCATGGATCAAAGAAGAAGTCAAAACGGAAATTACAAAGTATTTTGAACTGAATGAGAATGAACACAACATATCAGAATTTGTACAATTCCACTAAGGCAGGACTTAAGAGGAACTTTATAGCACTAAACCCCTATATGAGAATAGAAGAAAGATCTCAAATCAACAACTTCAGCTTCTACCTAAGAAACTAGAAAAGGAAGATGGAATTAAACCCAAACTAAGCAGAAGGAAGGATTGGGCTTTTTTCTGGCTACGGTTAGCTGTGTGACCTGGGCCAGCATTGTTCTTTCTGGTCCTGCCTGGTTTCATCACTTGACAAATAAGGACTGTAAACAATATCAGTGTTCACCAAATGCTGGGTCCGCCGCATAGGAATCATAAGGGAGCCTGTTAGAAACACTAATTTCTAAGCCCTGACCCAGATCTAGGGAATCAAAATTTCTGGGTAGGGCCTGAGAACCTGTGCGTTTTAAACACAGAAGTGATAGAAATGTCTGGAGTGGTAGGACCAGCGTCCTTCTCCTTGGTGGCATTCAGTTCAGTGACATGACTTCTGAGGGGATGCCAGCCAGGAAGGCTCAGCCCTAGACAGGAGGCTCTCAGCTTCAGCGTGATCCCTGCCCCGTAACTCAAGTAGCCAAGTCATCATGGGGAACATAAGGGCCTGGACAATGAGAATGTTAGCAATGACCGGGATGGACTAACGGTAGAGCGCTTCCATTCATCTTATAACGTTACAGAAGTCTCAGCTTCCGTGGTATTCAGTAGGTGAAGGAGTCTGATTATGATCAAGGTCGGATTCCCAGTCCTTCTAGCTTAGGGTATGATTTAATGTTTCATTTTCATTTTATTTGTGCCTATTTCTGTTCCATAATTTATTTCTTTAAGCATCAGTGCCTTTATCTCTTTGAACAACCTCAACAAATTTATGCTGACATCTTTTCAGACGATTCTCTAAGATGCTTTTCATTTGGAGTGAACTATTCTTCCAAGTCTCTTGTTTCTTGGCTGTCCTGCGAGAAGTTAGCCTTTCTTCCTGTGTTTTGGAATTTTGGTTTGCAGGCTAATTTTGAGTATTCCCTCGAAACTTTTCCCTTCCTGCCAGGTTGACTGCCTAGCCCAGTCCTCCTATTCCTAAACCAGAACCAGGTTTTACAGTTGAGCGTAGGATGTACTGCCCCTAGGGGCCATCGAGGGGTATGGCCGATCCATTTACAGAGTGGGTAGTTGGCTCAGTTCCTGAGAGTAACACATTGCCTTTGCGCCTTGTCTCCCCAGGCTTACAGTTCTTCATCTGAAGCCATAGTCCCAGTAGAGTGAAAACACTGTCTACCTCTGGCATCTAACAGGAAGCCTGGCTCTGCTCCAACTCTCATTCACATTTAGAACTCCTTGTCCCACAGGGATCAAGCTCCCAGTCACTGGTGCCTACTTCCAGAGCCCAGACAACCCACAGTTTGTGTTTTCCCTTTGTGTCTGGTCCATGAGATCTTATCTTATACCAGAGCCTGGTTGGGTCTTCCTGGTTTCTTCCCTGCCTCCCTCCCTTCCTTCTTCTTTCTTTCTCTCTCTTTCTCTGTCTCTTTCTTCCTGCCTTTTAAGTATTTCATCTGTCATTGCTATGCGTTCAGAGTAGGAAGGTGAACTCACTGCCTCTTGATCATTATAAAAATCTGAATTAATTCATTTGAAAATGGTAAAGAAATGATATTTTTTCCAACCCCAAGTCTCTGGGGTAAGATCCACACCCCCTATCGTGATTGACTCCTGCTTACTCTTCCACTTGACACAACCTGAGCATTTAAATCTTCTGTTAATGCTTGTGGTATGTTATACAAGTTGGTACTTATTGATTTGTTAGAAATGGTATGTGTGTGCATGTCCTGTTCTCCAACATAATCTGCTAACCGCCTAACAGCAGAGACCATGATTTATCATTAAAGTATTAACCAAATGACACATTTTCTGATAGCCACACACAGAAAACCTCAATAAATACCAATTACCAGATTGATTTACCCCACCCATCTCAAATTTCCTTAGTTCCTCCATCGACTGCATCATGACACAACAAAAATACTTATATATCCCCAAATAATGTTGAAATACAAAAATGGACAGCTATATTCAATATATCAATACAAATATGTACACATTTGATATTTTCAGTTTTTTCTTTTCTTGCTATGTGCTTTGAGAGTTAGTGTCCCCTGATCTTTCAACCTGGAAACCTTGCATAGTTGTCTACTATCCATTTTCCAGTGAGACGGAGACAGAAAAATTACCAGTGAGATGGAGAGAGAAAAGGGCCTCCACCCCTGCCCATCAGGAAATCAGCTACCTGTGACCAGAGAGTGAGTACATTCTTTCTCCAGGTGTTAACCCACCCCAGCTAGTTAAGAGCCTGCAGGGCTTCTACTTTGGGGAGATAAAGAGGCAGACTGTGTGGGCTCCCTTCACCTCCCCCATAGAGCCATTTGTTCCTGGGGATACACCCCCTCCAGGAATCCTTCAATGCTCTTCAAACCATGGGCATGCACAATGTACCTGACCTTGTTCAAAGGCAGGGGCTGCACTGCCCCAGGCAAAGAGTAAAGAAATACAGAAAATTACATCTTTCCTTGTCTCTTTCACTCTGTTGTAAAAGGAAAGACTCTTGTGTCTGTTGACCAAAACACTTATTAGTTCTCCCTTTTTTTCTATCCACCCTGTAATGCACACCATCAGCTGTTAATGATTCAGCAATAGGAATCTTCACTTTGATAAGATGCAGCCAGTGGGAAAAAAACCGCAAAACTTTGTATCCTCTACACTTAGATCATTCATTTACCTGTGGGAAGAACGCTCTTTATGCCCCTTCATTGAATCAGGCATGGAGTTTGTGTGAAACATGTTTTATCCTGTAGAAAGGCTCTTTGGAGAGTGGCATTTACTCAAAGGAAACAAATGCCTGCAGGGTGTTCTTACCGAGGCGGGGGGTGGCTGGTGACAAGGTGTGACATCTGCAGAAGAAATATAGTCAAGCACTTGAGCCACCCCGTAGTTCCCAGTAGACAGAGGGCTCACTCACAAAACAACAGTAGAAATTTGGCTTATGTTCGAAAGGCTATTTACTCAGAACTCTACCCACGTGATGCTACTGGCATTTTAACTATAAAATAGGGAAAGGGACGTGAAATCTGTGTGAGACCACGGCTGCCAACACACACTCCTGCACACATGGGCGATCCCTGGCTTAGAGCAGCAAAGACTATAAATCCATGATAAGACGTGTGTTCATGTATCTGCATGAGAAAATGAGGGATACTTAACAAAAATGTAATTTGCTAAGTACGTGGAAGGTTATCCTTATACTCTAGGTTTCCTTTCAAGTTTTAGTTTGGGCTTTTAAAGACAAACTAGAAAGTTACTACATTCCTAAATCCCTGTAAAACAGACTTAAAACTGAGTGGCAGATTTTAAAGACACTTGTGGGTTAAGGGTGGAACACTGGGAGATGTTTTAATGTTTTTTTTTCAAGGGAGTACTCAAAGGTGAAATATATTAACGCGTGTGAGAGTAGTCATAGAAAAGCGTACTTACTGTTGAATATGTTTGCCAGAAGATTTAGATTCTAAAAAGAGAAGACCTGAAAGGCAGGGTGCCAGTGCTCCTTGACTTGGGAAAAACCAGGGACTTGGAAGAGTTCAGTGGAGCCCACCACCTGACCTCCTACAATGGGGAGTGTTATGGGTTGAATTGCGCCCCCCAAAAGAAACGTTGAAGTCTTGACCCCCGAAGTCCCAGAATGTGACTTTATTTGGAATAGAGTCTTTGTAGTTAGTTACAATGAGGTCATACTGAGCTAGGGTGGACCTTAATCCAGTGACTGGTGTCTCGTCCTCTAAGAAAGAAAACGGAGGATTTAGAAGACACACAGGGAGAACGCTTTGTAATGATGGAGGCAGAGGTCAGAGTGACACACCTACAAGCCAAGGACTGGCAAGGATTGCTGGAGGTACCAGAAGCCACGAGAGAGGCATGGGACACACTCTCTTTCAGGGCCTCCAGAAGGATGCCCTTGATCTTGGACTGCTACCCTCCAGGACTGTGAGAGACTACATTTCTGTTATTTTAAGCCACTCAATTTGTGATACTTTGTTATGGAAACCCTGGGAAACCTACACAGGGTTAACCTGTGTAGATACCATCCATTTTTTGGTTGTTTCCACTGGGAGAGTAAATTCAGTCCCCGCTATTCCATCTTAGCTGGAAGCACAGATCTACTAATGATTTTTTGATGAGTTTTTTAATGTCTTGTTATGGATACCTTCTGCATGGGCACATTATGTGAAGAAGTAAGTTTGGTGTTTAATCCCTCAAGCATACCTTCTGAGACTTCCCAGTTTCCTCTGTTAACACTTTCATATTTCACATTTATATGTTAGATTATTTGATCAATGACTTTGTCCCTCACTAGACTGAAAGCTCAATGAGACATGGCACCAATGTTTTTGTTTTGCTCATCACTGTCTTTTCAGCTTCTAGTATGTACCTTTTGTTGAATAAATGTTTGGTAAAAGAATGAATTTTCTGTCTGCAAAATGCATTGCTATTCTTTTAACACAGCATTCCAGGGAACTTCAACACTTCCTGATTTGATTATTCTATGTACTTTCACACTGTCTGTCCTAGGACACCCCTACATTTGCCCAATCTACCCGTTATGGAGAATGTTGGCAAAGGGGCACTTCTGTGTTAGACTTGCAAGATTGTGCCCTATGCCTTCCCCCAAAGAGGAAGGACTGGCTGCTGGCATCCCAGGAGCCTTTAAAATTCAAGAGTCTCCCAAGGCTGGACAGCCAGACCCTGCACAGAGGGCACTGGGCAGAGATGTGGTCCTAGAGAACTACATGATCTTATTGGAGAATCCTGTTTTCTTTTGGAAGTAAACTCGTTGGGAGAAAGAGGAAGAAGATAGCTATATAACATGCACCGTGTAGTTAGTACTAGATATGGACTATTCACTGGTGACTCTTCAAAAGACCACCAGAAACACTTATAAATCAAGCAAAGCTAAATTTATTAGCTCTACTGCAATATGGACAACATCTCCTGGACCGTCTCAGTAGAGACTCTGAATCAGAAAATTAGGGAAGGATATGAGAGACTGAATGTACAAATGCACAAATGGCCGGACCACATATAGCAATAGAGCTCTGACCCACAGCCTCGGTGATAGCCAGCCCAGGAAGCCAAACCACAACCTCTGCAGCAATTGGCCTAAAATGGTCAAGACTGGTCAATGACTGACAGTTCCCCTAATTTTGCTCCCTCCCCCCTCAACTCAGGACTAAGCAGAGAAAGTCAAATATGCCTTCTAATTACCCTACCTCCAGCCTCTCCATGACAACAATTTCCAATTAGAGCATACCAGAAGTTGTCCTTTTTGTTTTTTTAATTATAAAGCTTTACCACTCTTCTGCTTGGGTTTAGTCTCTACCAAATGCAAGTGAGGGTGGCTTAAATCTCTTGCTATAGTAAACGCTGAATAAATAGCCCCTGTTCTCATCTGGATTCCCTTCATTCATTCCCATAGGTATTTATGAAGTTTTTAGAGCCTGAGCTGGGATTTTTAGGCAAGTCTTGAAAAGTAGGGACTAGTTGGAATGGGCAGAGTCTATGACATAACACTTTGGAAGGCACAGCTAGGAGAGAGTCTGGAAGTACTCACTTGAGAAGTTAGCCTTATGTGAGCAGTTTAATAGGCTCACAGTTTTTTTTCCAGAAGCAGGTATTCCCTGGAGCAAAGAGCTAGGATATTTTTGTTTGGTCCCAGGAATATTTAACATAGGTAGAACAAAGTATGCCTGGTTCAAGAATTGGTTAATACAAGGACAGGGAATTATGTTGGTTCCAGTTCTTGGGGTTGATGAGGAAAGAAAATTCATTTTTAAGTCCATCCTTGATTTTTTTCTTTTCTTACTCAACCTAGACAACAAGGTCAGTCACTTGAATAATGCCCTCACTAGCACAAACAACTTCCTTAGCTACTGTCCTATTGTGCTAACCCACAAGGTGCTAAACCTGAATTAATCCTACACTGTGTGATGAAATTGTTTTTCATCTCTTGTTCCAACAGCAATCTGTTGGTGGTGGCTAGGAGGAACAGTGAACTCAGAAGGGTGCTGAGGCCATGTGAGGTCTCAGAAGGAACAAGCACGTGTCTGCTATGTGCACAAGTGGAGAGTGGAGAGAGTTTAAACTTGTATGTCTCAAAAATGTATACCTCTACTGAGCTTTGGGCCCACATATCCAACTACCCCCTGGGGAACCTTATCTGGATAGTCTACAACCGTGCCAATCTGCACAAATTATAATTGCTCTCCTTCACCAAAGGTTTGCTGATCGATCCATCAGATTGGCCCCATGATCCTTGTTGGCACAGTGTTCCAGGCAGCCGTTACCACCACTCAGGTTAACACGCAATTCAAGATAAACCCTCTGTGATCTGGCTAAGGAAATTTGCTCTGATTGTGGAGTTATAGGCATCAACAATGGGGATGAGAGAAGAAGTTGATGAAATGATGGAAACCCAACCTCTTGAAATTTTATCTCATTTTTTCTTGCCCCTGAGTGCAGAAGATCAGAAGCAAAAATTCAACCAGTACTAGATTATCTCAGGTACAGTGATAGACACTGGGGAAAAGAAAGGTAATGAAACTTTTAGACCTTTTTGGATTCATTCTTTACAATATCCTATTTAGCTTACGTATACCTGCCCATCTCTCACAACTTCCTCTCAACCTCCAATATTTTAATTGTCAGATGGTAATTAGGAGACAACCTTATTTATGGGAAGAATTACAATGTCAATTCTATGTAAGGTGGTATCTGTGTTTATGCAAAAATTGCTCCCTGATAGAAACAGATATAAAACTGATTGATGTCTTAAAGCAACTGAGGGGTCTTTGCTGGCAGCTAAAATTACTGTTTCCTAGTAGAAAAACTGGTGGAGAAAATTGAGTTCTTATAATAAATTCCATAACTGCTTAACTGTAAATGATTTTTAAAAGTCACTTGACTGTGCAAACTGGTTAGAAGTATTTAAATGATATTTCAAAAGCTTAATGTCAACCATCAGTGTCCAATAAATGAAAATTACTTTTAGTGATACATCTGGAAATATGATGGTTTTTTGAGCCAAAATCTCTCAAGCTTTGCATAAAATCTGTATTTTAATTTCCACTGTGTGCCTGTTATATAAACTTCTGATATTTGTTATAGAGAAAAAGAAGATAAACTAGATACTACTTGGAATATTGAAAAATGAGTAGAATGTTAAGATATGCTAAATTTATTGTTCGCTCATCAAGAGAAAGAAAGTGAATTTATTTAGGGAAACAATTTTACTTAAAGAAAGGGCAATATTTTAATAAGTAGAAAGGGGAAGGGAACATATTTTGAAATAGGAGCAGCATCACTGGAATGAAAAATGTAATGTGACAAAGTAGCTACCTTGAAGGAGAAAACACTCATTTTTGTTACAGTCCTGTAAAATCCCAACTTTATCTTCATTCTTATCTGTTCATTCATTTAACTATTATTTATTGAGTACCCACTCTGTACTGGCATTGTGTAAGCCATTGGTGACATTTCAGTCAATAAGATAGTCATAGTTTCTTCTTTCACAGAGAGTGTTTAGTGGAATTTTCATTAATGATTAATTCATACACTCATTATATTAGGTAAAATGAAGTTTAGCTCTGTGTGACAGGAAACTTGAATTAACAATGGTTTAAACAATTGCGTCATCTAAATATAGATCATCCAGGGACTTCCCTGGTGGCACAGTGGTTAAGAATCCGCCTGCCAATGCAGGGGACACGGGTTTGAGCCCTGGTCCGGGAAGATCGCACATGCCGTGGAGCAACTAAACCTGTGCGTCACAACTACTGAGCCCGCGCACCTAGAGCCTGTTTTCCACAACAAGAGAAGCCACCATAATGAGAAGCCTGCGCACCGCAATGAAGACCTAATGCAGCCAAAAATAAATAAATTAAATAAATTAAAAAAATAAATATAGATCATCCAGACCTCAAATTGCGGGTCCATCATCATAATAAACCTCAAGCCTTTTTATCTTGCTGCTCTGCCATTCCTAACCAGCATAGGCATTTAGATTTTGAGTCTGTTTTCTTTCATTTAGCATAGTGCATTGGGATATAGAACGTTGTTCGTATCAACAGCCCATTCCTTTTCATTATTGAGTAGTATTCCATTCTATGGAAATACTACATTTTGTTTATCTGTTTCCCAGTTGAGGGACTTTGGAGTTGTTTCAAGATTTTAGTGACTAGATTGCTATAAATATTTGTTTAGAGGTTTTTGTGTGAATATAGGCCTATCATTTCACTTTGGTAAATATCTAGGAGTGGAAAATTGGGCCATATGGATGTGTATACTGAACTTTGTAATAGCTATGAAACTATTTTTAGAGTGGCAGTACATTGTGCATTCCCAACAGCAATATACAAGAGTTCCAGTTGCTCTGCATCCTCATCAGAATTTGGTATCATCAGGGTTTTTTTTAACCATTATATTAAGTGTATAGCAGTATCTCATTGTGGTTTTAATTAGCATTTCATTAATGACTAGTGATACTGAGCGTCTTCTCCTGTGCTGCTGTCATCTGTATATCTTTTTTGGTAAAATGTATGTTCAAATCTTTTGTCCGTTGAAGAAATTTGATTGGTTGTTTTCTTCTTGTTGAGTTTTGAGAGTTCTTTATATATATTGGCTACAAGTCCTGTGTCAGATATATGATTTGCAAATATTTTCTCTGTCTTTTCATTCTGCCAACAGTTTTGTTTGCAGAGCCAATGTTTTTAATTTTGATAAAGTCTAATTTATTTATTCTTTTATGGATTGTGCTTATCTTAAAATTGTATATTTATATGTTAAAAGCCAAATTTATAAAAAACCAAAAGAATAAATTCCTCCTGGCACCAACAGATTATCTACAAATAGTACATTAGCTATGTCTCCTAAATGTGACATCGAACAAGAAGAAATTAGATAATTTATGCTGGAAGAACTAGATTACAGTTATGAAAGATGACATAAGGATCTCACAATATCAATTTTTAAAACACAGAACTAAAGACTTTTAGATTCTGTACCTTTGTAGTATGTAAATACATGAAATAAAATGTTTCATGGGGGCTTCAAACACCCATTCATTTATTAATCCATTTATTTCTTTAAAAATTTTTACTGAGCACCTACAATGAGCCAGACACTGTGTCCTGGATGATGGTACACAGATGAATATGAACAGAGATAGAACTTTGGACAAATAAATAAACAGGTTATAACACAATGTGGTAAGAACTATAGTTGGCATTTGTTCAAAGTAAACCATGCTTCTTTTTGCACAGGTGGTGGTTTCATCACACACATCTCAGTTTACAATTATTTTTCTGTGTGACGGGCCTTAATGTTTGTCTCTCTCATGGTCTATTCCAGGAGTATAAATACAATTTATGTTTTCTTCATAGTGGCTGGCACATAATACGAGCTGGATAAACAATTGTTGAATAAATAAAGTGCTTGCTATTGAAGTATAGAGAGGAAGAGTTGCTAACTCTGCTCCTGGGATCGCATTAAAAAAGGTGACTTTTGAAGTGAGTCTTGAAGCAGAGGTAGGAACTTGCTGGTGGGGGTGGGGTGAGGCTGGGGAGGAAGAGAAGGGCAGCAGGGCAGCACTGTACAGTCTTAGCCATGGGCATGTGAAGTCACACAACCCCTGTGGGAAGGACAAAAGGTCCCAGGAGGGTAGAATCATCCTATGTAGGGAAGTGTGGGGAGCAGCAGATGAAGCCGAAATGGAAGGCAGGGGTCAGGATGGGAAGGAAAGGCCTTGTCAACCAGGATAGGTTTGAACTTCATAGCGATGGAGTTGGGGAGACTGAAGGATTTTAAGCTTTTAAGTGACATGAGCAGTAGAGCAGTAAAGACTATGGCTGAAGCCTGGATAAGAGATGATAAGGGTGTGGCAGTGGCAGCAGAGATGTTGAGGAGAGACAGACCTGAAAGCTATTCCAGGAGACCAAATTTATGGGACTTGGTGATTGATAAGATATGAAGGGTAAAGTAGGAAGAGAATTTAAAGTTTTAGCTCTTCTGATGCCTGCAGAGTATCGTATGTAGGGAGTTAACATATTATTTTTTTCCTGATTAATAAGTATTACATGTTCTTTAGAAAATATAGGAAAGCATAAAGAAGAAAAAAAAATCAGCTCTTATCTCAGCGCACAGAAATAACCACTGCTGATATTCTGAGTGCCTATCCTATCATTCTTCTAAAATAGATCCTAAGGATTCTATCTCCACAAGAAATCCACGGTCTCATGAACAACATTAATATATTGAATTTAATTTTGAACCCAAATGTTAAGTTTTGACTATACTGTGAGCTGAGTCAATTTTTTAAAAAAATCAAGTGAATTAGGTACATGGGTGGGAACTTCCAAAGAAAGAATTTCTTCCCTGGAAACTAAATAAGGGGCAGCGATGACACCCAGGACATGCCCTCATTCGTACCAGATTCTCAGAGGTTACCTGCCCAGTCACTGAGGGACATTTCCAGGTTCCGTTTCATTAATTCATGTTCAATTCATTCAATGTGCTGATCCCTGCAGGAAGGCAGCTCTGCAGTGATCAACTCCCGTGTCCAAATGTTTGGAGTGCTAATTATTTTTGCCCACTTGAACCTAGAGCTTGTGTGAACCTGTGCACATAAACTAAGTAAGAGAAAAACTTTCTGAGGTCCAGGAGCTGTGAATCAAAAACGCATTATTTGAGACCCTTCCAGATAGAGGAAATGGGAGGGAAGTTTAAAAAAAAAAAAGAAAAGGATATTTTTATGTTGAGAGGAGCGGGGAGGAGCAGAGTCAGGAAGATTCAGAGGATGTCTGCCTGAAAAGAAGCTCGAACAATAGAAAAGCTAAGGAGGAGAGAAAGGGGGCTCAACGATGGACAAATGTATCCACTGGGGCGGGCCGTCCTAGCGAAGGTAGCCTGCAGGCCAGGTACCAAGCGGAGGTGCTGCAGCTGGGGGCGAGGTCCCGGCTCCCGGACGGAACCCTTCCTCCCGACCTTCCCGGGGACCTTCCCTCGTCACGCCCGCCCCCGCCCCGGTCCTCGCCTGCCCTCAGCGGTGCTCAGAGGGTAGGCGGTTCCGCTTCCACTCTGAGGCTCTGGATTGAAAAGTCCCCGAGAGTCAAGTATGATTTACAACAGGAAAGAGAAAAATCAATACCTGCAGAGAGGTTTGGGGATGGGGGGTGGCGGTTACTTGAGGCAAACGTTTGGCAGAGGGTGGGAGAATTCTGCCTTGGGCTTTTCCCACCAAGCCTACAACCCGACTCCCACTTCTTCACGAGGATCTGCCATCACCAACCCCGGCTCTCTCCCCAACTCCGTCGCCCGCCCCGCGGCGTGCGTCTTCTATTGCAAACGTCAGGTGGTCTAGGTTTGCCCTGAGTAAGGAGCTCGACGTGCTTTTCAGCTGTGGTTCTTAGGTGCCGGGGGTTTCGCACGGCCCTGGGGGTGGCGGGGAGTAGGCTTTGGCTGGGGCCATTTCACACGGCCAGGCTTTCCCTCACTCAGCTACTGGCCAGGGTGAAGCGAGCGGCGCAGGGGGTCGCTCACAGGAAAGGGGCAGTGCAACCTGAGCAAACATTGCTAGTTTTGAACGCTCACCGCGAACGGGCTTCAAGGGCAGGTCTCATATCCTCCCGGTTCCGTCCGCGGAACTCGGCAGACTCACTCTGCCGGCCGAAGCGCGGAGCCGGGCACCCCAGCTGCGCCGAGCCAGCAGCTCCGGCCCGCCTGAGTTTGGACACTGGGCGCTCAGGCAGACTCTCCCGGAGTTGGGTCGCGCGCTCCGGACCAATGAGCGTGCCCCGCGGAGGGCTCGGCTCCCCCCCGCGCGCGCTGATTGGTCCCGCGGCCGGCTAGGCCGGGCAGGCCAGTAGCGGCTGCGGGAGGCGGCGAGGGCCCGGCGCGAGTGGGAGTGGCGCGCGCCCCCCGCCGCCCTGTCCCTCCCCGCCGCGTTCCCTCCTTCTTTTCCTCCCTCCCTCGCTCGCTCGCTCGTTCCCTCCTCGCACTCCCCGGCTCCGGCCGCGCGCTGGCGGGGCTCCGCATTGCACACTCCGGGGGCGCCGCAGTGTTCGTGGGATGGAGCAGCGGGCTGCCGCTGGCGGCCGGAATCCGCGTGCAGCCCGGGTGAGTAGAGGCGGGCTTCCCGGGAGAGCACAAAAGGAAACGGGGCTCCTGCCAGCGGCCCGAGCTTATGCGGGGCCTGGGCCAACCACGGAGTGGGCTGAGTCCCTGGAACTACCGAGTGCTAGGACAGTCTTTCCCCCCACAGCCCCTGGCCAGCAGAGCTGGTGTCTTCGCTTCTGCATCCCTCTCCGGTGTTTTGCCCCCGAGTGGGCAGTCCGCACTGCGCGCAGCCTGGGCAGGTCCGGAGGGGCGTGTGTGCGTGTGTGTAGTGCTGGTGCTCTGGGGGTGGGATGGAAATGTCAGGAGCTGCCAAGTTCACCGCTGGAGGAATCTTTCCCAAGAGTAATTCAGCACCTTCCCAGGGCCAGGCATGCGTCCACCAGGAACTCCAGCCGGAGGGAGAACCGGGGAGGCGGAGTGGCAGCGCCCCACATGTTGCTGCGGGGCGGGCGGGGGGTGGCGGTGGGCGGCGGCCATGGCCCGGCTGCGCCCACCCAGAACCAATGCGGTGGGGCGGTGAGCTGGGGCGCTTCCAGCCGTCGCGCTAACGGGCAAGGCCCTCCGACTGCCCACTATGGGGGTTCGGCGAGGTGGCGTCCACCCACTGAGCCAGAGCTTCGCCTGGGCTTGACTTGGCGACCCGCTTTTCTCTACATTAAAAGCAGTTCCATTGATTACATTTGGTTAAACATTCTATTTTAGCCTAAAGCTCTCTATCGGTCGGTCTATCTGACTCGCTCTGACCCCCGCCGCGATCTCACCAGCTCCACTCCCCCAACCCCTGCCTCGACCCTATTCCTCACAGTGAGGTTCAAAACTTGATGTTTGAGCATGATTTGTATCCGGCGTGGTCCCTGGCATCTCAGATATCACAATCATTTGCCGTTTCCTAGGGGAGTCCAAGGACTTGTTGTAATTTGGGGGGTGGGGGTGGGGCGGGACATTGAGGAGGCAGCAACTCTTTGGTAGGGAGCTAGTTGGTAGAATAGCGTTGACCTACCAGAGCCATATGACAAAAAGAATGTTAAGCTTCTCCCTCTGGTAACTCACCCAAGGTGTGACCTCCAAAATTCAGTTTTCTTTGTGGGAGGCTAGGGAGTTTAGATTCTCCAGGGGAAAGGTTATTTCTTGTTAAATTGACTTACAGTGACATATGCTCTGTTCTGCTCTTCACTGGCCAGCCATTGCAGATGCCTTGATATTATTAGGGCAATTCCCTTAAAGCCATTACGTTTTCTTACTCGAAGTAGCTCTTTGAAATTTTAGATCTGCACCCTATTTCTCTAGAAGACGTTAATGGTTACTGTATATGTGCTCATGTGTACCAAGTTTGCCAAAGATATTTGTGCAATCGTCCATGAAATGGCTTAATACACATTTATGGTAAACCCATTTAAATGTAAAACATCTATCTGCTTTCAATTTTACTTTCCTCCTTGACCAAAGGCACTAGACTGAAACAGGACTTAAAAGAGGCTTCCTTGTTTAAAAAGAGGTTTTACAGAACTCTAGTCCTGAGAGCAAACAGTACGCTTTTGAGCTTGTAGGCACACAAAGGCTGTTAAAAACTGTAAATTCGTTTTTTGGGGTTAAAAATATCAGAAATGCTTCCAGACCAAAAAGGGTAGCTACAATGCATAGGTCTACATTTTGAAGCTGTTGACAGTCTTTATAAGATGAATGTTTATAGCACAGAATGCATAAACGGGACTGATTATAGCAAATAATGCCAAGTAAAAAACCATACTTTGCATCATATGTACGGTTTACATGGCACACTGGAATCTACTATTAAAGTATCTGTGAGGAAGTCACCCTGATTTTACAGGTGGAACAGCTGAGGCTCTCAGAAGTTGAGTGACTTTTCCAAGGTGAATAGCAGAGTTCAAGTCAAGTTTTTTTCCCAAGTTCTTCCCTCCCTTGCTCCCTCCCTCCCTTTCTTCATGCTGGGCTTCCTTCTTTCCTAGTTCTAATTTCTGTACCTCTTTTTACTATTCAGCGCATAGCTTCCGGACCATTATGTACCATTCCCAAAAGGCTTTGCTCTCTGCAAAGTACCACATAGCTCCCTGTAAGGTGAGGGCTGATAAACATTTAAGGAGAAAGCTAATAATGGATTTTAAGGAACAATCCTTTTCCAAGGGGCATATTATTTTTATTAATGAGTTGTTAAATATACAAGTAATCAAAACCCTGAAGAATGATGGCCTTATGGTAGTGCTTCAGAAAAATCAAGTGACTAATAGTGGCATAGATGTTTGAGAAATACGTAAGTCTCCCACTCTATAAGCAGAAACTCCTCATAAGTTCAATAGACAATTACAGTGAAGCCCTAATAAATGATTATTTCATTAGTGTCATTTGAATTTTAAAAAGAGTTGACAAAACAGATTACTTAAATAAACCCAGAGCCACTCTGGAAAAAAAAAAAAACCTCACTCATCAAAAGTCCTGAAATCCTCGCTAACTAGTTTACAAATGCAACAGAAAACATTGATTAAAGAGAAATCATGTTTTCACTTGCATAGCTAGCAATAAGGGGCTTACAGCTATCTGTCTATCTGATTATTTATTAAAAACCCATCATTTACACATCTTTTCTTGGAAAACTATTGCTCATGATCTTTATTTATGACACATTGCATAATATTTTTTAAGATGAGTAGAATTAATTTTGTTTGGATTAATGTAGGTAGAAATATTTGAAGGGTCAGTTTATTAAATTAAGCCCCTGAAGGGTGACAGATCCCAAGCACACTGAAAATGAGATGGCCAAAAATGAATGTGGAAAAATTCTTGCAGTGGAGTCCCAAAATAATAATGAAAGACTCTTACATACTGTGAAAGGAGAATTGTGGAAATACTTGGCTTACATTGTACCAAACAGATACTCAGAGATAAAAAGAGAACACAGTATAAATGAATTCTTTGCTTCTGCTTTTGCTGAGTAACATTCTTATACCCAGGCTTTCCCAGGCAGTAAACACACTGGAGGTAATAGATCAAGAGATGGCAAGTGCTCAGGATATTCCAGACCCAATCAACAGACTAGATACTAAATCACCAAGATGGCCATCACTCAAGCGTGTTGAACCTTAGTGTGTAAATGACAGCTCTCTGGGGCATTGGCTGGCGGCCTCGCGGGGCTTTTGTCAGGGGAGGAGTTTCAGGGGGGACCCTGCAGCCATCAGGCCAGATCCATGTCCCTATAGATCAGTATTCAAAGTGAACACAGATTACAGTTAGTACAACTTATTTTGGAGAAAGGGGGAATAATGTATTAGAGTTTAAGGAGGAAATATATTTGTGGCTAAAGTGTTGCCCAAAATATGATATTTTTAAACTTTCAGAAAGCCTGACTGGATTTCAAATCCTGGTTCTTCCCTATTCATGAATTTTTTTTTTGGCCAAGAAACAAGAAACAGAGAGTGGAGATAGACACTTCTCTGAATGGACAAATAAGCTCTTCCAGGAACTAGTTTGTGGATGGTTTTATTTAAACTTTTATAAATGTCTGTAGATGGTATGTAGTTCTTATGGGTAAGTGAAAACTACACTGATAAAGTTGAATCATAGGAATAACTAAAAAGACAGCCTAAATGGGAAGAAAAATAATAGAAGATTAAAGTCAAAATGGAAGATTGAAGATAAGTGTATTTGGGAAAAGCAATTTGGGAAAAGCAAAAGTGTATTTGGGAAAAAAGTGTAATTGGGAAAAGTGTATTTGGGAAAAGCACATTTATAGGAGATGGTTTTGGATTCCATTCCCATCAGAGGTCAGTATAGCTGGATAATATTCTCTCAGCTTTCTTAAAAAAAAAGTGTGTCCACCAAGTTAAAGTTAATGTTAAGAAAAGGATATAAAATTCTATATTAGTGTGATACCATTAAAAGTGTGTAGTTGAGTTAGTTTGTATAAATCTTCTTTCCATATCTGTTCATCTATCTATTATAGAAGGAAATGCATCAGTACATTAATAGTGACTATCTCTGGGTATTATGGGATTGCAAATGTTTTTATTATCTTTCTTTACTTCAGTATTTTCCAAATTTTCTTCAATGAACATGTATTGCTCTTAGAAGAAAAAGTATTATGGAAATAATATATAGTGTTGTAACCTCAGATTTCAAATAGTCTTACTATAACAAAGGCTCATTTGATTGTCATTTCTATGTCTTCTGTAAATCTGCATTTGAAAAATTTGCCTGTTTTTTCCCCCTGAATTCCCTATATATGAAAGGCAGCATGTTTAAATAATTTTTTTTTTTTGTATTTGATACTAAGGAAAAGTGTGGCTGAATATGAGCACTGTGCTTTCCTTAGACAGTGAGAACTGGGAAATCAAAAGTCGTTCTGTTTTTGCTATAACTATCAGAATATGAAGAACCAAGTTAATGGAAGCTGGTATGTCTTGTAACAACTCCATAGACAAAGGATCCCATAAGGGATGTGCCCAGTTTCCAGAGCCATGGCCCTCAGAGAAGCCCCAAGTATGATGTCCCCATCAGATAATTTTAGTTTTCTCTCAGTCTACCAATTAGGGGTAGGGGTCATAGTTATAACTAGTGGCTAGCTAGCATAACTAGTAGCCTAATTGACATTTTTACCCTTATGAGGTTGCTGCAAAGGAAGAGCTATACAGATACTGGAAGTCAAATTCTCATGCACACAGTTATAAATACAGTGAACTTGGATTATTTTTCCTGAAAATATAGAACTAGAACACATCTGTTGATATTTGAAAGCAAGGGGGTTCAGACAGGAAGTAATAAGCTCAAAGACTGTAATACCCTTATCTCCTGTCATGCATCCCACTTGCCCATCCTTACTCTCTCTTTTGCCAAGAGGAGCTACAGGCTAAAATTAAAAATAGATTCCAAAAAACATTCAGGTGTATGCATGAATCATTACCACATCATGGATTGTTAGGCAAAACAGAAGTACTGGGCGTGAAATCTTCATCTTTTTGTAGAAGCCATAGATATAAGAATTCTTAAAGCCAAGATTGTCCTATCTCTGACATTTTTTTAAAAAAATCATGATTGTTACTTGAGTTATCAAAACAAGTATCTCTAAGCATTCTAAATGATTACATAACAATACAGTTAATGTGTTTGGGTGGTAGGATTTTGGATAAACATTTTCAAAAATATATTTCTTAATATTTTATGCCCTAAAACGCAGGATAAGTAAAGATTGCATTATTCTCATCCCATTTTCCCCCCTTTTCAAGAAGTACCCCCTTCCTTCAAATCAAGAAGTATCAGATTTGCAGTATATAAACTAGCAAATGTACACATTATTTGTTTCCATCAAGACATCTAGAAATACTAGTTTCTTTATACCATTAAAGCAATTTAGATAATATATACACTTACTTGCACTTATAGTAATAGCATTTATTACTCTGCTTTTTATTTGTATGGCTTTTCATCTGCAGGACTCTACCTGCTTATGAGGGATTCTGCGACTCTTCCATTGGCAGAGAGGGCAGTGTAGAGCAATGTTAGAGGCCTGGAATTTCCCATGTTGTAATTCTGGCCCTGCCAGTTGCCAACGCTGTGACCTTAGGCAAGTTATTTAGTTTCCTCCAGTTTAACTGGTGACCATTAACTAGCTGACTGACCTTTAGCAAGTTAGGCACCCAGTGTCTGGGCTTCATCTGCTTCAACTATAAAATCAAGGGGTTGCACTAATTAAACTTTAAATTCCTAGGTGAGGAGGAACCAACCTATATTTTTTGACATTTAAAACTACCCAGTAATGCTGATCTAATAAAATGGTTTTGAGCAACTAGAAGTGTGGCGTAATGTTGGTATTTAGAACAAACTAAGTTAAGAAGACAGAGTTCTTGGAGATCTATGATAAAAAATTTAAAGTATCTAGCATATCTCCCTGGAATTTGTTCTTTTCTTGCTATGTAGATCTTGCCTGTTCTTTCGACTTGATTATCCATGCGGAATACATTTAATTTCTTAGAACTTTTTATCTTAAAGATAAAAAAGTTGACTTTCAAGTGTTCTAAAAATGTTAACTCTTAAAAATACTGACTTTAATAGAAGTAATATTCTGAATTTATGTAAGATCTTTCTGTACAAGATCAAAGGAATGGTATTAAGAAGTACATGGTTTTTCTTTTATGTATAACTTCATAGAAGGATTTCCCTTTATGGAATTTTTAAAATTCATATTCCCAGTCACCCAACCGAATGAATGCACAGAAACTTTTGTAGCAATTCTGACTTGTTCTTGGTCAGTGTGTCCTTAGTCAGGAGTGTCCTTTTATCCAGTATTTCCCAACTGACAATTCTTTTTAAACCTTCAAGGCCTAGTTCAAATGCAGTCTCCCCAAAGAAGCGTTTTCTCCTCATTTACATCAGTGTACATTTTCCTCTTTTACGTATACCTGTATTTTGTACTAACTTACTGTTTTTTACATTCTAGCTTATTTACATCATGTCTTATTTCTCTTGAATGCTGGCATGAGTATATTGTCTTGCACAGAGTAAGCCTTCAAAGAATATGTTGAATAGACTTACTACTTTCATAGAGAAAAAGCTGTAAGGGTTGGGGGTGGGCTGGGGGGTAGGGGAGGGGAGGGGGATCTCAGAAGATTGATTTAGATGGAAGGGATAGGTTTGGGTTTTGTAGTTTATGACAATTGCCATCTAAGTTTAGTCTCTGGATGTCCACCAGGAACAAATAAATATCACAAGCTGTGACTGTTCTCCTCAGAGACACTTCGCTGCTTTTGTTTCCTAGGAGTACCCTCTAGATATTGAGGGTCTTTACTGAATAGACTCTAAGCCATCAATCACCATGACCTAGGACTTGGGCAAGTTAGATGTGCCGTCTTCCCACCTGGAAATAAAAAGCTGGCTGTTTCACACTTTCATACTAAGCTGTACTGTGCTTTTTAGAAGTATATAGATAATTTCTGCTAAACCAAAAACAACAGAAAGGTTCAAGGAAGAAAATAATCATTTCTCTTCCCATCACCCAGATTTAATTATTCGTATGTAATTTCTTACTACCTTAGTTGCATTCTTTTTCTCTAGGTTACATGGTGGCTACCTAGCTATATGTATATAGCATATGTTCAATGTGTTTGATCTTTATCCTTAATAGCATAAAATAGAAGACAATATATCAAACTTGCCATATATAGGTAAAGATATACAAAGTCCTTCTTGGCTGTTGAAAACTCTTTGCATGAGTTTTCAACACACAGTTCGGGCTGATGCTTTTTAAACAGAGAGCTAGACAAGGCTAGATCTGTTTAGTCTCTAATAGCCAGGATTCTTCTTCCTGTTCCATTGTCATAGGTTGGAATCACAGCCAGCTGACTTAAAATGTTGTTTTGGGGGCGCCAGGTGAGATGTGGCTGGATCAGCATCAACTCCACCCAGTTCTGAGAAATAACTCAGAGTTCATTTTCTCCTGTTACCCATAGTGTTATTCTTTGGGAGAGCCAAACCAGGCAAGTAAAAATCAACAGGATGCAACAGATATTTTTCCCATCAAAGCTATTTGGAGGCTCAACTTTCTAAATGAAAGGCAATACATATCATATAATGGAATAGCAATTTAAAGAGAGGTACTGTTTGTAATGGTACTTTCTTCTCAGCTTGGGAACTACGTCAGAGAGACCTTTGCTAGAAGGGGTAATTTTCAGCTAGGCCAAGCAAATTCAAGAAATGTTGAATGCTGTCGCACCCAGAAGACATTTCAGGCAAGTGGGTAAACTCATTTCCTACAGTTTCTGGGAGGTTTTGACCTTGCAGGAGGGTTTCATATCTCTCCTGGAACAGTGTCCTGAATAAGGTTGAACATGGGAAATGGAAAGAAGAAAAAGAGTACAGAAAAGAAGGATCTGGAGGACTTACAATAAGGAAAGGATCACCTGCTTTATAACTGATTGAAGAAAACTTTCCAGTCCTATCTGATTCCGCTCTTAATCTGGGGAAGCCCTAAAATATACAGAAATAAATTTGAGGAGAGCCACAAAGCTCTGTCTGCCTTAAGTTATCTGCTGTGTTCCTGCTGCAGCCTCCATTAGGGCCACTCGGGTGCTGAGTCATAGTCTCAACTGTAGAGTCTAAAAGATTACTGTTAAAAGGCTTTCCTCAGGGGAAGCACGTGCTGGCTGATGAATGGATCCAAGCTGGTTAACAACTGCGTATTGGTCACGTAGGCAAGTAAAAGTTGAGGGACTCTAAGTCTCCAAGGGGACCGAGACAGAGACACAGAAGAGGCAACGATTTTGTGGTGAGACATGGGTGGAAACGAAAGATGTTGGGATCTTTGCTTATTTCCCACTTTTAATCTAAACTCTCATCAGGCTATTTGCTGAATTATCAACCACCAGTTCCTTAGCGGATTTTGGCCAAGCCAGTTAACTTCTTTGAACGTCTGTTTCCTCATTTGTAAAATGACTGTACACGATCAGCCCTTCTAGAGCAGGATCTGCAGGAAGAGACACTGGTTCCTTGGGATGCTGAGGGAAATAAAAGTCCAATGGTCAAAAGTGTTTGGGAAACAATGGGTTAAATGCTTTTCAATTGCAAGACTTTTCAGAACTTTTAGGAAGTGAATGATCATTCTAAATACCTGAAAGGTGGTATACTCTTTGGGGAAAACCAAACCTGTTTGACAATGGAACCCATTTTGAAGGTGCATCTTTTGGGTCGGTGTTCTGTGCAACACCAAATATTGGACTAGCTTTGTCTGAGGTCCTTCTGGGTTTTAAATTCTGTGAATCTACAGTTACATAGTATGTCTCTCTTCCTGTTTCTTTTCTAGCTAGCCCCTTGCCTCTTATCTTGAAGAGTTTTTATGTTGTATAAACCTTGTGATCAAAAATGTACTCTGGAGCTTCCCTGGTGGCGCAGTGGTTGAGAATCTGCCTGCCAATGCAGGGGACACGGGTTCGAGCCCTGGTCTGGGAAGATCCCACGTGCCGCGGAGCAACTAGGCCCGTGAGCCACAACTACTGAGCCTGCGCGTCTGGAGCCTGTGCTCCGCAACAAGAGAGGCCTCGACAGTGAGAGGCCCGCGCACTGCGATGCAGAGTGGCCCCCGCTCACGCAACTAGAGAAAGCCCTCGCACAGAAACGAAGACCCAACCCAGCCAAAAATAAATAAATTAATTAAAAAAAAGAATGTACTCTGTTAGAAAATCCCTGCGTCTACTTTAAGAAGACACTAGGAGAGTGCAAACTTGCAAGCTATGCACTTTCCCTTAACCTTTGTATTTTAGACTACATAAAGTCACAGAGAGTCAAAACAGAAATAATGAATTCCCCAAATACACACACACACACACCCTAACAAAAATATTGAAGCGTTTATTAATAGACGGGATAATATTTCATAAAGGAACAATTTATAAAAGACTGTTCATTCTGACAGAGGCATTTCTGAGCAAAGCAGTGCAATTAACCACAGAGCTGTAGCATAAATATGAAAAGATGAATACTGAACGTATACAAAATGTGGACTGTTCTTCCCTTCATCGTCAGGATTACAGAAGGCGTTTATCACACATCGCCTCACCGACACCAATCTAGTTGGCTCCTGCCAGATTCACCCTTTGCTGGATGAGGAGCTCGTAAAAGTGGGAGTGTTTTGTGGAGGGAGTGGCAGCGGAAGTTCAGAGCACAGCGTGGCTGGGTCTGGATTCTGCCGCCTCTTGCTGAAATAGCTCCCCTTTCAGAGGTTGTTGGGGATTGGCGGGAAATAGGGCGTAACTCTGGGTTAGAGAGAATAAGTATTCACGATGCCTATTTTTCATACTGTCATCATTGTACTTTGTGACTTCTCTGCAGTTAGAATAATCTAAATCTCTCCAGGTAACCTATAGCAGACAACTTTCAGTGGGCTATGAGTTCAGTTTTCTTGATATGTTTTTAAAGAGATAATTGTTTAGATAATGTTAGGATACAAAAGCCAAAATATGATAATAATTTCCCTTTTACAATTAAATTAAATTTACATGTTATACTATTTCTAAAGTTTGGTTGTCTGTCCTCCACCCTTGTTTAAAATTTTTAAGAATCTTTGTCAAATGTTCTGTTATTTGAATTCAGGCTTATCTCTGATGAAACATCAATATTCCTATTTAGTTTTTCTTGTCTTGTTAAAATAGTTGGAATTAGTTGTACGCATTTAATTATATTTTTATACTCTAAATTGAGTTTTGAAATTTGGTGAACAATTTGTAACTATTTTTTTCCCAAGTGATAATATACATATTATCATATTGGCTTGATTCATAAGACTTTCCTCACCTCCTTGCACTGTCTCCACAAGGATTCCAAGCTGCGCTGTGCCTAGATTTTTGAATTCAGCTTTCTTATTTTTAGAGGCTGCCTTTTCTCTTCCCTTAAACATACGAACAGAGCTTTTAGTTCATTGCGCGTTGCAAGCCCTGGCACAGACTAGATGCTCAGCAGATATCTGATGAGCAGACATTCTCCCTAGTCCATCAGTGTTTGCTGAATAAATTAACAGATTAGTTAACGAGCAGTGCTTCCTGTTAATTGTCACCACTGTTATTCCAGTAACGTAACCATTACCTACCATACAAGGCTGTTTTCTTAACAATTAAAAGTAAATTTTTTATAACCCACCAACGTGATGCTAATTAATGTTTAATGTTCATTTTCCTTCTTCGAAAGGTACTCAGATAAAAGAATTCTACTCAGAAAGTTTTGCACAGATTTCACAAAACCGAACAGATGTAGTTGGTTCTGTACCACAGAAGCTCAATGAACTTTGGAGGAGACCCGAGTCTTCTCACATAGGAAAGAGATGCTCTCTGTGGGACTGAACCCAAGTGCCTTAAAACCCCTAAGTAGGCTTTGTTTTGGCGTGTTACAGCATTCCCCCTTTGGAATGTTCAGTCAGTTTAGGGATGCTGATTTCCGTAAAGCTTTCAGCATAAACTTCATCTTATGTGAAAAAGAATTTGGTTTGCATTTGGTCTGTACTTGATTGTTGATGCTTTATAGGCTGTACTCTGGATGTGTAGAAAGATTGTCTTCCTAGCCATTTTTTAGACTTCTTGACTAGTAAGTCTCCTTTGTTAAAGATTAGTTGTTTGAGAAAGGAAACAGACTCCCAGATACAGAGAACAAACAAATAGTGGTTATCAGTGGGGAGAGGGAATGGGGGAGGGGAAAGACAGGGGTAGGGGACTGAGGTACAAACTATTATGTATAAAATAAATAAGCTACAAGGTTATATTGCTCAACACAGGGCCTATAGCTAGTATTTTATAATAACTATAAATGCAGTATAACCTTTAAAAATTGTGAATCACCACGTTGTACACCTGTACCATATAATATTGTACATCAGCTATAGCTCAATAAAGAAAAGAGATGATAGGGTATATATCCTCTTTTGAAACAGGAGGGGGAAAGTCTCCTCCTTTCTCTGTTGCTTTCCTCCAATATCCGTAATTTCCTACCAATTTGTCTAGGGCTTCACCAGCATCACCACTTGGCAAAGTGAAGTTGATTTATGAAAAGCACTTGCTTATTTTATTTTATTATTATTTTTAAATTTTTATTATTATTTTTTTTGCGGTACGCGGGCCGCTCACTGCCGCGGCCTCTCCCGTTGCGGAGCACAGGCTCCGGACGTGCAGGCTCAGCGGCCATAGCTCACGGGCCCAGCCACTCCGCGGCATGTGGGATCCTCCTGGACCAGGGCACGAACCCGTGTCCCCTGCATCGGCAGGCGGACTCTCAACCACTGCGCCTCCAGGGAAGCCCAAGCACTTGCTTATTTTAATAATCAAGCTAATGACAAAAGAACTCAAATGACTTGTTTGGGGGCTTGGCATTGAAGTTGATTTTATTTGCTGTAATCTACCCAACAAATGACAGTACTAAGGTTTCCTTTCCCATCTTTTTTGGGCAGGTGTTTGTGTCATTTTTTTGGCAGCACTGAAGAAACTGTCTCTTACTGAGCTTTAAGTTTGAATAGCTTTGAAATCTTGAAAAAATAGTTATATCTTTTAATACTGCATCAACACTGTCTACATTTAACATGTCCCAAAATTTGAATGACTGAATATTTTATACTTGCCAGTGCAAACACAGCAATAATTAAGCAACAAGTTCTTCTTTTCTGGGCCCTACCCAAAGATATAAAAAGAAAGGGTAAGGCATGGGAACTGTCCTCATAGAACTTGGAATGGCTTCTCTCTGTGTCTGTCTTGAAATATTTGAGAACGAACTCATGCCAATCACAGTTCAAGGTGGAAACACAATAGTGAATGAAATAATAAGTAAAAGTCTTTGGGGCTAAAGCAGTAAATAAGACTTACAAAAATCCCTGTCCTCATAGAGCTTACATTCTAGAGGGGTAGGGGCAGAAGATAAGGACATAAATAAGAAAATATGTGGTATGCCAGGTGGTGATAAGTGCTATGGAGAAACTAAAGTGGGGAAGAGGGAGAGGGAATGTCAGAGGTGAGGGAGAGGGAATGTCAGAGGTGAGTGGGAGGCAGTTGGCAACTTTAAATATAGTGGTCATGGAGACCCCGCTGTGAAGGTGTCACGTGAGCGCCTAGACCAGATAAGAGAGAGAGCCTTGGGGACCTCTGCAGGAAGAGCCTTCCAGGCAGAAATGCAAAGGTGCTACAGTGGCATCATGAAGTCACTGGCTCTCAAAACAGCAAGGAGACCAGTGATGGGAGTGGAATAAGCTGGGGGGAGAGTAGTAAAAGGTCAGAGACATAAGGCGGCAGCCCTTCCATCCTGCAGAGCCTTTAGAAGTTATCTGGGAGATGTTTCCTCCTTCCCTCCCTCTTCCTTCCCCCCTTCCTTTCCCTCTTCCTTCCTTCCTCCCTCCCTCTCTTTCTCTCTCTCTTTCTCTCCTTTCTTTCTTTCTTCCTTCCTTCCTTCCTTCCTTCCTTCCTTCCTTCCTTCCTTCCTTCCTTCGGACTGAGTGAGTTGGGGAGCCATTGGCAGAATTTGCACCAAGGAATGACCTGATTAAATGTATGATTTAAAAGATCACTGGCTACTCTAAGAATCAATAATAGGAGGGAGGGGGCAAGGCTGAAGGAGGCTACTGCAGTAATCCAGAGGATACTGGCTTAGACCCAGGTGGTTGCAGTAGAGGTGGTATAAAGGGGCATTCTTTGTCTGTTTGGAAAGAGTGGAGGAGACAGGATTTACTGAAGGGTAGGATGTGGGGCATAAGTGAGAAAGCAGAGTCCAAGATGGTTCCAAGGTTTGGGACCAGATAACTGAAAGGGTGGGACTCTCATGTATTGAGATGGGAAGGCTGAGGAGGAACAGGTTTGGAAGAGGGTTCGATCAGCTTGGGACACCTTACATTTGAGATGCCTATCAGGCTTCCACATGCAGACAGGGAGTCAGTGGTTGAGGGTATGACTGTGAGTTCAGGGGAGAGATCTGGGCTGAAGATATAATTGGGGGACTTCACTATGTCTGCAAAAGCCATGAAACGGGAGCTGATCCATCAGCGTGAGGAGATCAGATTGGCCTGTCAGAGCAGAGTGCGCACAAGTAAGTGGCAGTTGTAGGGTCCTTTATTTTTTGCTACAGCTGTTTGAGAGGAGTTAGGAATGTGTGGGCCAGAAGAGTTGAAACAGCTTTCATGGAGAGTGTGAGAATAGAACTGGTCCTTGCAGATGGATAATATTTGGAGGGGTAGAAATAACGAGGAGAGGACATTTGGTTAAAAGGTATGAGAATTAAACACACCACAGCCCCTTAGCAGGAAGGTAGTAAGGGAAAACATACCAAGATCACGGTAGAATTTTCTCGCTTGCGGAAGGGATGGGACTTTAGTCTCTGTTCAGTCTATTTCCCAGGATCACGATATGCAAATGATAGAGTTTTGAGTCCCATTAAAATCTTGAGTGTTTCGCGACACTTGAGCAACAGCTTCTCCCCCTTATCCTTGCAGCTTGTGCTGCCTTATATTTTGTAGTAACTTGAAACTGACGTGGGGAATTTTAAGTACATCTCTTATCAAAACAGATGTTTCATAGACTATCGGGAGGCCAGCTCGTCTTTCAGAAAGCAGCTTGGAATTTGAATTTAGTTCCTCTCCTAATTTTATGTCCTCCAGAGTCACTGTGTGGGAAATTTAAAATTTATTAGCAACTTTCTCTTGTTCTTGGATCTTAGAGAGATGGCAGTTTCAGTAAACCTGAAAAAATTGTATGCTGTGTTACCTAGAGGCAGATTATTGAACAACTTCACTTGCCTGGTGATAAATCTAAGGCACGTAAGTATTTTAACGCTTTCATTGGAACTTTGGGGTCATATTTTATAAAGGAAAAAAAAAGCCTCTGCCTTCTTTTTTGATGCAAAATGATAATAAAAACGAACTTCATAAAACAATACAAAGGATGCCAACTTCAGAACAAATGATTAGAAAAATTTTGCCTCTTGTTCCCTCTCCCTCTACTTTTTACTAGAATCTAGATGAGGTTCAAGTCTCTCATTTTTATTCTGGGTAAAAGTTTCTCATGGAGTTGGGAAAGCTGAGGACTTCAACAGAACTCCCTGAAGTAAGAGCAAGTTGTGTATTTCTTTGTTCATTTTAGTTAAAGAATGCCTTTAAAACAATGTCTTGTTAGTGGTTTGGCATAACGTTGTGTGACATTTCTGTATCCACGCTTCTTCTTTGGGTTTCAGGGAGGTACAGAGCACAGCTCCAGCAGGCTGTGACAGTTTATGAGGCCCCCTAGGTGTTGACTGGAGAGCAGCATCAGTGAGCAGCCCAGTGGACCCTCGAGCACTGTCCAGTAGAATGTTCTAGTCTCCCTCATGGTGACAGAAATAGTCTGTGTCTGCACTGGCCAATATGGAAGCATTAGCCACATGTGGCTACTGAGTTACTGAAATGTGGCTGGTGCAGCTGAGAAACTGAATTTTAAATTTTATTTAATTTTAATTTACTTAAGTTTAAGTGGCCACATGTGGCTAGTGTCTGCTGACTTGGACAGCACAGCCAAGCTGACGGCTGGTCTTGGGCTTGCTGGAGCATGGAGTGGGCAGATGCTCACGCTGTCCTTGCTGGGTCCTCTCCACCACCCTGGTGAGTGTCCACAAGCATATCTTTCTCATCTATACACAGCCCACAGAGTTGCTTCTAGTGACTGGAGACAGGACAGGACTTTGTGAAATACCTCCTCCCTGTCTTTCATGGGAGTGGGGAGAAGGAATATAGAAAGGCAGAGTGATGTTGGAAGAGATGAGGTCACTGTTATGATCTTAAAGACCTTTGATATTAAAAAGTATATTAAGAATAGTCTATTAAAATCATTGAATATTTTATAACTGATTATGAAAGAGAATTATCCTGGGGAGTAGATTTTAGAGGTAACACTGTGAGATAATCTCACTAGTGTTTTGAAAGTAGGGATTCTGTGAGTGACCCACTTTCTTTCCTTGAGGAGGGTTGCTCATTTATGAGTACTCTTAAGGTTTTTTTTCATTTTTTATTAAATTTTTTTTTTCAGTTTAGGAAATCATTTTAATAATTCTTCTTTTATCAATATTATACCTTTGTGAATAAGACTTACAGAATATATATATATTTTTAACTTATTTCTTTAAAAAAATTTTTATTGGAATATTGCTTTTTTTTTTTTTTTTTTTCTTGCGGTACACGGGCCTCTCACTGTTGTGGCCTCTTCCGTTGCGGAGCACAGGCTCCGGACGCGCAGGCTCAGTGGCCATGGCTCGCGGGCCCAGCCGCTCCGCGGCATGTGGGATCTTCCCGGACCAGGGCACGAACCCACGTCCCCTGCATTGGCAGGCGGACTCTCAACCACTGCGCCACCAGGGAAGCCCCTATTGGAATATTGTTGATTTAAAATGTTGTGTTAGTTTCTCCTGTACAGCAAAGTCAATCAGTTATACATATATCCACTATTTTAAGATTCTATTCGCATACAGATCATTACAGAGTATTGAGTAGCGTTCCCTGTGCTATACAGTAGGTCCTTATTAATTATCTATTTTATATACAGTAGTGTGTATATGTCAATCCCAATCTCCCAATTTATCCCTCCCCCCACTTCCCCTCTGGTAACCATAAGTTTGTTTTCTATATCTGTAACTCTATTTCTGTTTTGTAAATAAGTTCATTTGTACCATTATTTTTATATTCCACATAGAGCAATATATACACCATTGGTATTTATGCGAAAACACATAGCAGGCCTTCAATAATCCACTCTTGAATAACACCATTGGTATCAATACCATTGATAAATACCAACGGTGTGTGTATTGCTCTGGGTGGGGATTATTAAGGAGAGGGATACAGAGCACAGGATGTTAAAATGACTAAGGTAGGGCCACTGTAGGGCAAGAAGAAGGGTCGAGTATGTGACCAGGACCCCAGTGGGCCCAGCCTCAGAACTCTCAGTTGGGATGTTGGTGTTATGAAGTGTAGTGCATTAAAATTATACTCCTGGGTCCCGATGGGTGGTAGATGGGAGAGAGGAAGGAAGGCTTTTGCCTCTCAATGATCAGTTTTCACCTCGGAAGAATTCCACATACTAGCAATTTACCGCTGCAGCGAGGAGCTGTCCCCGCTGAATTTGTGGAGAAAGGTTTTTAAAAAGATTTGTTGATGGGTATTTCTGTGGTTATTCTGTTACTCTCACTCTTAAAACCAAATGGAGCCTATGTGCCAGGGGCTAGGCTTCACTTGCCATCTAAATGATGAGGAAAAAAATGTGTACACAGGGACTTCCCTGGTGGCACAGTGGTTAAGAATCCGCCTGCCAACGCAGGGGACACGGGTTCGAGCCCTGGTCCGGGAAGATCCCACATGCCGCAGAGCAACTAAGCCCGTGCTCCACAACTACTGAGCCTGTACTCTAGAGCCTGTGAGCCACAACTACTGAAGCCCGTGCGCCTAGAGCCCGTGCTCCACAACAAGAGAAGCCACCGCAATGAGAAGCCCGTGCACCACAACTAAAGCTTGCATGCAGCAACAGACCCAATGCAGCCAAAAATAAATAAATAAATGTGTACACGGATGAAGAAAGCTAACAATGAAACACGCTGTGAGATGGATCCCCAATGCCTGGTCAGACAGTGAATGCGTATCCCCCCCGTACTTGTCCTCAAAGACATAAGGGGCCGTCGGGTGGAAGAGGTACTACGCTTCCCCTCTGGGGCTCCAGAAGACAAAATTGGTGGTTATTTTCTAATTAAATAAATGGTTTTTGAAGGCCTGTTTGTGCAGAGCTCTCTGGTGAGGGAGAATGATTTAGGACAGGACGGCTTAGCAGAAGATGAAGATGTGACAGTGGCTGCCAGTTGTGGGGAGATTCATTTCAATCGAGAGAAGAGAAAGCTTCAGGAAATAGAAGAGACAGCTATGAGGGGATTAGCCCCCTTTGCTGCAGGTGTCCCCAGAGAGACTTCCTGGACTCGTGGGGACTCGTGCTTGTAGAGCAGGGGTCAACAAACTACTGACCTTGGGCCAAATCCTCTCCCTGCCTCTTTTTATAAATAGAGTTTTATCAGAATCCAGCCATGCTGGTTTAAGCGTGCAAGGCTGCTTTCACACTGCAACGGTAGAGGTGAGTAGTGACAAGACCACACGACCTACAAAGCCTAAATTATTTACTATCTGCCCCTATATAGAAAAAGTTTGAGGGCCCTAAAGAGGATCAGATGCAGTGATATGTAAAATCCTTCTTAATTTTCCGAATGTAAGGGATTCAGACAAGAAACAAGCCTGTGGGAAGTGTGGAGAAGGGTTCCTGTGAGAGACGGACCTTGAAGGAAATTCTTCCTGGTCCTGGCAGAGAAGGCCATTCCATATGACCACTTGGGCAGATCTCCAGGGGAGTAAGTCAGTGTACCTGGGATGCTTCCAACAGTCTCATTCCAACATCCACCCATTCATTTGTTCGTTCATTCATTTTGCCTCTAGCACGTTGTTGGCTGGTGTAGACAGTAATCTAAACCATTTCTCTGCTTGCTCTTGGTAAAGTAAGCACAAACTCTGGCATGAGCTGTTGGCATTTCGATAAGAACTTTGCCAGTATGGAAATGCTCATTAAGGTCAATGTTTATAATCGAGTTTTATGGAGTTATTTTATTTTAAGTATAATAGTCTCACCTAGACATAACTTAGAATTTATTCACGTGTTTGGCTGAATCGTAAGATGTAAGAAATGGTTGTTCCAAAATGAAAAGCTCACTGTATTGGCAGGAGATGCAGCTCGTGGTGTTAAGGATAGGATGCACATTACTATTCATGCCTTTTTAATTGATAAGCCTTTAAGGCTTCTGGAAGCCTTTAAAAGTTGTTTTGTCAACATTAGACCAGCTGCTGTGTAATTATGGTAGCTCTTCTTGCAGTTAAATTCTTTTAGTAACGTGTTCAATCTGCTGATGCCAAAGTGCTTTGAACCTGTGATATATACTATAGAGAGCTTTTGTTTTTTACTTACAGATGGTTGTGCCGTTTTCTGGGCAACTGTAGAATTTTCACAGAAATTTTAAAGATGAATTACTTCAAATGGGAGGCAAATGAATTTGAGCATCAGGTTACTCCTCCCCCTATAAAACTTGTTCATGTGACTTGAGTTTTGAAATTGACTCATAACAACCTAAATATGCTCATTAAAAAAAAAAAATCTGCTCCTTGAAACGTTTTAAGGGCTCTTTTCACTGACTCTCCAGCTTGCAAATCAAAACTTTCTGGCACCAGTCAGATGATGGTAAAAGCAGGGGAGCCTGTGACAAAGATCGTTGCTTAAGGAGGAACCCGGCGCGGTGGTTCTGCCCTCTGTGCAGGGGACTGAAGCTTCACTCAGAAAACCTTTAGCAGTGTGTTTTGCTATTTTTAAAAGGAGTTCTATCCCAAAGTCTGGCACGAGAAGGTATAACTAGGTAGGGACTGGTGTCAGAAAGATGCAAACAGAAGATCCTATGCTTCTTTCCTCCTGGTCCCCTGTCCTCCCCACATGCTTTGTGCACCATATCTATGGACAGATCACACTGGTGCTTAAGGCAGGTAAGAGGTGGGGTGGTGATGCTGGTGGCCATGGAGGTTGCTCCTGTTAGCTCAGGCCACTTAGGTCACTTCTTCCCTATGGCATTTTAAGAGAATAAGGCAAAGCCTTTTAAAATAGAGGTGCAGAGCCTCAGCACCTGGAGGAACAAGAGACTTAGATGGAGCCACAGCTGGCTCTCTCTGGCTCCTTGGTCCCCTCTGTGTTAAGGAATGCATCTATGTTGGTGGAAAGTTGTGAAGTGAGTCCCTCAACCACCTGTGCTCACCCTTCCTCTCCACTTTGTGGTATAAGGGGTCTGGGAGAGAAATTGACCCTTTACTGTATGAAAAAGCCAGTCTGTTTCAAGTTTAAATAGATGTTCAGAAGTGTTAATAATTTGCAAAATCTGGAGAAGCAGCTCTCCTGGACAGTATTGCCTTTTATAATGGTAGAGTCTGCTAAAAACTGTCTCTTCCGCTTACTCACTCAGGAAGTGAAGATTTGTTTGCCTTGGGAGCTCTTGAGCCCTGAGAACTGACAGATTTGGGAGGTTTGAGGACCCATGGACAGTTAGCTGTCAGGTATTTGTGTGTTTTGAAGTAGCTGTTGAGACACTGTGCTAAAGAGAACTAGAATTTGTTTAATTAAAAGTTGCCTAAGTTAATTATATTTTTCCTGTGGGACAAAACTCATTCCTGGTAAATGGCTTCATCTTTTCAAAGTAATACTGAATGTTAGTTCAGAGTGTTTTTAATATTTCAGGCTGGTAGAATAGGCTGCCCAGATGTGACCAAGAAAACTAGCATGAGTCTCAGTGTTCTATATCTAAATATCAAGACTTGTTAATATCATTATGCATTTTTTGTGACATTACTTTTTGCTAAGGTACATAGTTTACATTGATATGATAGGAATTAAATCTGCCTTCAAGTGTCTATTCTAATTGCTTGCATGAGACCTGGTCTAATCAATCTTATCACATCAACATGTTCTATGCTTTCACCTATAATGCTTATCACATTAGCATTTTATATGCTTTCTCAAAGTCTTGCATATAGTTTTAGAAAATTATAAACTTTTTTTTTTTTTTTTTTTTTTTTTGCGGTAGGCGGGCCTCTCACTGTTGTGGCCTCTCCTGCTGCGGAGCACAGGCTCCGGACACGCAGGCCCAGCGGCCATGGCTCACGGGCCTAGCCACTCCGCAGCATGTGGGATCTTCCCAGACCGGGGCATGAACCTGTGTCCCCTGCATCGGCAGGCGTACCCTCAACCACTGCGCCACCAGGGAAGCCCGAAAATTATAAACTTTTGAAATTGCTCTGAGGGCTGCAAAGTTGTTCTTGTTACTCCTCCACAGTAATCTCACATTATCTCTCGATTGCACTGAATCAGGGAGAGCAGATGTTGGCTTTAACTTCTGGTGCTAAGACATAATAGGCATAAACCTACATGCATATATATATGTACATAACATACATACACATGAGTAATCAGTTCCTAAAGAACCCCACAATCAACAAGACAAAGGACTTGTGCACGCTCAGATGGCTGTAGGGTCGTGGAGATCTTTCCTTCTCAAGCTACTCATCCCTCTGAGTCTCCTATTATAGTCAAAGGTACTCAGGCATAAAATCTTTTTATTATTTTTATCAAGTATTTAGATTCTTGTTTATAAGCAGCAAAAACCAACTCAAATTAATTTAGGAAAATTTATTTTTCAAGGATTATCTCGTATGTGGAGGAGAATGGATCTTTTTCTTACCCCTAACTTACTCTTCTTGGACTCTGTAATGATTCACCTCTGCACTCTGGGTCTGTGTGCTTGAGTAAGAGTACATTTTTATGTTGTTGGACTCTGCCACCCCTCCCTTACATGAATAAATGGAGAATAATTGAAGGAAGAGTCAGACAGTGAAACTGCTGGTAGACCAAGGCTATAGCTGGGTCTCACCCGCAGGAACTTGAATGTATCCAATACTCTCTCCCCATCTCTTGATTTCTCTCACCTCGTTGGTTTCATTCTTTCTTACTGCAGCCCAGGTGTAGAGAAGGTGACTGCAAATGCTCCTGAGATACACACATCCCATATTTTATGCCACTATGTGGGACTGACTCATGCTCTTCTGTTCCCAGAATCAATAATCCTGAAGAATAGAGCTGATTGGCCCAGCCTGGGACAGATGTCAACTTAGACCAATCAGCTGTGGCTGCGGGTAGGCCCACACTGTACAATACTTGTCATTGGGCTCCTTTCCTATGTATTGGTAAAAGGAGAATCAATGAAGCTTGAAACATATGAGATGTTTTCCTTGCCCACATGTGGGCACATCACCTTTTTCTTACCAACCATGACTACTGGCCTCTTCCAGATGCCTACTTTTTCCTGTCACTTCTACTTTGCCTGCCATTGCTTTTCATGGTTGGTGAAGAACCTGGGACAAGACATAGTGTGGACAGAAGGAGAGTTCCTGGGTTAGTGATTGAGAGCAGGTCTCTTCTGGTCTTTTCCCTTGAGCCCCAGTGATGCTCCTCTTCCTTTTCAGAATGCAGAGAGAAGTGACAGCTTGGGAGAAGGCAGATGAAAAGGTCAAATGATGAAGCTCACAGTCTGCTTTTGGCCCAGGAGATAATACCCTTTTCTAAAGGCTAAATGTTTTCCTAGGATGAATAGATCAGTCATGAGTCCAAAATTTCATGACTACCTTAGATTTTTTTTTTTTTCCCCCGGTATGCGGGCCTCTCACTGTTGTGGCCTCTGCAGTTGGGGAGCACAGGCTCCGGACGCACAGGCTCAGCGGCCACGGCTCACGGGCCCAGCCGCTCCGCAGCATGTGGGATCTTCCCGGACCGGGGCACGAACTCGTGTCCCCTGCATCAGCAGGTGGACTCTCAACCATTGCGCCACCAGGGAAGCCCCTTAGGAGATATTTGATTCTTTTTGTATGTATAACATATGTATAATAGTTGGAGAAAAATGTACTTTGGGTTTTGACTTATTTCCTAATTTGTTTTCATTACCCAAATTCATTTGCACATATTTTTTAGGCTAAGAAAGTTTTCCAAACCCATTTAACGTGTAACTTTTCAAAAATTTACTGGGATCCTCTGTGTGTTCACTTAAATAGAAGTCATTCTTTTGTTTCCCCAAAGATAATGGTGCTAACTCACTTACGTTCTGCTTCTGACAGCCATTTGGCAGTAATGCATCCCCAAAGGAATTGCAGTGGATTTCTAAATCTTGTGTTTTCAGTTGCTGCCTAGTTATCCCACCCTGATTGGCATTTAACCATTGAATTGGATTTTTCTCCTACTGAAGAGAGCTTTATGTGCTTTAACTTCAAGTGCCTAGATCACAGTCTGATGTTTGCATTATAATTGACACTGAGTAAGCAATTTTTGCTGGAAAAGGCCTTATCTCCTAAGATTGAGGGAGGATTTAGACACATTTCCCTGACACTCTTTTTCAGGGTTCATTTGAGTGTGCTTCGGGGTGGCTCTGTAGGCGAACACATTAATAACAATCTCACCCAGCACACGTTAGCATGCTTATTAATTTATTTCTGCCATCAGCGGTGATCATATTCCCTGAGAGGTGTTTCTCAGGGCTTGTTGACTGATATGGCCATAAATATATCCCTGAAGAGTAAAGCTGTAGCTGTTTCAGCACACATGGAACAAAAATAAATGTCCCGGGCTTCCCTGGTGGCGCAGTGGTTGGGAGTCCGCCTGCTGATGCAGGGGACATGGGTTCGTGTCCCGGTCTGGGAGGATCCCACACGCCGCGGAGCGGCTGGGCCCGTGAGCCATGGCCGCTGAGCCTGTGCATCCGGAGCCTGTGCTCCGCAATGGGAGAGGCCACAGCGGTGAGAGGCCCGTGTACCGCAAAAAAAATAAAATAAATGTCCCACTGTTTTAGTATTACAAATTATAATCCTATTGCGGCATGAAATTTAAGATGGTGATAGTTTAATTTCTACTCTTTTTTTAACATAATGGCAGAATAAATAGAATTTAAAAATTTTAATCAAATAAGTTTTGCCGACCATATTGTGTGCGTGGTTCATTCTTTGCCCCTTAAGTCATGGAATATTTTATATTTCAAAAACAGCACTACCTTTGGACATTCTTACCTTTAATTATTGATAGTCAATAAACAAAAATTGTTCTCTGGACCTATAAATGGATTTTGAGGAAAAGAATATATCTTTGCCTTAGAGAGACTGAATAATGAACTTGATGTTTCTTCTATCACCATGTTCATTCATTCAGTCAACAAATATCAATTGGGTACCTGCCTGTTCTACCTCTGGAAACTTAAAACTAGGGAGATATGGATCTATAAGAAACTTCCAATAAAGAGTTATAGACATCATGATAGAAGGTGCCATGGGACACAAAGGAGGGAGCAGTCAGTTGAGATCAGGGAAGCCTTAACTAGAAGATGACAGCTGAAGGGGGCCATCTGCCCTGGAGAGGACAAGAAGGAAGAAGGAAGACTGTGAACTAAAACACAGGCATAAAGCAGAAGGCAGCATGGTCAACTGGAGGAGGTCATGTGTGTTTGAATATGATTAGGATGAAGGGCATGTGTAGCTAGATATGGGACACAAAAAAGGTAGGATAGAGGCCTAACCAGATATAACCAGGATATATATGTTTTTTTATATATTTTATATATATATAAAATATATGTATCTTAGTTGGACACACACGTGTATACATATATACACATATACGCATGTACGTGCATACATGCATATACATGTATACACATATGTAGGAACATACGTGTGTGTATCCAGTTATGGAATATTGATTTTATTTTAGGTATTAGTATTTTTCAGTCTTTTGTTATCTGTTCCTAAGCTTAAGAGGAGTATAAATATTCCTGTCATTCTACCTGGGGAAGTGTAAGAATCTTGGGAGGTAGAGGAAAAGGGTTATCTTCTGTCGTTTTTCTCCTCCTTTTGTCTCCCAGGCTTTAATCACACCAGCCTGTTCAATATTCCCAACTTTTTAATGCACTTTCCCGGGATGCCCTTGACCGCAAGTTTAAGCAAGTATCAATGCCCAGTTCTATGCCTGCATCACTCTCGTCATGAGGCCCTCTCTTCCTTTCTTGGTTGAGATACATGGATCCATCTTCTGTTACCCCAGAGCACTTTGTTTATACTTTTCCAATAGCCCTGAGTGGTGTCTGATGTGCACTAGAATTTATTTTCTTTTTTAAAAATATGTCTGTTTTATTCAATAGTCTGTGGACTCCTTGAGCTCAGCAGTTGTATCAGATTCATTCTTGTATCCCTGACATCTGTGGTAGACTAAATAGTGGTCCCTCCATAATGTCCACACCCTAATCCCTGGAACCTGTGAGTGTTACCTTACATGGCAAAAGGGATTTTGTAAATGTGATTAAGCTAAGGATCCTGAGATGAGGTGATTATCCTGCTGGGCCCACTGTAATCATGGGTCCTTATTAGAAGGAAGCAGATGGCTCGGGGCAGAGAATGTCATGTGATGAGGGAAGCGGGGCGGGGGGGGGGGGGGGGAGGAGATAATCAGTAGAAGCAGAAGTTGGAATGATGTGCTTTGAAGACGGAAGGAGCCACCAGCCAAGGAATGCAGGTGGCCCCTAGAAGCTAGAAAAAGCAAGGAAATAGAATCTCCCTTAGAGCCTCCAGAAAGAATGCAGCTCTGCTGACACTTGATTTTAGCCCAGTAAGACCTATTTCAGACTTTGGACCTCCAGAACGAAGAGATAATAAACTTGTGTCATTTTTAAGCAGCTAAGCATGTGGTAATTTGTTACAGCAGCAATAGGAAACTAATACAGCACATAACACACACCTAATATGCAGAAGGACTCAGTATATTTGCATCTTTTTTTTTAAAGATTTTTTTTGATGTGGACCATTTTTAAAGTCTTTATTGAATTTGTTACAATATTGCTTGTTTTATGTCTTGGTTTTTTGGCCGTGAGGCATTTGGGATCTTAGCTCCCCAACCAGTGATGGAACCTGCAACCCCTGCATTGGAAGGTGACGTCTTAACCACTGGACCACCAGAGAAGTCCCAGTATATTTGCATCTTATCTTGATTAAGCAGAGAATCTGATCCTCATAATTATGGTAGCTAATATTTACTGAACCTTTTGCTATGTGACAGTCACTGTGCTCAGCCCTTTATACGTGACCCTCATAATTACTCTGAGGCTGCAGGCTCTTATTATCCCCACTTGGCAGATGAGGAAACTAATGCACAGCATGTTTTAATAATTGGTCCCAAATCACACTGCCCACAGGTGATGGCACTGGGACCTGAAGCAAGCAGTCTTGCTTCTTGGTCTCGGTCCCACACCTCGCTATCCCACACCTCACTTACTCATAGCACCAGATTTACATGTGCTCCCCTAGTGTGATGGGGCATGGCGAGAGGAAAGCTGCAGGAGCTCCATTTGAGTATTGATGCCTTCCCTCATCAATTGCCTCTGTAAATTGGGCAAGTCAGCTAACCCAGATCTCTGTGCCTGTCTTTGCCAAATCTTTCTGCTTGCCTTATGGGATTAATGTGAGGATTGAACGATGAGTTACGTGTGAAAGTGCTTTGAGACGTATCAAGCACTACACGTATGCTGTTTATCATTATATATTTGGTTGCTTGCATATCGTCCACATTACTGTGGACCAGAGCTACGTGGCTCATGAGCTATGACGTCTGACTCATTTGGTAAGCAGGTGCTTAATCTACTCGATAAACGCATTTGATAAAAGTGCCCTTTTGCCCTCTAGGTTATCATTCTTATATTTGGGATCATTGACACTAAAAACCAGAGAGCTCACAATTTAGTCTCCGGCATAGAACTTCATTTTTTTTTCTTTTTAAAATGAATCCTTCTTATTGCTCTGAGGGAATATTTGTAACGTGTAGCCGGCAGGAAGGGAGGGCTGATGGAAGGCTTGCAGTGATTTCAGCAGCTTTTCAGTGGGGTTCTTCGGGATAAGGGAACAATGAATCCCTTGAGGATGCTTGTCATTTGTGGGGGAGAGTCCTAGGCTGGGAATGAGCTGCAAATCCTGGGCAGTCCTGACTCGAGAAGATTGGAAGTTTAAAAAGAAAGCCAGTGAGGTGGAGGTGATTCTTTCTCCCTATCCTGCCTTCACCTGCAAGGTTACGTTTCTTTATGATGCTTTAATTGCTCATTGTCTGCCATTTGATTTTTTTTTTTTTTTGCCATTTGATCTTGAGATTAGTTAAGATCACCAGGATAATGGAAGGCTAAGATATGACCTGACCAGACCTGAACTGACTGTCAGGTTCTCAACTTTTTGAAATATTGATGAGCTGCAGGATGGCTGATTTGTGTTGAGATGACACCTGGCCAAAATATAGCACCTTGTTATGATTTATTGCTTCTTTTGTTTACCCACCCATAACATAAGGTCTGCAGAGCACAAGTGTTTAATGCATGTTCAAGGCAAGTCCAGCTATCCTGAATGGGGTAATATCCCAACATAAAATGGTACTGTGATAGGCATCCTTATGTGTACATTTTTGTTCCTCTATTTGATTATTTCCTTGGTGTGGGTTCTTAGACATAGAATTAGTCAACCAAGGGGATGAACTTTAAAACAAAAGCAGGGGCTTCCCTGGTGGCGCAGTGGTTGAGAATCTGCCTGCTAATGCATGGGACACGGGTTCGAGCCCTGGTCTGGGAGGATCCCACATGCCGCGGAGCAACTAGGCTCATGAGCCACAACTACTGAGCCTGTGCGTCTGGAGCCTGTGCTCCGCAACAAGAGAGACCGCAATAGTGAGAGGCCCGTGCACGGCGATGAAGAGTGGCCCCCGCTTGCCACAACTAGAGAAAGCCCTCGCACAGAAACGAAGACCCAACACAGCAAAAATAAATAAATTAATTAATAAACTCCTACCCCAACATCTTCAAAACAAAACAAAACCAAAATTAAAACCAAACAAAATGAAAAAAAAAAATTGGTACATATTAACAGATTGCTTTCTTTAAAGATTGTATTAATTTACATTCCCACTAGTAGTGTATGAGAATGCTTATCTCACTGCAAGCTTGCCAGTGCTCACTTATTCAATAAATATTTATAGAGTTCTCACAGTCTTCAGGTTCAGACATTTTTGAAAAGTTTTCAAAAGTGCCCCAGGTGATTCAAAGTGTAGCTAGCTGAGAACCGCTGGTTTGGTTGATGGAAGAAAAATAAGAAAGGAGATTTTCTCTCATCACTTCTCTGTGGTCTGAATGTCTCTCCCTATCCCCTTAAAATAGAATAGATCAGTTTTGTTAGGTCCTTTCTGTTTTGTTTTGTTTTATTTATATAGGGCACCCTATCCCTACAAGCAGCCGTTTCACACTCAGTCTAACATCATCTTGAAGCAATAATCCATAGCAGTGTCAACTATGGGCTTAGTAATATAATCCTCTGCTCACACGGCGCTTTCCAATGTTCAAATAGTTCTGTCGAGTGGTGTTACCTTTCAACTGAATAGGATCTTCTTGTTTGTAAAGTGCGTCACTAACATGATCTCATTTAATCGTTGCAATTACCTTGTGAATCTGGCGTTTTCATTCTCTTTACAGAAAAGAGGAAAGACCACAATTAATAATTAACTTTTCTCTAAGGTCACACAAGTACTAATCATGCGTTAGGAGCTGACTCAATGCAGATCTTCTGACTTCAAGCTCAGAGTTTCTCATGCTGTGTCATAACCTGCCGTTGGGATTTCTCTAGTTCTGCTCTGTTTTATTACAGGATCCGGTTATTAGATTGTCTTAGGTTACTTTATTTAGTGTCTGCAGGTTTTACTGAGCTTTCCTTTGCTCATTTTCTTCCCTATATGCTCATCTACAATTCTAAGTATCCAGAGTAGTTTCTCAACTTCTTTTTTCATTATTTCTCCCTCCCAAAGGGGAGAAAATTAATTTAAATTCTTTCTAATGAGAGAAATTAAATACTAAGGAATAAGATCTCGTCAAGCAGGATTGAGCTTTGGAGGGCCACCACCTATTGTTATATGTAAGATGTTTTTTGCCTCCCAAAGACCAATTTTCATCTTCTTGGGGGCTCAAAAATGCTGTTAAAGGACAAACTAATTTAGATGACTACAGGTGGGCTGTAGGACTTACAGATGGAATTGGCATATGTGTGTAGTTAGTGGGGCTCATATGAAACTGACATTACTCTTTACCAAAGCCTGTTTAGAAAGCTACAAACCAACTAATCACTTAAAAGGCAGCAGTGCTTTAATGTGAATTGCTAATTATTTAAATATGCATTCCATGTGATCAAATCACCTAGCATATCAAACTTGTCTTGGTTTTCCAGATGCTGTGTAGGTCATATAGATTATGTCTTCCTTTTCCACCCACTGCCTACTTTTTTTTTGAAATCTCACATACTTTTATTCATATTGGTTAAAACTTGGCAACAGCCAGCATGTTCATCAAAAGATGAAATGGTAAGCAAATATGGCATATCCACTCAATGGAATACTACTCAGCAATAAAAATGAATACACTAATGATACAAGCAACATAACGGATTAATGTCAAAATCATTGTGTTAAGGAAAAGAAGCCAGACACAAAAGAGGAAACAATGGAATGATTGAGAAAGGAGAAATTAGAAAATGAGGCCATGAATGAGGAAACATAGAAACGATTGAAATGTTTTACATCTTAAATGTGATTGAGATTGTACAAATGTGTACATGGTTTAGAATTCCTTTACTTGTACATTTTAAATGGTTGCAGTTCACTATAGGTAGATTATATTGCAGAAAGTTATTTAAAGTGATATATCAAATTTAATATTGCTGATTTGAGGCTCCTACATAGCTGTTCAATAATCTGAGTGCTGGGGCTTCCCTGGTGGCGCAGCGGTTGAGAGTCCGCCTGCCGATGCAGGGGACACGGGTTCGTGCCCCGGTCTGAGAAGATCCCACATGCCGCGGAGCGGCTGGGCCCGTGAGCCATGGCCGCTGAGCCTGCGCGTCCGGAGCCTGTGCTCCGCAATGGGAGAGGCCACAGCGGTGAGAGGCCCGCGTACCACAGAAAAAAAAAAAATAATAATAATCTGAGTGTTGACTTTAGATGCAAATAATTTGTTATCTCTTAGTTTTTAAAAAATATTTAATAAACTGGAAAGCCATGTCTTCAGTATTTTATTCTAAGTCCACACTTCTCAAATGTGAATGCAGTCATATTCTAGAATATCAGTGGTACGGCACCCACTGCCTACTTTTTTATGAGCTTCGTATGGGCTCTTGTCTACCTGTTGCCACAGCTCTGGCGCAACTTTTAGATTTATTAGTTTCTGATTTGAGGCAGTTACATATGTTTCCATTTATAATTTTCAGAAATAAATACTGGCGTGTTCTGAGACAGGAAAACACTGCATTGGTAGATAAGGGCCCTCTCTTGCTGGGCTTGACTGTCTGCCACCAGCTCTGACATCCTCTGACCCTTGGCATGGAAAGAATGTAAGTGGGAATCAAGGGCCCCAGGTAGCTTCTGTTTGTTTTTGTAAGAGATCCAGATCTAAGGGGTTTGAGAAGATGCCAGATTTTATAAACACAGAGCCAAAGAAAAGAACAAGGATGGCAGGGAGGGGCCAGGCATTGGGGAGGTGTACTTGCAGGGAGTAGAGCTTGGCGGAAAATGAGCTTTCATTCATTTCTATGGGCAGAATTTTTAAGATGAACATGCTAGTTTCTTTATTGAAGTCAAACAAGATTTTAAGTCATTTATCAGGGTTCATAGAGTGCTTATATATAGAAGGCAGAATAAAAGTAAATGAACCATGAATGCTAACATGCATCTAACAAATTTAATAAGATTTAAAAGTTAAATAAACCAATGGAGGTTGCAGTTTCCTCCAAAGCCCCATTACAAGTTTTAACCTGGGTTACCTTTTTTTTTTTTTTCCCTTTTCTTTCCCCTCTCTTCATTTTACACAATGTCTTGTGTGGCTTCTTTAGCCTCAAGTTTTAGAACACGAAAGCTTGTTTTTAGAGGGAATTTCGTTTTTAGTTATGATGCTGAACAACGGGCTCGTGTGCCCACGGGGTGTAACCAAACTCTGATAGTGGATGTCTGTGGCAAAGTAAGGGTTTATTTGTAGGGTGCCAATCAAGGGAGTGGTAGACAAGCCTCAGATCCACTCCATCTTGGTGTCTGAGTTAGGAATATTTTAAAAGGGAGGAACAAAGAAACTGGGATTAGTTACATCTTGTGACATTTCTGTGACAATTCTTTATTGCGGCTTCGAGAGTCAGGATGTCTCCGGTTTACGAATCTCTGGCCAGGTGGTCCATGGCTCAGGGGTCTGTGAACTCATCTTGCCCCGGAGAAACAACCTGCGTTTGTACATTGAGGGTGATAGCAACAACAGCAATTTTAGTACGTTAACGATGTTATCGATAACAGCAGTCTTAGTCATCTGACTCCTAGCGTTAACACAGGATTGAGGTAACAGGGGACAAGAAAGTGGTTGAGATCCTAGCTTAGGTGGGCTTACTGTCAATTTCCACAGCAGTCACTGCTCAAGAACATAGCCGAGGGTGTCTGGCCCTGCCTGGGACTTTCCCTCCCACCCATGGCTTCATTTACCAGAGGATCTGGAAGGGTTTTCCATGCATCTTAAGCCAGGCTATTTGAAATTTACTGGCACAGTGGTTCAAGGGAGATTTATGTAGAGAAAGGAAGAGAAAGTAGACTTATATGTTATTACAAATTCTAAAGGAATAGATTTTTTTTTTTCCTATAAGAAGCACTCTGGTTTAATTCATCAACAGGAGGATGGGATGATGGAGATTTTATCCACATGACTTTCTTATCCTTTGCTTCCCCCACCCTCGCAACACTTCAGACTGAAGAGTGAGCCATTCTTTTTCTCTTTCATGCTTAGGAAACAAAACTGTGGTTGGTGGTAATTCCTTCAGGGTATCAGTCACCAACATTTTTTGTATGCCTTGCATACGTCAGGAATCATGCCATCGAAACACATGCCTGCCACTTAGCCAGCATCAGCAGGCCTCACCAGCTGATACACTTAGCACATGTTTAACTGAGGTACCAAAGGGTGCAGAGGTACGAGACTCTAGTAGCGGAGATGCTTGGTAAGACTTGTTTTGTCAATTCTTCCAGACTTTGGTAAGTCTTCAAAATACTCCCAGTCAATCCTAATTTAGGTTTAGGATTTCTCTTCTTGATCCTGGGGAGGGGTATTTGACCATCAGCAAAAACAAGTCCCTGGGACTCTGCTTCCCTCTCAAAGGCTTCAGAAATTCCCAACCCTGGGGAGGTGTCTCTTTGGATTTCAGGTCTCAGGAGAGGTTGATACATTCCAGGAGCTTGACTTCCTTGGGCTTTTTATTGGAATTGACCCTTATTCTGGACAGAGGACAAATCAGGGACTGTGCCTTGAAAATAGAGATTTAATAGCCTTGCTCCAGGGTAAAGTTATAATGGGGAATGGGTGCTGGTGAGGCTTTATCTAGCTTTAAGCTGCCCCACCCCAGTTCATCCTCGTTAATTCCTAATACTTGTAACACAGCTCTCCTGGTAAGACCTTAAGCCTGATAAAGTCTCACTCCACTATTAAGATTGTAACTGTACACTTTGCTCATGCTGTCATATTTCTGTCAGTCTGAAGTCTCTGTTTACATCAAAAGAGTACTCTGACTGCATTTGCCTAGAAGATTAGTTATCCAGATTGGCTCAAAGCCCATGAGTAGAAGTATTAATCCCTGTGTTGTCTTAAATACCTAGGGACAATTCACGGGGACAGCTCAACCTGGAGTGCTGTGTGGATTTCATTCTCACTTGTTAATTAACAAGATCTTTTGGGGACTTGAGGCGCTGGAGCTGAACACCTGACTTTAGGTGACTCTGGGATGTTATCGTCTTAAAGCTGGTCTCATCATTAACATGCAGGAGCATTTGAAGAGTTTGATATAGTTTAGAAAAAATTCATCTCTGTAAGCCAATTTATATGATGTTCAAGGACAAGCAAAACGAATCCATTGTAATAAAGGCCAGAATAGTGGTTACCTCTGGAAAGAGTGGGGACAGGGCAGAGGATGAGCTATCTGGAGTATAGGACATGTTCTGTATCTTGCTGTGTGTGGGAGTTACATGGGGACATACATATATACAAATTCATAGAGCTATACATCAGTGAAAAAGAAAAAGTATTCTCATCTGAGAGTTTATGCCATCAATCTCCAAGCTCATAGACTTTGTTAAAGATTCTCAGTGTATGGGACTTCCCTGGTGGCTAGTGGTTAAGACTCCATTCTCCCAATGCAGGGGGCCCGGGTTCGATCTCTCAATGAACTAGATCCCACATGCATGCTGCAACTAAGAGTTTGCATGCCACAACTAAGGAGCCAGTCAGCCACAACTAAGTAGCCTGCCTGCTGCAACCAAGACCTGGCACAACCAAATACATAAATAAAATAAATATTAAAAAAAATTCTCAATGTAAGCCTTTGGAAGGTTTTAAGATTGTGTTGGGAGTAATGTGATGAGATTCGTACTTTGAAGAGCTCTCTCTGGTTGTTGCTGGAGAAAGGATGGGGTGAAAGAGTGAAAGCAGTGACAGTGACTTGGGAGACTGGTGCGATGAGCCAGCAAGAGACAGTGGACACTTGGATTAGACGGTGGTGGGGAGAGAAGGGGATGGAGAGACAGGTGGGGTGCGGGAGCGTTGAGGATGACTCCCAAGACCCCAGAATGTGAGTATGGATGGAGAGGCCGTTGCCTAGAGATCAAGAATTCAGCTGGAGACAGGTTAAGTTTCAGATGCCCGTGAGCCAGCCTTAGAGATGACAAGTAGGTAATTAAGTAAATGAGTCTGGAGCCAGTAAATAGGTCTGGGCTGAAGTTATAAATTCATGAGTGGCTGGTGGGGTATTTAAAGCAATGGGAATGCCTGAGATCACTTTGGGCAAATGCATAGAGTTGGAAGAAAAGAGATTCCAAGACTCTGCCCTGGCAAATTGCCGCATTTAGAGGTCAGGTAGGGGAGGAGTCGGAAACCAAGGCTAAAACGGCATGCAAGAGAGGTAGAAGGGCAGCAAGGAGACTGCGCGATGCCCTAGGAGGGAAGAGTGCCGCTGGAAGCAGGGAGTGGTCAACTGTGGTGGACGCTGTTGAAAGTCAGGTAAGTGGTGGATTGAAATCCTCAGTTGGATTTGGCAGCATTGAGGCCATGGTCATATCAGCAAGAATGGCTTACGTGGAGGGGTGGTGGTAGAAGCCACCACAAAGACAGATTTGTTTCTTCCCTGCAGGACATTTATCGCATTAGCTGTGTATTCAAAATATCCATACTTTATGTAACATTTAATTGTGTAACAACATTTAAATTACAAGTTTAATTCTAGAGCACAATGTAAAAGGGATTAATTGGGGTCCCAGTTTCTTAGTTGTTTTAGTCAAAGAAATTGAATTCAGAAAATGCTGTGGGAAATTATTTGGGAGTCCATATATTTACTCGGTAGAATTTTTGAAGAGATTATTTTCACGGTCTATTCCTGGCCTCCACATAGAAAGGAACTGCATGATACTCGAGTCATGCTGCCTTAGAGGACAGTCTTGAGTGAGGTTTCTTGGGACATTTAGAGTTTCTCCAGCTGATATTCAGGCTAAGTATCCCTCTAGGCTAAAATGACCAGCATTTTTCTTAAACTTATTACAGAAATCCTGATAAAGAAAAGAAACCAGGACAGTCAGTACTCATGCCACATTATTTCAAAAGTCAAAATAGACTGTTTTGTTGACTTAAATACATAAGCTTAGCAAAAAGAAAAAACAAAACAAAAATGGAAAAAATGTCTCAAAATTGTGCCCAGGTCTTCAGTATAGGAAGTATTTTGTGAATATGATGCATCGTATTGCTTTGGTCAATAACTTTGAAAAGTACAGAGGAGAAGTGTGACGCTTACATCCTGGAGGGTTGTGGTGACACAGGCCTTGAACTTGAGTGTTCCCCAATTCTGGGAATGAAGGCAACAATTTGAGTATTACCTAGAGCCCGGAAAGTTGTGACTGCCCAAGGGATATTAAATGTTGAATAATATTACATTGAATAGAAAACCTGCCCCTGACAATCTCCTTTGTCTTGCTTCCTTTCTGAGTCTCAGGCTCTTAAGAGAAATGATCTGTAATAAATTTCATATTCTTATGCCACTTAGGAGGTTCTGCTGAGAATTGCAAGGTCAAAACTATAGTGAGGTTCTTTATACACATATCAATGGGGAGAGCCTTGGCGTCCTGTTCAATGGGACAGTGGCACATATTAGGCTTTTACTATAGGTGGTTCATATTTTTAGGATGAAATTTGATTTTACAGCATAGTCATATTTATAAAATATTATATATATATATATAATTTTTTTGTGTCTGTCTCCCTCCTCTCCACTCCCCACTGTTTTTGCACCCATCTCCTTTCCATATACACACGTATACCATTTTTATTTTGGGATCCATTACTCCTTCCACATCCCTTATTGCTGCCAAAACCACGTGGGCTGAAGGCTGGGCTGGATGGACAGACACCTCCCCCTACCCTTCTTTGTGTGGTTGGAAAACTTTTCTGTTTTTTTGGTGTTTTTTTTTTTTCTGAATAAAAAAGATTCTACTAACTAAAAGAAGAAAAATTGTACATATATATAAAATTATATGTTATATAATTATAGTATATAAAAATTAGATATATATGTTTTTTCTTTTTCACATGTGCTGGGATGACCAAGGTGAGAAAGTAATGAGGAGATTCATTGATTCTGGAACTTTACCAGGGTTTCAGGGGAGGTTGGATGTCCAGCTTGGTCCAGGTGAACTTGAGTCTTCAAGAATCTAGAGAGACTTGGGGGAGTATCTATAACCCATTGAAAGAGCTGGTTCACAGATCTCAGGGTTTACTTTAGATTAGGATGCACATCTTTCTTCGATGGAGGTGGGGTATGTGTGGATTTATTTTGGAGGTGGCCAAAACGGGATTTGCCTTGATTGCTTGAGAATTTTTCATTAGCGTGAAAGAACCTTGTAAGTAAGTACTCATGTGTGTGGTGCTGTGATTTTTGACGTACAGGTGGTATCAGACGAAATTGTTCCGAGACTTGGTGAGGCTGAGTCGCGGAGCTCTTGGAGGTAGCTGTGGGTGTGAATGGGGAGAAACCTGAGTGAGAGGTTTCTTCTCCGAAGGCTAGTTGATAATGAGGATGATGCCTGCTGGTTTGGATCACGTGCTAAAGATGTGGTCCTGCTCTCCGTCTTGGCATGATCAAAGTAAAGCCCAGAAAATGTATGTGTGCTCTATGACCCTGGGGTCCCAACGGTCTCAAACGAGATTTAGAATGTACCTTTTCTACATAGAGTCAGGAAAACGGAGGTCTCCTGCTGTTTGCTCTAGGTATACTCTTATTTTCCTCCTTTTTCACCATGCTTTCTTGCTGACCCTCTGCTACAGTTGATACCAAGACATTTGAAAGTCCTTCCCACGAGCCAGGAAGGGATCATTTTGTTATTATTATTGCTGTTGTTATTATTACTATTACTATTATTGCAGAGAGGAGAGGAATTGGATTTGACAGGTAGAGGGGGGACCCCAACAAGAGAATGTGGCTGGATGCAGGGAAGCCCTAGGCTGAGATGTGAGAGAGTTATACAGGACATTACTAATGAGAACAATGCCATAAATATGCAAAGCATAGAGAATTGGACATCTGGTTCCAAAAACGCTACCACTGCAAAATTACAATTGCAACATTTTCTTAGTACATAAGCCAAGAGTTATTGTAGCCGGAGAGGAGGCAGCTGAACTGGAGATAGTGAACACACCTAAAGGAACCGTGGCCCAGGATGGAGCTGCACAAACACAAAAGGGCCGCCTGCTGGCATGGAAAGCACCTCGGGGCTGAAACAACAGAAGCTGACGTTGAAGTGTCTGCCTGGGATGTGTGGTTTGCACTGGCTCTGTTTTGAAGGCCTTGGGAAAACAGCCCTACAGATAAACTCTCCAGGTTTGCCATCCAAAACCGACACAAAAGAAAAGCCCTCTCTAACTTGGCAATATTGAAGAGCTTCCTGGCTGCTAACTCACAGTATGCAGTCTCTTTGTATGTTCTGAATTTCATCTGAATACTATTAATACAAATAGAGATAGTGGGGGTTCACTGCCCTCCCTAACACACAGACCCTGGTACTTTTTTCTTCATTGCCTCTGGACTCTTCTGCTTAGCAGGTCGGGCCCTTCTAATCTGGAAAACCCATGGAGGAATGTTTAAAGGACCAAGACTTGAGTCAGGTGAACCTGAACCCTCATCTGTAAAAAGCTACTGTAATAACTCCTTGGCAGGGATGTTATGAAAATTAATTTAATTTACTAATTAAGTTAATTGAATGTAATTGTATTATTTAAACGTAATGTAAAAATGTATTATCATTAGATGCCTGCGTATGTAAAAGGTTTAATCATAGTATGTTACTAGGTGCTCACCATGTCCTACCCACGGTCCTACCGGCTTTGTACACAGTATCTCATTTGGGATAAGCAACTTCATCCAAAATCACAGAGCTCATAAGGAGCAGAACTGAGATTTGAAATCCTTAGAACTGACAGCAGAGCCGCTGTGTAACCACTGCTACTCTCCCCTCATTTGGAATCTGATTTGATAGACGTAGTACTGACTAAATTCATCTAGTTAAATATAGAGCAGTCCAAAGCTTATGTGTTCTTCTCTCTTGGTTTTATTTAAGCTGTCCATGGTGCAGTATCCAGACACTGTGCCTTCCCATCTCCTTTGTCACATGGTGTCAGGAGATGGCATTAAATCAGATTTCTACTGTACATGGTTATGCATATAATGAGCCAGCCACTTCGGGATTCCACTGTTCTTAACTGGGTTTCAGACCACTGCTGCTGAGAAACTTGATGGCCCCTGGTTCAGAACTTTGTCTAACAAGAAAGATGAAGAGTCTATTCTACGTTGAATCAGGCAAGTGGTTTTTCTGTAGCAAAGTAGATGACTTACTTACTTTCTTCCCTCTCTTCCTTTTTTGGAAAATATGCTGAATCATGTGATCCCTTGGGTCTGGGTGCAAGGAGACTACGCAGGAATCTGCCTGCTTTGCTTAATGACCTGAGAAAACCACAATTGCTGAACAAATCCCCTGTGTACACTGTGGCACTGTGTACAGGAGCTGCTTTATCAGACTTTAAGGGATGCTGCACGAGTCAAGGGCACTTCTCCCAGACGTGGGCTCTAACCTTTTGAAGGCACAGTGGCTCTCCCAGGCCCAGCAATATGAGTGTAGAAAAGCAAAGAAAAGGAAACTATGTTAGGGCCCCTCTGGTCCTTTCAGTCTTCACATCATCATCTTTGTTTGCTGGCTTTGTCCTTATTTTTGCCCTGGAACCTCCCTTGGCCTCTGTATTCACTCATCATACACACACTAAGTGTCCCCATGGGCCAGGCCCTGGGCCAGGCCCTGGGGATCCAGTAAGACACAGTTCATATCTACATTTTGTCTCTTCTCTTTTCTAGGCACCTTCTAAAGCTGGTGATGCCTCGTTGTACTCATTCTTGGGAATGACTCTCCTAGCTATGTCTGATTCATAGTAAGAATCAAGGGAGCTTATTTGAGCAAACTTTTAATAATAGTACTCGTCCTGTCATTTCATAAATTGTTTTTAAGTGGTCACTTGAGCAGCAAGTGCAAATACCCTGGGGCAGGAGCTTGTTGGCAAGTTTGAGAAATAGCAAGTGGCGGAGCCATCAGGTGAGAGTGGTAGGAAGTGAGATCAGAAAGGTAACGGGGGCTGGATTACATTGTGTCTCAAAGGCCTGTCTAATATCTCTGAATGAGAGTCACAGGATGGAAGACATTAACTGATGTGTCTTTTAAAAGAATCACTGCCTGCTGTGCTGGGAAGAGACTGTGGAGGGGCCAATGGTGGAAGCAGGGAGACCAGGTGGGAGGCTATTGCTGCATGCCAGATAAGAGGTGATGAAGTCAGGGGAGGGGTGAGAAGAGGTCAGAATCTGGATATATTTTGAGGATTTGCGGATGGATAAGGTGTGAGGGTGGGACCAAGAGTGGAGTGAAGGATTTTGCATGCATTTTGGCCTGAATGACTGGATGGATGGAGTTGTCATTAACAGGTGTTGGGCACCCTGAGAGTGTAGCAAATGCCTGGAGACAGATCAGTGGTTCTGTGTTAGACATTTTAAGTTTTCTATGTACATTAGACCTCCAGGAGGAAATGTTGAGTAGACAGCTGGATACAGAAGTATGCAGCTCAGTGGAGAGATCTGGGCTGAAAATATTTAGTTTTAAGTCATGAGCCTATAAATGGTGTCTGGAAGAGATCACCAAGGGACAAGAGAGTATTAGAAAAGAAGAGAAGAGGTTTAATGGCTGACCTTTGGGACACTCAGTATCCTGAGTCTGGGACATGAGGAGGAAACAACAAAGGAAAGTGAGCAACCGTTGAAAAAGAAAGAAAGAAAACCAGGACAAAGAGGTGTCCCAGCAGCCCAGTGAAGATGGGTTATGAGGAAGATGTGATAAGTTGTGTCAAATGCTGAGAATTGGTCAAGTAAGATGACAACTGAAAATTGACTGTTGGATGCAGCACCCTGGAGGTCACTGGTGGCCTTGATGGGACCTGTGTTGGTGGAACGATGGGGCAAATGCTTCTCTGGAGGGAGCTGAAAACAGAATGGAAGGAAAGGAGCTAGAGACAAGGATAAATGAGGACGCTTGAAGAGTTTTGCTGCAAAAGAAAGAAAATAATATGTTGGTAGTTCACAGGGGAACTGGAGTCGAGAGGGCTCTGTTTTGTTGTTTTACCTTTTTTTTATCATGTTAACCATTTTTGTGTGTAGTCCAGGGGCATTACATTCACAGTGTGCAAGCATCACCACCATCTTTCTTCCCCATAGCTCTTTTCATCTTGTAAAACTGAAACTCTATACTCATTAAACTATCACTCCCCACTCCCCTCTCCTCACAGCCCCTGGCAAAAACTTCTGCTTGCTGCCTCTATGATTTAGACTACTGTAAGTATCTCACATATGTGGAATCACACAATATATGTCTTTTTGTGACGGGCTTATTTCACTTAGCAGAATGTCCTCAGAGTTCACCCATGTTATGAATCAACTTATATAGGCTAAATAATATCCCATTCTATGTATATACCACATTTTGCTTATCCATTCATCTGTTGACAGACACTTGGGTTACTTCCACGTTTTAGCTAATGTGAGTAATGCTGCTGTGAGCATGGGTGTACAAATATCTCTTCAAGACCCAGCTTTCAATTCTTTTGAGTATATATATTCAGAAGTGAAATTGGTGAATCATACGGTGATTCTATTTTTAATTTTTCAAAGAACCGCCCTACTCTTCTCCATAGCAGTTTTACCACTTTACCTTCCTACCAACAGTGCACAAGAGTTCCAATTTTACCTTGTTTTTTAATTGAAGTATAGTTGATTTCCAGTGTAGTGCCAATCTCTGCTGTACAGCAAAGTGACTCAGTTATACACATATATACATTCTTTTTTTATATTCTTTTCCATTATGGTTTATCACAGGATACTGAATATAGTTCCCTATGCTATACATTAGGACCTTGTTGTTTATCCATTCTAAATGTAATAGTTTGCATCTACCAACCCCAAACTCCCAGTCCATCCCTCTCCCTCCCCCCTGTTTTTGGTTTTAGATGCATAAAACAGCAGAAGGTTAGTTTGCTGCTAGTACTGATCTGGTGGAGAGCAAACAATTAATGATATAGAGGGGAGAATTGCTAAAGTGTCGATGCTGGGTAGATGGGAAGAGATAAGATCTACTGGAGAGGGTGGCCTGTTTTAGGAACAGGGATATTTCGTCCCTGTAGCAGGAGGGAGGCTAAGTGTTGGGTCATAGATTCTGGCGGTGGGTAGAGGTGGTGGCAAGAGCATGGGGAAGCTCTTTCCTGATTTCTTCAGATATCTCGGTGAAGTGAGAAACCAGGTCACCAACAGAGAGTGACACCAGGATAGAGAATGGTAGATGTTTGAAGAGAAAGAGAAGGAAGGTGTAACGTTGTCATCCAGGAGAATAAGAGCAGGAATGGACTAAGGTCTAATACTGCTGACTAATTTCTAATGCTGGTGGTGGTTTTTGTCAGTGTTAATGCACATTTGACAGTGCTGTTCCTTTTACCAAGTGTTTTCTCATATGCTGATCGTCCCAACAACCCTGTGGATGGCAGAGAGAGTTGGGTGTGCTAAAATCAGATGCTTAAAGTCAAAGTGTGGGACTCAGTCCACATCTCCTGAATGCAGTCTGGAATTCTTTTCCTCTATTAAGCTTCTCTTTTTTAACGTGTTAATTAGTGATGATTTCCAGGCATGCAAGTACTTTACAGGATCTGTGTTTATCCTTCTGTGTTGTATTGCTCTGAATAGTCCTAGAGAGAAAAGATTAAATAGCCTTTGTCCATTACTATTAAGGGTTGAGTTTCATTATCTTCAGCCATAGTCCAACATGTAGCAAGTTTCATGGTGAGAAAATCCTTGCAGAACTTAAAAGTGAAATCTACTAAACTTAATAGGAAAAACATAACCTTGTTAATGGAAATGCTGGTTGCTTTCCAGATCATAAACACGTTTTTAGAAATACTTTCGTTAACATGGGAAGTTATAATTTCCTTAAGTGCAAAATATTGTTGTAAATAGGAATGAAGTATGAAATGATTCTTCTTACTCTGCAGTCATATCTCAATACGACGCTAATTGTGCCATATGCCTAAGTAATCCTAGGGTAAAATAGCTCTCATTTTCCCTTAGGTCTGGTTAGAATTTCTAAGGTAGAATCTATTATTTTCCTGTTGTATTAGAAGTGGTTTAATCGATTTCGACATCTATCATACACTCCTCAAAATGCCGACTCTTTTTTTTTTTTTTTTTGCGGTACGCGGGCCTCTCACTGTTGTGGCCTCTCCCATTGCGGAGCACAGGCTCCAGACGCGCAGTCTCAGCGGCCATGGCTCACGGGCCCAGCCGCTCCGCGGCATGTGGGATCTTCCCGGACCAGGGCACGAACCCACGTCCCCTGCATCGGCAGGCGGACTCTCAACCACTGCGCCACCAGGGAAGCCCAAAATGCCGACTCTTTAAACATACGCTGCCTTCTGAATATTTGCTCCACCTTCTTTTCACCCTCTTTTAGACCTGGGTCTGCAGCACCAAATCATATTTGTGAAACTCACAATGACATCAGTCAGCATCTCAGTTCGGTATTACTATGCCGTAAATTACTGGAGTTTCTAAATCTTTCAACGGCTTGATTCAAATGTTGTGTAAGATTTAGTTAGTGGCAGAACAAGTTAACTATGAACAAATATTAGTCACACATAAAAACTGTGTATTGAGTTGAAATCATTTCAGATGTCTACAGAAGAGTAGCAAATGCTCAAATTGATAGCCTGATATAATGCTGTTACTTTGTTAATTTAAGAGAAAGTTATGAGAATATTGTGGACCGACTTCCTCCGGAATTCTTTCAGAGAGACTAGGTTTTTAAATTTTGTTAGTGCTTTACATATTGATTTTGCCTGGATAACAAGGCAGTAATAGGCTTTTAGTTAAAGAGAGTCTGTTAGCAAGAGAGTCTTCGATGATCTTTTAAAATATTCTCCAAGGAAAATAAGAATAAAAAACTTTGAATGTTAATATCTGGTTTATAAATGAGTGCCTTTTGGGGTATTTTTTATTGTGGTAAAAATACATAACACCAACCATTTTCAGGTGTACAATGCAGTGGCATTAACTATATCCACAGCATTGTGCAACCATTACTACTATTCTACTACCAAAACTTTTTCGTTATCCCAAGCCCAGTTAGTGTTTTTTAAATTACATGAAAATATTAAATGTTTTCTGTCCCAGCTGACTCACCTTGAATAATGTCTCAAGTTTTAATAGGTCAGTCAATGTGTTTCGGGTCAAAAACTATCCAGTATGAGTGCTCATTTGTAGTAAGCTCATTTCTTACTAGGCTGGGCTTAGCCACATCTTTGGCCTCGGTGATTATTGTTAAAATTCAGGTAATGTGATTGCTTTCATGAGGCTCCCCTTAATCCTTTTATCAAAGTACCACAAAATTAAACAAGACATCTGTTAGTTTAACATCAAAGAGATTTGACAGTCATGTGTGTTGCCACATGTACAGTCCAAAGATTAAACTCAGTTCAGTTTAAAGGGACCCCAAATAACAGATGACCAAAGGAAGCAGTACATGGAAACTCAAATGAGAGAAACATTTATCTTACTCAGTCATTATGAGTCAAAGCCTTCCATGAACTGTGTAAATACCATGGAAAGGAATCAGTCTGGTAAATTATAATGAACTCAGTCTACTTGGAGCAAATGTGTAACTTCTCAGTTTAAACCACTGATGCATTTGCTTTTAGGTAACAGGGGTGATGATTTTCTAGAAACTGATGACATAGACCAGTAGATAATAAAACTGAGTTGTGCTTACTATGACCCCACTTCTTTCTCCACTTTTGAAACAGGTATCCATCCTTAAAGCACCCAAATTAGATGCTATTTCTTTTGTGAATCCTTCCCCAACTCCCATAGACAGTCATCGAATATTCTTTTTTTTTTTTTTTTGGTATGCGGGCTTCTCACTGTTGTGGCCTCTCCTGTTGCGGAGCACAGGCTCCAGACACGCAGGCTCAGCGGCCATGGCTCACGGGCCCAGCTGCTCTGCAGCATGTGAGATCTTCCCGGACCGGGACACGAACCCATGTCCCCTGCATCGGCAGGCGGACTCTCAACCACTGCACCACCAGGGAAGCCCCATCGAATATTCTTTATGGTCTAATAGTACTCTGCAAAAAATCCATGTTGGAGCAAACATCCCATTAAATTCTCATTTCCTCTATACTATGAGCTTCTTAGGGTTAGGGACTATATGTTATTCCTAGTTGTATTCCCTCCACAGTTCCTAGCACACGATGAAGCCCGTTAAATATTTGTTGACTCAATGTGTGAACTAATCAATCTAAGCTTCCATGCTGGAGTTTTCATTTTTGACATTGCCTCAATTATAAGATGTTTATATTTTATTTACTAAGGCAATTGGCAAAATATATATAGGATTCCATTTTGCGTGTTGACATAGAATTGTGACATAAACTGAAGACAAAATATTCTGATCACAAACTCCTGGACATTTGCCCATGACCATAGAAAATTCAAAATGGCATCCTCTATAGAAATTTTGAGATGACTGTGTTTGTTTGTCATGAGAATTGAGAAGGCACTAGCCAGGGACGTATCTCCTTCAGGTCCTCTCTGGCAGAGTACGAAATCGCCACCATTTGCTTTGTTCCTGTGTAAAGGCCCAGCACTGGTCCCAGTCACGGGCACTGTCAGGGAAACATTCCACATGACATGGTTCTTGCCATAGTTGGGTGTCAGTGTGAGCCTTGCAACTGGCATCGCAGAAGAAATTGTAGCACAAAGGGAACAGCCTGTCTTGAGGTGTCACCGTGGCTCTCTGTGACCAGGCAGTGGGGCTTCCCTCACTCCTGACGAGGCTCTGTCCAGGTGCAAGTACAGCATCCCTCTACCTTCCTGTGGCTTCATGGGACCCATCCTCTCATTTTCTCTCTCTGTCCTTTGCTTCTCTCTTGATCCCTCTTTTGCCTGAAGGTGAGCTCCTGAAGTTCTAGGTGGCAGAGTGTGAATAAGTGAGGATGAATATTCATAAGTGCCTTGTTTCAGTCACTGTGCACAAACTCAGCCCACCAATCTCCCAGGCCCTCTCTGTGGGCAGCATTCAGAGCAGAAGCATCTGAAAGGCATGTTGCTTTTCCTAAGCCCCCAAGAGGACAAACCCAGCAAGGACATATTGGATTTATCTGAGTTTAACAGTATTAGTCAGAGATAAGCCCTGTTGTGCAGAAGAAATGGGGCATTTGGATAACTAGCAACAGAGTCCTAATATCTGTCATGTCTGCATAGGGCTACCTTGGTGAGCCTTTTGTTAAGAATTCAGGGATATAACTGGTCTTCTCAACCAGGCAATTGGGGAAATTTATTTTCTTGGTCTGAAATGACCAGAGAATTCAGTGAAAGCAATTAGACTGGTTCTTTACATATACTAAAATTTTTCTTTTCCCATGATTATCAACCAGAGAAATCAAGCCTTGTTTGTTTGTGCTCTTTCCAGAACAGAAGAGCTATGGGAAAGGAGAGGGAGAAAGGGTTGATTTTTCTCTGGCACTTGAAAAAAATACAGATATATACAGAGGGGGTGAGGGGAGAGGGAGAGAAGGAACAGGAGAACCACCTGCTTTGGAGAGTGGCATGGGGTTGGGCTCCCTTTCCAGGTGTTGGACAGTTAAGGCAGCACATGGATCTAGAACGTCGCCCCTGTTCCCCAAACCGCTGTTCCCCCAGTGTGGCTCAATGAATACATCTTGGCAAAAAATCAAGAATTTTCCCCCAAACCTGTAATTAACCATTATAATCGCCTATATTTTCCAAAATGAAAATGTCCTTAAAACCTAAGCCATCTATTTTAACCTTCTGAATCTTCTGTAAAAAGATAAATAGCATGTGGGGGAAGTTACCCCTTCTGGAAGAATGAAGACAAACCTGAACTTAGTTATAATTACAAGGGAAGGCAAGTCTTCAGAACAGTAATGGCAGGGTAGGAGGTTTTGCTTCCTGTTGCACTTAGATTTAGAGTGTCTTTGTTTCCATTACAGCTGCTTAGGAATTACCCCCTCTTTGTAAGATGATTTTCAGATTTCTCATCTACCCTGTGTTTTAAGTTTTAAGAATGCTTATTGACATGGAGGGTCCAGATTTCCTGCTTCTCACTGATCTCATCCTCTTGCTTTCAGCTGCGAGAAACTCTTCTCCAAAACAAGCCCGATTGCAGCACGTAGGCTTCGGCAGTGAGTGTGGAAACGGGTCCTTTATTATCAGACTCAGAGGTGGGACCCAGATGCCTGCTTCCCAGGTGGAAACTGCGGACTTTGCTTACAGACACATTCCAACCTGAAGATAGGAAGGAGGTGGTTAGTGCGGGAGGGTACTGGCATCGAAGAACCGCTCCTTCTCTTTTAGCAAAGAGCTATGACTCAGAAAGTAGACATTTTAGAACAAATCTGAAGACTCATGGAATTTCTTTCTTTTTTTTTTTTGCGGTACGCGGGCGTCTCATCGCTGTGGCCTCTCCCGCCGCGGAGCACAGGCTCCGGACGCGCAGGCCCAGCGGCCATGGCCCACGGGGCCCAGCCGCTCCGCGGCACGCGGGATCCTCCCGGACCGCGGCACGAATCCGCGTCCCCTGCATCGGCAGGCGGACCCCCAACCGCTGCGTCACCAGGGAAGCCCTCATGGAATCTCTGAAAAGGGAGGGGAGGGATGTAAGGGGCACTGTGGTCAGCACCGAGAGGGGGGTTCTGCTAGACCCAAGCTAACCTCCCCTCCCTGTATGGCCACTTGCCGCCAAGCTGCAGATGGCTGTGTGCAGTCCTCATGACATTAGCTACCTATTGCATATAAACAATGAAATAAATTGAGAACATAGGAAGATGTGTTTTATCAAGATTCCGAGTGTCTCCCAGTCACCTTTGCATGAAGTGCACAAAATCAGGGCTTATCCACCAGCCGTCCTGCTTCCCAGTTCTGAAGACATAGCGCTCTGCCTGCAGCCCCTCATAACCGCAGGACCCTGTGTTTCTGGAAAGGCTAAGGACTGTGTGGTAATGGGTGAGAACAAATGAAAAAGTCTCAGTGCCCCCAGCATGACAGTGACAGTCCCTCCAGCCACGTTGAGGTGCTCTTCCAGAAAGCCAACTACTTCTTTAGTTTGAGACTCTCTATTTTTGTATTAACTCTCAGTTCCTATATGAACATTTGAACAAAATGTTTCTTCGAAATGAGTAGAATCAAGGGCAGATACTGGGATTGAGTGTGGATAGTAGGAGAGGGTAGAAAATGTTTTCATACTTCTAATTCTGTGAATTTACTCCTCCTCAGGCTTCTCTCTCAGGCCAAATCATTTTGAGTAATCGAGGTCCTTGGTTGGGTTGCAGCTGGAAGGAAGGAAACTAGCATCTGATTCCATTCCCTTTTGCACCTTTGCCCTTTATTCAAATATTACTAACCATTGTTAAGTTTATTTCATTGATTCATTCTTTCATGTATTTAATAAATGTTCACATAAGATTTATTACATGGGAGGCACTGTGTCAGATTTTGGTGATGCAAAGGTAGATAAGAGAGGTCGCAGGTGGAGGAACTCCTGGTGGTTGTGGAGGTGGCCTGCTGACTGGCTACAGCACTGCTCACTCTGAGAGTGGCGTTAAGGAAGCTGGGATGAAGTGAGCAACTCAACAGGAAAAGATGGGAAGAGTTCTCAAGGGGGAACCTGCTTGGGCTGAGATGGAAGGATGAACATCCATTGGGCAGTTAATGAGGATGAGACACTCCCAGCAAGGAGAACAGGACAGACAATGGTAGGTAGATGAGAGGATGTAGAGGGAGCCATGAGTGTAAATAAAGGAATAAATTGAGAAAATGGGAAGACATCTTTCATCAAGACTGGGAGCATCTTCCAGGTCATCTCTGCATGTAGTGCACAAAACCAAGGCTCATCCATCAATCACCCTTGACCTATGGAAGGTGGGGTCTAGATTGCAGACGGCCCTGGTGCTACACTAAGGAGTTTGGATTCCTTCTAGGTATTTGATAGGGAGCATTGAAGGATTTGGAGTGGGAAATCACACATCCATATTTTCATCTTGGAAAGTGTTCAGTTATAGATGACTGAACCTAACTTAAATTACCTATGCCAAAATAGGATTTTTTTTTTTTCTCATCTAAGTAGGTCTGAGGTACCTGGCTTCAGGTACAGTGGAATCTAGGGGTTAAAGTGGTATCCTCAGGACACTCTCTGTCTCTCTGTACTTCCCACAAATCTCTGTGTCATTCTTCCTCTTGATTCTCTTTCAGCACCTCCTGTATATGAATTGCCTTGGTTCTTGGGAGACCTTCTTCACATGTTAACAAAGGTGGCCACTGACTTCTTCAGATATGTATATTAGCAGTATAGGAGAAAGAGCTTTGGGGCAGGAGTGCTGGTTGGCTGGGAGTTTCTGGTTCGCTTTGGTTGATCACATGCCCATTCCTGAACCAATCTTTGTGGTTAAGGGGATAGGTATTTTATCTAGGTCTGGGTCCGATGCCACCCTTCTACAGGTGTTGGGAGGATTAAACCTGTAAATCCCTAAACTACTTGGGATGGGCTTTCTACCTGCCATAGGGTCCTGTTAGTTACAAAAAAGGCAATGGGTTGGTGGTGGGGAGGAGTAGAAAAAATTCTACCTACCACATTCCACTATAGTATAGAGGAAGGATGGAGGGAAAACAGGGAAAAGAATAAAATTGAAATGCTCTCTTTCTTCTAAATGTTCCTAAGGAACAACTTAAATTTTATTTAAGTAGTTAAATGTGTTGAACTACCTTTATTTTTTTCTAAAGCTGATATGCAAAGACAAAGGGATTAAAAGTTTGAGTGAATTTCTATGAAATAGAGGATAGGGCGAATTGATACTTGTAGTGAACCAGATACACAAAGCTATAGGATTAACCTGGTGCAGCTTCCTGAAGTGTTCATTTCACATGAATTCAGAAAACAGATGCATATATTATGGAGTAGAATGTAATTGACACTTAAAAAAATAAAACGTGAGGCATCAAGTAGATTTCTACTTGCTACCTTGAGCTGGATCTCAAACCCTCTAAGGGAAGGTATTTGCTCTCCTCTACAGTTGGGGGTAGTTAAGAGGAGAAGGTTGAGAAGTACTGGGCTCCATCTTCCTGAATCAAGGAAATTCACACGCAGTGAAGTCCTCATGCAAAAGTGATGTGTCAAAAGAACCTATCTGGGAATTGGTTGGGAACTGGTTAATGCCCATGGAATATTCACAGCTCAACAGCAGGGGTGAGGGGGTCAGGAGGTGGGGTAGTCAAGGGTATGATGGGAGGTGGAAGAGAGGGAAAGTCAAGTGATTCTTGCCCGAATGCTTGTGCTTCTTTTTATAAGATGATTAGCTACATTTGAAATCTGTTCTTCACATACAGTCGTCCCTTGGTATCCACAGGAGTATTGGTTCCAGGACGCCCACAGATACCGAAATCTGCGGATTCTCAAGTCCCTTTAACGAAGTACTGAAGTGTGGTCAGCCCTCTGTATCTGTAGAGGTAGAACCTGGGGATGCAGAATGCTGACTGTAGTTTTAGCTTCACAGAAGTCAAATACTTTTTCTCCTGCTCTGTGTTGTTACTTTATGAGACGCTCAGCTAGACCTGTTTTCAATAACATTCAAGTTAATGGTACTGTGACTTACATTACAAGGAAGATTAAAAATTCTCAACAGCTTGGTGAATTTAACCCTTCCTAATGGTAGGCATATGATCCTTCTTCTTTCCTGGAAGGACTGGGAAAGTGCCAGAAAGTTCCTTGCCCAACAGAATGGGTTAGTACTGTTCTGCACCCTTTGTTACCCTTTACAGTAACAGTGTAGGACTTAAATGTCAGTTATACCATGATTTTAGCGGGAGGGGAGAGTGGCTGGGAGGTAAAACATACCCTAAGCCTTGGCTTTTAAAGACTTACGAAATTGTAGTTGCTTTGTGACATATGATTGATCATTTGTCTTCATTTCCATTCTGATAACAGTCTCTCTAACCTTTTCCTGGGAAGCTCTTTCATGGCAGAAACACTGTCCTGCATATGCCTGAGAGAGATGGGGCCACTTATATGCGGTGGGGGACAAAGGGGGTACCCCTGTCTCTTTGAATTGATTCGCTAATGTTTTCCTGGGTTTATGGAAACAACACCTGAAGAAGTTAACATTTTAAGACATAAAAACGTTACAGCCACAGCTAGGCATAATCCTGGCTTCAGGGAGAATGCCCAAGTAAGAGGATGAGAACCAAATTAAAGAAATATGAAAATTAGAAACAGAGAAGCCAAAATGGCCCTGTGCATTAATGAATGGCCTGAGGGAACATCATCTGTGCCTGTCTGCCTCTTGGCTTACAAACTGAATCCAGGCACATTTTCATCACAATGACTGCATTTGAATAGCAGCGAAGGTCACCCAGATTAAGGGTTTTGACCTGTCATTGCAATGGGACTTCAGCTTGGTGTCTTTATTTTTGGTCTATAAAGTCTTTTTTTTTAATTAATTAATTAATTTTTGGCTGTGTGGGGTCTTCGTTTCTGTGTGAGGGCTTTCTCTAGTTGCGTGAGCGGGGGCCACTCTTCATCGCCCTGCACGGGCCTCTCACTATCGCAGCCTCTCGTTGCGGGGCACAGGCTCCAGACGTGCAGGTTCAGTAGCTGTGGCTCACGGGCCCAGTTGCTCCGCGGCATGTGGGATCTTCCCAGACCAGGGCCGGAACCCATGTCCCCTGCATCGGCAGGCAGATTCTCAACCACTGCGCCACCAGGGAAGCCCTAGAAAGTCTTTTGTTCAATGCAAAGTTGATCTCTCCTTGCGCCAGGCCTAGACTGGAGGTGGACCAACTTCATGTTTCCAATTAGTCCCTCTGTCTGCTCCCAACTGCCTCTGTCCTGTTAGCACAGGAACCCCGGGCTCTCCCTTTGAGGCTACAGTGCAGGGGGTACACCCCACTGCTGAACTGGGGCATCTGTGTGGCTAGCTCGGTTGTTGCTCCGTCGCTCTCTTGGGATCACACTGGCAGACCCCCTTGCCCATCCCTGGCTCTTGACCAGTTAGCATTTTACCTCCTAGGATTATTCCTGAACGGAATAACATATGTGTAAACACTCTGAAAAGCATTATAAGCTTCTTATTAATTAAATGCAGTTGATTATAATTATTATTTTGCTTTGAGTTCCTTGTCAGAAGATATGCCATTCGGGTAGTTCACTCATATTTTGGACCTTGAATAATTTTTTAAATGCTCTATGCTGAAAATCTGAACGACGCTATGGCCAGTTTTGAAAATCTTTAGCCTTGCAGCTCTACTGCACCCTCTTACTTCATCTCTACTTTGAATAATCTCTTGTCTGTTCTCTGGGGAAGTGGAGGATACCCTCATCCTCAGGGGAGACCTGCACACATGTGGTAGCTATGAAGCTACGTGCTGGCTGCTTCTGACTGGTTTAGGAAATCCAGGGAGGCCTCGCTTGTCCTCTGTTCCTATCCTCTTCTCATCCAGCTCTTCTGGTGGTTCCATTTCATTGCAGATTTTCATGTTGGCTCATTCCTACATTGCTTTAGTGGCACTCTGCCCTACTTAGAGACAACCTGCTTTTTTGACTGTCTGGAAAATTCCTTGGGACATTGCTACTTGGAATTGTTGCAGCCATGCCCACCCTCCACCCCCCCACCCCCACCCAGCTATGTAGACCCTGTCCCTACTGCTTGACCCCAGACCTCAGGGTACATATCCTAGTTTATGCTTTAAATCTCAGTACGTGAGGTCTTATGATAGCTGATTCTGTGTTCTAAGAACTGTGCATCGTTCGTGTCCAGCATGAAGTATCACAGTCCATTAAGTCAGTAGACAGTAATTGAATGGAAATATTGCTAGATGTAGTTTATAGATGATGAATAGGTTGTGATGTGATGTAGTGAGTATAATTGGATTTAAACGTGAACCCTTGTTTGGAGATACTCATCGATAATATAACCTTTCTTTGTTGAGCACATACACTGTGTTGGACAATGCTCAAGCTGCTTTGTGTGTATTTCCTCTAATATTCACAACAAGCCTTTATGGTGAGCATCAGTATCCCCATTTTACAGATGAAATATTTGAGGCCCTTGCCCAAGGTGAGTGGCAGAATCAGCGTCACTGTGCAGGTGTGTCTGACTTCAGAGTCAAAGCTTTTCATTACGCTAGGCTGCTATGTATTTACAAAGAAGAATCCTGGAGTGATCATTAGTAACCCACTCTCAGCAGGAGAAAACACTTTCGAGCATTCTCTTGAACGTGGCACAGTATCTGTTCATTCAGTGAATGCTTGGTTGATTCTTTCTTGCTATGTGCCAGGCACTGAAATGGACTTTGGAGTTTTAAAGGTGAATAAAACTCAGGCCTTGCCCCTGAGAATCTCACAGTCTAGTGGGGGAACCTCTCGTTCAGTGTCACTGAATTAGTGTCTGGTGTCTGGTATAGAAAGTTCTTAAAATCATCTTTGAGCTTTCTCTTATTTCAAACCTTTGGTTTTTTTTTTTAATGATTATGGAGAGAAGTGCTTGCCCTAAGGTTACTTGACTTACAGGCTGGCATAGACTATTATAAATCTTGGTATGTTTGTGTGGGGCTTTTTTTTAAAAAAATAATTTTTCTACTGGAGTTGTTACTGGCTTTTTGCATTGAAGTCAGATTCCACAAAAGAAGCTAAGATCCAGGTACATTATTTTATTTGATCCTTATAAGGGCAGATATTTGATTCCTGTTTCACAGACGTGACTCTCAGAGGCTGCTCAAGTGTGTATGATGGGCTGGATGTGACCCTATGTTTTCTGCCCATGACACACCACCTTTTCAGTGGGAGGAAGAGGTGTTGCTGGTAAAGGAAGCTTTCTGAATGAAGAGAAGGTAGATCAAATAGAAGGAAATGTTACAAATATCCTGACTTATTTGTGGGGAAGTTGAGAATTAGAGATATGCCTTTACCAGTATACCTGGAATCACAGAACTGAGTAGAGGGAAACCATAGAGGGAGGGTGTCAGCTCTGGCCACCATAACACACTGGGGGGCTAAAGCAACAGATGTTTATTTCTCAAAGTTGTTGAGGCTGGGAAGTCCACGATCAAGATGCCAGCTGATATGGTTCTTGGTGAGGGCCCTTTTCCTAGCTTGTAGGTGGCCACCTTCTTTCTGTGTCCTCACATGGGAGGGAGAGGATGGCAAGCTCTGTGGTGTCCCTTACAAGGACACTAATCCCATCAGAGGGCTCCACCCTCATGACTTCATCTAAACCTAATCTCCTCCCAAAGGCCCCATCTCTACACACTCTCACACGACGGGTGAGGGCTTCAACACCTGAATTTGGGGAATACTGTTCAGTCCATAGCAGTGTGTGTGATGGCGGAGACATAGAACTTACAGAGGAAGAGCTCACTGTAGGCCAGTCAGGGCGTGGTGTATGCATGTGTAAATGTGGGCATAAGAGGCACGGTCACCGTGGTTGTAGAAAACAATTTCTCCGTGGTCGTTTGGACTGAAAGTAAGAGGAGGGTGAAATTTGTGACCCCTAGGCATATTCCAGCCTTTCAACATCTCGCAGATGCACGCAGTGATTATCAATCCCTCCCCCACCGACCCCGAGGAAAAGGGAAGCTGTGATTGCATAGTAGTGAGTGTTATTCCCATTTATATAAGCAGGACACTGCCATAAAGAGGCATTATGTCATTTTTTTGACACAGTACAAAGGTCTTAAATATGTATCCTTTTGAAATCCTTTAGGTCTGGATCTAACCCACCCTGGGAAAGTTTCCTGGCAATTGGAAGGATATTGCTTTATGTGGGACCCCACTAGAAAAATAGTCCTTGCACATCGGCTCAGGGTATGTGATGAAAAGTGTGTGGTTTCTTTTGATATACCCACCTGATTCAGGTAGAGCCTCGCATAAGTCTTTTCTTACTTCCAAAGTTAGGATGATTCAGCGGTAACTATAAAAGCCTCTTTTTATGGTAATTATAATCAGAATTCTGAATACCTTTATGCATCTATAGCTTTTCAGTTTTACACTTAAATAGATGCCATCAGAAGTATTTTGAGGGCCAATTTATCTTGGAGAGTTTCCATTTAAAACCCATTCTTGTGTTTCTAGCGTTTTCAGCAGCAAAACAAGTCAGTCTGGTCATAAATGCTTATGGCAAGTGGATGAATTCAAAGGTCTTCACTGTGAAGATAGTGTTATTTTGTCTTCACAACTACAGAAGCATACATTTTCAAAATAAATAACCTCAGACTTGCTCTTTCAGGATATTAGAAGGTGCTAATATCCAGTTTATGAAGAATCAAGGCTCATGAAGTTAACGGGCATGGGCGATAGAGGGTGGGCAGGGCAGCCTTATCAGGAAGGGGTTGAGACAAGTGTCTGGCTCCCACTGTGTGGGCAGCTGGCAGGCTGCAGACCCAGGACTGTGTTAGGGAGCTGCCTTTTTGGACACGGCATTACTTGAACATCAGAAGGTATTATGCACGCATCTGAGGAAGATGAAGGGATCTGGGTTGCAGTGTACCGTGAGAGAAGATACTAGCTTTCCCCAGCTAGAAAGACTGGTTACATTTTAAAAAGTATTTTAACCACAGGGATTTCTAAGTTCTCCTGGAATCTATTACCATCTATTAGCTCCTGGAGCTTTGAAGCAGGACTGCTAGAGACATGGCAGTAGCAGGGTGATTTGCTTTCCCTTGTGGTGGGGTTTGAATACCAGGGTGCCAAATGAGACTGGAAAGACTTCTCCAGACCTGATGATGGAGGTAGGGAGTTATTACACAAAGCCTGCTTACAAATCAGGTTGCTTGACGGTCTCGAATAAAAAGTGCAGTACTCAGCTTACACTGTCACGTTTCCATCAGGATGACAAGAGTACTTAAGACCTTCTGTTTGGAAAGTCAGAACCAATGTTTTTCTTCAGCTCTTAAATCACAGTGATGTCATCTCTTCTCAGAGTACAGTTGTGTTGAGGAGATGAGCCCATACTTCTTTTCCTCTTCGTGAAGGTGGTTTTAGAGCCGTTAGTGATTCTATGAGCTTCCCTTCACTCTGGGTCCCTGAGGTTATACTTTTGCCACAACTAGACCTCTAAACTCCCAGAAATAGTGGTAATAGGAGCGATCATTATTCCAGGTGTCAGTCCTGTGCTATGGGCATTCACTCTCCACCTTGTTAAACTTCACAAAAAAGAATATGAAGACCCTCTGACCTGGCATCCATTTAAAATATAGTATTTTAAAACTAAATTTATATCCATACATTTGTATTTTATAATTTTGAACCCTGTTTTTGATCATGAAATTTATTTTTTTCCTGACTATATAAAGTAAAAAAATCATCTGAAATTCATGCCTCTGTGATAAACACAGATAACATTTTAGGTCCCATCCTTTCATCTCTCTCTCTCTCTCTCCAAACACACTGGTGTGGGTGTGTGAGTGTGCATGTGCGTGCACACTAATAATTCTTCACAAATTAGATCACATAACAGTCGTATTCATTGTGGAAACCTTTTCAAAATTCCATTGTTTGTTCCTTCCCTCCCTTCGTATCCAGAGCTCCCCGACTCCTCCACCGTCAAGCAGTGTTTATGTATCTCTACATTTCTCTGTGAATGTTTATATATTTATGTTTTGTCTGTTCCAAGAGGCATCCTCCAAAGCAGTGTTGTTCCTGTGCTCAGGATGCGTGATCCACAATTCTAAATGGTGGACAAGACGTTCCAAAAACAGGGGGATTATTGTAACATATATTCTCTGAATCTTCCTTTTCTTGCTGAGCGGTACATCAAGGACTTCCCTTCTTGAGAATGCACACAGCTAACTCACTCTTCAGTGTCTTCATAATGAAATGTGGGCTGCACCACTTTTTCCTTTCTTCTATATGCATAGTCAGCTGTGTATGTGCCAGTTTTATCAATGAGCTGTTCTCTCCACAGTAGATCACGATATTCACTTTGTCATGTAGAAGCTTCTGTTCTATGAATACTGCCATTGACCAAGTGGGGTTTCCTCTAGAAATGATACTGGGATTCATTTCTGGGCTCTTCAGTCTGTTCTGTTGTTTATTCCCCTGCCATGTTTTGATTCTAATGGATTTAAGTCTGGTATGGCCCTCCCCTCACTATTCTTTTTCACAGATTTCTTGCAAAGTTTTGGATATTTAATCTTGCCAGAACATTTATTATATCCACTTTAAAAATGGGGGATTCTAATTTGCATTGTGTTAAATGTATGTATGAACTTTGAATTTATATGCTTATTTCTAAATTTTCTTTTCATTTTAATGCTATTATGTTTAAAATTTTTTCCATTGCAAATATGGAGAAAAGCTCTGAACTTTTCCAGGCACCAGAACAAACTTCTTCATTGATTCCAGTAGTTTTCATTTTAAAACTGGGGTTGGAATTTCTAGGTATATCATTAGCAAAAAGAGAGAATTTTATCTCCCCATATACCCTATTTATATTCACTATTTTCTTCTCCTCAGCTCACTGTTGAATTGCAATAATAGCAGGTATCCTATCTTATTCCTGGCGTTTGATTGTTTGGAATGATGTTTGTAACTGATTTTCGATAAACAGATATTTTCACATTCAAGAGGTTTCTCTCGATTTATATTTACTTGAAGATTTATTAAAAATGGCCATTGAATTTTACTGAATGTTTTTTAGAACCTATTGATGTAACCCATTCACTTTTCCTCCATGCATTTGTTGTTATCGTGAATGATGTCAGTGGATTTGCTGGTGTGGAAACTTGATCATTGGCAATATTCACTTCATCTACTTTTGCATTTACTTGCTAATATTTTATTTAGAATTTTTGCAAATATTTATAGGTGGAATTGCTCTGTAGTTTTATTGTACTACTTTGATCAGTTTTGGTTTTAAGGCTAAACCAGTTTTATAAAATGGATTTAGGAACTTTATGTTTCTATAGCCATGAATAATTTAAATAATATTTCTATTCTTTGTGAGTTATATGGAACTCACTCTAAAATTATCTGTTTCTGCTCTCTTTTTTAATGGTAGGAATTTAACCACTTTCCCAATCTCTCCAATGGTAATTGGTCTGTTTGATTTTGTACGTGCGTCAGTTTTGTTAATTTATATCTTGTAGAAATTCATACCAAGAACTTTAGAATGCATTGACTTCTCTCTCTTCCTCCTGCCTCCAGTCTGCTCCTTCCCAATTCCTACATTTTCTTTCACTCTTGACAATTACTATACCCTTGTAGTTTGTCTCTTGTTTTGGAAATCTTCAACATTTAATCTACATGCTCTCAGTCTTGGTACCCATAGTATCTTAGATTTCACAAGGTATTCGCAGGATGCACTTTTCACCACTGTTTTTTCTCCTTTCCCATTTCCTCTATCTTGAGGTCTCTTCTTTGATGCATTTGTTGTTGCATTAGAGTCTTTCTCAATATTTTTTGCATATGAAGAACGTGGTTTATATTTATTGGAGTAGAGTTGATTTACAGGGTTGTGTTAGTTTCTGGTGTAGAGCAAAGTGATTCAGTTATATATATACATATACTTTTTCATATTCTTTTCCATTATGGTTTATTACGGGATATTGAATATAGTTCCCTGAGGTTTATTTATTTTGAATTGTTGCATTTCTTCAAGGATTTCCTTGCTTGCTGGATAACCTTGAGAAAGTTATTTAATTTCTCTGGTCCTCCTCTCCTTATCTGTGAGATGGGGATACTAATAACAGTTACCGCATATGAATATTGTGAGATGAAATGAGTTGGTGTAAGCATTCTGATTATCTGTTGCTGTATAATGAGCTACCCCAAAACAACAATGTAAACAACAGTTTGTTATTATCTTTCATGTTTCTCTGGGTTGGTTGGGCTTAGCTGGGCAGCTCTTATTTGGGGGCTTTCATGTAGTTGGACTCAAGATACCGGCAGGGGCTGGAATGGTCTGAAGGTTCAGCCAGGCTGGATGTCCCAGATGGCTTTTTCACTCATGTCTCAGTTTCCATCCTATAACCTCTGTCTCTATCAGAGAAGCCTGGGTTCCTTACATGGGAACTTAGGGCTCCAGAAGGCAGAAAGCTGACAGTCTTCATAATATCTTGCCTTAGAATTGGTACAATGACACTTCTACCAGATTCTATGAGATGGAAGACTAGACTCCACGTTGAGTTGGAGGAGTATCTTGAACGGAGGGGGAGGGAAGGAATTAATGGCAGCCACCTATGCAAACAAACTATGACAATAAGTGAAATGCTTACAACTGTACAAGTGCTGTATAAGTATTAACAATGATACTATTATTGTTGTTATTAAATTACCTTCAATATTTCCTTTTACTATTAGAGTTGCGTATCTTCTATGGGTACAAAATTCTGGGAATGTGATTCTTCTTTTCTCAACAGTGTGCAGATGAAGTCTGATGCCAGTATAATTCTTTTCTTTTATAGGTAACTTGTTTTTGTCTAGACGATTTTTCATCTTGAAATCAGAAATAAGAAAGCTGTTACTAGTTTTTAAGAGACTTTTGGGGGTTCTAGAAAATACAAGACAAGAAAAGAAAGGAGTAAATATTGAAGAAGAAAAGATAAAATTTCCTCTTTGAGCTGATAGTTATTTTTAGAAAACCCAGGAGACTGTATTAAGAAAAAAACTAACTAGAATTAAGAAGGGAATATGAAGAATTATTATAAAATAAAGAAAAGCAATAGCTTTTCTCTGTTCTAGGAAGTACCAGAGTTTGCATTGATATGTCTTTTATAATTATTTCTAACTTGGAGCTGGACAGGCTCTTTCAACCTGCCAGCTGAAGTCTATTTGTAAAGTAGGGAAAATTTCCTCTATTACTTCTTCAGTTTTTGCCTCTCCCCCATCTGCTCCTTTATCTCTGAATATTCTTGTTATTAGTGTGACTATGCTATGCCAACTGCCTTTTCTTGGGAAGATTTGCCATTTTATTATTAGGCTCTAATTTTCCTATTTTGGAAGATTGTCCTTTATTTTGTGATACAATGGGGATGGCAGAAGGTGGCTGTGTGTGTGTGTGTGTGTGTGTGTGTGAGAGAGAGAGAGAGAGAGAGAGAGAGAGAGAGACTTCATAGTTCTCTTTCTGGAGGATGAGAGGAACAAATCTTGTTTAAACCCTGGGATTATGTATTCATGCGAACTTTTTTACAGGAAACTGCAAATGTTACTGGCCATTGTAATCTTGTTATTTTATTAGCTCTTGATTAAACATCACATTTAAACTTTCTGGTAACACAGTTTTTAATCGTGTTTGCCACTTAATTGTAACAGAATTTTTAAAAAGTGTCAGGGCAGCCTTCATTTCATGTTTTGAAAAAACTGAAGGATTCAGAGTTTGCTTTTGGATGTTAGCGTTTGCTCTAAGATTTGGAGTTTTTCCCAGAATATAAATAAGTAAATAGTAAAATAAGTAGATAGTAATGCATAGTAGCACTGTCTACGTGTATGAGATGAGTTCCTGTTTCCATACACCTGGATGCATTTTCACTCCAGGACCTTAACTCAACTGGGATTTACTTTTCTCAATACCAAGGAGACTGGAAGTAGGTAGTCCAGGGCCGAGGTGACAGCTCCAAGCGACCAGACTTGTTCTATTTTTCTACTCCTCATGCCCCCTAGAATGACGGCCCCACCTCTGGGCTTCTTGTCTGTATTTTAGGCAGCAAGAAGAGTGATGGGCAAAGAAGGAAAAGCAAAAGCCAATTGTGAGCCAATGGCTTTCCTAGAAGCCCTACTGTGACTTGCACTCATATCTCATTAGGCAGGAATGTGTCACATGGTCACCCTAGCTGTAAGGAATTCTAGGAAGTGTATTTTGAATCAGGCTGGACGCCACGCTGAACAAAATTGAATTTCTATTCGTAACACAGAAGGAGTGATTGGATTTTGGATATGCACCCAGCAGCCTAGCCAGGATCCTTCACCATCCCCTCTGTCTTTATTCCAGCTGTTTCCCGTTCATCCATGGGGTTTTGTCTGTGCTTTCTTCTCCAGGCAGCCCCCTGGGAGCCCCAGGAGGGGTGAGGTGGCCATTCTTTGAGTGTTGATGTTGCCCTTTAGCTATTCAGTTAAGATAACACCTAACTTACCCAATATCATCTGGAACTACTTTTCTATGAGTGCCTCTTCATTATACATCAGAGTAGGTTTTGTGTCCAACTTTTACTCCCAGCTCCTAAAACAGGGCTTGGCATACAGTAGGTACTTAAAGTTTCTTGAACAGAACTTATGACAAGAAGTTAAACTTACTGAAATTCATGGATCTCAGAGTCCTCTTAGCTTTTTAAAAATTCTTTTTTTCCCTCTTTTTGAAGTACAACATGTACATTTATAAATGCATCTGTTGAGTATGTTTGTATATGTTTTTAATCTTGTTAAACACACTGGTTGTTGGCGCCAGCATGTGCGGGTATTTGTGTGTTTGTGTATGTGTGATCTGTGTCTGGGTGCAGTTATTAAGTACACCAGTTATCTCCTGTGGCACCAAGTGCTTTGTCAACCAGGATCGAAGTAGGGGTCTGAGACGGTGGTCTCAGACAGGATTCCAGTGCCGTGAGGAAGGTGTAACTCACCCCCCAGGGATGTTGGAAGACAAATGAGGTTGTTTATCTGAAAAGTATTTTGAACTCTTACCTCTCCAGGAGAAAGGTCCTATGTTAATTCCTAGTACAGTTAAGCCTCCATTCTCCATGTCAATGAGAAAACAAAAAAAGAGCACAGATTGTCTAAAGGTCATTGATTCTTGATTTTGGAATTGAATTATAATATACTTTTGGATGTTGGCAGGAGACCAGGCTTCTGCATGGGCAAAATGAAGCTTTTGTTAATGTGAGTCAGTATTTCGTGAATTTGCATTATCAGCCCCTGTCTGGTCAGCCGTATCAGAGTCAGGTGATGTGGAATACATTTGTATTAAGAAGGGCCAAGGCATGTGTAATACATTTATATCTATGGCTATTCTCAAGTTCATCTTTGTTTTCTGATTAGGTCATAAGAAACCATATATTTGGGCCTCGGTAGCTTTTTTTTTTATAAATGTCTCTCTCTGGTGCTTTTTGTTTTTAAATTTATTTTATGTATTTATTTATTTTTGGCTGTGTTGGGCCTTCGTTTCTGTGCGAGGTCTTTCTCTAGTTGCGGCAAGTGGGGGCCACTCTTCATCACGGTGCGCGGACCCCTCACTATCGCGGCCTCTCTTGTTGCGGGGCACAGGCTCCAGACGCGCAGGCTCAGTAACTGTGGCTCACGGGCCCAGTTGCTCCGCGGCATGTGGGATCCTCCCAGACCAGGGCTCGAACCTGTGTCCCCTGCATTGGCAGGCAGATTCTCAACCACTGCGCCACCAGGGAAGCCCCTCAGTAACTTTAAAAATGCTTTCACTGGGTTACATTTCAAAGTTTTCCTGAAATACTTACGTAAAGAGTATCTCCAGGTCGTCCGTAGAACTACCGATGAAGTCATTGACCATTAAAGATTAATGAATGAATGGCTGGCCTAAAACCCCAGTGTTACAAATTGTGGTCCCCAAACAGCAGCATCAGCATCACCTAGAACCAGTTAAAAATGTGGAGTCTCTAGGGCTTCCCTGGTGGTGCAGTGGTTGAGAGTCCGCCTGCCAATGCAGGGGACATGGGTTCGTGCCCCGGTCCGGGAGGATCCCACATGCCGTGGAGCAGCTGGGCCCGTGAGCCATGGCCACTGAGCCTGCGCGTCCAGAGCCTGTGCTCCGCAGCGGGAGAGACCACAACAGTGAGAGGCCCGCGTACCGCAAAAAAAAAAATAAATGTGGAGTCTCAGGCCCCACCCCAGACCTACTCAATCATAAACTCTGAGGCTGGGGCCCAACAATCTGTGCTTGAAAAGCCGTCTGGGTGAATCTGATGCAGGGTCAAATTTGAGAGCTGAAGGCCATAAAATCAAGATGTTGTCAAAGTGTCTTGCATCATGTCTCTTAGAATTCACCACCAGGTGAAAAAGTCACCTTTCATATATAGGCAGGAAATCTTTTCCCAGACGAGGAGAATAATATCACCCATTCTGTTTCCATTTTTGCCTTTTACTTTGGGAAACTTGGAGCTGTGCTAGTTGCTCAATCATAGTCAATACATTTGTCTGGGCTTTTTATTTCCCTTTCCTTTCCATGAATTTTACTTGCTTCTTTTATTTAAGTATCTTACTATGAGTCTGTTATGATAGGCCTTCCCAAATCCATTTTGCTAGTAAGTAGGTTGGCAGTGTGGGGAGGTTATAATTTGAAATAAATTGACTCACTCAGTGATTGATAGTAGAGGTATTTGACTAAGAAATGTACTAGATAGTAAGGGAAGCTAACATGGAATTAAACATATCTTGCAGAAAGCACCGTGCATGCGCTTGAATACTTACTTATACATGGTAAGAAAATGTAAACAGTATAGAAAGATATAAAATGAAATTGGCTGAAAACAATGCACAACGTGAGAGTTGTGAGTTAAGTTTTATTTGTGACCAAATCAGGACTATAGCCTGGGAGACAGCCTCTCAGACAGCTCTGAGGAGCAGCTTTGAAGAGGTAGAGGGGGAGGTCAGTATATGTATGACTTCAGTGAAGAGGGTACATGTGAAATCAAGTACATATTTTGGCAGAAAGTTGCTGCTAGTCATGACGAGCAGATGTCTCCGTTAATGATTTTCGTGCTTTTTTAGATATGAGAAGATGCAAGAAATTGGGCTCACAAAATCTTCTTCTGAAAATATCTAACTTATTGAAGTCCTGTTCTGCCAGTTTTTCCCAGAGCACAGAGCGCCTCATTCCTGATCTCCACCCTGAACTCCTTTCAGGGTGTGTTGAAAGTCAGTGACTGCAGTGGTTAGTGATTTCATTCTTGTAGAACCAGACAACGAGAGAAGTTTTAGTTGGCAAAAGTGAAAACTTCCCTCACTCCTCCAGTGAAGGCTGTCTCCTCAAAGATAATCATTAACAATCTCTTGCGTATCTTTTTAGAAAATGAAGTTTATCTTTTTTAGAAAATAAAGTTTATAGGGCCCACATGTATATGTATTTATGCACTTTCCTTTTAAGAAACACAAAAAGCACTAAAAGTTCTGGTCACCAGTTATAATGTGTCTGCAGAGGGTGGGTGTTTCCCCACACCAGCAAGCAGTGCTCTGACACCAGCAGGGTGTCCTATGATTTAACTCAATTCTGACACTGTGTACCTGGAGATAGCGTCAGATCCCACACGTTAAGGGCTCAGCCCTACAGGACTGTCCCCCCTCCAACAAGCACCTTAGACGCCAATCTCAAGTCAAGGTTGTTACCTGTGCTTCTGACTGGCTATAGACTGGAGACTCCAACCACTTCCTCTTTGAGTTTAAATAATTTGCTTGAGTGGCTCACAGAATTCAAAGAAACATCTTACTTACCAGAATACCGGTTTATTATATAAGTTTATAACTCAGGAACAGCAAGATGGAAGATATGCTTAGGGCAGGGAATGGGGAAAGGGCACGGAGCTTCCATGCCACCTCCAGGCCCACCACTCTCCCAGCACCAAACCTGAAGCTCTGTGAACTCACCCTTTTAATTTTTTCCAGAAACTACTTGCTTAAACATGATTTACTGATCCATTGGCCATTGCAAGTGATTCAACCTTCAGCCCTTTTACCTTCCCCAGAAGTTGAGGGAGTCCCAACCCTCCAATCACATGGTTAGTTCTCTTGGCAACCAGCCCCCATCCCTAGATGTGACAGCCTACCTCATTACCATAACAAAAGACACTTTTTATCACTGCTTCACTTAGGAAGTTTCAAGGGTTTAAGGAGCTTTGTGCGGAAATGGGGGATGAAGACCAAATATATATTTCTTACTATAAATTACAATATCACAAGGACCTTAGTGTACATTCTCATCTGCATCTTGCTTTTTTTTTTTCTTCATAATATATCATATGGATCCTCTCTCTTTTTAAAAGCTACACAATATTCCTTTGTAAGGTTGCACTTTAATTTATAAACCTACCTCCTATTACTAGATATTTAGGGTATCATGAACATCCTCACCTATAATATCTTGGCACACTTTTGAAATATATCTGCCAGGTGGATTGTTGGAAATGGGATTTTGGGGTTGAAGAGTATGCACATTTAAAAAATTGATAGATACTGCTTAATTACCTTCCAAAAAAGAGTAACTAATTTACTTCTCAAATGAGATTGTCTCTTTGCCCACATACTCACTAACATAGGGTATTATCAAACAGATATTTTTGCCAGTTTTATAGTGACCAATTTATATTTCTTTGAATCACTGTTTTGATTCACCTTTGTTAACTCTGATAAGATTAGTCATTCTAAAAAAGATATATTCGCTAATTTTCTTTTTTGGGGACTGCTGTTAGGGATGATGTTTATCCATGTTTTTCATGACTTAATCCTAAAGTTTCCATACCTGGATTTCTTTGGTTTTTTAAATACAGCTTTTCTAGTTCTACCCTAGACTCCCTGAGTCTGTTTCTCTAACAGTATACTTTTTTCTAATAGTATACTGTGTGAATACAGTGTCCAGGAGAAGTCTTGCACACAGGCAGTGTCTCTGCTCTCTTTCCCAGTTAATAGGAAATAAGTATTCCATATTTCGTTGTGGGCACCATTATACTTGGGAGCCAAAATACTTTGTCAACTTTCTCCTTTTTTTAAGCTAAAAACTTATATGTAAAAAGTCATCTCATACTGCTTAGCTGGGTCCTCCAGATATCCCCCAGCACTCAGTAATCCTGAACCTAACATCCTTGTCACACAGCCTTTTCTTGCCCCTGCGGGACTGGGGTAGGGGAAGGAGGAGGTCAAGTGTGTGAGTTTCTGGATACATTTTCTACCTTCCTACTTATCACAACATTATGCAAGAAAACAGATGAAGAGCAAAACCAGCTCCAATTTTATCATGTGTAAAGGAAAATGAAACTTGGTTAGCAAAAAAAAAAAAAAAAAAAGAGTTAGAAAAAAGAATATCATCTTTCTGCGTTGTTACAGACTTACCAAATCAGTTTCTATGGCTCAGATTCTTCTAGTCCTGCTTATTTTATTCTCCTTTCCCACCTCATCTCTTTGAGATTTGTACTTTCCATGTGTTCTTGAAATCAGTTACCAGTTAATCTATTCCCTGGCATTAGGGCTTCCTCTGGGAGTTTACCAATTGATTGGCCTTTTAATCCGGTTGTTAAAATTCTCCCAATACTCACTGGCATGGAGCAGTTTCAATTTGTGTGTGTTAAAGGATTGGCCAGGGTCATTAGGAAAGTGAAGTTCACACAGCTGCTTTGTGTGACTGGAATGGTACCAGGAAACTGATTTGCAGTGTGATCGTGGGCTTGTGGGAGAAGGGAAGAGGTGTTTGGAACAACTGCCAAGTCCACTATAATTCTGGGCCCCGTCCGTGCGCCACACCTTACAGCATAGTGAGAACACACTTCACACCAGGTTAGTGCAGATGTGCATGAGTTAGGGACAGGGCCAAGCAAGGGCCAGTTGTTTATATTATATAGATGGGCCTTCAGCAACCAGAGACTATGGCCAAATTTTCCTAGAAAGAGCTGGTGTTGTATTTGTGTATCTTTACAAATTTACATCGCTAGCATTAGGACTTCATAAGCAGTGGAACTTTGATACAGTAGATGTTCAGTTAAGAAAATTGTATTATATTTTTTGTTTTCTTCTCCCAAATTGATTTGTGTTTTTGGCCACTGTTCCAAAAAAGAAATCTGAGAGTGTGGGAATGAGGTACAATTTTGATGTGATTTTTATTTAAAAACTTACTAAATATGTATTAATATTTTAAAAATGCTCACTATCCGTATTTCCTAAATCCACATTTACTTTCTACAATTTTATAATGAAAAGATTTCTCATTCATTAAAATATTTCAAATAGCCAGGTAATGGTTTAACGTATTTTTTGAATTTTTTTTGTTTTATTTTTGTTTAAAATATGTCAGTTTTCTTTGAGAAATCGAGATGTTCACCTTAAAATAAAGATACACAACTGAAAAAGAAAGATGTTTGCCTTTATTAGGGAATAAATGTGTTAATAAAATCTACTTATCCTCAAATAATATACCATTGTATTTTTACGTTTCTGTCTTTCCTACTTAATTATGATTTTCTTGAAGATAAGGGCTGACTCTCCTTCGAATCTGAACCTCTATGCTTAGCACAGGGCTTGGCCCATGCTTGGCCACAGCTGAAATGACCTCAGTAAATATTTTTTGAACCAAACAATGAATTAGTTGCCTGTTTGGTGAGGTTAATACAGTCTGCAGTAGCGTGGGGTTATGAAACACCCCATGCAGGCAGAGGAAAACAAAGGTTCCTGGGAAGTGCTTAACTCATCACTTTGTGACATAATTCCAGGGAAGGGAAACCCTCAGCATTATTCCTGGCCCACCCAGTGCAAGCCAGGGTCCTTTCATTTCCTTTATTCCCTATGTCTAAGAGTTTATTCTAAGAAAATAATGGGGAATAGACCATGTGATGTAGTGGCAAGGATGCTACTCACAACATTAATTAGAAAACAAAAATTTGGAAGCCTCTAAAATGGGTAATAATGGAGGATTGAAAGAGGGGACGTAGCCTCTTAAAATTACCTACATTTTGATCCATAAGGATAAGATTTTGCACATGAAGCAAACTGAGTTAGAGACCAAATGTCAACGTATAATAGAAACATTTCCTTCCTCTAATTCTCTCAGGACTTGCGCCGTCTTTCACATCTCCATCCACACTCTTGCCATTGATGTTAGTAACTTAGAAAGAAACCAGCGGATTCAGAGAAGGCTTGGGGGAAATGGCAAAGTGAGTCTCCTGGAGCCCCTGGTTTCCACATTTACTTCTGTCTCTTCACCCTCCTCATTCTGTGCCCAGCGTTCCCAGGTTTCCTTTATCCTTCTTAAAGCTGCAATGACCAGTTTCTTCTAAAATGACACAGTCTTAGTATGTCCAGGATACATGCAGCAAGCCAGCCTCCTCTCAAAGGCAATTCTTCTGTTCGCTCTAACTTCTAAATTACTGATGGGTCCTTGAAGCATGGCATATGAAGCCAGACTGCATGCATTCCAATGTCCACTCCCATACTTTCTACCCAGGTGACTATGGAGCAATTGACTTATCTTCCTAAGTTTCCTCATCTGTAAAAATTGGGATTAAAAAAATACCCCATAAAGTAATTGACATCTTGTCACATAATAAGCTAACATTTTCAGCCATCATCTAAAAAATGAGGTAGAGTGATTTCTTGTGGCACTCCTGAAAATATGACCCTTAGGTCTATGTCATTTCCTTTTTATCCCCTTTGACCCCTGTACCAATGATAAGGCCAAGAGTGCCTCCGTAGAAGCAGCTGTGCCATATTTTCTGATTTGATGTAATTAACACTGTTGTGTTGGTACTTAGCTGGGTAATCATTGTTCTACTTCACCCTAGCCCTAATTGGTTCAGAGATCACAACTTCAGTGACTGGTTTTCATTTATTTATCACTAATTTAGAACTCCACTTTCCAGTAGTGTAGCCACGGTCCACATGTCGCTATTTAGTTTAAATAACAATTAAATACAATGAAATTCACTTCCTCAGTCACACATTTCAGTTGCTCCATAGGCACATGTGGCTAGTGGCTCCCGAACTGGGCAACCCCAATGTAGAACATTTCCAGCATTGCAGGAAGTCGTATTGGACAGTGTGACTTAGACCCTCGATTTTGCTTGTGCACATAGAATCGTTGTAGCATTTAGCATCACTACTTATTAGACTCCTTTGCACAAACAGCCTGGCTAGAAACTTCAGATCCGTATAATCATGAAAACAGGAATTGGAGCAACCTGTCATCTCATATCAAATCCCAGGCCTTTTAAGATCTTTGATCGAGTTCCTTTGCTTCTTGTAGGATAAGAAGCAAGGATTCTTATATAGGATAAGAAGCAATATCCTATATCCTATATATGATATCATATATCAATATATGCTTGGTTTTGTTTCTCCACCCATATGAAAGACCTGGCCGGGTACAATGCAACTGCATAGATGGTATGGTTTTGATATTGGAAGCATGTTATCCTCACTTTACAGAGTGAAATCAGGATGAATGTATTACTACCCTTCCTCTTTATTCTCAGCTGTGTTACTTTTTGCCTTATTCTCAGCCCTGCTTTCTTTCTATGAATCACATCAGAACGAGTGACTAGAAAATCAGAGAAGATGGAAAATTTGCCACCTCCAAAGTCAAGTCAAGTCTTTGCCTCACAAGCATAGTCACTCACAGTGGAAATGTCAGGGTGCGGGTCCCGACGAGTTGAAGGCGGGTGTGTCAGTGCAGACGAGAGACTGAACTGCAGGGCAGTTTTCTTGCTCAAGTTCCCATGGTTCTTTGCGGCAGAGCCAGGGTTTGAGCTCAAGTCTGCAGTGTGCAAAAGCCATTCTCTTTCCATCACTCCATGCCACCTCTGAAAATGTTGGCATATTTGTTTCCTTTCTCAAACACTCACCCATCTTTCTGGCTCCCTTTAGAGGAATGGTTGTGAGTACGTTTGTCTCAGGAGAGGCCTCGAGGCATTTTCTGTTTTGTTGTCGTAAAAACAAAGTGTGCTAAGTCCGAAAGGTGGCGTGCACTTCACCCTGGAACGTTTCAAGGGCAACGTGGGACAATCACTTCATGAAGAGGATGAAAACCACTTTCGGGAAGTGATTACCAAAGAACCCAAGAGAAGCCTGCCATGTTTGGAGTCAGAGCAGTGAAGAAACCAGGTGGGAAGCTGTGGTCATTTTACAAGTCACAGCCTGCCCACTTCTCTGATCCTGAGTACTCTGAACAGCCAGGAAGGAATGACAGAGGGGACCTAGCAGAATAAATTACACGGGTTACGTTGGACTGCTTCATAGATCCGTAATTGAGTGCTGCGGGGAACTTTGCAGCATGCTTTGCGGGTGCCCATGGATGAAGGGAACATATTTGGAGGCTGTTTCCTTCTACCAGCAACTTGCAGAAGCATGATAAAGTTTCCCAAACGTTGCTGCAAATTAGAATCACCTGGAGGGTTTTTAAAATCTCGATACCAAAGTCACACCTCATAAGTGACATCCCAGTGGGTGGGAGCCAGCATCAGTAGTTTGTAAGGATCCCGGGTGATTCTAAAATGCAGCGAATTTGGAAACCTTTTTTGACCACCCCTTTCTCTCTCTTTTACCCTCTCTCCTTTTATCTCCTTTTATCCTTTTATCCTTTCTCCTGCTCTTCCTGTCTCCATGTATTCACCTTAACTGTTGATCCCAGAGGAGGGCCAGCGCCTGTCTTCCGGGGAGGAGGACCAGTCAAGCCCTTTGCCCCACCCAGAACAAAGCCCAGAGGACACCAAGTCAAGATGGTCTTTGGTGGCCCCTTCCTTCCAGCAGGAGATGCTGTCCCCGACTTGGTGTCCTTCTAGCTCTCACTGAAGTTTGCCCGAACACACTCTCTTCTGGGCCTGGCTCTGCCTTCATCACCCCACCCCTGGTGTGTAAGTGCCTCCTAGGTCAAGGCTTCCCAGAGAGGTGTCTGCTTGTCTCTAGGCGTCTGCAGCTGAGTCCTCGGGCACCTGCCAGTTCTGAAGAAGATTTTAAAATGTATGTCCTTATTTCTTGGTGCTCCTGTTTTCTCATCTGGAAAATGGGGCAGTAGTAATGCCTAGTTCATAGTGTTGTGGGGAATACAGACAGCACTTAGTGCCTCACACGTGTTGGGTGGAACTATGTGAAATTGCCACCTTCGTAGGGCAGAATGATCAAACAGTGGCAATTCCATAATGTGCAACCCTGTGGTAAATGTTCAATAAATGTTATGTCATTTTCCCTTTTATTTAATTATTGTATTTAATTTGAATGTGGTTTTATTTATATTTGGCAATTTTTGTTTAGCTTTAAAGCTATGACATGGGCTTTAAAGGAACTTAACCCTAGTTTTCTATCTGTGTATATCTGAGTAGCAGTATAATTATTATAATAAGGGTTAATTAGTTGACAGTGGGGGTAGGAAAGGTTCTGTCTGTGAGCCTGTTTTCTCTTTAAAGGAGAAAGCAGTTTTCAAATTTGAGAAATCCTGCCCTAGACCTTCCCCTGCCTGCCTCATGTAATTCACCTGCCCTCTGTTTTTATTGTCATGGCAGGGTGCTGACCTTAGTCTGGGATCAGCTAGAAAATCTGACAAGCAACTTGGGCTTTCGATTTCTCCTGATAGAACACGACATTGCATAGGCTCATTTTTGAAGACCTTTCACATCTCCTTTCTAGACTGGAGAGAAGACAGTTCCGAACCAGTGTCTAGACCCAAATGAGTAACCGGATGCTTCGCTAGGCCACTAGACACTGATTTGGAGAATTATATTAGCCGGCAGGCATGCGCTAGGTATGATTCAAAGTGCTTTATGTGTATTATCTCCTTTAGTCCTCCTAAGAGCCCTATGACATAGGCAGTATGATTTCCCCCATTTTGCAGATGAGGAAACTGAGGTACAGAGAGGAGTTTAAGAAACCTGCCCACAATCAGTCAGCTATCAGGAGCAGAGTCAAAATTCTAACCTGGGCTGGCTCCAGAACCTGTGCCCTTAGGAACTGCTCCACAGTCATCCAGGCATTATCTGTTTGTCCTCAAAACAATCCTAGGTGGGAGGTAGAGGGGTCTGGGGTCTTCCTGGCTCTGGAGCTGGCACTAACACCCTCTCTACTCTATTGCCCAGTGCCCGGTCAGCCCTGCGTGCCACTGCTGGCTGTGGCCGTGTGGCTCCCCTTAGAGTGGCCTCCTTTCCAGCCCCAGTGCCTCTGCCCCTGCTTTTGGGTGATAAGATGTTGTTTCTCTGACCCTTCTTAAAGTAGTTAAAAAGCACGTGTTAATTCTCTTGACTTTAATTGCCCCATCGCCTTAGAGGCGCCCTAGCATTCTTTTTCCCATGGAGTGGTTCTAGGAGGTTTGCCCACACGCAGTGCTGCAGGACCGGCCAAGAGGGACGGAGTTACTTGGTTGGTGGCTTTCTCCAGCTCTAATACCGCTTCCCCAATTTTGAGAAGGCCTGCCTTTGGGAATGTGCTGGGTTTACCTCTTTTCCTTTTTGTCCTTTCCCTGAGAGTAGAATGACAGACAGCACGTATTTTTATTTATTAACCTGACTCCCCGCAGGAAAAAAAGCAAGACTATTAGGAGTGGGAAAAGTTGTTTTTTTGTATTACTCTGGCCAGGGGTGGCTGGTCCAGAGTTTTTAGGGGGGACCTCTCCTTAAGAAAAAGAGTATGTGAATTAGAATCCTGACATCAGGAAAGGGTCTTGGCAGAGGCCCATGCAATCAGGGACCCCTGAGGCTTACCCTTCACTACATGATAAATTCACCTCTGGCTAAGACACTTGGGAATTTTAACATCTTTTGTTTTCTCCAATCCCTCTTATTTCCAGTGTCCTATTACTAGTATACTTGAATGATTGTTCGTATGAACCTAGAGGTTAAGTGTATCTTTATAAAATGAAATGGGTCATCCCTATGTCCATTTCTTCCTTTCTTCCTTTTTCCAGTTAAGCTGCTTTGTTGGTAGGAAGGAATATGGACCTCTGATTGGGTTTCACTGATAATGTCTTGTGATCTCCTCCCCAAAGGGCCTGTGTAGGGTTGGCGCAGTCATTGTGTTAGCTGGCTCCTCTACTTGGCACCTTACAGACAAGTGGCCTTGGTTGTAAGGACAGAAGGTCAACATCTTACCATGATCACGCTTGACTAAGTGACTCAAAGATGCATCATCTCTCTTTTTAAAGAGATTTTTAAGAATTTGCAGTAACGATTTTACTAATAGAGTTGGAGAATTTGTGTGTTAAGCTGGAGCTATTAACAAGTATTGGGTTGGCCAAAAAGTTCATTTGGGTTTTTCCGTAACGTCTTATAGAAAAATCCGAACGAACTTTCTGGCCAACCCAATCTAACAGAAAATGTTATCTATACCCACCTAGATGGAGGATAATGAATGAATGAATGAGTTAACAAGTGAAATAGAAAACAAGGGGGACAATTGAGGAACAGAAATAGGAAGACATTAAAAAGGAATAGGGGAGAGGAATCTTACTCTCACGTGGCTGAATTCAGTGTCAGCAGTCAGGGAGCAGGGTCTGTCTAGATACCTCCATTTCCTTATCCAAAAGAAGCTACTCAGTAAGAAGGGAATTCATTTAGATACAAAAACAAAAACAGTTTCTATTATCAAGGACAATTTTATTTTATTAATAACTCCTACATCTTTTTCTGCCTGAATGAATACTATATAAAATCTTATTAGAGTCTGTTTTGCTACAATAGTAGACTACTTTAGTAGCTATTATTTATGGAGACTTATAAATGAAGACGGTGTGTGACAAAGGAAGAATGCCTACCTCACTGACATAGAGTTAGGGGGTCATTTGATACATTCCTGTGCCTTTAAACCCAGGTTGAGGAAATCCTTCCTTCCTCAAAATGACTGTGCTAATTTGTTGTGTTCTTGAAAAGTCAAGTTATAGTTTACACTGTGAGTTTTAGCAGACCCCAGTACCCTTTCACAAAAATGAAATTGATGATCTTTGAGCAATCTGGAGAGAGACATACTGTGTGTAGCTCAAGGTACTGGTTGATCAGAAACTTGGAGGATGAATGCATGGATAGATTTGCTTTTAAAAAACATATTACTTATTAAATGAGAAACATTGGTTAAGATTTAGTACATGTCTTCCTCGACTGACTATGGGGTTAGGTCCTAAAAAACCTATCATAAGTTGAAATATCCTAAGTCAAAAATGCATTTAATACACCTAACCTACGGAACATAATAGCCGAGCCCAGCCTACCTTAAACAGAACACTTGCATTAGCCTACAGTTGGGCAAAATCATCTAACACAAAGCTTATTTTATAATAAAGTGTTGAATGTTTCATGCAGTTTTTTGGAATACTGTACTTAAAGTGGAAAACAGTATGGTTGTTTGGATACAGAATGGCTGTAAGTGTATCGGTTGTTTGACGGCATGGCTGATGGGAGCTACGGCTGCTGCCTAGAATCAGGAGGGAGGATGGTACCGCGTATCACTAGCCCTGTCAATCAGAAGCCTGGGAGAAGATCAAAATTCAAAATTGAAATACAGTTTCTACTGAATGCTTACCGCTTTTGCACCATTGTAAAGTGGAAAAATTGTTAAGTTGAACCATTGTAAACTGGGGACTGTCTATAATTAGCTACAAAGAACCCAGTGATTTGAAAAAAATATAGCCATAGGGTTTTTACTTAAGCCATTGTTTCAATGTTGGCTGTTTGATTTTTTTTTTCCTTTTTTCATTTTTCCCACAAGAAGAAAGAGCACAGGCTGGCTTTCCTACACTGTAAGAAATCCCGAAGGGGCTCACCACACCTATCAAACTAGCAGTTACACAGTCTTCTTAAACTTGAGTTATTCATGGCTAAATGGAAACAATCTTCAAGGCCATTTTGACAAAAACTTGATTAGGATTCTTGGAATCCTGGGAAAAACCCTGTTCCATGCAAGACAGTAAATAAGATTTAAGATGGGTTGGTTCTTCTGAATCTTGGGTGAGAATCAAGATAAGTCTGAGTCATTGTTAATGGTTGATGGTGGGCCGTATTCTTAATATTCTCCAACCGCTTCACAACAGCCACAAGGGCAGTTGGTTTAGCCTTTGAGAGGAGGAGGAAAATCGTTTGAAGAGGAAGAGCAATGTTTTGTAGGCTGCAGTGGGAGGGAGAGGCATTTTGGTGACCTCCTGTCCCCAGGATCCATGGGGCTTGGAAGGATGAGCACCCTCCGCCACAGAAGTCCAAGAGGAAGTGGCATTTTCTCTGTGAGCCAGGCTTTAGTCCATGCATAAAGCAATGGAAGGAATAGTTCATGAAGAGGTTAGAGATGTGGGGTCATTTGCTTACATCTGGCTTTCAGAGAACATGATAAGAGGAGGCAGGAGAGGCAGACATCACCTAATGTGGGTGAGTGTGTCAGTGGCCAAAGGTAACTGGGAGGAGTGATATGAAGAATTAATAGGCCTCAAGGTCTCAAAAAGAATCTTCACACCAGGTCTCTAAAACCGAAACAAAGTGACCCCAAACACCATGCAATGGTCCCTGCCAGTAAAACTTGGTTCAAACACTGTAGAACTTCCCCATGGATTCACAGCAGGCAATGTCAGCTTTATAACCGATTATTACTGAAGTTTTGGAAACACTCTAAATTAGCAGGGGAAACATGAACGCACCACTGCAAATATGGAGAAGACTGCCTCTGTACAGTATCAAGATAACTCTTTTTTGGTCAAGAGGTGGAAGGCATATGCCCAGTAATCCAAATGTTGGATTTGGAACTGGGTTATTTTGAACCCAAGAGCAAATGTGTTTGCAATTTAATCCACTTATAACTATCATATTGTTTCTGAGTACATTTTGAACTTTCACATTTTTGGAAGGTTCCTAAGATGAAATTCCTAGGAAACAATAAATTGAAAACACGGCGTTTTTAAACATAGAGAAACATTTAATAAAAGACACGAAAGCAAAAATTTCTCCAAACCGCTACTCCCTTCCAAGTAAAAAAAAAAAATGGCAGGCTGTAGCTGAAATGTACCCAGTGTCCCATTCCTGCCTGGAGAGTTCTTTGACTTTATCCCCTTATGGCTGTTTGCACTTCAAAATGCCTTCTCGTCAGTTCTCTAGAACCTTCAAATTGATAGAGGAAGCAAACAAGCATACAGTCAACAAGCAGAAGAGAGTTAATGCAACATCTTTTAGAAATGTGAACATACTGCCAGGCATACTCAGCCAGCAACATTTATCCTTCAGGAATTGAAGCATTTTTGATGCATTTGACCTTTAAATCACATTGGGGCAAAATAGAAAGGTAGCTTTCCCCTATAACTCAAGCCCTTGCCAAGAGGTTCCTGAAAAAGAAATACACACTTTTTTACAGCACTGATTTTTATGCAAATAGATCCTCAATTTAAATTGGGAATATGTAAAAATCTATCACCCTGTAGGTTATGGAAATGAAACATCAGTGTCTATGAAGTCTAAAAGAGATAATCTCTGCTTGCTTTTCTATTATTGACAATTTTTAAAAACCAACTCTAACCTTTTAGTTGATAGGCCTTAAAGATATATTATTGTAAAGTGCATAATTGTTACAAAGGAAAATACAACCTGGTGTCTGGACCCTTTTGGAAGACTCTTGAATTGGTCAGGGCTCCTGATTTCAAGGGACAGAAAGCCACTTCAAACTAGTTTGGACAAAAGGGGTATTTATTGGATGGAGACTGAAGCTTCTAAGGGAAGAGTTAAAAATCGGCTAAAAAGGCAAGGGTTGCATGTAGCTTGGGCTTTTCTCTGCATCTCTCCTCTCTGTCTCTGTTGGCCTGCAAGCTTCATTTTCATCTTCTCCTTCCACATGGGGAGGAACAGGACATACACATGTTTCTGAGTTTTACTTCTTGGGGGCTTCTGTTTCAGAGAGGGCTGATTGTCTTTTCCCAATTCTGGCTTGAAAAATACCAGGAAGAACTCTGATGGGCTTGGCTCGGATCAGATGTCCAACCCTGGCCCAAATGACAGTGGCCTGTAGGATGGACCATGTGAGAACAAGGTGCTTCCCAATAGCAACACATGACGTATGTCAATAGAAGAACCATTCCCATACGAAGGGGAAAGTATAGGCCAAAACTGATTCCATATGCCCACTTGACCTGTATTTTCATTGTTTAAACCTTATATTTTGATTTGAACATTGTAATGGAGTGATATTCCATTTCTACAGAAGCAAATCATGTCAATAGGTAACCTCTCCACCTTCTGGCATTTGCAGAAATGTCCACGTGAACTACTGTTAGCTTTATTTTTCACTTCCAGGCTAATGAGGTTACTTAGAAGTCTGTGTTGTTTGTTGTAGTGGACATCTGTGTGATTCTGCTAGCCCATCATCCAGTTTTTCTTCTTCAGCTGATAACACCTAAATTTTCCTTTGGGAAACCAATGTCTCCTATATTCTCAAACCATGCGATTTCCATGAAGTTGACACTGTGTGCTTGTCTCAATGATGTGCTAGTGGCCCAGCCCTGGCCAATTGGAATGCCACACTCCCCTGGCCAGTTATGCTCCAAGGATGGACCTCCCTCCTTTTTAAGGCTTTCCCTGGAACAGTTTGGAAAGGGCCTCGCTGGGAATGCTTCTGAAGCTACTGTTGGCCACAGTTTGAGAAGACCTGAATGAGAACAAAGGCAAGAGATGGGATAAAGCAGAGTTGAGGGATGGAAATGCCTGATAACAGGGTTGAAGTCCAGCTGTCTAAGCTGGACAGTCAAGTGAAACAGTAAAATTCTTCCCCCTACCCCCTTCCCCTCAGCTTTGGTTATAGCTTGTTTGATTTGGATTTCTGTACCTTGCAACCAATGTGAAAAGTGAATTATCTTCATGAGCAGAACTGTGTAGTTCCTAATTAAATCTCCTGCTCCAGTTCCTTATGTTCCAGATAAGGCAAACCACAAAACCTAGTGGCATAAAGCAGTAACCGTTATTTCATTTATCTCATGGTTTCTGTGGGTCAGGAATATGGGAAGGGCTTGGCTAGGGAGTTCTTACTTGGAGTCTCCATGCCGTGGCAACCAGACAGTGGCTGGAGCTGGGATAGAGGGGAGGGGAGGGGGCTGGAGCAGCTGGCAGCCAGCAGGGCAGCTGTCTCTCCTCCTGAACTCTCAATAGCTCTGTTGGACTACTTGAGCTTCCTCACAGCATGGCATTCAGAGCACTCAGACTGCTAACCTGGCTTCTGCATGAGTGTTCCAGAGCTCTGGGTGTAAATTGAATCACTTTCTATGACCCAGCTTTGAAAGTCACACAGTGTCATTTTCACCACAAGCTGGTCAACTGAATCAAGGGAAGAAGATGTGGACCCCACCTCTTAATGGTGACACGTCAATGAATTTGCAGACGTGTTTTAAAACCACCACATGTTATGAGCAATCCCCAAACTGTGAGAAGGGTAGGGTACTGTGGTCAAAATGATATATTTCAGTAGACTTAGTTTTGTGACATCATGCTTTTAGTTTATACTTTTGGGAGCTGGATTAACTTTTTCAAGTCATTAAGGCACAAAGTGTAGTCTATATATATTGAAAATTAAATTAAATAAATCATGATCTTTCAGGCTTTAGGATTCCATTTTGTTCTTGTATTAAGGCATTTCCAATTTTAATGTGAGTAGCGCTGAAAGACATTTAGATTGGGATTAGTTCTCTACTTCACAATTGCTTATATATTGACTTACTATCGAGGCATTGTCATTTAGTACTTGGTACCTTAGTCAATGTAACTTCCAGAAGTGCTTCACTGCCTTCCAGTGACCAGTTTCAGGAGTTGGGAGTAATCTCTTTTTTATGGATTCTATATGAAATAGCCATTACAATGTAGATTTGTAAAACTTGACCTGTGTTATGGTTCTATCACTTTGCCTCTCTGACTAGAGTTAGAAATCCTCCTTTATACTATCTAGTATAGAGTTAGAAATCTGACTAGAGTTAGAAATCCTCCTTTATACTATCTAGTACCATGGAGTAAAAATCAGAATGCAACTCTTTTCAACTTTCTCCCAAGTGGAGGAAGTCTAATAGATCTTGAACTATTTTTTTTTTCTTTCTGTTTCAGAGTGTAGCAAGTAATCTATTGGAATAAAACCAGCAGTTGAGTTAACTCATGCAAAGGTAATTTAGAGCACAAATTAAATCTGTCAGAGTGGTATTAGATTTGCAAAAGCTCATAAATAACAAATGAAAGGTCACAAAGCTGTGAAAATGAGAGTGTACTTCATAAGAGAGCTGTAGTCAGGGACGAATCCTCAGCGCATATTCAAATAGCAGAGCACACGGTGGAAGCACAACATCTTTTCTAAATGTCTAGAACATTCCAAAGACACAGTGGACTCCAGGGAAAAACATCAAAGTCCTAGAAAAGACCCTTCAAATCAGTCCAACATGGTATTTGTGGGGTTTAGGGATTAAAGCTCCATCAACTACTGAGAACCTGTATAGAAAAAACACATCCCCATCAGCAGAGCCCATATTTCAGTAGCAGTTAGACTAATTGTGAATGCATGTCACTCATCTTTCACTTTTCAGTTCCTAGAAAACACTAATACAATGAGTGGTGCTTCATGATTTACTGCAGGAATGTAAGCAGTTGGGTGATATTAATAAATAGTCCGGCCCATCCTGTTTTCTCATGGAAAAGAGCAGTGGGAAAATAGCTCTGGCTACTTAGTAGACAAGTAGACAAGTTCTTTTACTGTGCATTTTATGCAGATCTTTTTTTGTGTGTTGTGTTGTGTTGGGCTTGACTTGTATAAGGGAATTATTTATACAAGCAATGTGTGGGCTTCATCAAAATTAAAAACTTTTGTGTATCAAAATACATCCTCAAGAAAGTGAAAAGTCAACACAGGGAAAGGGAGAAAACGGTTGCAAATCATACATCTGAAAAGAGTCCAGAGTCCAGCATATAGAAAGAACTCTTACAACTCAACAATAAAAATATAATAATTCAATTTAAGAAATGAACAGGGGCTTCCCTGGTGGCGCAGTGGTTGAGAGTCCGCCTGCCGATGCAGGGGACACGGGTTCGTGTCCCGGTCCGGGAAGATCCCACGTGCCGTGGAGTGGCTGGGCCCGTGAGTCATGGCCGCTGAGCCTGTGCGTCCGGAGCCTGTGCTCCGCAACGGGAGAGGCCACAACAGTGAGAGGCCCACACACCGCAAAAAAAAAAACAAAAAAAATACACAGTGCACTTCACATTCACTAGGATGGTGCTATAATAAAAATTGTTTTTTAATGAAAGTAAGTGTTGATAAGGATGTGGAGAAATTTTGCTGATGGGAATATAAAATGGTACAGTGGAAAATTGTTTGGCAGTTCTGCAAAAAGTTAAATACAGTTACCATAAGACCCAGCAATTCCACTGTTAGGTATATACCCAAGAAAAATGAAAACATATGTCCACACAAAAAATGTACATGAATTTTAAAAGCAGCATTATTCACAATAGCCAAAAAGTGGAAACCACCCAGATGCCTATCAGCTGATGAGTGGTATATCCATACAGTGAAACATTATTCAGCCATAAAGAAGAATGATGTACGAATTCACATTACAGCATGGATGAACCTTGAAAACATTATACTAAGTGAAAGAAGCCAGACATGAAAGACTATATGTTGTATGATTCCTTTTACACAAAATGTTCCCGATAGGCAAATCCATAGCAACAGAAAGTAGCTTAGTGGTTGCCAGGAGTGGGGAGAGGAGGGAATTGGGGCTGACTGCTAATGGGTGCAAAATTTCTTTTTGGGGTGATGGAAATGTTCTAGACTAGGTGATGGTTGCACAATATTATGGACATACAAAAAGTCCTCACTGAATTGTATTATTTTTAAATGATGAATGTTATGTGAATTTTATCTCAATAAAAAATTTTAAAATAAAAATAACAGATCCTTAAAGAAAAAAAAAGTGTGTTTACTAGGATTAATAGCACATGCACTAGAGATAAACCTCGAGTGTTATCTCAGATTCCTGTGACTGGTACCTTCTTTCTCTTTCTTGGTCAGTGGTCCATCCACACGGGGTTGACCTTCCACTCTGGCTGCTGAAATACAGGTGAGTGGGTTCTTCGTGGAGTGGACCTTGATCAATGGGAGACAAGAGACAGGAAGACATAAATTCTCCCTCCCTTCTCGCTCCGTGGGCCGCACTGAGTGCAGCTGTTCCTTGGAATCCTCTATCTCTCTGTGGCTTGTTGTGAAGTGGTGAGCTGCATAGTAACCTAGGATCACATTGCTTTATATTTCCTAGCTTCATTTTACCTCTGTCTGTCTGTCTGTCTTTCCCTCCTTCTCTCTCTCCCTCTCCCTTTCCTTCTTTCTCTTTTTTCTTTACCCTCGTTGTCCTGGGCTTGCTCTTCCCGTATAAAGTCTTAGCACCTTTAGTCCTTGCACAGATTCTGCTGTAAGAGCACCTGGCCTATGGCACTTGGTGAAGGGTGTGGCAAAAGAGGGAAGGAGGGAACATTCTATCAAATATGGACTCTGTTATTTTAGAAGAGACATGGGCATTTTTAAGGCTATATTCATTGGCTTTGGGTGAAAAGCTGACTTCTGTTTGTGCATAAAAAGTGAAATTACTCTGTCAAATCACTTTGTGAAAAGAACGATTTTTTCCAAAAACTGTTTCCCTCTCTATAAAAGTAATACATGCTCATCAAAAATTTTTGAGCATGCAAATTGAGCAAAAAGAAAAACATCAAAATTACCTGAAATCCCACATCATTTTGGTCTTTGTCCTTTCAGTCCTTTTTCTAATCATAAACAAGCCTAGAATACATACATTTTTTTGCTAAAGAAAGAACAATTTCATGAGTAAAATGTGTTGGTATGACAAAGTGTCAACTACTTTAAGAATTTGAAAACTCTGCATTAAACACATAAAATTCATGGTTAAAAAGTAGTTGAACCCTCCAAGTTTGAAAACTTTCTCTAAACGAATCCGGCCTAAAGAATCAAGCTTGCCAAGTAGAGGTGAATCTCTTTTAATGAATGAAATGGTTGTTTTAACTTCCTCCATGATACTTCACTGTGTGTAGGACCTGTGAGCACGCTTGGAGATGTGGGCCTTGGCAGGGGTACAAGGTGTGCTCATGACCTGTGCTCCTTCCACATCTTTTACACAAGTAAAATCTAACTAAGGCAGCTGTGGTAGAGATCATGGGGGTGGAACATAGGCCTTGTAAATACAGGGAGGGTGTAGAAGACCAGCACCCACGTGTTTGCTTCCTTGACAGGGATGGCAAGAAATCCCTGGGTCTGTGTGAGCCTCAGCATATTAAAATGCTGGTGGCATTTAGGCCTCTCCCCACTGGCTTTGTCCCTGCCTGGCTGGCCATGGGACCAAAGGTGGGGTAGAGGAGACATATGGATTGTGATTTGTCATACTTAGTAGTTTGGGGCATTGTCATATTTTTCTGATTTAAGGAAAGTGTGCTTGTGTTGAACCAAAGTTAATTGTACCATGTTTACTTTCACTTAGAAAACTATACTGACTGATTTTGAACAAAACAATAGTAGTAGAAATATTGGGAAATACTGTTAATACGTGGCATTTACTGTGTGACAGACACTGTTCTTAGTGTTTTACATGTTAATTTATTTAATTCTCATAGCACATTTTTTTAAAGCTGTATTTTTTCATTGAAGTATAGTTGATATACAATGTTGTCTTAATTTCTGCTATACAACAAAGTGATTCATATATATATATATATATATATAAAAACATTCATTTTTAAAAGATTCTTTTCCATTATGGTTTATCATAGGCTATTGAATATAGTTCTCTGTGCTATACAGTAGGACCTTGTTATTTATCCATTCTATATATAATAGCTTACATCTGCTAACCTCAACTTCGCACTCCATCCCTCCCCCAACCCCCTGTCCTTTGGCAAACACAAGTCTGTTCTCTGTGTCCAACTCATAGTACATTTTAAGGTAGGTAGTATTATCCTCATTTCGCAGATGAGGAAACTGGGGAACAGAATGGTTAAGTAACTGGCTTAAGGTTGCACAGCAAGAAAGTATTGGAGTAAGGTTTCAAATCCAGGCATCTAGCCCCTCCCCTCTGTATGTCACTCACACATAGTCAACACAAGCTGTAAAATGAAGGCTCTTGGATGGGTAGCCATGCCACAGAGGTTGCAGTAAGGTTCATTTCAGATGACACTAAGTAATACATAATGCTTATGCAAAGACTGTGCAGAGGGAGACTTTTAAATTAATAACTGGAAGGAATACTGTGGTTGAGAAATGCTTTAATGGAAACGAGACACTTGCAATGTTTGGTATGTGTTGACATTAAGTTTCACATTAAAAAGAACTTAGGTTGGCAACTAGTTGATATTTAATGTTAAATTATTCAAAATAAAACCAGAAACCTTTCCTCACCATTCCTCTCGAACTGAGCCCAGATTGTGAGGACACAGGTGTTGGTGCAATTCATTCAGGGGTCCAGGGGCCTCTGTGCAAATCTGTCCCTCAGGTACAGCTTCACCCGACCTGATGGAGGTACACAGAAGAACTATTGCGTTCGCTTAAGATTAGATAATGTTTGTGCCTGTCACTCATAGAGGGAAAGAGATCCTTGATATTTGTTTTCTCATCACATTATTTAACCAAGTGCCTAGCACAGTGCCTGGCAGTCACATTTATGAAGTGAACGAGCAGCTCCTTCCCTTTCTGATTGCAAACCTGCTTGGGGGAACCAAATTGCAAACAGAAGAGGGCGTAGTGAGCATGAAATTGGCAAGCTGGCATCATCAAGCTGTTACAGGGTGATAAGAGTTCTCTATTTTCTAACAATTTGTCTAGTTGAAAAAAGTAAAGAACACACCAATCCATCTGGAGTTAATTTGAGTGTATCGTGCATTGTTTGGTGTCAGTTAATCTTTTCACAATTTTTAATAAAGTTATCTTACTATTATTTAATATTTTCCTGTTCTGTAATTTAAAAAAAATAGCTTTTATCATGAAATAGCTCTATGTCTGAGCTCCTTGGAGTGTTTCATTTTCTGAATTCATTTTTATACTTTCTATCATCCTGTTTTGAATAATATTACTCTGTACTGTGCTCTGGTATCTGATTAGTCTGATATTGATTTTCTCTATTGATTTTGATTTCTAATATATTTACTCTTGGTCTGTTTGTTTTGACAGCAAAATTTTAGGATTATCTTATGCTGTTTTTAAAATGTCATTGAATATTTGTATTAAAATTTTGTAAACAAAATGTCTAAATTATGTTTTTTTAACCAGTTTAAAATAAAGTGAATATCTAACTTGATCCCTTGCATGGGTGCTAGAATGATGGTATTCGGAAAATAGAACATGAGGAACAGACTCTATAGAAAAGCAATAAAATGGCAAGCAAACAACGCATATAAATTAAGATATATATCTACATTCTAAGTAAGCTGGATAATTCAACCCTAGTAAAATTTTATTGCTCTCAGTTTTAATTGAAAAGGGAAGAGTCCAAATAAAGGATAGAATGATGATTGCTTAGTGTTACAGTGACACCTTGATCTCATTTCTTCAGGTTTTGTTCATATACCTTGACTCAGTCTTTGGAAGAACATAGTATCACCATTAAATGTGGCCTCAGTGGCCAGACTGCCTGGGTTAAAATCAACTCCTCTATGTATTTGCTGGACTTCAGTTTACTCACAATGGGATGATAACAGTGCCTACCTCATAGGGTTATGAGGAGAATTACCTGATATATATATATATATATATATATATGAACTTCAACAGTACACAGCCAATAATGTTAGTTATGTTGAGGAGATTTTGAGCTATAAAGACACATCTTGGTTCACGAGAGGCCAATTTACCTACATATCCTTTTTTTTTTCTTTTTTTTTCCAAATCGGAAAGTCTAGCCTGTACAGCCTGACCCAGTAAGGCTGCACTCTCATGCCTGGCGTTCGCTGGTATCAAGGAAATGCTTCTGAGCTTCTGCACCTGACTTATTTATTGTTGCATTCTGGCAGCCAACCCCTTTCCTCCTGGCAAAAATAGCTGGGTTTCATTAAAATTCAATCTTTCCTGATACCATCTCTGCTGGATGTTAGAGGGCACTGCTAGCAGTGGAGCTTTAGCAACCTAATTAAGAATGGATTTGGGGTGAAATTTTCTAAGTACTCTAAAATTACAGTCTGTAAAGTTTCTCTCCATGTCTACCCACTTCCTCGTGCCCTGGGCTCCCTGTTTCTCGCCAGCTCATCCCGCCATCACAGGAGCTGGGCCGAGTCTCCGTGGCTTTCCCGAGTTGGACACTGACATGACTCTGGCTTCGTATTTCAGGTGCAAGTCCTCTTCCGCCGTCCCGAGTCCCCGCTCCCGGGCCCCCTGGATGAGTGACGCCTTGGTCTGCCATGGAAGCTGGCCCTGCCCTGGCCTGGCTCCTGCTTCTGAGTCTGCTGGCTGATTGTCTGAAAGCTGCTCAGTCCCGAGACTTCACCGTCAAAGACATAATCTACCTCCACCCTTCAAGTAAGACTCCGTTCTCTTCACTGCAGAAATGTCACTTGACTCCCAATAAGATTTGAAAGTTGAAAAATGGCCGGCAGGAGGCAGCCTTCCGCTCAGGCGAAACCTGGTGATTTAATTGCGGGGGGGGGGGGTGCGCATGCGACAGAAACATGCGTTGTGTTTTACCCTCCCCTTTTTACAGGGTGTTTGTATTTGAAGGTAAATGATTAGGCTTGTTTTCTCTGTTCCCTGTACCCTCGGTCGCTCTGATTCTAAACACCCTTTCCTCTGAGTCTGCCAGCCCTCGGTCAGTTATCAAAGTCAACCGCCAAGTCCCAGGAGGAAGGTGTTTGTAAAAGATCAGGCCTTTATAAGCAAGATAATAGCTGGCCTTCCTGTCTGTGCATCTAATTCTCAGTTTCAGCATAATTGCCTCCCGCCACTTCCTGTTCCCTATCCCTTTCAGTTTCCTGTGTTTAAGAATTATCTTGGGAGTGTATAATGATGTGTGTCCCAGGTTCCTTCTCTGGAGTGTCTGACTGCATCTATCTGGGTGGTCCCCATGGATTTTTGCTTTCAGCAAGAAATTCAGGTGCTTCCGCTGTTGCCGATATTCTAAGGATCACACTTCGGGAAACACAGCAGCTTTCCTTCTCTACTGGTCACCATCTCTGTATTTATCTCATCTCTTTTACTTTTGCTTGACTCTCTGCTGGAATGCCCCTGAGCTGGGTATGTAGTGCGAGGGCTGACCTTTAGCATTCGCCCCGAGGTGCATTACTCTTTTGAAATGTTCTGTTCGCCAAACATTTTTGAGCCTCTACTGTGTGTCAAGCATTGTGATCGGCGTGAAAAATGTAAAGGCAAATCAACCATAGTCCTTGCTTTTGAGGATCTTGCAATCTACAAGGTGGAGGCAGCCACCTGGACTCCTTCAATGCCACATGGTTAGAATATGTAACGTCTCCGTGTTCTGGTTGAATGAGAGGTGGTCCAAGGAGTGCACAGGGGCTTGGAGTCCACCTGACCTCGGGTTAGGACCTCCCTCAGCTGCTTCATAGCCTTCTGACTTGAAATAAGTTCCCTAACTTTGTGAAGATTAAATAAAAGAACGCATACAAAGCACTTAGCACTGTGAGCCATAGGAAATGCTCAATAAATGTTAGGGGAATCTTTAAAGTGTTGATTTCTACATTTCCAACTTGGTTAAAATGATACATACCCTATAGCATTGTTTTGTGGACTAGAAATAATATCTGTAAAATGCTAGCACATACATAACAGGCAATCAGATGCCTGTTACTTATGATGTTGTGCTAGTTGGCTCAGACAGTAAACTGAGGATGCTGAAGGTACATCACTAATTTTTTAAATCCAGATATACTTTTTTTTTTAAACATCTTTATTGGGGTATAATTGCTTTACAATGGTGTGTTAGTTTCTGCTTTATAATAAAGTGAATCAGTTATACATATACATATGTTCCCATATCTCTTCCCTCTTGCGTCTCCCTCCCCCCCACCCTCCCAGATATACTTTTAACCGGCAGCCAATAGTTTCTTTAGACTTATAGCTGTTGTACGCTCTCACCAGTACAGGCTGGTGCCTACTGGTTAGTTGTATGGAAAGCTTATCTAGCTGCTTGTTTTTGCAGGGCAGTTTATTTTAGTAACATTCATGAAAAGAAGGTGCTTTGATAGTTTCTCTGTTTCCTAAGATTGCATTTTGTTCTTTTCTCCAAACAACCATGCTTTTTTATTACAGTTGATGAACAAAAACCTAGGTTTCAGTCTCTCGGGTTTGATTGCCAGGACTTTCAGCTTCTGCGGAATTCTTTGTCCGCTTCAGTGACAGACTCAGAAGTCACTGGGCCTCAAAACAGACCCACGCCTGGCCTTCTCTGAGGCTGTGATTGTACACGCAGGGTGGAAAGGAAAATTAAGGGGGGTGGATTTAAGTGACCAAGAACAAAACAAACACACTCTGCTTGTGCCTCAGGGGTATGGTTGGTCAGTGCTGGCGGGCGTTGAGTGGACCTCTATTTGGAAAGTCCATTTCAGAATGGGATCTTTGAAGGATGAGCTCTGCCAGGCTGGAGGGGCAATCACCTGTGCTCTTTAGAAATTGATGGAAAAGTTCCATTCCTGTGACCTATGTTGATTAAATGGAGCCATGGCCTGGTTAAAGAGAGCTCACTGTAAACAAAGAATTGATGGAGTATTCTGATGTGATTTTGGAATATAGAGAAGGGTAGAAGCAGCTGTTCCTAAACTATGTTGTATGTAGTTGGTTCACCAGCAAGTCTGGGCTGAGTTCTCTTTCAGAGTCTCCATAACTGGTCACAAGGAATATAAGTTCTTGCAGGATTCAAGTTCCTGTCCATGGTTCCTACTTGGCCATAACTTTGTTTATTCTGACCGCTTTAAAGCAGAGTTAACTTCACATTTCTCTGCACTATTTCAGAAGTTTTTGGTGCTGTTTGCTTGTTTTTACACTTTGATTTTTTAAACGGTCATGGTTGTCTGCCCTTAAGCAGCACCCAGTAGACTGTGTTTAGATGAAGCGATCTCTCCACAAATAAGCAGGTTTCTGTAGAACACAGACCACAAAAAATATATGAAGGAAGCATGGGATTATTTTGATTTTGAATTATTAATATAATTGCCTCACTTTGTAGATGGAGACACAAACAGCTTTCCTGGGGTCGGCGAGTGAGCCAGATTCCATTAATATTAGATACTGCTCAGAACCTGCCCAAGGAGAAACGCGGTGACGCTGGAGATGTGAGAAGATACAGAAGTTTTCCACACCAGACAAACATAAACTCATTTCTCCTGGGCCCCGAACGGCCCTCAGAGATAGCAAGTGGGATGAGATTGGAACCCGGGTTGGGAAAGTTCAGCCTCCCATGACTAATCTCCTTTGCTCTCTGGTTCCCTAACCTTTGAAGTTTCTAAGCCTTTAAAAGAAATAAACTTTATGGCTTTCAAACTTGAGGCACTATCCTCAGTAACATTCTTTTCTATCATGTGTATGGGTTTTTTTTTCTTTTTCATGTGAAAAATGATGAATTTCTTCCTAGCCCATGATTAAAATACCAAAGCCTAATAAAAACCTTTGAAGCAGGAGTTTGTATTAAGAGACATGAAGCTACTTATTTGGCTGTTAGACCTCGTACAAGATAGCAGAATTTAACATCCTAAGTGACTTCAACATGTTCTTGGCCTCCTTTTCATTCCTTGTAATAGAAATCTTTCCTGGAAAGTTCAGTTTTCCTCTGGTTGCATATTCTGAGTCTTTCCTTAATTATGTGGACCAAAGAGCCTATCTCTCTACAGGGGGCTTGTTTAAGCCAGCGAAGTTTTCCCATAATTCTACACTACATTAAGTCTTAGGGAGTGAGGGGACTTTCTAGAAAGGTACCAGGAAATGCACGTCTATCAGAAATATGTTCATGGTATTAAAATTATACTGACAATATGTTGTTGCCTAGTGGACTGAGAAGATCAATTTATTAGATTTCTAGAAATTTTGTATTTGCATCCAGTTTCCAAAAACAGTGGAAATTAATTTGGTAAGAATGAAAAAGAAGAAAGTTTGGATGCATTACACATCAGCGTACAGTTCAAAACAAGATTCTCTTCTCACTACGGTTTTGGTAACTGAAGGCCTTTGTCCTGGCAAAAGTTCCAAGGGATGGAAACAAAGACGAAATCTTTTCCGATGCCTTACAAATGAATTATGGTCGGTTGAACCATGGCTGACCAGGGGAGTTAATGGACAGATTATATTACAGGAAGTAACTGGGCACTTTGGCTTTTCTTTTTTTCTTTACAATAACCTTCTCTTGAGGGACCAAGGACTTATGCCCTGAAATACTTATGCCCTGGAATACTAAGCTTATTAACTCTGTGATCAGGAGCCAAATTAGATTCATTCGCAGCTGGGGCCACAACGATTTGAAACCCTACTTGCTCTGTAATGCTTTGAAGTAACAGAGAAGAAAACTGCACATCTCTTAGAAACCTCTTTCCGTCCTTTTGAAAAAAACCTTCTTTATCAGATTCAGTATCAGTTAGCAAGTTACTGGAGATAGTTGTTCATCTGAAGACCTTGTTTATTAGCTAAATATTTCCAGAGGGGGGAATTGGACCATTTCTTGGTATTGTGCTGTAATTATCGACTGAAAGCTGAGTCTGTTTTCAGAGATTTGTCACTGAAAAGGGTTTGATTATTCACTGATCAGTACTACCTGCCAAGGTGTAAATACAAGTTCCTATGAGCAAATATTAGACTGTCATTGTTGAGAATGCAACAGATATGAAGTTGTGGACTTAAAAATAAAACTCACTGGAAAGGAGATCATTTGGTTAATTGGCAATGATACATGCTGATAAACACATTCAGAGATAAATGATTTTTAACAGAGCTTCATTTTGCTACCATAGTGTTTTAGCTCATATTCCTGTTTTAATTTTGACACACTTTGAGTTAATTTCAGAGTCCAGGCCTACTTGTATAAGAAATGGCAGTATTTAATTTAATATGTCACTAGTCTTGCAAAAGATAATTTTGAAGAGTCTATTAATCCAAATTTGGGAACACTACAACTTATTAGTGCTAGGCTTTCAATACGTTTATTCTTGGAACAGCTGGATCGTCAGTCTTCATTCAAAGTTCTTAATTTATCTCTTTGATGGGAAAGTTTCCAGGAATAGCTAATCCAACATTCCAGCTAAAAGTTTTACTGGCTGCAGTGACAGACAGATAAAATTGGATACTCTAGTGAATTAATCACACAAGCTGAAGTATTATGGTTGGCTTGCCGTCATAAACCTTAGTGAATACGATCGTTTTTTGAGAAATGCTGTTCTTTGACAAATTATATACATCTTTTCTTCAAAATTCCTGCTTTAATAATTCTACTTCAAATCTTACAAACTATTTTAAAGTTCTGTCTTTTACACTTATTTATATATTAAATAATTTAAAGTGGATAGTGAAACTGTTTTTAATGTATCCAATCAGGATAATTTCCTAAAATATTTTGTATGGTTTTTAATAATGGTATTTATAAAAATAATCTAATTAAAATCTCCATAAGAGTATTGAATGCCTTTGGAACATGAGAACCTATTTATTTATTTATTTATTTATTTTGGTTGGGTGCAGCATACGGGATCTTAGTTCCCCAACCAGGGATCATACCTGTGCCGCCTGCATTGGAAGCGTGGCGTCTTAACCACTGAACCACCAGAGAAGTCCGAGAACCTATTTATTTTAAATTCTTCAGGCATGTACTTACCTAAACTAGAATCTTTAACTCGAGTATAACCCACCTATCTAGGCAGTGAAGACATAAAAATTTTCTATGTGTAGTTTTACAAAATAGTTGATTTCTGTTTATTATAATTACATGATAGAGCATGTTTAACCAGAGCAAGTTTTCCTCATTGGGAATGCAGTCGTTGGATGGCTATGCCTAGGCTGCTTTCCATCCCTCATTTTTAAGAGGATCCTTGCTCTCAGCATCATTCTGTTTATGAACTTGAGTAACCAGCCACTTGGAGGAACATAGAACTCTCAAATGGGCCCATTAAAAGTTTCAGTTACCTGTATTTTTTAGACAGTTTATGACTTTTGATCATGTTAGGTTATTGGGTATTGTCAGGGTCAGCTCTGTGAAATATTACAAGCAAATGCGAGGATGGGCAGTTATTCTAAGCAAGGTGAAAATCAAAGTTATATCTGGCCCATAATTCTGGCCTTAAGCTGCTGCCCCCTCCTTCATTTATTTTTGATAACATACTTCATTGGTTCCATGTGGGCAAAGTAATTTACCCTGAGATGATTATTTCCGCCAGTGGGACATGCAGGCTCAGCCATCTGCGAGGGAGAACAGTTGGCTCCTGCAGATGAAGTGTTTGCATGTTTGCAGCTTTCAAAGAGGCCAGGTAGTTTTACAGATTAACACACACACAAACACACACACACACACACACACACAAGTTCTGTCTGTGAAAGGCGAAACTCTAAGCAACAAAGTAAGCAAATGATTAAAACTAAGCACCAAGTGAAAGTACATCAGGGAAAAGGACAGAGATGGCCTGGCCAGATGTTCCTTTTGGATCCTGGTCCTTAATTACCAAGGAGACCCTGGTATGCTGGGCACTCTCCAGAACCTGACTCCCGTGGATGCATCCCGCCTGAACACAAATGCAAGGCAAAGAATGCAAGTACCTGGAGGGCAATCCCTTCAGAAGGCAGGAAGAGGCAGCTCAGGAGTGGGGAATGGAGGGGAAAGATAGGAGCAGCTTCCTGGAACATCCCCATGTGCCCTCAGCACTCTGCCCCGAGACATTGGCCGTGGGCCCCCGGGGTCCCTTAGGAGGTTCACCTCTGCACAGGCAGCATGTATCTTAGCAATGAAGACTCTTAGCTGGTATTTGCTATCCCCTGAGACTCTTAACCATATCAGGTCCAACCAGATAAAATTATACGATTGAACCAAAGAAATTTTATAGGTAAGAAATGATCAAGCATCAAGAAATTTTTAATGATTGAACCTAATATTTATATTTATTTACACGATGATATGTCTACAGAAGTTGACACATAAAAGTAAATCATAGGAAATCCAGAGTGCCTTTTTTTAATTGACATTTTTATTGAGATTATTGTAGATTCATCCGCAGTTGTAAGAAGTAATATACAGAGATTCCATATGTACTTTACCCAGTTTCCCCCAATGGTAACATTTTTTAAAACTGTGGAATAATATCACAACCAGGTTATTGACGCTGATACATTAGTCTACCGGTCTTATTCAGACTTCCCCCGTTTTACTTGTGTTCATTTGTGTGTGATTCTGTGTGTGTGTGTATGTGTGTGTATTTAGTTCTACATAATTTTATCCCCCCGTTTTACTTGTGTTCATTTGTGTGTGATTCTGTGTGTGTGTGTGTGTATTTAGTTCTACATAATTTTATCACATGTAGGTTTGTGTATCCATCACCAAATCTAGACCCTAAACGGTTTCAATAGCACAAGGATTCCTCCTGTTGGCCTCACACCCATGTCCCTCTGACTCTCCCCCCACTATCTGGCAACTGCAACCCCTGGCAACCCCTAATACTTCCTCCATTTAAAAAATTTTCTCATTTAAAAAATGTCACACAAATGGAATCATACAGTATATAACCTTTTGGGATTGACTTCTTTCACTCAGGACAACTTCCTGGAAATTCATCCAGGTTGTTAAATGTATTAATAATTCATTTTTATTGCTGACTAGTGTTCCATGGTATGGATGTACCATGGTTTGTTTAACCTTCACCCATTGAAGGACATCTGGGTTGTTTCCAGTTTGGGGATGTTACAGATACAGTTGCTATAAACATTTGTGTACAGATTTTTGTGTGAATGTAGGTTTTCATTTCTCAGGGATAAATGCCCAAGAGTGCAGCTGCAGAGTCATATGACAGTTGCATGTTTAGTTTTTTAAGAAATTGCCAGGCTATTTTGAGAATCCTTTTTAAAAAATAAAAGCGTCTTACTTCACCATGCAGGATTCTGTGCTCAGTCTAAAAACTTAATCTTCTCTCTTGATTTTTTTTTTTTGTAGCCACACCATATCCTGGTGGATTTAAGTGTTTCACCTGTGAAAAGGCAGCGGACAATTATGAGTGCAACCGATGGGCTCCAGACATCTACTGCCCTCGAGGTAAACTCTCAGTAGACACACTGGGCTGCCCAGAGCTGTCCACGAGTGAATGGCCTGTTGACTATGATGCCTGTATAGAGAGAGGCATGCTTGCAATCTCAACCACTTCTCTTGCCTAAGGCTATTAGTAGATCTTTTATGCCACATCAGTACCTTATCATCAAACATTGTCAGAGACATAAACTGGTCCATAGACTTGTCCCCTTTCTTATGAAGCATCGTTGGAGCTCCAAAAGAGGTGAGTGAGACTTCTCACCCCCAGGCCCGACAAATGCCACATAAGAAGAGAACAGCCAGCCTGTAATCCACTCTTCGAAGCATTAGTCATTGCCTAGTAACTTCCTTTAAGTAAAAATATGAGTTGCTGTTCATATAAAGATCCCATTTATTACATATCTTGCCAGAGGCTTCTATCCCGAGACTGCATGAAAGCTAGAATTCTCAATGTCATCATCGCACAAATAAAAACCCTGAGCTTTTTAAACTATTAAGTTCTCTTTGAGGGATGAGATGAATGCCCGATCAAAGCATGAAATTTTGACCCAAAGGCCCATTTCAAAATGAAATAGATGCTTCATATTCATGTTCAGATCTCTTTTATCCTATTGAGTAAAAAAGATGGTTATATTTGGATATGGAGTCACTGTTAATTGGCTGTTTTGTGTTTGAAGGAAAGTCGATTCATTTGATGGGGAGGTGATAGGATGGGATATTTTATTGACAAATGTTTGAGCATGTAGTTAGATGGGCTTCGCTGCTGATCTAATTCAGTTGTTAAAATGACTGAACACAGCAACACCAATCTGTTATTTTTCAATGTAACACAAGAGCTCTTCTACTCACCCCAGCAGAAGGCACTCTGTTTCCCCTGGAGGACTGAACATCAGGAGAGCATGGAAACCGCAATGAAGGACAGGTGTCAGCTACCTAATCCGGTGCTATTTATTTAACCCATGAGTCTCCACCCAGACTGCCCAGGAGAAATACCTGTGGGTCTTTTCAAAACCACCTGGACCTGCGTCCTGCCTAGACCAGTGGTTCTCAAACTTCGGCATGACCATCATTCCCTGGAGGGCTTATTTAAATACAGATCTCTGCCCCTAGTTCTGCCTTCCCCCTCCTTCCTATAGGTCTGAGATGGGGCCTGAGAACTTGCATTTCTAAAGCATTCCACAGTGATGCAGATACTGCTGGTCCAGAGACCAGGCATTAAGAACCACAGCTCTAGACCAACTGAGCCTACGTCTCTGAGGTTAGGGCCCTGCACCAGTGTGTTTAAACAGCCCAGGTGATTCTAGTGAACAGTCAGGGACAGAAACCACTGGGAGCTCCTCTCCCCACTCATAGAAAGCAAAATGCACTGTTGTCATTTCTAGGTTCTTCTTATTTACTTTGAGGAGCAGAGAAGGTTGGTAGGGTCCCAAAAGACCACAGGGAAGAGAAGAATGTGGAGACACTGACGATCGGCTTATTCACAAGCTAGGTGTCCAGCCATCCAGGTAATCAAAGAGAAGTTCCGGGCTTCCCTGGTGGAGCAGTGGTTGAGAGTCCACCTGCCGATGCAGGGGACACGGGTTTGTGCCCCGGTCCGGGAAGATACCACATGCCGCGGAGCGGCTGGGCCCGTGAGCCACGGCCGCTGAGCCTGCGCGTCCGGAGCCTGTGCTCCGCAACGGGAGAGGCCACAACAGTGAGAGGCCCGCGTACCGCAAAAAAAAAAAAAAAAAAGAGAAGTTCCGTCCGCGTTGCTTTCTGCAATCACGCACTCACTCCGGACCAGCGGTGTTTTCTAACATTACCACTACAGGGTGAACGTTTGGGCGGGTTGCTGACGGACCTGATTAAACCACTGCTTCTCAAACTTGGCGGCACGTTGAAATCACAGGTGAAAACACCGATGCCTGGACTCATTCCCAGAGATTCATGTTTAAATGGTATGGGTGCAGACGGGCATTTGAATTTTTGAAAGCTCCCCCCGGGTGGTTCGAATATGCAGCAAAATTTGAGAACCACTGTAAACAGTGACTCCGGACAAAAACAGGATAATCTGCTTGTGTAGCCAATAACCTTTGGGCTGGTTCCTGGTAGGACAAAGCTGCCAGATGAGCTTTTGAAGCTGTTGCCACTGGTTAGAGCTACTGTACAGGAAACGTGACAGCGCTTCTCTCCGTGTTGCCCTGGCAGAGATGATACAAAGGAAAAGGAGGTTTTGTGAACTGGTGCTCTCTTGGGCCTTGGGCTGTATTTCACAGAGGCCCAGTTTCAAGTCTGAAGGTGTACAAGTCTACCTCTGTCACAAGGGGAAAACAGAGACCGTGACACTCTGCTTGAATTCTTCTCTGGAAATGAGGAAGTTCCACCTTGATGTGTTCTTTCGAGGTCAAAGTCTATCCTTCTGAAGTACAGACACCTGGAAGTATCTCAGGTCTTTACACAATTTCTCCTTCTCCCCTTTTTTATCTTTTTGTCCTGACATTTATAGGAATAAATGGAAAGTGATGCCTTGAGATTCTTGCCATAGAAGCACCGTGCCAAACCCTTTGGGGGATTATGCGGTGAAAGATAGGAATCAAGTTTCTTCTTTCAAGGACCTGGCAGTTTAGCTGGGAGATAAGATCTGAACATATCAAATGTCAAAAATAGCAGGACAAAGGCATGTGCCAGAGGAAACATGGCATTAAATGCTTGGGAGTTTAAGGGAAGAATTGCAGTTTTGGGGGGTGAGGCGGCCAGTGACAGCATCCCGGGCTGGAGAGATGGCAGCAGCCCGACAGGTGGGCAAGGCGGGTGGCAGAGTGAAGGGAGCATATCTTCCAGGAAGTCACTCAGAGCAGAGGCATGGAGTGTACCCATGTGGGCTCAGTGGACAGGGGGAGACCTGAACTGGGTGTAGTAGAATATGCTGGGGAATAATAGGAGCAGGACGGGGGATCCAGGCTATTTTTGTGGGGCCTTGAACGTCAGGTAAGGAGCGAGGACTAGCGCTGTAGACTGAGAAGACATAATTCCTTCTTGTCCAGCCACGTTTGCCACGAACCATCAACATTTCCTCTGGGTTCTCTCCAGATTTTTTTTAGCAATGAAAATAATGCTATTATTATCAGATTAAACTATAAAATGTGTCTACTGAAAACTACTGAGTAAACCTACATTTTTTTTTTTTCTTCTGTTTATTATTAGTTTGTTTGAAGCAGCCGTAGGACTACCAACAGGCTTGGTAAGGGCAGCTCAGTAACTGCTGTGGAAAGATGTCCTGACTTTCTGGGACGTTCCTCGTTTTCTGTTGGTTTATTTTGTGATCTATTTAACGAGGTTTTAGTTATTACACGATGTGAAAACAACTGGTGGAAAGTGAAAAAAACCATTTCGTGTAAATATTGAATTTTATCTCTGTGGAATAAGCTTGCATCCCAAATACTTAGGAGATTGATTGAATTTCAAGTTCCCTGTCACTCTGACTTTTGAAATGTGTGTTATGTAAGTACTTCCTCCTCCATTACATTGTTATTGACTTTGGTGCCTACAGATTCACGGGACCGTACTCCCTCCCGGAAGTGAGAATTTAAGATGCCCCCCAATAATGGACTGCCGTTGTTCACCTCCTCAACTTCCATTTAGTCTTCGGCCCCTTCCTTTGCGATAACCTTAATTTCATCAACTGCTCATTATAAAACAATGCAATTTTCTTGCCGCTGTGAACCAGAATGGTAAAGGATCTTGAAATCATATTCTGTGAGGGACCAGTTGAAAGAATTGGTGAAGGCAAATGAGAGTTGAATGTCCCATGTTCAGGTCCACATGGTTTTTGCCTGTGACTTTTCTCTGTGTTGAGTGATTAAAAGCTCCTTGAGAGAGGGACTGTGTAAGTGTTTATTAAGAGTCTGTAGAATTAAATGTCAAGTCAAAAACGTGCAGTTTTTTAAAAGGCTTGTTCTGTGGAGGATACCAAAGCCGCTAAGGACTTTATGTTCCTGCTTAATTATGAAGTGCAGATGCCTCCCTCAAAGGCAGAATCTTCACTGGAAATTATTGCTGGTATAAAGTCAGACCAAGAGAAATCTTGAGATAGAGGGACGCGTATCCTTTTAGTTCCAGCTTCTATGCTGTTCACTGTTTTTCTGCGAAAGTAAAGAAAAATCTGACCATGTCCCTTGGTGGCTCTTTCTATATTTGTTATGTGGTATAAGCAGGGAATATACATGTAATCCCCAGTTCAACTGAAGACAAGCCCCGCAGTTACAGACTTTCAGGAAAGACTTCTTTATGTCGACTATTTTCAGCCCAAGCCCAGGCTGAGACAGACAGCGTTTTCATTGACTTTACTTAAGGGTGGATTTTTTTCTCTTTTAGGCAATGTTACACATAGGATATAGCCCTTCAGGGTTTCTGCCATTATACAGGGGTCTCTACACCCCATGAGGACCCAAGGCCTTGCATCTTCTTATCGTTTATCTATTAACCTTCCCCTCTCCCACCAGGGTAAAGAAGTCAGTACCTTCCTCAGTGTTGGCCCCTGGGATTTCCCTTACTTTCTGGAGAGTTCATTTGTACGTTTACAAAAGGTATTGGTTATACATTATCCAACACTTCTGCCTGCTGTGTAATGAGGTAGTGTTCAAGCGACCTATCTTGTCATATTGCTAAATGGAAATCTTAGACTTCCTCCTTTTTTATAAAGCAAAAAATTTTTAATTAAAGTTTAAAATGCATTCTGGAAAGTCCACAGATCATAAGTGCACAGCTTGTTGAATTTCCCCAGCCGGAACATGCAGTGTATCTGCCACTCATGTTAAGTCGTAGAACCCCAGAAGGCCACCGGGGTCCACCAGGCTTTACACCCCACCTCCCAAAGGTAATGCAACTGTGACTGCCATGCAGATTTCTATAAATGGAACCACACAGAATGTCCTCCTTTCTTTCCCACATTCTATATGTCAAATTCATCAGTGTTTTTTTGAGTCGCAAAGTCATTCTTTCTCCCATAAAGAATGAAAGATCATTTTATGAATATACTAAAATCCATCCATTCTGTTGATAGGCATTTGGGTTGCTTCCATGCACAGCAGTCTTGTACATGTCTTTTGGTGCGGGGATATATGCATTTCTGCCAGGTCTATCCCAGGTCCCACACCCCGGACAGGCGGTACTCATGCTTTGCCTTTACTGGCTTTTTTTTTTTTTTTTTTTTTTGCGGTACGCGGGCCTCTCACTGTTGCAGCCTCTCCTGTTGCAGAGCACGGGCTCTGGACGCACAGGCTCAGCGGCCATGGCTCACGGGCCCAGCCGCTCTGCAGCATGTAGGATCTTCCCAGACCGGGGCACGAACCTGTGTCCCCTGCATCGGCAGGCGGACTCTCAACCACTGCACCACCAGGGAAGCCCTCTTTACTGGATTTTGCCTAACAGTTTCCAGAGTTGCTCTACCAACTTGCAGCCTCCCCAGCAGTGCCTGAGAGTGCTGGTTGCTGCACAAGCTTGCCAACACGTAGTATGGACAGAAGCAATAAAAGCTAGAAGTAGATGGAACGACGCTTTTAAAGCACTGAACGCATATAACTGCCAACGTAGAATTCTATACCTAGCCGGTCAGCTCCCCTCCTCTTCCCCACTTCCCTTGTCTCCTGGCTTCCCTGCTCACTCTGCCTTCCTGTTTGCGACTCCCAATTCCCGCTAGACCGACAAAGGTTCTGCTTAGCTTCTCGGCCCCTCAGCAGGGCTTTCTGCCTGTCTTCTCAGCCTCTTCATGTGTGCAACTTCTGATCAGCAAGTGCCTCGAGGGCAGAACAGGTACAGGGTGTTGGGCTCAGCTTACTGTGTTGCTGGTTTTGCTGGTATCTTGTTCGTCAAATCCTGTCTGCCTTGGTAGCTCACCTATGCTTTCATAAGATTTTTGTTGCTATTTTCATTTTATCCTACCATTTCTCGGTTCTTCTCAAGTAGCATTGGAATTCTCAGAATCACTCTTCAGTTAGAATTTTTCCAGCAACTTTTTAAACAAAAGATCTTCTGTCAGCATAAGCAAGATTGTTTTTGTACCCTGAGAGCATCTGACCTACTCTAATTCAGTGTTTTTGACTAAGTATTTTCTGTTAACACAGTTGCCTCACATAGGAAGCATCCATTTGATGCTTTTGCCTGTTGCTTTGATTTTAACTACCGTCCACCATAAAGTCCTGTCTATCCTCACTAGCTTTGCACCCTTTTCCAGCCACCTCCTTAGCCTTTGTCTGGAAATAAAAACATTGCTTTCTGAGTTTCAGTGATATGCTTTAAAAGAGAGATTCCTCAAGTGAGCCTGTCACCTGTCCTTAAGAGCTGTGGATGGTGTTTTTAAAAAAGAGAGAAGTATCTGTTTGGTGGTTTCTTCAAGAGATGCTGACTGCAGGGTAAAGGGGAGCAGTTATGAGTCAATCTGGTTGATAAGTATTTATTTTTAATTTCTGCCTTGAGAAATTTCTTACTTGGGAAAGAAAAGAAAAAGCTAGGAACTACTAGTCACTCAGTATTATGGGAGATTTGTCCATTTTGTTAAATCTACTTCTAGGCCGTTCATCCTCATTGCTGTGTGAGTATATGCCATAACTTATTTATTTATTCTACCATTGGGCATTTTTATAGTTTCCAAGGGTTTTTTTTTTTGTATAGAGAATTATTCTATGAACATTCTAGTACTTATCACTTTTGTTGGCTATATATGTAAGGGTGGAATTGCTGATTCCTAGAATATGCACAGGTTTAGATATAGTAGATCCTGGCAAATAATTTTCCAAAGCAGTTATACTGTGTGAAAGTTGCACAACTGATTGAAATATAATATTATTTCACTTTCAAATTTGAAGAGATCACTCAAACTACAGAAATGGAAGAGGTGTTATAGATATCATAGAACTAAGTTAAAATGTTTTGATTTGGTTCAATCTTGAGTTGTAGAAGTCAGGTACATGTATTCTTCCCACCCATCCATCTCTATTCTTAATACATTAAGCACCTGCTATATTGTGCAAGGTCCTGTGCTGTATTTGGGGAGGAGGTTTGGTAGGGAAATGCAGACATGAACAAGACTGGACTTTATTCTCAAGAAGATTATAATCTTGAACAGTACATCTTAACTGGGAGTGATTTTGCCCCTCAGGGGACATTTACTAATATATGGAAACATTTTTGGTTGCCACAGTTGGGGCTGCTACTGGCATCTAGTGAGAAGAGGCCATAGATCCTGCTAAATATCCTACATTGTACAGGTCAGTCCCCCAAAACAGAACTAGCTAGCTCAAAGTGTCAGAAGTGCTGAGGATTTTTGGAAAGACAGAGCAGATGGATTTTTCTATTCTTCCTTCTAAGTACAACTAAATTCCTAAATATTATATATATGAAAAAAAAAAAGACTCTGAAAGATGGAGAGAAAAAAGCAGACTAGCAAGACCCAAGGAGGTGAGTTCTCTGGGTTTTCTTTTTGTCCCATATTTTCCAGACTTGGAGATGAAGAAGCTGGCAACCTGGAAATGCCACAAGTACCAAAAAAATAAATTCCAACGAAAGTTAGTCCTCCGTAGCCGAAGGACCAAGAAGTGGGTAGCCCAGAAAGACAGAAATCTTCTAGACAATAATCACTCTACTCCAGCCAAATACCACAGAGAAAAAAATTATAGGTCCCTCCCCGCAAGCTAACAAAGTCTTACACTTCCACACTCAACAGGCTGTGATGAGACACACCATCCTCTTCTGAGATGCTGTCAGAAAAAAGTGAATAGGAGAAACTTTTATCCCCCCTAGGTGGTAATGAGGCCTCCCCCATAGTGTCAGTAGAGACCAGGTCTGGGGCCTGGACTTCTGTCCTCATCCAGCAATAATGACATTGTTATCCCCCTCCCTGTTGGGGTTGTGTCAGAGGAGGCCTAGTGAAGAGTCAGGACTCCACTAGTGCCAAGTGGTAATGAGGCCACACACACACATCAGTAGAGTGGCATCAGTTGAGGCCATGTGGGGATCATTAACAAGGCAGTCCTACCACTCTCAGCCAGCAAGGTATCATAGGAGGCCTAGTGAGGAGCTGGAAATCCCACTTCCATCGAGAAATAATTAGGAGAGCCCTCTCAGCTGTGAAAGGAGACAGAGTAGGGAACCTGGACTTGACTGCTACCTAGCAGTAATGAGGCAGCAGCCCCCCTTCCCCTACTGGGACTGTATCAGAGGACGTTAGCTAAAACAGAAGGTTTAAATAAGATCCAGATGACTATACTACCCAAAGCAATCTACAGATTCAGTGCAATCCCTATCAAACTACCAATGGCATTTTTCACAGAACTAGAACAAAAAATTTCACAATTTGTATGGAAACACAAAAGACCCCGAATAGCCAAAGCAATCTTGAAAAAGAAAAACAAAGCTCGAGGAATCAGACTCCCTGACTTCAGACTATATGACAAAGCTACATTAATCAAGACAGTATGGTACTGGCACAAAAATAGATATATAGGTAAATGGAACAGGATAGAAAGCCCAGAGATAAACCCATGCAAATATGGTCCCCTATCTTTGACAAAAGGAGGCAAGAATATACAATGGAGAAAAGACAGCCTCTTCAATAAGTGGTGCTGGGAAAACTGGACAGCTACATATAAAAAAATGAAATTAGAACACTCCCTAACACCGTACACAAAAGTAAACTTAATATGGATTAAAGACCTAAATGTAAGCTCAGACACTATAAAACTCTTAGAGGAAAACATAGGCAGAATACTCTATGACATAAATCACAGCAAGATCCTTTTTGACCCACCTCCTAGAGAAATGGAAATAAAAACAAAAATAAACAAATGGGACCTAATGAAACTTAACAGCTTTTGCACAGCAAAGGAAACCTAAACAAGACGAAAAGACAACCCTCAGAATGGGAGAAAATATTTGCAAACGAAGCAACTGACAAAGGATTAATCTCCAAATAATACAAGCAGCTCATGCAGCTCAATATCAAAAAAAACACAACCCAATCCAAAAATGGGCAAAAGACCTAAATAGACATTTCTCCAAAGAAGATATACAGATTGCCAACAAACACATGAAAGGATGCTCAACATCACTAATCATTAGAGAAATGAAAATCAAAACTACAATGAGGTATCACCCCACAAGGGTCAAAATGACCATCATCAAAAGGTCTACAAATGATAAATGCTATAGAGGGTGTGGAGGAAAGGGAGCCCTCTTGCACTGTTGGTGGGAATGTAAATTGATACAGCCACTATGGAGAACAGTTTGGAGGTTCCTTAAAATACTAAAAATAGAGCTACCATATGACCCAGCAATCCCACTACTGGGCATATACCCTGAGAAAACCATAATTCAAAATGAGTCATGTACCACAATGTTCATTGCAGCTCTGTTTACAATAGCCAGGACATGGAAGCAACCTAAGTGTCCATCGACAGATGAATGGATGAAGAAGATGTGGAACATATATACAATGGGATATTACTCAGCCATAAAAAGGAATGAAATTGAGTTATTTGTAGTGAGGTGGATGGACCTAGAGACTGTTATACAAAGTGAAGTAAGTCAGAAATAGAAAAACAAATACCGTATGCTAACACATATACATGGAATCTAAAAAAAAAAAAAAAATGGTTCTGAAGAACCTAGAGGCAGGACAGGAATGAAAACACAGACATAGAGAGTGGACTTGAGGACATGGGGAAGGGGAAGGGTAAGCTGGGATGAAGTGAGAGAGTGGCATGGACGTATATACACTACCAAATGTAAAATAGGTAGCTAGTGGGAAGCAGCCTCATAGCACAGGGAGATCAGCTTGGTGCTCTGTGACCAACGAGAGGGGTGGGATAGGGAGGGTAGGAGGGAGTCACAAGAGGGAGGGGATATGGGGATATAAGTATATATATAGCTGATTCACTTTGTTATACAGCAGAAACTAACACAACAATGTAAAGCAATTATACTCCAATAAAGGTGTTAAAAAAAAAAAGATCCAGAATGTCATAACATAATACCAAAATGTCCAGGTTTCAATAAAAAAATCACTTGTTGTACCAGGAAGATCTCAAACAGAATGAAAAATTACAATTAATAGATACCAACAATGAGATAACTACAAAGATGTTAGAATTACCTAACAAATTTTTAAAACAACCATAATAAAAATGTTTCAATGAATAATTATAAACAAACTTGAAACAAATGAGAAATAAAGTCTAAGCAAGGAAATAGAAAATATAAAGAAGAACCAGATGGAAAGTTCAGAACTGTAAATACTGTAACTGAAGTTAACACTGAGTGGATGGGTTCAACAGTAGAGTGGAAGAGAGAGGAAAGAATCAGTGAACTGGAAGGTAGAACAATAGAAATTACCACTTCTGAACACCAGAGAGAAAATAGATTAAAAAATTTAAACAAAAACAAAAACAGAGCCTCAGCGATCTGTGGGAGTATAACAAAAGATTTAACACTGTGTCACTGGAGTCTCAGAAGAACAGAAAAAGTGCAGAGCTGAAAAAAGTACTCAAAGAACTTATGGATGAAACCTTCTAAATTTGGTAAAAGATGAAATCCTGCAGATTCAAGAAGGTGGGTGAACCCCAAAGAGGATAAAACTAAAGAAATCTACACAAAGACAGACACAGAAAGGAAATGATGAAAGAAGGAAACTTGGAGCAGCAGAAAGGAAGAAAAAACATGGTAAGCAAAAATATGTCTTTGACAATACGATTGTCTGTTTTCTCTTGAGTTTTCTAAATTATGTTTGATGGTTGAAGCAAAAATTGTAATGCTAATGTGGTTCTAAATGTATGTAGGGGATTGCTGAAGACAATTATATTACAAACAAGAGAGGGTAATAAGACATGAACAGAGGTGAGATTGCTATACTTCACTCGAACTGATGAAATGATGCCAGCAGACTCTGATAAGTTATGCATATAATTTAATACCTGAGCAATCATGAAAAAACACACACACAAAAGAAAAACTATACAAAGAGATACACCCCAAAACCCTATAGATAACTCAAAATGGAATTCTAGAAAATGTTCAAGTAACCCACAGGAATGCCGGAAAAAGAAAATAGACAAAAAACAAACAACCCAAAATAGAACAAACAGAAAATTAAAATTAAAATGGCAGAATTAAGTGCTACATGTAAATAATTACATTAAATGTAAAAGGAAAAGGAATGGATTGGCAGAATACTAAAACACATGACCCAACTATATGCTATCTGCAAGAAACTCTGTGTGTGTGTATGTGTGTGAATTTCATAAAAATTGTATTCTCCGATAGTTGATTAAGCTCTCTTACCCAGTTCTGATTTTAGTTGAATGCCAGTGAGTCTCACGGTAAATGACTTTTGTTTCACAGCCTCTGGGAATTCCATGCAGTTGTGGAATATGAGATATAGAGGCTGAAAGTAAACTGGTAGAAATTCAAATCCATCTTTTATCTTTTAGATAAAAGTCTTTGAAATCCTTTTAGTGTGAAGTTATCAGCAGGCTTGATTCTCATATAACCTCATTACTAACTCACGGATTATTCAAAATGCAGGGCAAGCAGGGCTCTGGGGCTGAAACTCAGTTTTTATCAATCCTACCACCAGTGATAAGCCACATGTGGTCCACCTAGTTCTGCTTGGGAAATTCTGCCTGCTTCCCCGTCCTCTCACCCCGCCTTGGAGATCACAATACAAATTCAAGGCTTTCGTAAGTTATCCACTAAAGAAAGCTGCTCAACCTTGAGCATTTCCAAAACTTATTGAACCACAGAACCCTTTTCCACATTAACATTTCACAACTCACCTCGGGGTTTTGCGAGGTAAGAATGGATATTTTCAAGTGATTGCTGCTTCAGATCTGAGGTCTTTACTGCTGCAAGTAATGGGGTACTCTCAATATATCTTTGTTGTATGGATTGGACGTGGTGAAGTGTAAGAAAAAATTCTTATCCAGTCTCATCACTGATCACCATTTTCGCCCCGGAATGGCAAGAATTGGCTTACTAGGTATTGGGCTTTTGCATATCATCTTGAAAAAAACAAAAACAGGTTCATCAATTGTTTCTACTTTCACATAATGGAATAAGCTTCCAGTTCGTAAATTAAAAGAGAGTTTGTTATGGACATAAAAGTATGAACAAAAAGTGGTTCTATCATGTTCACCAATTGTTATTTTAAGGCTTATCCTTAAAACAAGATAATTCAATACTTGAGGGACAAACCTAATTTCCAAAACTGAAACCATGAAATGATTTACTTGTTCCATAAACGTATGATCTTATCTGCTCAGATTTACACTCGGAGCAATAAAACCTCTGGCAGCTGCTCCAGCTGCGGGAAGAGGAGACAGGAGATAAGAACGTGGCTTTCTTGAATGTCTGAAGTGGGAGTGGGGCTAAGAAAGGCGTGCCTAGCATGGCCATTAACCCAAGTCTGATACTAAAGAAGTAAACCAGTCCTCTCTGAAAGATGTGGTAAAGCTCTCAGGGCACTGGCCTCCAGTTGTTAAACCCCGCTAAAGTCTTAAAAAATAAATAAATAAATCATGCCATCTCCTCTTCATCAGAAAAACAACCACTCCAATTTTGAAATATTTTCGAGCTTTGGGAGAATCATTGCCAGGTGCAAAACTTTCAGGTTTTCTTGTGAGCTCATAGGGTGACCTTACTTTTACCCCACTCCAAAGAGCCCCCAGGATCTTAAGCAAGCTAGGAACTGCCCTCACCTGATCCCAAGTGATGAAATTCTGGTCGGGGGGCAGTGTGGAGACAGCGTTTGGGGGAGGGCATTGACACAGACTCAGTTCAGGTACACATACCAATGTTGGGCGAGTCTTCGCCCTTAGCGAGACTCAGGCCACTCAGGTTCTGTCAGGTGGGGATGTCTAGGAAGAATATTAAAACCCCTGATTTTCATGACTCCCAAGATGTGTCTGTGTGGTCTGTATTAGCTCATTCTCAGGGCCGAAAATCCCTGAGCTTTCTTCTCTTGATGTTAGTACTTTGGTGAGGGGAATTTTTATTGCCTAATAAATAATATCATAGAAGGTCATAATTCCATATTAGCCACGAAATATCCAAAAGGTATAAAGCATGAAAAGTTCAGTCCAAGATATGGATGAAAAACACCTCAATGACATTTCTTAAGAATTATTCTTTTTGGGCTTCCCTGGTGCCGCAGTGGTTGAGAGTCCGCCTGCCGATGCAGGGGACACGGGTTCGTGCCCCGGTCCGGGAAGATCCCACATGCCATGGAGCGGCTGGGCCTGTGAGCCATGGCCGCTGAGCCTGCGCGTCCGGAGCCTGTGCTCCGCAACGGGAGAGGCCACAACAGTGAGAGGCCCGCGTACCGCAAAAAAAAAAAAAAAAAGAATTATTCTTTTTCTTGTTTTCAATCTAAAAGTGGAGCAGGAACTTTCTCCTAAATCCCAGACTTAGAAAGCTGATACCACCTGGAGGCCTTAAAGAATTACACTGACAAAACCATTTTTCTTTAAATTGCAAGTTAAGAAATTCTCCATAGAATTTTGGAAGATATCTCAAGTTTTCAGACTCCTAAGCTTAGAGGGACTCTAGAAACTCACTTCATGGTCTTCGTCTGCCTTTTTGGAAAGATACTGAAATCACGCTGGGGAGAGATGGTGAGACTCCTCAATCTGGAATACCTTTCTTGTTGGGTTAGTTTTCTCCTGTCATGAATTGTAGGATCCAGCTATGCTCATAGGCAAGAAGTTCTCTTTTGGATAAAGTTATTTTCTCCAGATACAATGAATCTATTTTTAATCATTCTGTCTTACTTGGAAATAGCTGTTTCCCAGTCGTGTGTGTGAGCACACACACACACTTGGACACACACACACACACACACACACACACACACCAGTCTCCCCTATAGTCTTTTCTCAATTTGAAGATCTTTGTTACCTGCCTTACTTTTTTTCTTTTAACCTTGTGTTCTTTGAATGTTTTCACCCCTTCGTCTTCCTGAAAATTACTATGACTCTCACATCCTCAATCATCGCTCCAAACCTCTCCTCCCTAAAAAATAAAAATCAACACAGTGGCAAAATTTGTTGGAAGGCTAAGAGTAATACCACGGGGTCTTGGTTTATGGAGATTTTATGGGCAGAGAGACCAGTATTCTTCAGAAGGCCTCCTTTCTACCACGGTGAAGTGGATCTCTCCAAGGAGATCTTTGGGACCAGATATCAACTTAACACAGTATATGTTCCAGATGCTGTTAGAGCCTAGTGTCGACACACCTGTTTCCCTTTCAAGCAGATTGGGCTAACATTTGTCGTCTCAATTAAAACAAATTTTCTCTGTTGACAGAGACTAGATACTGCTACACTCAGCACACCATGGAAGTCACAGGAAACAGCATCTCTGTCACCAAGCGCTGCGTTCCGCTGGAAGACTGCTTGTCCACTGGCTGCAGAGACTCCGAGCATGAAGGCCACAAGGTCTGGCAACAAAGCAAGTGACAGGACAGCATAGTCAGGCTTCCTCCTCTGCAGACGCCCACCAGGGTTCACGAGCCAATCCTTACTCCCTGACGTAGGCTGGCTTTTGACTGTCTTTATACCGTTATGACAAGATGCTTCCTTTCCTGTTGGCGCTAAAAGAATAAAAATTTATACTAGGGCACAGGATAACTGGTATAAATTATGTAAACACAAGACCAAGAGGGTATTGGAATTACTGTAAGCCCTTTCTTCACTCAGAAGAAAGTAATAAAGTTACCAAAAGGGACAGGAGCAAGGGGCCAGTTATGCCCTCATGGTAGAGCATTGCAGATGTACTAACAGTTCAGTCAGCTGAAGATAGCCAAGGCAATTTAGCTTTGATAACTTTCTGTAAAGCGGGGTTCATATCTCTATTGGGATGCTGATTTGGGGAGGGTATCCATTGGCTCCTGAGTCATTTGAGCAGGTGACAAGAGGACCATCTCCTTGTGGGATGACTCCCTCTGGTGCCTGGTCAGAAGCACTCAGTGTAAAACAAACTTAGAAGGCAGCCTTGCCTTCTATGGAGAAGGAGAATATAGAGACTCAGAGGAAGGCAGCCTGACTCATGGTTGGAGTGGGGGATGCTCCTGACTCTCTCGCCCGTCGTTCCGAGCTGGCTGCACCTGTGATCTTGTATATCAGCCCTTGACCTTTTTTTGGAGGCTGCCCACTTCTCCCCATCAGGCTGCCTTCCTGGTGGTTGGGGGCAACTCCCACTCTTACTGTTAGTAGGGGCTTCTTTCTCTTAAGAAGACACCCAATTTTCAAGTAACTTGTCGAAAACACAAAGAATTAATTTTTTTTCAGTTTTACTGAGAAATAATTGTCATACAGAATAAGTGAAATATGAAAGGTAATCCCAAGGGTTTTACTTGACCTCCCCCCTCCCCCAGGCTAAGCTTGGCTCTCAGGTTATAGTGGCTACTTTAGCAAAGTGGAAGCTATAGATCAGAGAAGTGATGTCATGTGCTCAGGCGATACAGCTAGTAACAGAGACAGAATCCAGAGTCACTTCTGACCTCTAGTTTCTCTCCTCAACATTATAATGTCGTCTTAGCCCATGTCAACTGTGACCAAACTCAGACCTCTGCAGGATAATGACTGTATAGGATATTAAGCATCATAGAGTTTTTAGAACGTTACTGTGCCTATGAATCACTTGGGGATCTTGTTCAAATGCACATTCTAAATTCCTCACTTTGGTGCAAGTTTTGAGATTCTGCATTTCTAATAAATTCCCAGTTGAAGCTGAAGCTACCGTACTTTGTGTAGCCAAGGCCCAAAATAATTTCTGTCTATAACCCTTTGGGGTTTATTTTTTCTTATGATGCGTGAGGAAAGCAGTATAAAGCAGGAGTAATTGCGTAAATGAAAACCCTTCAAACTTTAACTCACCCACTGGAATGGAGCTAATTATGCAGACAATTCTAACGAAAGTAAATACTTAAGTTTAAATTCACTGCGTTGTAGCCACTTCACTTTCACTGTGAAAACTTGGCAAATGAACGTTTACCATGAGAGTGTCTCTGAGAAAGGTAAGTATTACAATTCCCATTTCATAGATGGAAGAGCTGAGACCTAGGAAGACTGTAAAACTGTGTAATAACCACATGGTAGGATGTCAAAAACAGAATGCACATTCCTAGAATTTAGCCTGGGGGACAGGGGTTTATTGTGATAAACCAGGTGAAATTTCATCCCACCCCCTTAAATGCAGGGTTGGTGTCTCCTTCGTATAACAGGTAACTCTCATTTGAGTTTTGCTGTGAGGGAGACAATTCCTTCAAAAATCTCTGGCCCCCTCCCAGACCTGCCAGCTTCTCATCACCCTTCTTTTTCTCTTCCTTTCTTTCAGGTCTGCACTTCCTGTTGTGAAGGAAATATCTGTAACTTGCCGCTCCCCCGAAATGAAAGTGATGCCACATTTACCACGACGTCACCCATAAATCAGACATATGGGCACCGCGGCTGCATGTCCGTGATAGTGTCCTGCTTGTGGGTGTGGTTGGGACTCACGTTATAGCAGCTCAAAGGCACCGTGTGTCGTAACGATCCATGGGGACGTGGAGGGTCCATAGTCATGCATGAGGCATTGGCCTGACAGTAGTCACACATGTGAAACCATAACACTCACGGATGTCTTCACGGCCAGGCACTTCCACTTACCACGGGGAACAAGCATTGCTCCAATGTAGTCATTTCAAGTCCAAGACCTCATCAAAGCAGCCTGCCCCCAAAACAGTCCCTGGGTTCTATACCATAAACCTTTGTTTCCCCTCCAAAAAATAGCTCTGCATTTACTGAGATTTGGGGCTTTTAGTTTGGAATACGTGCGCGAGCCACAGGAGGTCCTGCAGCCCTCTGAGATGTTAGGCATATGTTATATGGACACGTGTAGATCTGTGTTCTTCAGCGGAAAGGTCAATGACCCCTGGTTTGAGTGGTCCAGTCATGAATTCATTTATAGCTTTAGAGTTTTAAAACTTTGATTCCCAAATGAATGGACTATTTCCTTGGAGAGTCTGACCAAGTCCCTAGAAAACTAGTAAGCAGTTTGTCCAATTTAATTGTCCCAGTACTCTTCTCCCAATGGCGGGACTCATGGGACATAAAAAAAAAAAAAGCAATCATAAAAGGTTTTTTGTATGGGAGGAGAGGTGGCTGGAGAAGAATTTTCCCAACTTAATGGAACTAGCACCCATAAGGTGACTGTTTATCCCTTCATATAATTGGTGAGATTGGCCTTGATTTGGCACCTAACTGTGCTCCATGAAATCCTGGATGCTACCTGGACCAATAGGTATCCAAAGAGGCTGACAGCAGTATGGGGCTATTTCCTCCAGCCATGAGGTTCTATTCAGGCATAGCTAATTGAGACAGAGAGAGGATTTCAAAACGAAAGGCAGATGTGCGGGGTTGATCCGAGTTCGTTGTGAGGGCGCAGTAAGTGTCTCTGCCAAACCTTTCATCTGCAGTTTACAGTGCCCCAGAGCCTTCTTTGTTCTCCCTCTTCCAGATCCCCAGTGACTTCAGGGAGAAGGCTCTGCATTAAGTTGTCTCAAGATTGATAGGAAAAGAAGATGTAATATCCTAGGATGAGAAGTAGGTGGACCACTGGAGTGATGGTGAGACTAGTAAAGAGACCCAGTAAGATGTTTTTATTTTTTTCAGATGATTGCTTTTGAAGTAAATGGTAAAACTTTCACCATCCTTCCTATATTTTTGGCACCTCCAATTTTTTCTTCTTCCTTATAAATCATTTATACAATATTTATTTTTGTATGGCATAACTAGAGACTAAAATATATTGTAAAAGATTCTTTATTCTGAACAAAACGATCGAATTAGAATACATATTTTTCAACAGTGGTAGAGCTTGTAATATATGTTTGTTGAAAGTTATCTATAATACTTGCACCAGTGTTGAAAAAACTTAATTTATGTTGTGAGTAGGAGTAACGTGTTGGCCTCAAGGTTTTTGCTCGTGGTTTTCTCAGTGGTATTGTCCCAGAAGTATTCGGGTGGTGACCATCACTGGTATGAGTTTCTCTGCAGGGTTAGGGGGTGTATTTCCATGAACTTCGGTGGAGTCGTTGCTGATCAGGAGGCCAGTGTTGTCAGGGTCCATCTGCCCTGCAGAGGAAAATGTCTCAGGCTCATAAAATGAGCCCCCCTCAGGGACCCAATGTGAACTGACGGCAGAAACTCTGAAACAAAATCATCTAAATTGCATCAAAAAACCTTAATTCAGAGTTTGGTAGGTTTATCAGTATGTTGCCTACAACTGGGGCAGGGGACGTAGAGGGAGAGAGAAAGCAAGACATTTACTAAGCGCCTCTTATGTGCCAGACGCCACAGTAAGCACTTTACATGAGTCGGGTCATGTAATCCCTGCAAGAACCCTGTAAGGAACGTTACTAGTATTTACACGTTACAGATGAAGGTACTGAGGCTCTAAGAAGTAACATGAAGCCTTTCCTTCCAGTTTAGGTTATATGGGATGAGGTGGGATGGAAGAGGAAGGGAAGGTGGAATTGCCACCCCTAGGAAGACTTCCAGGCCTGACATCGTGGGAATTTGTCCATTTTATCATGTGGAGTTTGTCTAGTCCTGCTTCTATAGGATGCCATTTGTGTGTGTCCCCAGACAATGTTTTCTCTTTGGGGGGGGGGGTGTGGGTATGGCTTCCTCATTCATTCCTTTTGCTGTCAAAGAGGAGGCAGGTTGATCTTCCATCTGAAGATGCCATAAGACAATGACAATTTGATGTATATACCTACAAATACATTTTTGTGCATGGGTCACTCTCCATTGACACCTTCCAAGTACTGCATGTGATTAAAATAAGAGATAAAGTCCAAATCTTGGTTCTTAATGAGAAGGCACCACTCCAAAGCCTCCCTGGTGGTGTGTAGGGACCAGATCCACAATGGTGCAGACTCATCTGCCACCCAGGGGGGTCACTGCAAATTCCACACAGATGTGGCTGCATGCACCCCATGTACCTGTCAGAATGGCTGGTGTTTCATTCTCTTCAAAGAAAGTGGTTTGCTCACCATTCCCAGCCTCAAGGAGCCAAGGAAGGGCCATTCATGTGGAAGGCCCAGGACTAGTCATCCATCTGACTTTTCTACCGCATTAAGCCTTCCATTAAATCCCACGGTTGGTGACAGCTTGAAGTGCAAAGAGCCGCGATGTGTATATCAACCTGTGTGCCATTTATTTATTTTTAGACTCCCCACAGCGTTCATGTCAATATGGGATTAATGCCTAAATTTTGTAAATATTGTACATTTTGTAAATCAATGAATAAAGGTTTTAAGTGTATCTCACGGGGCTCCTCCCTGCAAATGCACATGCTAGTCAGTGATTAAGGCATCCCGGTTATGTACAAGGCATTGATTGGGTTTAGTGTCAAAGGGAACTTCCTTCCAGGAGCTCACCTTTTCATTGTATAGACAAGAAATACATGCATGAAAAGACACAAGACAATTCGCCCATGCCAAATGATTCATGCAGACAGTAAGTGCTGCAGAAAATCAAAGAAGGAAAGATTACCAGACATTTTGATCAGATCTGCACTTTCCCTAGAACATTTTCTTTGTTAAATCAGGAAATATAAAAAGGGGTGTGTGTGTGTATCTATATATTTAAGTACTATCCCATTAGCAATTTATTTTCAAATTTTATTCTATTCTTGGGATCAATTACGTTAGTGCTGATACAATAGAAAACACTTTCGCTTGATGGTTTCTTCTGCCACAGGAAACAAATATTTGACAAGCATAAATGTTATTTTCATCTATGCAGCAAATTTATTGCATTTTTCTTAGTAAAACGATAGACATTGAAAATGACCTTGAAAAACTCCAGCTCATTTATGATTCTTGGTTATTCTTCAACACTTTTTATGTTGACATTTCCAGGGAAATGCATGTTTTCCCCACAGTTAGAGGTTTTCTATTAGGCTATGGATGGGTGCTGTGGCTGCTGCTTGTTAAAATGTCCTGCCCACATGAACATAGCTCTTATTACTAGCCTCTGTGAATAGCTCTGTGTGTTTACCTGCAGTAAACAGCACTGCAGGTCTACTGTGCTTTTATAGAAATCTGACTTTTGAAAACATAGATTTACATGGTAACCCAATTTGGGGGTTCAAAAAGGATCCTTTGCATTACAAAGGTATTTAATATTCCTTTCCTAACACATTTGTAAGGTTTTATTTGCAAACAACATTTAGGGCATTTCAGGTATGTAAAGCCAGATGTGGTACCTTGGCTGCATTATTGTAACTTTTATCTGAAATACCAAAAGCGCTTTCCAAATAATTTTTTTAATAGATCTTTATTGGAGTATAGTTGCTTCACAATACTGTGGTAGTTCCTGTTGCACAACAAAGCGAATCAGCTATATGCATACACATCTCCTCATACCCACTACCTTTTGAGCCTCCCTCCCACCCTCCCTATCCCACCCCTCTAGTTCATCGCAAAGCACCGAGCTGATCTCCCTGTGCTATGCTGCTGCTTCCCACTAGCTGACTATTTTACACTCGGTAGTGCATATGTGTCCGTGCTACTCTCACTTTGCCCCAGCTTTCTCCTCCCACCCCGTGTCCTCAAGAGCATTCTCTATGTCTTCCTCTTTATTCCTGCCCTGCAACTAGGTTCATCAGTACCATTTTTTTTTCTTTTTCATTTTAGATTCCATATATATGCGTTAGTATATGGCATTTGTTTTTCTTTCTGACTTACTTCACTCTGTATGACAGACTCTAGGTCCATCCACCTCACTACAAATAACTCAATTTCGTTTCTTTTTATGGCTGAGTAATATTCCATTGTATATATGTGCCACATCTTCTTTATCCATTCATCTGTCGATGGACATTTAGGTTGGTTCTATGTCCTGGCTATTGTAAATAGTGCTGGAATGAACATTGTAGTACATGTCTCTTTTTGAATTACGTTTTTTTCAGGGTGAATGCCCAGTAGTGGGATTGCTGGGTTATATGGTAGTTCTATTTTTAGTATTTTAAGGAACCTCCATACTGTTTTCTATAGTGGTTGTATCAATTTACTTTCCCACCAACAGTGCAGGAGGGTTCCCTTTTCACCACACCCTTTGTAGCACTTATTGTTTGTAAATGTTTTGATGATGGCCGTTCTGACTGGCATGAGGTGATACCTCATTGTCATTTTGATTTGCATTTCTCTAATAATTAGTGACGTTGAGCATCTTTTCATGTGCCTCTTGGCCATCTGTATGTATTTCTTGGTGAAATGTCTATTTAGGTCTTCTGCCCATTTTTTAACTGGATTGTTTGTTTTTTGATATTGAGCTCCATGAGCTGTTTGTGTATTTTGGAGATTAATCCTTTGTTTGTTGTTTCATTTGCAAATATTTTCTCCCATTTTGAGGGTTATCTTTTTGTCTTGTTTATGGTTTCCTTTGCTGTGCAAAAGCTTTTAAGTTTAATTAAGTCCCATTAGTTTATTTTTGTTTTGGTTTCTGTTACTCTAGGAGGTGGGTCAAAAAAGATCTTGCTGTGGTTTATGTCAAAGAGTGTTTTTCCTGTGTTTTCCTCTAAGAGTTTCATAGTGTCTGGTCTTATATGTAAGTCTTAATCCATTTGGAGTTTCTTTCTGTAAGCTGTTAGGTAGTGTTGTAATTTCATTCTTTTACACGTAGCTGTCCAGTTTTCCCAGCACCATTTATTGAAGAGGCTGTCTTTTCTCCATTGTGTGTTCTTGACTCCTTTGACGTAAATTAGGTTTCCACACGTGCCTGGGTTTATCTCTGGGCATTCTGTCCTGTACCATTGATCTATATTTCTGTTTTTGTGCCAGTATCATACTCTCTTGATTACTGTAGCTTTGTGGTATAGTTTGAAGTCGGGGAGGCTGATTCCTCCAACTCCGTTTTTCTTTCTCAAGATTGCTTTGGCTACTCAGGGTCTTTTGAGTCTCCATACGAATTGTAAAATTTTTTGTGCTAATTCTGTGAAGAATGCATTGATAGTTTGATAGGGATTGCATTGAATCTGTAGATTGCTTTGGGTGGTATAGTTATTTTCACAGTATTGATTCTTCCAATCCAAGAACATGGTCTGTCTCTCCATCTGTTTATGTCATCTTTGATTTCTTTTATCAGTGTTTTATAGTTTTCTGAGTACAAGACTTCCACCTCCTTAGGCAGGTTTATTCCTACATATTTTATTCTTTTTGTTGTGATGGTAAATGGGAGTGTTTCCTTAATTTGTCTTTCTGATTTTTCGTTATTGGTGCATAGGAATGCCAGAGATTTCTGTGCATTAATTTTGTATCCTGAAACCTTACCAAATTCATTGATTAGTTCTAGTAGTTTTCTGGTGGCAACTTTAGGATTTTCTATGTATAGTATCATGTTGTCGGCAAACAGTGACAGTTTTACTTCTTCTTTTCCAATTTGTATTTCCTTTATTTCTTTTTATTCTCTGATTGCTGTGGGTAGGACTTCCAAAATGGTGCTGAATAAGAGTGGCAAGACTGGACATCCTTGTCTTGTTCCTGATCTTTGTGGAAATACTTTCAGTTTTTCACCATTGAGTATGGTGCTTACTGTGGGTTTCTGATATATGGCCTTTATTATGTTGAGGTCGGTTCCCTCTATGTCCATTTTCTGGAGAGTTTTTATCATAAACGAGTGTTGAATTTTGTCAAAAGCTTTTTCTGCATCTATTCAGATGATCATATGGTTTTTATTCCTTAATTTGTTGATGTGGCATATCACATTGATTGATTTGCATACACTGAAGAATGCTTGCATCCCTGGGATAAATCCCACTTGATCATGGTGTATGATCCTTTTAATGTGCTGTTGGATTCTGTTTGCTAGTATTTTGTTCAGGATTTTTGCATGAATGTTCATCAGTGATATTGGTCTATAATTTTCTTCTTTTGTGATATCTTTTTCTGGTTTTGATATCAGGGTGATGGTGGCTTCGTAGAATGAATTTGGGAGTGTTTCTCCCTCTGCAATTTTTTGGAAGAGTTTGAGAAGGATTGGTGTTAGCTCTTCTTTAAATGTTTGATAGAATTCACCTGTGAAGTCATCTGGTCCTGGACTTTTGTTTGTTGGAAGATTTTAAATTACAGTTTCAATTTAATTACTTGTGATAGGTCTGTTTGTATTTTCTAATTCTTCCTGGTTCAGTCTTGGAAAATTGCACCTTTCCAAGAATTTGTCCATTTTCGTGGTTGTCCATTTTATTGGCATATAGTTGTTTGTAGTAGTCTCTTATAATCCTTTGTATTTCTGCAGTGTCAGTTGTGATTTCTCCTTTTTCATTGCTAGTTCTATTAATTTGCATCCTCTCCCTTTTTTTCTTGGTGAGTCTGGCTAAGGGTTTATCAATTTTGTTTATCTTCTCGAAGAACCAGGTTTTAGTTTTATTGATCTTTGCTATTGTTTTCTCCATTTCTATTTCATTTATTTCTGCTCCGATCTTTATGATTTCTTTCCTTCTACTGACTTTGGGTTTTCTTTGTTCTTCTTTCTCTAGTTGTTTTAAGTGTAGGGTTAGATTGTTTATTTGAGATTTTTTTTGTTTCTTGAGGTGAGATTGAATTGCTATAATCTTCCCTCTTAGAACTGCTTTTGCTGCATCCCATAGGTTTGGGGTCGTTGTGTTTTCATTGTCATTTGTTTCTATGTATTTTTCTATTTCTCCTTTGATTTCTTCAGTGATCTCTTGGTTATTTAGTAGCCCAGTGTTTAGCCTCCATATATTTGTGTTTTTTACAGTTTTTCTTCCTTTAATTGATTTCCAGTCTCATAGCATTGTGGTCAGAAAAGATGCTTGATATGATTTCAATTTTCTTAAGTTTTCTGAGGCTTGATTTGTGACCCAAGATGTGATCTATCCTGGAGAATGTGCTGTGTGCACTTGAGGAGAAATTGTATTCTGCCATTTTTGGGTGGAATATTCTATAAATATCAATTACATCTATCTGGTCTATTGTGTCATTTAAAGTTTGTGTTTCCTTATTTATTTTCTGTTTGGATGATCTGTCCGTTGGTGTAAGTAGGGTGGTAAAGTCCCCTACTATATTATTGTGTTACTGTCGATTTCTCCTTTCATGGTCATTGGCATTTGCCTTATGTATTGAGGTGCTCCAATGTTGGGTGCATAAACATTTATAATTGTTATATCTTCTTCTTGGATTGATCCTTTGATCATTATGTAGTGTCCCTCCTTATCTCTTGTACACATCTTTATTTTAAAGTCGATTTTATCTGATACGAGCATTGCTACTCCAGCTTTCTTTTGATTTCCGTTTGCCTGGAATATCTTTTTCCATCTCTTCACTTTCAGTCTGTATGTGTCCCTAGGTCTGAAGTGGGTCCCTTGTAGACAGCATATATATGGGTCTTGTTTTTGTATCCATTCAACCAGTCTGTGTCTTTTGGTTGGGGCATTTAATCCATTTACATTCAAGGTTATTATCGATATGTACGTTCCTATTACCATTTTCTTAATTGTTTTGGGTTTGTTTTTGTGTGTCTTTTTCTTCTCTTGTGTTTCCTGCCTGGAGAAGTTTCTTTAGCATTTGTTGTAAAGCTAGTTTGGTGGTGCTGAATTCTCTTAGGTTTTGCTTGTGTGAAAAGCGTTTGACTTCTCCATCAAATCTGAATGAGATCCTTTCTGGGTAGAGTAATCTTGGTTGTACGTTTTTCTCTTTCATCACTTTAAGTATATCCTGCCACTCCTTTCTGGCCTGCAGAGTTTCTGCTGAAAAATCAGCTGGATTCCTTTGTATGTTATTTTTTGTTTTTCCCTTGCTGCTTTTAATATTTTTTCTTTGAATTTAATTTTTGTTAGTTTGATTAATAAGTGTCTTGGTGTGTTTTTCCTAGGGTTTATCCGGTATTGGACTTTCTGTGCTTCCTGGACTTGGGTGACTCTTTCCTTTCCCATGTTAGGGAAGTTTTCAACTATAATGGCTTCAAATATTTTTTCAGACCCTTTCTTTTTCTTTTCTTCTTCTGGGACCCCTATAATTTGAATGTTGGTGCATTTAGTGTTGTCCCAGAGGTCTCTGTGCTTATCTTCAATTCTTTTCATTCTTTTTCCTTTCTTATGCTCCTTGGCAGTTATTTCCACCATTTTGTCTTCCAGTTTACTTATTTATTCTTCTGCCTCATTTATTCTGTTGTTGATTCCATCTAGTGTATTTTTCATTTCAGTTATTGTGTTGTTCATCTCTGTGTATTTGTTCTTTAGTTCTTCTAGATCTTTGTTAAACGTTTCTTGTATTTTCTCAGTCCGTGCCTCCATTTTATTTCTGAGATTCTGGATCATCTTTACTATCATTACTCTGAATTCTTTTTCAGGTGGATTGCCTATTTCCTCTTCATTTATTTGGTCTTATAAGTTTTTACATTGCTCCTTCAACTCTGACATTTTTTTTTGCTGTCTCTTTTTTATTTTATTTTTTTATTTTATGAGTGAGGTTTTGTTTCTGTCTTACTGGTTGTTTGGCTTGAGGCTTCCAACACTGGAGTTTGTAAGCTATTGGGTAGAGCTGGGTCTTGGTGCTGAGATGAGGGACTCCATGAGACCTCACTCCGATGAATATTCCCTGGGGTCTGAGGTTCTCTGTTAGTCCAGTGGTTTGGACTCGGAGCTCCCACCGCAGGAGTTTCAGCCCAACCCCCAGCTCATGAACCAAGATCCCGCAAGCTGCGTGGGGCAGCAAAAAAAAAAAAAAAGAGAGAGAACAATAACAAAGTAAAAACATTAGACTAGGAAAGTAACAGATATGTTAGAAATAATATAAAAATTAAAATGTAGATGAATCAACAACCAGAAGGTACCTCAGTGTCACAACAGTAATAAAAGGAGGGAAAAGAAAAAGAAAAAAAGAAAAAAAAAAGGGGGGGAAAGGCCTTGTCTGTGGAGCGGGACCTAAGCAAGGGTGAGGTTTGGGCAGTTGGTGGGGCCTATATTTAGGGCCCAAAGGGCTGGAAAATGCCCTGGAGCTGTGGGGGGTGGGGCTTAGGCTCAAGGAACAGAAGGGGCCCAGGCGTGCCCCCTACCCCTGGTCTCAGAGGGCAGGGGACCTCCCGTGGGAGACCAGCAGGCTCCCCAGGACTGAGTGGGTGGGGCAAATGCCCTCCGCTCCTCTCTCGCTCCTCCAGATGGCTCCTCCCACCTGCCTCTCCTCATCTCCGTGGTCTCCCTCCTATGCCCCCAGGACCCACACAACCTGGATGGGGCTTTGGAGGGAGGGTACTGGCATGGGAGCTCAGCAGCCTCCCTGGCCCTAGTGGGCCAGGCGATCGCCCTCTGCTCCTCTACCACTCCTCCTGGAGGGCCCCTCCCACCTGTCTCTCCTGTTCTCCCCGACCTCAGGGACACCAATCCTGGCTGGCCTCCACTTCTCCTCCCTCCTCAGTCCCTCTGCATCCTACCGGTTCACTTTTGGTTTCCTCCCGTCTCCTTGGGTGTCAGAGACTGCCATCAGTGGCCAGCAGGCGCCCTAGTTTTGGGGAGACGCTAAGTCCACGGCTTCCCACACCACCATCTTGACTCCCCACAAATGTTTTTAATTAAATTACCTTTAACTTACATACTAGGAATGAAATATGTGAAAACTCTGAGCCTCTGTTATCAATCCACATTGTAACTGGGAGAACTTGACCTTAAAAGATTCAGCCAATTTTCTAAGCTTGAATAGCAGCTTGGGAGCAGGGCTAAAGCATGAATATTAGGCAGCATGACTTTGGCCTGGCATGTTCTCCACTGGAATCTGCTGGAAAACAGGTCTCTGAATTTTTTGAACATATACATTTCTAACCTATAGTTTGGCGTTACAAAACCAGCGTGGATTTCCAAAGTGTCTTTCAAATTAAGCCTTCATTTTCAGCAGTTACTCTCTGTAGCTCGCGTTAGAATCATGGCTTTTCCCATTAGCAAATTACTATTGTCTTGCTCTTTCCTTTGGCAAATTTTAATCCACTGCAGTTGTTTAAATTGGGTGGGGCATGTTGGGTGGGGTTGGCAGAATCTCTATGTAGCTGTATTATAAGCTGACTAGAGACCTAAAATCCAGAAGCTGAGAAATGATTTCTGAGGGAGCCTCTTTGCTATTCTCTTAATAGCAACCCTTGATTCTTATACATTAGTTTATTGTCAAAGCACTTTCAACATATAGTTGCTTCAGTTGGTCAACATGACCCCACTTACAACTTTCACAGCTAAAGCTTTGGAGTGCTTAAGGGAGATCCCACTGGTAGTTTATACCACAAGGACTTTGATTCCTGATCCAGGACTCTTTGTTCCACACACACTTGTCACCAGGATGACGTGCGTGATAGCCCTACCCTTCTCTGGCACTTTTACTGAAAAGCCATTTCTCAGGTCACAAAGTTAGAGGAGACTAGGAACTTAGAAAACATCTAGTCCACACCCTTTATTTTATACAGAAGGGAAAAAGAACCCAAGCTATTTGTCTCTGAGAAAGCCACATTGCTTGCATTAAAGAAAAGATAAAACTCACGAAATGTCCCTTCTTTGATGTTCAAAGTAATTAAGACATGGGTAATGGAAAACAGTTTTTAGGGGTCTCCTCTTCCTTCACTCAACTGTGGGATGGGCAGTACCACAAGAATCACCAGCCTAGGCAAGGGCAGAGCGTAAACTTGGAGAGGGCAAACTTTAGCCGAAAAAAGCAAGCTAGCCTGATGGAGACATAGATTGTTCATTCTAACTTGAGAAGAAAAATATTCAGTGGAAATAATCATTTTCAGAATCATGGCCTTAAAAAGCAGGATTATTTGCCTAAATTAGAGAAAAATCAGTTATTCAGAAATGGTTTTCTCAGGGTTTACGGCACATCCAGTGTCAAAACTCAGCCTCAAAAGCCACATTCAGACCTGGAATTCAGGCCTCCACTGAAGTCCTCCTGTGGAGGTGACAGGATCATTTTGTCAAAGTGGGGAAGTGTGTGTGAAAAGCAGCTCTGTTGAGGATAGGCAAAACAAAAAAATATCATCAGAAATAGCCATGATGCAAAAGGAAGGGCTAAAAATAAGTCATACTCTCAACACATCCATTCATCTTTGAGAAGAATTCAAAATCGACTTACTGTCTGACCCCTATTTTCTCTACAGAGGAGCATGACTGTTGGGGGCACAGGGAGTCTGCACCCAGAGCCTCAGCCTTTCCCACATCCCGTCTGCCTTGTCCCTGGTGTTCATGAGGCCATGGCTGCTGGGCCAGCTTCCTGGCTGTCCACAGGCTTGGCTTTGCCTCAACCCCAGCCTCTCCCAGCAATACCACAGGACTGGGTGAGCAATAAGGGGCCACATCACACGGTGGCATGTGAAGATGAGTTGTTTGAGGACAGGGGTCACGCTTGAGGTGCTTGGCATTGAGGTGTCTGGGTGAAAAGGTGCAGAGAGAACACATTTGGGCTCACTCGTGACTCCTGCAGCCTGGCTTGGCCCGGGCACAGGTCAGAAGTGGGCATATCTCTACTTCTAAAGTCTTTCTAAAAGCTCAAAGGATTGGGCCCATCCCTGACTTTAATATCGTATTTAATTAACTAATGACCCTGTGTGTGCTTTGCCAGTGACCTAAATACCAAGTGTACTGTGTAGAGACACACCCTCCTCCATGCAAGACAGCCAAGATCAACATGAAATGTGCAATCAGACCTCCCAAGAGCTGTCTGTCAAAGTTGGGTAGTCTAAAGAACTGAAAGGTCTATTGGGAGTATTAAAAGTCTGGGAGAAGAGCATAGCTGGTGTGTTTAGGCCAGGCTAGGGTTGAACATATTGAGATCAGCCAACATGAGCATCTAGTCCAACTACTCGCCCACCACTACCTTCATTTTCTAGGAAGGGGACAGTGAGGTCCTCTCTGTGCACCCACCTCAGGAGCTCCAAACCATCCTGGAGGACTCCTAGGAATCTGATTTGCGCTAGGGTCCCTAGGTCCCCTGTTCAGAGGTCCTAGCCACTGAACAAATAGGGTAGACAAATATTGCCTCAAATTCTCAGAAGATGGACTCACCCTTTGGTACACAGAGGTGAACATTTGACTTAGCTGGGAAATGCTTCTTTAGAGCATGAGCGTGGACACTTCCGCTTTCATATTTTCAGCCTGGTACTTGGGGCACTTTATTCTTGGTACTAACCCAAAGGGAATGATAAAGTGGAAAGAACAGAGCAAAGTCTGGAAGGCTCAAGAGAGCAGGTTGCATGAAAGATTGCAGATCGCTGCAGATGATAAAACTTTTCCAATGTTGTGAGTGGTGGGGAGGCATCAGTGAGAGAGCAGCTGAGGACACACTGCCCACCTCCCCACCAACCAGAACAGCCACAGAGACCTCGGCAGGGCAGGTAAGGGTAGATGGGCAGTTGGAGTTCCTGTAAACGAGCTAGGCAAGGACGTAAGGCCCAAATTACTGAGATTCATGCACATTTCACGAAAGGAAAAGAGCAAGAGCCTGTTCAAATGTACGCAAGAATTAAATCTCTCAGACCTGGTGGAAGCAGGAATCCCTGGTAGTACTTGAAGGAAGAGAGTGGAGTTGAGGGAAGCAAATGCTCCTGCCCTAATTCTGAGACTTGAGGCTTGATATTCTGAAGCCCAATCCCAGTGCACCCACATCTCCCAGAACCCCAGAGCGGTGGGTCTCAATGCCAACTACACGTTAGAATCACCCGGAAGCTTTCTGAAAATAAGCTTCATGTGGAGCGATTCTAATGTTTAATAGTTGGGCTGGGGTCCTTCTGCTCCAGATGACTCTAATGGGCCGGCCATTAGCTAACAGACATGAATGGCTAAACATCCATCAGGGATGACCAATAATAATGACAGAAGCAGTGTTAGTGAAGACCAGTCCAGAAAAAGAAGTCGTGACTGGTCCATTTCAGGTTATAGTCATTTACAGCTAATTACCAACTTCTCCCAAGATGGACCTCATACGTTTCTTAAAATTCAATGTCATTTGATGTTCACCCCTCCCTACCAGTTAACTCTTTTCACTCACCAAACACCTGCTCATGTTTCATGTTTTAGATTAAATGCATCCCTGGGGAGTCTCCTCTCACCTCTAATGTAAAGTGGAGCCCTCTTTCTACTGACTGCTAGAGAACTAAACTTCTCCCTTATGACACTTTACTCACTTATAATTATTTAATTAGCTATTATTATGATTCTCCACTATACTGTAAACTCCATGAAAATGGGTAATATCTCCTTTTTATTCTCAGCTCCTTTCCAAGTATCTGGTACACAGGACACAGAAGAGACAGATATTAATTTACCAGATCAAACTGATACACCAGGACCTTGCCTATATAGTATTCCCTGTGGATGTTATGCCTCCAAAAAAGCCTGATCTTGGCCAAGTTCATGCATAAAAGTTGGAGGGTTATCTTCCACTAGCTGATCCTGTCCAGTGATGCCAACCTAGCTCAGAAGGAAGAAGTAATTCATTTAAACTGAGTTATTGAGCCACAGATCTAAGAAGTAGGGCAGGAGGTCTAGAGATGTTTATTTCCATCTAGGGCGAAGATCTTGACTAGAAGTCCTTGCCTTACGTGGACCAGCCTGTAGAGCCGCCCTCAGCCCTCAGCTTCCTCCAACACTGTGCTTTATCTGTGTCTTGGAACTTGGAACTTGCAGGCACTCTGGGTTGGAGAACTTTACAAAGTATTTACGCTCCTCAAACCTCCAACTTTCTGCTCATCCTCCATGGGTGGCGCTCCTCCTCCTTTACAAGGAAAAGAAAAATAAGCAATAGAGAACACCTCAACTTACTGCCACCAAACCATGCACCTCATTCCATCCACATTGATGCTCTCTGTCCCTCCCATGTGACGTGGACAGGGTTAATCCTGCCTTCTGTGCACAGGATCCTCAAGGACCTCACTGTATAGACCACTCCCCAGCCCCCATCTTCTGCTTCTTCCACTGTCCTGTATCTCTCCCATTCCCATTCAATATCATAAAAGCAAAACAAAGCAGAATCGATTTGAACCCTACTTCTACCCCCAGCTACCCCCGTTCTTTTTACTATGCCCCACAAGCCAAACATCTTGAAAGATGGCGATGTTCGTTGCCCTCATTTCCTCACCACCCACTCACTCCTCACTGCACCCCCATATGTCTTCTGAGCCCACAGTGAATCCACTGAGTCCACTAATGAAGGACAAGCGATTCAGCCCAGTGTCACGTCTCAGTCCTCTCATCCCTTAACTTCTCAGCATCGTTTCAGCACTTCGACTGCTCCCTCCATGTTGAATCACTTCCTCAGTTCATTTTATGGATGAGGTCATGGATACACAGAGAAGTTATGTGACTTACCCCAAGTCACACAGCATGTTGGTGGCAGCACTAGGACTCACCCCTCACCCCCTTGCCTCTAAGCTCAGTGCCCCTTCCTGCTGCAACCCAGCCCCTTTCAGGGTTAAGGTGATCAGGTGGATGGTGGAGGTGGGAAATGGACACCAGGCAAAAAAGAGTGCAGCTGTTAGAGCAAAGGGTGGGGGACAGGAGAGAAGGAAAGAAGAAAGGGCAAAAAAGGAGGCCAAGGACTCAGGCGGCGGAAACCAAAAAGAGTTTATACCAAAGGCATATGATTTACTGCAAAAGAGCACATCCTACCTTAATTTCTAAGATACTGCTTGTTACTAGTATTCCAATAGTATTAACTAATGTTCTAAAAATGAAAAGCAACCACTGAAGTCATGTATTTCTGTTTTTTGTTTAAGATGTGCACCTATGATAATAGGAAGTAAGGATGGCGTGTTGAATTCTCAGCAGCATATACATGTTTGGTATTGAGAAGGTTATTTTGATACACAGAATGTTCCTATGTGTGCTGAATAAAACGATGTACTGATTCTACTAAGATTAAATGGATACTGCTCATTTCACGTTTCCAATGTTTATAGAGCACTTGTATTATTATTCCTAGTCAGTTTCTGTTTCCTTCAGAAAAATCACCCCTGCCAAGCACCATGTTTCCGTGAAGTTTGGCTTGTTTCCTCTCTCTCTTTGTAACTATGAAACTCTTGTGTTGCTCCTATACAATAAGATGGCCACAGGCAGGCTCTAGGCTATACCCACATTCAAGGAATATTTAATGAAAGGCTTTCTATTTTCCTGGAGAGACCATTGCAGGTCCCTAACGGCAAAATCAATAGGAAAAAATATTACTCTAATTTGGGAAATTCTAGTTTCTCCAGCCACTGATAAGACAGAAATAATCTGCTCAGTTCAAACAGTGGTTCAAGCAGTGGTGATTTGCAACCAGGCTAGAAATGTGTTAAAGATCTGCCTAGGAAATTAGGGGGGACACCGGAGCTGGTTCTGGACTCAGAAAATTCTGAATCTTTGAGATGAATTAAAAAAAAAAAACCCAAACCAAGAGGCTTCTTGTCAACTTGTGTACCAGAAAGAGAATATTTGCTACAACTAGCGTTGCAGAAGAAAAGAGGCCAACCTATAGCGAAGTTCCCTCTCACCTTCTACAGCGCACTTGCTGTGGGTAGCAGAGAGGAGTCTGAATGGTGCCTGCTGTTGCGTAGGGACATAACTTTAATTTATTCTAATTTTTAAATTCACCATTGGTCATCTTTTAGTAGGTTATGACGTGGTAACAAACAACCCTAAAATCTTAGTGGCTTCAAAAACATAGGGGTTTTGTTTCATTTTGTTTCTCTCCTTGCTCACATTATACATCAGCTGCAAGTGGGCTCCATGGATCTTCTTTATTCTGGAATTCAGGCTGAAAGGTCAGCCTGTTTCTGCAACATGCTGTTCCCTTGGTAGCAGGAAAGGTGAGCGAGCCGGCTGGAGGAAAGACCAGTGCCTCTTAGACCTTTCTTCTGGGACTGGCACCTTTTTACCTCCACTCACATTTCATTGGCCAAAGCACGTCTCCTGCCCAAACTGCTGCCCACAGGGGAGGCAGTGCACTCCCCACCGGGGCTCTGAGCCACGGGACGGGGGCCGACCGAGTGTGGGCAGGGGCGGTAAGCACTCAGGAAGGACTGCAAAACCCACTACACGGTCTCAGACTCAGCTGTTTGTCTGGGTCCCGGAAACACTGTGTTCCTCAAAAATCAGACTGGAGTTCATGCCTTTTGACATGTTCTGACCAGTAGCTCTCAAGCCAAGGGCATCAATATTAAGTTGCAATTTTAAAACTAGAAATGGGTTAAGGTCAGTCTTGCCAGGAGTGTGGGCGTGTGGTTTTCCTCAGCCATATTTTCCCCATTACTTATAGTGAATGGGTCTGATGTGGTTCCTACGTTTTCCAAATTTGGACAAGATGGCAAAAATAGGAAAATGTCTATAGGATGTTTTCTGTAGTACTGAGGCTTGGCTTTTTTATGTGGGAAAATGTTACATGGGGGATTTTGAGTGGAAACTATAAAAGAAAAATCCAATTTTGAATGATTTCTGAGCCAACTTTCCCTACTTGTGTGTTTAGATAAAACAAAGAGGAAAGGCAAGCCTGACAATCAGCTGCTTTTTAAAAATTGAGTCTACTTTTTCTTTTCCATGAAGATCAGCTTCAGACATTAATGATTCTGAAATGCAAATCCAGCTCCAGGCAAAAGATGTTCAGTAGATGGTTTGCCTTGAATATTTCCTGCTGGCATCTTCAGGCGTCAGTACCCTCGTCCTGCCCTCTGCCAGCAGAGAGCCCACTACAGTACCCTGTCTGGACCCAGAATCTACAAAATTCAGCAAAAATGTAGGAAGTATGTACTCAGGGCTGGGAACCGTGCCAGCCACAGCTTTCCACACAGCCCCTCCCTAAAGAGCCAGCGATGTCAGAGGGGAGACAAACAAGTAAATGGGAAGTTATCCTAGAGTGCTAACCACAGCAAGGTGGGAACACACAGCTTGTCAAGTGCAAAGGAGGGGAGTATAACTCACTTGTGCAAGATAGGAAAAGGGTTCTTGAGAGCAGGATCTGTAAACTGAGAAATGAGGGATGAGGTGGAGACAGCCAGGTAATGGGCGGGGGAGGGGGAAGCGGAAATTCGTTCTGGGGCTCCGGCAGCAGGCGGAGTGAAATGGTGAAGCATTCCTCCCTCTGCTAGAACACTCCCTAACACCATACACAAAAATAAACTCAAAATGGCTTAAAGACCTAAATGTAAGACCAGACACTATAAAACTCTTAGAGGAAAACATAGGCAGAACACTCTATGACATAAATCACAGCAAGATCCTTTTTGATCCACCTCCTAGAGAAATGGAAATAAAAACAAAAATAAACAAATGGGACCTAATGAAACTTGAAAGCTTTTGCACAGCAAAGGAAATCATAAACAAGACGAAAAGACAACCCTCAGAATGGGAGAAAATATTTGCAAACGAAGCAACTGACAAAGGATTAATCTCCAAAATATACAAGCAGCTCATGCAGCTCAATATCAAAAAAGAAAACAACCCAATCCAAAAATGGGAAGACCTAAATAGACATTTCTCCAAAGGAGACATACAGATGGCCAACAAACACATGAAAGGATGCTCAACATCACTAATCATTAGAGAAATGCAAATCAAAACTACAATGAAGTATCACCTCACACCAGTCAGAATGGCCATCATCAAAAAATCTACAAACAATAAATGCTGGAGAGGGTCTGGAGAAAAGGGAACCCTCTTGCACTGTTAGGAATGTAAATTGATACAGCCACTATGGAGAACAGTATGGAGGGTCCTTAAAAAACTAAAAATAGAACTACCATACGACCCAGCAATCCCACTCCTGGGCATATACCCTGAGAAAACCGTAATTCAAAAAGAGTCATGTACCAGAATGTTCATTGCAGCTCTATTTACAATAGCCAGGACATGGAAACGACCTAAGTGTCCATCGACAGATGAAATGGATAAAGAAGATATGGCACATATATACAATGGAATACTACCCAGCCATAAAAAGAAACGAAATTGAGTTATTTGTAGTGAGGTGGATGGACCTAGAGACTGTCATGCAGAGTGAAGTAAGTCAGAAAGAGAAAAACAAATACCGTATGCTAACACATATATTTGGAATCTAAAAAAAAAGGTTCTGAAGAACCTAGAGGCAGGACAGGAATAAAGACGCAAACATACAGAATGGACTTGAGGACACGGGGAGGGGGAAGGGTAAGCTGGGACGCAGTGAGAGAGTGGCATGGACATATATACACTACCAAACGTAAAATAGATAGCTAGTGGGAAGCAGCCGCATGGCACAGGGAGGTCAGCTCGGTGCTTTGTGACCACCTAGAGGGGTGGGAGGGAGGGAGACCCAAGAGGGAAGAGATATGGTAACATATGTATATGTATAACTGATTCACTTTGTTATAAAGCAGAAACTAACACACCATTGGAAAGCAATTATACTCCAATAAAGATGTTAAAAAAATAAAAAATAAAAGTTTTTAAAAAATGGTGAAGCGCCTTTAGTTCGCTCGCCGCAGCATGGTCTCCGCCCACCACAGGTCTGTGCTGAGCTTTTGCGCTGCTTGAGGGATCTTAGTTCCCTGACCAGGGATGAACCCCGGCCCCCAGCAGCGGAAGCGCAAAGTCCTAACCACTGGACCACCAGGGAAGTCCCTGTGCTGAACTTTTTATATTGGTGAATGAGTCCCTGTCATAGTCTCTAAAAAACCCATCTCAGCTCTAGTTTTAGTGTTTTGTAAAAAACACTTGTAAACTTTCAAAATTTATTTTTATCTTGAAAAAATAATTTAACCAAAAAGTTCTTTTGGAAAAGATAAGAAGATACCCATTCAGCTACCACCCAGAATTAACAAATATTATGTCACATTTTATCTGATCTTTTAAGAAATAAACTATTATCAATAAAGTTGAAGTCTCCTATAAACCTTTCCCTGGTCACATTTCTCTTTATTTCTCTCTTCAGAGTTAACTGCTATCATGAATTTTGTGATCCTACTCCTTGTTTTTATATGTTTTCTAAATATAGATTAATAAACGACATACATAGATTGTTTTATGTGTATGTAAGTTTTATGTAAATGATTTACTGGACTATAAATAATCTTTTGCAACTTGAATGTTTCTCAACATTATGTTTTCAAGATTACTTCTATACAAATGAAGTCCATCATGTAAATATACCAAAATTAATTTGGTCATAACACTGCTACAAGCATATAGGTTGGCTTTGATTTTTTGCTCTTACTAGGAGGATTGCAGTAAAAGCCTTTGTATGAGGTTTATTTATCTATTTATTCATGTTTACACATTTCACTAAGGTATTACCTGGAAATGCAGATGCCGGGTCATTGAAAACATATGTTTTAAATTTTGCTAGACATTAATATCTCTTACAATAAATTATCAGTCTCTAGTTATTTTCTTCTTAAAGTCTTGGTGAGGATACTTTCTCTTGATACTCAGTGATTGTTTAAAGTCCCATGTTAATTTAATTTAACTTGCAAATTCTGTTTAATTTGCAGATTCTCAAGTGAGGGAAGATCTTTGCAGATATACTCTGTTAAATGATTGGATACGTTCCTCCTCACCCCCCTTCCCTCTGGTTTTCTCGAATTCATTTCTCATATCTGCAGATCCAACACTCTCTCCTCTTCACACTCAATCTGGATGACTTCACTTGTTTTTTCACGGAAAAAAATAGAAATAATTAGAAGAGGACAACTTGGTAAACCATCTCCAGTTTTACTAACGTCCCACTGTTTGTATATTCTACCTGCCTTTACTCTAGTCACACAGGGAAGATACCCCTGCTGGTGCCTCCACTTGGAACCAAGATTCCAGCCCTTGTCATGTCTTCCGGTCCATTTTTCCTCCAGTTTTCTCCTTATCTGTTATAGCAAGGGTCAGCACACTTTTCCTGCAAAGGGCCAAATAGTAGGTATTTTAGGCTTTATGGGTCTAATGATATTTGTCACTGTGTTCCAACTGAAACTTTATGAAGGTGGGCAGAAGTCCAATCAGGCTGGCCACAACAGCTTATCCATTCCTGTCTTATATCATCAATACATTCCCCAGCTCAACTGAAGTTTATCCCCCCAGCATTCAGTGGTGGTGCTGTAATGCCACCCATCTTAACAAATGCTCTTCCTACTATGAAACTTGTCCTCATTTCTCCTCTGACTTAAAATGCAATGAGAATCTGCATAGTAAAAAGGAAAGTGCATTTTTAATTTTGTTCATCTCACTAAAGCTTTCCCCTAACCTTCACATTGGCTTCCTACCTCATTTTCAACTCTTTCCTCAGGAGGATGTCACCTCCTCAGGCCTTTTTAGACCCCACCTCCACTTTCTAATTCAGATTTAATTTTCTTCATAGCACTTGATGTCGAGTAGCAACATTTGTTTATTATTTATTTTATTTCCCACTTTGCAGGTGAGCTCCTTGAGGGCCAGTTGTTTACCCAGTGCTGAGAACAGTCTGGCATATAGTATCTACTCAGTAAACGTTGGCTGAGTGAATGAATGATTTTGCCCTTGAAGGATGGAAGGATTCTATGCATAGCTCCAAGACCAGTTCCTCATACCCCACACATTTCCATCCAGTGTGGCTCAGCTGGACTGTGGCAAGGTGTTCTGTCACCCTGAACATCCGGAATACATGAAACCCTACCACTCCCAGCAGGCAATGCTCTTATTGCCCTTAACCATTCATACCCTGCCAACATCACCATCATTCAATACGAGCCCTTTCTCCCTCCCACCACCTTTGTGGTATGGAGACAGTTCCCCGTATCTCTGGCTGACTCAGCCTTTACCTACTGGGCCAGGGACAACAGGGAGGGCGGTAGAAGGGTTGCCAGGTTTGCTCTCTTTCTAGAGGTGAAGAATTAGAAGACCACAAAACGTGTTTCTCAATCCAATTCCACCATCCTCGTAGTTCATGGAAATTCCTCCTAGATTTTGGCAATAGCTTGACTATCAGTACTAGCTCTGGCCAGTGTAAAAAATTTACATCTATTTCTGGGTTTTCTGAGATTTTACTGGAAAGTTGGGAGAGAATTGCATTGGAAGGGTCTTCAGACCACATTCTGTTGTCAAAGGGAACTTCCTCTCTCCCTTTATTTTAAAACGCGTCGCCCCAGCCAATGAATATATTTTTGCCTTCCTCCCCAGCCCTCTCATATCTGGAAACTAGAATGCAAAGGTAATGATTCATTAGGCAGAGTTTGTAATTTTCATTAAAGTGTTTGTTTACTCATTTCTTGAAAGCTACTTTCAGAAGTTTGAGGTTTACACTAAAAGGAAGTTAGTTCTGAAGCTCATTTTTTATGCTTCTAGATTTGAACTGAACACACATGGTGAGAATGTGAAGTGACAGGCGGCCCCTTCTGGGGAGACAGGCTGTGTTTCTGCCTGTTTGTCCTTCCTCACCCCTACCCCCAGCTATGAATATAGCAGCTCTGTCCTATAAATATATATGACGAGCAGAGACACGGCTGTTCCAGGGCTCAAGACGGAGGGTTTCTCCAGCCACGGATGCATTTCTGCAGCTGGGGGACCCAGCTGAGGGCGGGGGCAGCTCATTCGAGGGGAACAAGTTCTCCTGCTGTAATGGGTTTGGAATGTAGACGTGGGATCTGTCAAAGGAGCTTCTCTGTTCTCCATGCTGACAGCTTGTGCTCGTTCCATGACACGTGCGCTGCAGAAACATGACCTGGAACTGATGTGTCCTGGCAGAAACAAGCTGGGAGCTTTCAGCCTCTTTCTGTCTGCCTTTCTCTCTCCTCCTGGATGGCACTGAACTGTTGAAGGGGTGGAGGGGGCATGTAACTGTCAGAAGAGGGTTCCCAGCCCCACCATCAAAGCCCGCTCCATAGCCCACTAAACCCACATGGAGGCCGTTCCCTGATTCTTCGAAGATGATGCTGTCATCTGCATGTGGGAATTTACTAAACATCCTAAAAACTCTGGGATAGGATACCTGCAAAATAGCGACTGAAAGAATGGAAAAAACAAAACCAACTTTGTAGACACAAGCAAATGTGACCACTAAGTTAACAAGAAAGTAATACAGATATATCCAATTAATCTTGATGTTGGAAGATTGAGTCTATTATGATCAGACTCGATTGCCTATCTAATGAAATCCAACTCTTTCTGCACAGCTTTAAGTTTTCTTTCGGGGAGTGAGGAGGAATGTAATTTAGCTTTTGAAAATCCTACCCAGGTCATCAAGCATTATAGTCATCAATTCACTCAGCAAATATTTAAAGAGTATTTACTCTGTATTAGGCACTGGGGACGCAATGGTGTAGAAGAAAAGATGATTCCCAAGGGGGCTTGTCTTTATCAGAGGCAGAGACTGATAAAAACAGGTACAGAAATAAAGTATCTGATAGGTATATGAAGTATAAGTATATAAGTATATGAAGGAATCCAGTGAGGGGCTGAGAAAGAGAATATGAATGAGGGGAAAGAACGTCTTAAGTGGACGTGGACATTTAAGGTGAAATTCAAAGGATGCAAATGAGATAGTCCTTTGAGGAGAGTCAGGTGAGGAATGGGGAAGAGCATCCAGGTAAAAGGAAGAGTATATTCAGAGGTCCTGCCATAGGAAAGAGCATGCTTTATTTCAAGGAACTGACAGAAAACCAGTGTGGCAGAAGTTTGGAAGGGTGAGAGGGGTTAAGGGGGCTGGAAAGACAACCAAGGGCAGAATCCCTTTTACATAAAGTGAGCTGTTAAACCCTCTGTGCTCTCATGGATTTTGCATTCATGTTGCTATGGCAAATATTTGATTCTGCTTTTTGATTATAGTTAATTATTTAAAATTCAGTCCTGTTTACTTGATTGTGAAGTCCTTGGGGTCAAAACCATGTCTGATTCTGACATGACCATTTCTATGAATCCTACAGCACCCAGTACCTAGTACCTTGCAAATTTGTAAAGCAGGAGAAAATAATAGTGGCTCACAGGGTTGTTGTGAGGATTAAATGAGATAATACATTGAAATAATGATGGTATAACTAACATTTATTTTACCTTGTTTTACCGTTGAAGTAACTGGCTTAAGGTCACACAAATAGTAACTGGTATAGCCAGGACACAAGCCAAGCCCCACGTGCTTAGCCACCATGTTATTCTGTCTTAGTTAACTGCTCTACCCGTAGGAAGCGCTCAGTAATTTGTGACTATTATTATCACTTAACAAAAGGGTGATGGATCAAAACCGAACGAATGATTTGGCAGAAACTGTAGATTATCTGTAAAAGCCTTTGTATCTAGGGATAATTCTATTCATCATTCTGCTATTAGTTTGCTATTTAATCTGCTGTTTTCTTTTTCTGTATGAGTGGCTGTGACTATGTGATTAAAAATCACCAGATCAGGAAAATGAATTTACTGTCTTCGGTAGACGTAAAACCACATCAAATTAACTGCAAGACTAATTCAACTACGCACAAGTTAGATATTAAGATAGATGAAAAGAATCCAATTTGACCAAAAAATGATCTTGAGACTGCATAGAGCAAACTAATTTTCTTCCTTTGTGCAATTCAGTTCAATTCAAACCTTCAAATATACAGTGCAAGGCACCGCAGAGGACAACAAGAAAAATAAGCACCATCCCTTGTTGCCAAGGAGTTTGTAATCAAGTGTGAGTATCTTGGGGTTGGGGGTGGAGGGAATAAGGTGTCTATACAAACAGCCCTAACATAAGATTTGTTTCATGAGGTTTCAATGAATCCTGAGATTCCCAGGAGGAATGGATTCTTTCTCCAATGAGGAAATTATGGAGAGGAGGAAAGTTGTTGAAAGACTGGAGATGGGCAAGTGTGATTCTGGTTCTCAAAATGAAGAAGATGAGGCATTTTCCTCACTACAGTTTCGTGGAAATTTTATGATTCTAAGTAAGATTCTAGGATTACTTATTAATAGGATGGTAGGGAGAGCTTATACACAGGAGGAATCTGGTGATTACTACATATCATTGAAGAGGTCATGTCAAATGAATCTTTTTTTTTTCCCCAGGGTGTCATGGTTATTAAATTGGTACAAGTGAGAAATGTGATACATATAGAGCAGCTGAATTTCAGGATAGCCCTGGAGACAAAACAGAAGAGAAATGAGGTACATTTAAATTGATGAATTGAACAATTGTATTCAAAGGATGCTGATTCATAGATAAATGTTACCCTGAAGGACACTCTTTAGTGTCTTTTCATGTCTCTAACTTTAACACTGTTTGATTCATATTTAACCAGAAACTTGGATAAAGATATAGAAGACACATTCATTAATCTGCAGATGAACTGGAGCTGGGAAGGATGGCAAACAAACATTGAAATCAAGATCTAGAAAGATCTTCATTAGGTTGAAATGATAGCTCAGATATACTAAGATAAAGCTCAGTAGTTTTGATCTTGATCCAAAAAGTCAACAGCACATGAAAAAGATTGTAGAGATGTGACTTAGCAGCAGTAAAACAAGCTTCTAGTTTTAATTAGTTGACTGTGATGGGTCAACGGTGTTACATGATCCCTGAAACCATCACTACCATCTCCACCACCACCACTGCTGCCTCAACCACTGCCACCACCATCATCACCACCACTGTCTCAACCACTGTCACCACTGTCAGCATCACCATCATTACAACAACAGCTTAATGAGGTCTTAGGCTGCATTCACGGAAAGACTGTGTCTTGGAGGTGGGGGGAGGGTAGTTCCTCCAATCACATCACACCTAGATCAATGTGTACAGTGTGGTGTGCCACATGCACAGCCTGAAGAATGTTCAGGGGAGGGCAATGAAATGGGAGATGAAACCCCAAAATGTGTTATGTTCAGAAGATGTAAAGGCCCTGGACTGGTTAGCCTGGAGTAGAGATGACAGAGCGAGAAGGTGATAAAAGTTTCTAAATGGTCCAAGAACTGTCATATGGAAAAACAATTTAACTTCTTTTGTAGAACTTCAAAAGCCAAAACGAGAACCAGTAACATCAATTATAGGAATACGGACTTCCGTTTATTAAAAAATGGTCCCATAGCTGAAGTTGTTTAAAAATGGAAAGCATGGCTCCTGCTACAGTGTTTCCTAATGCCAGGTGCTCAAGTACAGGCTGATCACTCTTTGGGGGCTTGGGCTAGGGTTCAAGCAGCTGACAGGTAGTTTGAGTTTGGCAATTTTAATTCCTAACCTAACCTCACTGAGCATGGTGGGAATCTAGGGGCTCGGAGGGGAGACTGCTGAGGGAATCTCCTAATTGGATGGTGGGGCCATCAGATGAGGCAGCTGAAGAAAAGCAGTGGGATGATAATCTGGAGGTGGGTGTAAGGAATCTGCTGAGCCCGGCTGCGGGCCTGGAGGTGGGAGGAATGGAGAAGTAGAGACATCCCCACAGTTTATGGGGGATAAAGAGAAAGGCATGTTTTAGTAGAAGATATATATGGACAAAAGTTTGATCACACAGGAGACTGTTGACAATAGAATGGAGGTTCAGGAAGTAGCGGAGGGAGGGTGGAGGGATCTGCAGTGTGGGTGTTGTGGACCGTTTGAGGGTCCTGGAGCAGGTGGAGCGCCTGAGACAGTAATCAGACAGAATGAGAATTAAGAAAGCAGGGGTTGACCAAAGACATAGAAAACAAACTATGGTTACCAAAGGGGAAAGGGGTGAGGGGAGGGATAAATTAGAAGTTTGGGATTAACCTATACACACTATTATATATAAAATAGACAACAAACAAGGACCTACTATATATAAAATAGAAAACCAACAAGGTTCCCTGGGTGTAGCACAGGGAACTCTACTCAATATTCTCTATAAGGGAATAGAATGTGAAAAAGAATATATATGTATAAACTGAATCACTTTGCTGTACACCTGAAGCTAACACAACATTGTAAATCAACTATACTTCAATTTTAAAAAGTTATAATTCTGAAGGAGGAATGGGGAGCTATTGTTTAATGGGTACAAAGTTTCAGTTTTGCAAGATGGAAAGAGTTCTAGCAGTGAATAGTAGTGATGGTTGCATAACAATATAAATGTACTCAACGCCACTGAACTGGACACTTAAAATGATTACGATGCTAAATTTGATGTTACGTATATTTCACCACAATTTTAAAAATAAAAAATATAAAATAATTCCTAAAACAACAAAAAAGGAAAGAAAGGAGGGGTTGGGAGGCCAGTTTGAGTACCATGTAGGCGAGAAGAGGAGTGTTGAGAGAAGGACTCAATTAACAGGGATGTTTCTAGGACCCGGTCCTCCTTGCTCCCTGACTCTCACCCCTTCCCCTCCCCATCCCCTATCCCGCCACCTCCTCCCCTCTGTTTCTGTGTACCAGGACGGTGGGGCTCACTTTGCATCAGTTTGCACAGCGCTCTGAACTCTTGTGCTGTGTAAATCCTGGAACAGAAAGCTGGCTTCAGAGGCCTCCCTTCCCTCTCTTACAGCAGCGGTCCCCAACCTTTTCTGGCACCAGGGACTGGTTTCATGGAAGACAATTTTTCCACGGACGGGGGCGGGGGATGGTTTTGGGATGATTCAAGCGCATTATATTTACTGTGCACTTTATTTCTATTACTATTACATTGTAATATATAATGAAAGAATTATAGAACTCACCATAATGCTGACAAGAGGCGGAGCTCGGGCAGTAATGCGAGCGATGGGGGGCGGCTGTAAACACAGATGAAGCTTTGCTCGCTCACCTGCCGCTCATCTCCTGCTGTTCAGCCCGGTTCCTAACGGGCCACGGACGGGTACCGGTCCGTGGCCCGGGGGTTGGGGACCCCTGTCTTGCAGGATTCACATGTGCTCTTCGGTGGTAACTTGCCATTCCCAGAAGGTTGATTCCCATTTGGCCATCTCCACCTGACCCCTTCCCATTCGACTTCAAACATACATGGTCTCCACCATTGTAAATGCTGGACCTAAGGAAAATTTCTGTGCCTGAAGCATAGGTTCTGAAATAAAAACTCACAAGTAAACAGGAATATATATTTTTTCAAATCATGAGAAATTCTATCTTAGTAATAGCTGGCTTTAGTAGCAAGTAGGAGATATTTTTATACCATCTGTCTCAGAAGGGTCTCTAAACATTTTAACATACATGTGATCTTCAAAATTCCTTGTGCAGTGTGTGACTGCAAAATAGCTGAAGGCATGCTAGAAGCCACCAGAAGATGGCATGTAAAGAGAAGTTGAATTTTCTTCTCACATGTGATGGGGGAGTTCAGTTCTTCTTAGCCACAGGGCAGCATTTGCCTTCTCTGCTAAAGAGCCATCTTTGCTCGTCATAGAATCTGAAATAAGATTACTTCGTGTACAACCCGTAATGTAGTTATCTGAGGCTTTCATACATTTTCTTTAAAATACTATTTTTGCAGATTGTCCCCAGCATTCTTACGGCTTCAAACTGTCTAATTTAAAAGTACAGAAAGATTGTAGGAAGACCTTTTGTCATTTTAATTTTCTTCAAAAGCTGTTTACATGCATATTTCACAAGGGTATTCTGTTGTATGTGCTGGGCAGGCAGGGATCACTATAACTGCTTGGCTGTTAGGAAAAAAACATTTTTCCTAATGTCACTTTGCCTCAGGCAGAGCAGGGACAGTACAAAAAATTACCCTGTCTCTCTTCCATCCATGCTCTTTTCGCTGAAAGAAAATCATTTTCTCCTCTGTGTCCCAGACTATGGAACACTAATAGTTGCAGACTGTATGTAGTCTGCCCATCACTATACCCACTGCCTGACCTGGTGCTTGGCACTTAGTAGGCCTTGAGAAATCTTGATTTATGTTGAGGGAATCCTAGTAGATCAGGTTCTACAGAGGAGCTTTTCTGATTAATCAAGAAACTGTTTTCATTATTAGATTTGTATGAAAACTAGAGTCCTCATGAGACTTAAATGTGAGAGAGAGAAAATTGATCCTCTTACTTATGTGGAGTCAGAGAGGCCTGACTTGGAACAAACCTAATAAATACCATCCCACCGAAAGTGGCTTTGTTGGCTGTTACTGTGAATCATCTTGTGACTGCTAGGGAACCCGAAGCTGCACATGTAGAAAGAGCCTAATAAGATGGATAACAGGGAAGGAGAAAATCTGATTAGACAGACAACCCTGCCTAATCAGAAAATAACCACATAGGCTGAACACAAACGTGCTGTTCTCAGCTGATTGCTGCTGGAAGCTGCTTCCCCAGGAGCTTTTTTTTTTTTTTTTAACTTACTCTCCATCCATTTTCTTTCTCTCCCATTTTCTCTCTCCCTCAATATCCTGGTCTTAGGTTTCTAACAAAGTTGGCCTGTGATAACTGTGATTTTGTTACAAGATGCAAAGGCGTTCCTGGCTGTGTGCAGGGCTAAACAAGACATCTGTGTAAATATGTTTGGATTTGTAATCTCATCTCACTCCCCAGCCTACAGCCTTTGATAGGATTAGCTGTAAGACTAGTGCCCAGGTAAATTTGCAATGACTAAAGCCCGTGTGAGCCCCCGATGGGTTAATCAGACCATTATAATCAGGTCTGCAAGCCTTAGAGCTGTGCTCTTTGGAGAGCACGGTGGGAGAACGTTCTCTTTGTGCAGAAGCCGTAGAATAACCTGAGGTGAACTCCATGTCTTTCATCACTGCGTCATTTTCTGAAATAAACTATGTGCAAAGTGACCCAGAAAAGCTGGGAAACAAGCTGAGCCGTGGGTTAGACCATGGCCAGGGATGGGGAAGTGTTGTGTCTGGTAGTGGTAATGACCAGGGTTCTTGGCCTTCCCCAATCAATAGAAATTGATCAGAGGCCAGACAAGAAATTCAGGCAAGATTTTATTGGGACCCCTGCTGCAGCAGTGGGGAGCGAGAACAAACACCATGTTCCCCTGCTTGCTCGCTCCGTGAGGGTGGCATGAGCTTGTTCCTTATATGGGGTGAGGGCAGGGGTTTGTCCAGGGGTTGCGCCAGAGGGGTGTCTTAGGTGTTTTGCCCACCCCTTAGGTGATCCAAACTGGAAGCAACCGAAGTGCCCCGTAACAGGTGAATGCATAGCCGTATAATGGAATACTACTCAGCACTAAAAAAAAGAATTAACTACTGGTACATATAATAACGTGGATGAATTTGCATACACTCTGCTACGCAAAAGAAACCAGACAAATGATTCCATTTGCAAGCATACCTCGTTTTATTCACTTTGCTTTGTTATGCTTTGCAGATATCGCATTTTTTACAAATTGAAGATCTGTGGCAACCCTGTGCCAAGCAAGTCTATTGGCACCATTTTTCTAACAGCATTTGCTCACTTCGTGTCTTTGTGACATTTTGGTAATTCTTGCAATATTTCAAACTTTTTTATTATTGTTATATTTATTGTGGTGACAGTGATCTTTGATGTTACTACTGCCACTTGCTGAAGGCTCAGATGATGATTAACATTTTTTAGCAATAAAGTCTTTTTTAACTAAGGAATGTACATTTCATTTTAGACATAATGCTGTTGCACACTTAAAAGACTATAGTATAAATTAAATGCCACTTTTGTAAGTAGTGGGAAACCAAAAAATTCGTGAGGCGTTTTATTGCAATGTTTGCTTTATTGAGGTGGTCTGGAGCGAAACCCGCATTATCTTCAAAGTCTGCCTGTATACAATGTTCTAGAACCGGTAAAAATAATTTATGGCACTATCTATCAGAATGGATAAATTATTTAAAAAGCTAGAACTCTGATGGGAGTGCAAAATGGAACAGTTACTTTGTAAAATATTTTGACAGTTTCTTATAAAGTTAAATACTTCCCACACAACCCGGCAATCCCACTCCTTTTTACCCAAGGGCAATGAAACCCTGCTCACACAAAATTCTGCACATGAATGTTTAGAGTGGCTTTTTCCATAGTAGCCCAAAGCTGAAAACAACCCAAACATCCCTTACTGGGAAATAAATAAGCAAACTGTGATATACCAACATAACGGGATATGATTCAGCAATAAAAAAGGTATAGATTGCTGATACATGCAACAGAGTGAGTGAGGTTTACATGCTTTATCTTAATGAAAGAAACCACACCCAAAAGGTTACGTATGTGCTCTAGGTTCCCATTTATATGATATTCTAGAGAAAACAGATGAATGGCTGCAAGAGGCTGAGGGTTTGGGGGTCGGGGGGCTGGTTACAAAGACTATGGGGGAAATTTTTAGAGAGACGAAAATGCTCTGTATCTTGAACGTTGTGATGGTGGTTCCATGACTCTGTTTATCAAAACTCACAGAATTGTGGACTTGACTTTCTGGGTGTGTCTCCTTCAGCAGAAGCTGTATACATCATAGAAGCCATGAGAGAAACAGCCTGGTGGGGAGAAGATCGATGAATTAGAATCAGGGAAATATCCACCAAGAGAATTAGCCAGCAGCCGCCATATCAAATGCCTTCCCATCTCTTAAAACCTCTGACTCTGAGGACTGGCAGTATTAAGAAGCAGTGTCCTTTTCTCTCCAAGAATTCTACTGCATGACTTGGCAGCCTGGGCATCTGCTTATTAGATTAAGGAAATCATCCCTCTTTGCTGAGAGAGACCTGATTCTAAGGGAGATAATTCCTTTTACATGTCAGGTTAGACTAAGTTGAGGGAAGAAATAGAAATTCAATGAAATTCAGTGGCTCACTACAATAGAAGTTAGCTAGAGCTCATCCGGGTGGCCCCTCTGAACCAGAAGGGAGGCCATAAAATGAAGTTGAGGTGTGTTCTCCCCAGTAAAAGGGGGGAGATGCAGTTTGGTGGCCAGCTAGCAGTCTTCTTCACACTCTGAAACCATCCAAAATAAAAAAAATGACTCCTTTAGCTGCTTTGCTTATCAAGGATTTGACTTAAATCTGGCTAGCTATTCACAACTCTACTATTTTTATCAGTGCTTTTTTTTTTTTTCAGTATGCGGGTCTCTCACTGTTGTGGCCTCTCCCGTTGCGGAGCACAGGCTCCGGACACGCAGGCTCAGCGGCCATGGCTCACGGGCCCAGTCGCTCCTCGGCATGTGGGATCTTCCCGGACCGGGGCACGAACCCGTGTCCCCTGCATCGGCAGGCGGACTCTCAACCACTGCGCCACCAGGGAAGCCCTATCAGTGCTTTTGATAGAAGGATAAAGGATGGGGGCTAAGAAGGTGAAAAACTGTAAGAGCAGGTTCAATAGCGAAGGATCTTATACTTACGGCCTTCAGTGAGGCTGATGAATTATTTGTGGGCTTAATGATGACGTAGCTCTCTTTCTTCTCTATGATCATAGATCATTGATAGGGGTTGAAAAATTATTGGTAAGGCAAAATTTTTATTTGATGCAACACTAAATAGGCAAATAAGGAACTGTTAGGTTTAGCTGCCTTTGAGTTGATTTGAACTTAGATGGCAGAATAGGATGAAATCTTCCAGACAGTAAGATGCTAATTGGTGAGATCTTTTTAGGCTTTGCACAAGGTTTTTTAAAATATCAAATGCATTTCAGTTTGATCGAGGGGAAGGGAGTGGCACTGGGGAAAATTATCCAAAGGAGTGATACTGACAGACCTAAACACACAGGCATTAATTTGGAGTAATTCTAATAAGTGTAGTGACAATATAAAGTAAACAGGTACAGTTGCAACAAAAGACCAACAAAATGTAGGCCGTCATTAGCATGAGCAGTGGAAACAAAACATAGAGTAGTACCTTATCTTTGCATCAAAATATAGAAGTCTACACCAGTGGAAGGTGCTGGCTGCCAACAATCATTGAGAAAAATGATGCTACTTGGGACGCATAGCTAAGGACCAGTAGGTAAGCAAGGAGAGAAAGCATCTAGGATATACATGTGAAGGTAAACTACAACAAAAGAAAATACAACTTTTTAGTCATTATGAGAAAGCGCTCAATAAATATTTATTATATAAATGCGTACATGAATCAAGCCCTATAGGGCACAGAACACAGATTTATTAACCAAATACTGGAAGTAAGGATCAAAGAGATAAATTTAGCACACTCACAAAAAAGGAAGAAGTACTTTACACAATAGTAAATCTCTTTCCTTAAGGAGCAGATCATGAAAAACTTAGTGGGACTGGGTATAAATAAACCCATGTATAATATAGCACTAATGGTTATTAAGGGAAGCAAGGGGTGTTGGAGACTTTTGAGACTGCTGCTAAAATGTAATTAAGCAGGGGAAAATTCTCCAAACCATGCCTTTCTACAAATTGTCCCTCGAGGTCCCCATCAGAAAGAGGATGATGGGATGAGTGGCCCGTGTGTCCACTATGCTTGTTCCTTTATAAAAACAAGCATTTAAAGTAAAACCGGACTCAAAGACGAGCAATTGCTTCTCTCAGCATTCCTGGGTTGGGCGGCCTGCTCTGAGATGCCGAGGAGGGTCCTGTGATTGATGACCTCCGAGCTAAAAAGACATCTATGATAATGGAGGGGTGGGGCCAGTCAGGAATTGTCTGTGTGCCCATTTGTGTCACAAGACAGTCCCAGGAATAATCGTGATGGAAATTCTCCAGCCTGGGGGCTGGGGGTAGGGTGGTGATTAATGCTCAGAAGATTGAGAGTAAGTGCACTGGCTATTTTTGGTTGCTATGTCTCTCTGGAGGAGAGGGCTGAGCGGGGAAGGAAGCAGAAGGTGGAGAAAAGGGGAGCAGAAGGCAGCAGGAACCCCCCAATGACACTGAGATTTTGTGCCAGAGAGCAGGCCCCTTGGGACAAAGTGTGGCAGTTTCCTACAAGCAGAAAAATGCACATGAGTCCCCCAGAGCCCACATACCCGATCCGGAGGATCACAGACAGAGGAGGTCTGCATGGCATCCTGGAAGGGCCGGGGTGGGATTGTGAGGATAAAAGAGTCAACCTGCCTATCTGCACAGCTCTGGCGACATCCTTTCAAATCTGGTCTCCTTTCTGAGATTTCCTCTTTGATCTCTCAGTTGAAAAGTCTGGTCGCCACAATGCACAAATCCCCAGTGCTGGGATATTGTGTGATGCATCCAAGTTCCTCTTTAGGGCACCTTGTCTCAGGACAAAGGTGTCAGCAGTGACCACCAGCAGGCTGACCCCTGGGTCTTCCTGACGTGAGTGAAGCTGTATCGCTTGGACATAAGTATCAGCTGGATGCTATATCGTGTGGACAAATGTGCTTTTCCTCTCCCCGTTCTGGGACTTATTTCTGTTTGCTCTCTGCCTTTGTCTTCGTGCACCTGTGTCTCCTTTTCCCTCCCTCCCCTCTGCCTGCCCTCCCTCGATTGCTCGTTCACGCAGGACATTTTTCAGTCTACAAAATGTAGCAACATTTATTACCCCTGGGTGACTCTGCAGACAATCAAGAAAGTGCATTTCAGCATGATGAAGTGTCATGAACAATGAATGTATAGCAAAATAAATTACTCTATAAATGAAGAGAAACATCTCACTAATGCAGAGTGCAGGAATATCTGAAGGTAACAATTTACTTCAATTAGCAGTGATTTAAAAAAAAAAACCCATGCATCAAAACCAGATATTTATAAAGGGTTTCAGACTTGTAGAGGGCAATTATTTAGCCAGTGGGTTTGTTGAGAGGGAGGTGGGCTGCCATCACTGAAGTTCTGCTTCATCCTTTGTGTCAGGTAGCCTTCTGTGACCCCAGGCCTGGGTTGATGCCCTCGAGTTCTCATTACCCAGGTGCATAACTTTATCTTGCACTTGGCACATTGTCTGGGGATTGCTGTCTCATGCACGTGCCCCTCTGGCTAGATTGCAGGCATCTGTATCCTGGGCACCTAGTACAGGGCCCCTAACATGGTGGATGGTTAATACATGTTTGAGAAATGAATAAATGAATAATTGATACTGACTCCAAAGTCAGTTTTACACCCCACATGATAGCAGGGTGTAAAACCCTGTGTGTGGCTTCATGCCTCCTTGTGACCTGAGCCATGCAGGCTGGACCAAGTGACCTGCAGGATCAACTACCCATTATGGATTGCCTTTAGATAGACTCTAGGTCAACCTTGCGTAGGGTGGGTCTCAGCAGCAAACTTTACCATGAATTCGTGCACCGTCATTGTTGCCCTGGGTCACCTTCAAGCCTTTGCTTAAATATCACTCTCTCCTTGAGGCTCCCTCTGATGACTTTATTTACAGCTGCACATACCCCAGCCCACACCAGGATCCTGATTCCTCTTACCCTGTTCTCCACTTTCTTCTATAGCTCTTATCTCCTTCTAATGTATTATGTAATTTATTTATTCATTTTGTTTACTATTTATTGTTAGTCTTTCCCATTAGAATGTGCCCCACATGTGCCTGGCACACAGTAGGTATTCAATAAATATGTGCTGAATGAATGAATGAATACTACCATGTGACACTGGCCAGGAGACATAAACTACAGCCTAAAGCAATGGTTTTTTGTGTGTGTCCTTTGGAAACTAGAGTTCCCACTGAGATGTTTCTGGCTGAGGGAAGCTGAAAGGGAGGCTAAGTGTGTAGGGTTTAGGGGATCTGCCCTTTGTGCAACCACTTATCTGTTTTATATAGTGAAGTTTTATAAAATATTTCTTTTGAGAAAGGAGTTCTACTGCTTTAAGAAAACATGTTTGATTCCACTCTTTACCTCCCAGGAAAAAGCTGAGATCTGAGATTTTTCATCTGCTTGCTCTGGGCCGAGCCGGGGGGATATATGTCACCTACTAGCTCAGGCTGCCATCTCTATTTTCCCCAGGCAGCTAGACTGTGCTGTACCCATCAGAGCTGTAGTACTGGCAAGACAGAAGCCAGTCCTCGGGGGAGCCCTCTTGGAAAAGCTGGGGTGCTAGGTGCATGTACCAACACCTTCCTTTCCCTAGGTGAAGGTGTAATATAAACACACAATGGAATACTATTCAGCCTTTAAAGAAAAAACATGGAAATTCTGCAATATGTGACAATATGGATTAACCTTGGGGACCTTGTGCTAAATGAAATAAGGCAGTCACAAAAGACAAATACTGCATGATTCCACTTATATGAGGCAGCAAAAAATAGTCAAACTCAGAATCAAAGAGTGGAATGGTGGTTGCCAGGGGCCAGGGGAGGGAGAAGTAGGGAGGTACTAATCAATGGGTGTAGAGTTTTAGTTAAGCAAGATGAAAAAATTCTGGAGGTTAGCTATACAACATCATACGTAGTTAGCAATGCTGGATTATACACTTAAACATTTCTTAAGAGGGTAGATCTCATGTTACGTGTTCCTATCACAATAAAATGTTTTTTAAAAAGGAACCATGTTTGAAACCCACTGATTTGTAGCAAAACGTACCTCTTTCTGTGTTTAAACAAAAATACACCCTGGAGGATCTTTATTACCTCTACCCTGAACTCTATGTAAAGTAGAATGAGTTCTTATTTATTGTTTATCAAGGTCTACCGCAGGTTTTCTAAGCTTTTTCTACTCAAAATGTGTGGGTCCCTAGGCCAGCAGCAACAGTGTTGCACGGGAGCTTGTTAGAAATTCAGAACCTCAGGCTTCACCTCAGACCTACTGAGTCAGTATCTGCATTTTTTTTTCTTTTTTTCTTTTTTTGTGGTACGTGGGCCTCTCACTGTTGTGGCCTCTCCCGTTGCGGAGCACAGGCTCCGGACGCGCAGGCTCAGCGGCCATGGCTCACGGGCCCAGCCGCTCCGCGGCATGTGGGATCTTCCCGGACCGGGGCACGAACCCGTGTCCCCTGCATCGGCAGGCGGACTCTCAACCACTGCGCCACCAGGGAAGCCCCAATATCTGCATTTTAACTAGATCCCCAGGAGATTCTAAGCCATCTCTAAGGGCTGTGTTTCCAATGCTGCAATTTCTTACACTTCTTAGAGTGATGTGAGTGCAGTGGGCAGCTAGGTTTTCCTTGTGCTGACTGCTGACAACGTTGGGTAGACAGAGCAGGTTAAGAGGTGGGAAGCACGGTATGTGGACACCCCGCAGTTGAGATAATTAGACTTGAGCAGCTGACTGCATGCCCAGGACTGGCTTGTTTGTCTAGAGAATAGAGTGAGAGCACGAGTAATTGAAATATACCATATTCCCTGAACTTCATTTCAGCCAGTACTTTCAGCCTCTTCCTGTAATACATCTTCTGCCATTGCTGCTAGCAAAGAGGTAAAGTGAGTGGAATTACGTTTCAGCTCCTTTCTCTGCTCCTTTGCCAAGTGGAATTACTAACAAGGGATGGCATAGCTTGAAAATGGGCAAAACAACAACAAAAGGCGGAGGGAGGAGTAAAAGAGGAAGAGAAGCAGAGGGCCTATACAATCCAAAAACATGATAACCAAGCTATAACCTCTGAAAAAGTAAGGTCTGACTGCAATTAATTTGAAAAGCACACACAACCTAAAAGTCAAACTTTGTTAATTATGCTTGGAAATAGGAGTTTAGTGAGGCAGCTTAGATTTTACCCACAGTATATTTTTAAGCTGTATGCAGTCAAGCAGAAATATACTATTTCTTGAGCAATTGCAAGAGATCCTATAAACAGCTTTCAGTTCTATTTTATCTTCTTTGTAACTTAGGGTTGTGGTTCCTGATGAATGATTTGCGTCATCTTCCTATACGGTTTTGATCATATCATTCAGCAGCACTGTAGGAGGGCACTTATGTGGTTTAGCTCTGAAACCACCCATTAAGAGATGAATAAAAAGTCAACAACATTATCCACATCATTAGGTTATGTAATAAAAAGTGATTAAATACAGCTAGCTTTCAAATGCGTGTAAAATAGATCTCGTTGAAAGTATAAATTTTTATAATGTTTATGTTCTGCTTGGATTGAATTACCTTAAATAACAGAAAATAGCCATCCTACCTCACTGATAACCATCAACACTGAAGTCATTATTAGATTATGAAAATTTTACCAAAACTGTTGGGCAATGCTGTAATTTACATTGCCAGTGTTGTTGCACAGCTCATTGGATAACCACTCACCCGGCCCCGCCCCGAAACTGACCAGTTACATCTTCAGCCAACAGGAGTTAGAGCATGAGCTTTTAGGCTGCTGGAGATGGGAGTGGGATGTATGAAAGAGGGAAAGATACACTTATTATTTAAGAAATACATATGTTTTTGTGTTACTGAAAGATTTGGTGAGTCAGATGTGGATGTTTTCCCTCTGATTTCAGGCACTACCAGAAATGATGGGGAATTCCCACACTTGTTTCCACATTCCTGGCCTTCTTTGGATGGAGGTTCTGGTGAGGGAGGACCCAGGGGACTATGGGTTTGAAACTACACCTCTCAAATACTCTCCAGGTGGTTGAGTCATGTCTTGTTACTGAAGCTACTTAGAAGGTCACCAAGTCTCAGTTCCCTAATCAGCATCAGGAACTCCTCTGAACATTCACAAGCCATGTTCAACAATAGTCAGCATTGGTCACACCTCCTCCCTCAAAGGTTGTGTCCAGATTTGGGTTTTGTAATGTCATCTATTTATGGTACATTGTCATGTGGAATTATATCAAATTTTTACATCTTTGAAACATTCTGCTTCCTTGGTTTTCATGATAGAGGATTATCCTGGTGTTCCTTCTGTTTTTCTCACCAGACCTCTCCTTCTCTTACAGGGGCTCAGTCTGCTCAATCTGAGCATGAAACGTTGATGTTCTTCAAGTTCATCGTGGTCTTCGGTCTGTAGTCTCAGACTGGTTCTGTTAGCTTCTTACTCTATTCTCTCTCCCTTATCAACCTCATTCACTCCCTGCGTTCAATGACCGTCTACATGATAATGACTCCCAGGTTATCATCTTCAGCTCAGAGCTATCTATTGGGCAGCAGTCTTATGCATACAACTTTCTTCTCAATAGCTCTGCTTGGATTTTGATGAACACCACTTCTCCCCTCACAGTGGATTTCTCTTCTATCCCATTCAAAGGCACCACCATCTAAAGAAAGTAAGCCAGAAAATAAGTCATATTCCTGGACACCTGTCTCTCCCTCACCAGAGACATTCAATCATCACCCACTTGTCATTTCATTTCTGAAACCTCTCTCAAGTCTCTCCACCTACACAATCGCCATCGTAGTCCAAGTTTTCATCTCCCACCAGGATTATTTTGATTGAACCCTCTCCAAACCATTCCTCACACTACAGCTGGAGTGATCTTTTAAAAATGCAAATCTAATCATGACTTTTCCTGTTTAAGACCTTCATTTTGTTCTTTAGCTTAAGGATCAAGCATCCTCAACCCCGCCTATGAGATTTATAGAAACTCACCTCTGATGACACCCCCAGTCTCGTCTTTCCTGTCGTTTACCTCTGGGCTGTGCCACACTGGCCTTCTATTTCAGCTCTTCACATTGTTTCAGGCTCCTTCTTTCTTCAGGCCTTTTTCCAAATAGTTTTTCTTTCTGGAATTCTGTTCTCTCCCTTGCTGCTTTCCCATAGCATTTATCAAGATTTTATCTTGGACGTGATCACTTTTCTTCACTTTTTCACTCAGAGCATTCAACCACTCCCAGGGTTTTAGTAGTCATTTCTGTGTAGAGAATACCCAAATACACCTCTTTTAAAGCTGTGAACGAGCATTTACAATAATGGATATTTACACCTAAATGTTTTAACTTCACTATGTCCCAAACTCGTCTTCTCCCCAGAGCTGCTCCCTTTCATGTCCTCTATATCCTGGTAATGGTATTACCTGTCTTAAAGTCACTCAATTTTTAAAATAACATCTTTAGCGAGATATAATTCACATACCATAAAAGCTACCCTTTTAAAGCATGTAATTAAGTGGTTTTTAGTATATTCACAGAGTTGTGCAATCTTCACTTCTATCTAATTTTGCAACAATTTCATCACCCCCAAAAGAAACTCTAAACCGATTAATAGACTCTCCTCACCCTTCCCTCCTCCAGGCCCTGGAAACCATTAACTGACTTTCTGTCTCTATGGAATTATCTATTCTAGACACTTCAAATGAATAGAATCATACAATATGTAGCTTTTTGGCCTGGCTTCTTTCATTTAGCATATGTTTTCAAGGTTCATTCATGTCGTAGCATGAATTAATGCTTCATTCTTTTTTTACAGCTGATTAATATTCCATTATATAGATATAACATATTTCTTTATCCATTCATCAGGTGATGGATATTTGAATTGTTTCCACTTTAGGCTGTACTGAATGATGCTGCTGTAAACACTCCTGTACAGATTTTTGTGTGGACATGCTTTTCCAATTCTTTTGATTATTTTCCTAAGAGTGGAATTGCTGGGTCTTTCAAAACTTCTCCTTTCCCCGTTGCTCCTTATTATAGTTCTTCCTGCATCAAATTAATAAGATTAATAGCCAAAATAAAGTCCAATTCTGTCACTTCAGTGGTCAAAAATCCCTCAGCGACTTCCTAATGCCCTCCATAGTGTGGTCCTTGCCTAATATTTTGGTCTGAATTCCAACTACTCTACTGTAAAGTTGACTTATTTGTAAAGTCTTTCCTGAACAATCCTGACCCCCCCACCCCAATTAAAACCATATGGACTCTACAAATCCTTTCCTACGACCTCTATAAGCACATCCATTTGTACTTAGATATAAGTCCCAGAACAACCAAGGGGAGAAGAAGGGGTGGGATGAACTGGGAGATTGGGACTGACATAGATACACTACTATGTATAAAATAGATAACTAATGAGAACTTACTGTCTAGCACAGGGAACACTACTCAGTGCTCTGTGGTGACTTAAATGGGAAGGAAATCTAAAAAAGAGTGGATATACGTATATGTATGACTGATTTACTTTGCTGAATGGCAAAAACTAACACAACATTGTAAAGCAACTATACTCTTCTAAAAATTAATTTTTAAAAACTCCCAGAACACTGTGCAAGTGCTAGAACAATGCACATAGTAGATACTCAAGAAATGTGTATTGCATGAATAAAAAAAGTATTATGTATAAATATTTGTTTTCATATCTCTTCCTCATGTGTTCATTGAATTTATTCAACACCACCTATCAGGCAGTAAACCTCATGAGGGAAAAGGACTATATTTCAAACATCCTTGAATCTTCAGCTGGTAACATGCTACTTGGCCTATATACTGTTTTCAATAAATAATTGTTGAATGGCTGAATCAATCACTCAGTCAAAACCAAATTACTATTCTCCAGTCTGTGGACATGCTTTGAATTTCCCCACTGCTTTGTCTTGGAGGGCATAGTTTCTTCTGTCTGGAGCATCATCTCTCTCTTCTAAAAGACTCATGTCAAATAATACTTCATCTGTTATACCTCTTTCGTCCCTTAGTCCAGTAAGAAATAATCTCACTACACCCTTATAGCACTTTATTTGTAACCATCTCATGGAAAATCCTATCCTGCCTTCCTCCCATTTCAGCTCATGGTACCATTAAGCCAAAATCTGGAATAGCCTTTGATTCCTCTCCTTTCTTTAGCCACACGTCAACCTATCAGCAAGTTCTACTGATTATGACTCCAAAGAAGAGCCTGAATTCCTCCATCTTTCTTTAGCACCTTGGCTATCACCCTTGTCCAAGTTGCCGTCATCTCTTCCCTCAATTCCTGCAACGACCTTGCAACTGGTCTCTTTACTTTCACTCTTGTGTCTCTACAAGACTGAATTTATATATTCATATTATTACATTTATGTTAAATTTAAGCATTTAAGAATATACATTGGCTTCCTCTTGAACTTAGATTAAATCCATAGTCCTATGCTTGGGTAGGATCGCTAGGCTGGACCCGATCCTCTCCAGGGTCTCGTGTCCTCCCTGTCTCTCCCTGGCTCCATCTGCCAGTGCCATCAGCCTGGAATACTGGGTGGGAGTTGTATTTTACTTCCCATTTTGCTAAAAACTGTGTAACTCGGGACGTGTCACTTGACTTCTGGGACTCAGTGAACTATCTCTAAAATGAAGGGAGTGGACTAGATGCTTGTAAAGGGTCCCTTTAATTTCATTATCTTCAGAGTTCCTGAAGTCACTTGTCTCTACAGCCAGGATGGGTTATTAGTAGGAATCATTTTTAATACTGCTAGACAACAAAAAATACATGTTTGTAATGCTCTAATACAGTTGTATGCTGTAACAATTTATTATGCTCAAACAAATATATCTTCTGAGACCTGGAAGATGAAAGTGAGTGCTTCATAAAGTATACAAGTGTCTGAATTATTTTTCTTTCTTTTTAATAAATGGGGATTTCAGACAGTCCCTTAACTGACTGCTGCTGGTTCATACATGCCGTGTTGATTTATTTTGTTGACATATTTCTTTACCAGAAAAAGTTTAAAGTTTTTTCTTTTATTAAACATTTTTTTTGTTGTTGGGAGGTGTGCTGTTTCCCTATTGTTGTTGTAACAAAGTACCACAAACCTGGTGGCTTAAAACAATACAAGTTTATTCTATTTCTGGAGGATGGAATGGATGTCACCATTTAGGGTGGCGGTTTCTACACGGGGCCTATGGAACTCTGAAGTTCCTCTGCTAAGGAGGCTCTGTGCAGGATTATGAGGGGATAGAAGAAGCTTCAACACTCTCCCACTGCTCAACCAAGGCTTAATAGAAGAATTATATTTTATCTGTTTATGCTCCTATGTAAGTATGCAAATAAAAGTTTTCAAGGCTAAACTGATTACAAGCTGGAGGCAAAAGGAAGCTATAGGAGGATTTTGAGTAAGACAAAATCAGGTGCATTTTAGAAAAGTCATTCTGAATCCAGACTAGAGTATTAGTCTCCAAGTTGGCTTGGCTGTTGCCAACTGGCACCAAACGCCTAGTCTCTTCGAAGGCTGTGAGATGGATTTCCCTTTAACTGCCTTCTCAGTAGTTATGCATTAGTTTCTGATGAGAGAAACTTGTGGAGATTTAACGGGCAAAGGTGAAGCACAAGCCATTATACTCGGCAGCTGCAGCGGTCATGGGGGTGGTCCCACAGAGTTTCCTGGGACCTTTGCAGGAGCTCCCATTTCCCAGTCCACTTTTGTTGGACTGTTGCTTCTCAGACTTCTGCAAACTCCAGCTTTTCTGCTTCAAGTTGAAGCGGTGACTTTCTCTAATCCCCGGACTACCCACCCTTGCAGGCCGACCTTCACTTCCTAGCTTCTCCCTCCTTCAGGTAAGTCGAAATTCTCATGTTAAACCCCTAGTCCTGTAATTGTTGTAGCGTCTCTTATCCTGACAGACCCAGACTGATACGTGATTATTCCTGTGTACCAAATAATCCATTGCATGGGGAAGATCATTTTAGAACTTCTATTTATATTTGTTGTAATCTTTCCTCATCATGCCATTTTATGACATCCATAAAGGGGAAAGAATAAGTAGACACCTTATAAATAAATCAATGTACGTGTATTGAGGTGTGTGCTCAATTTTTTCCCTCATAGTGGTGTGAAGTCTTAAAAGTTTGAGAATATTGGGAAAGAAAATGGTCTTGGGAGAGAATGTTCAGTCAGGAGGCTATTTCAGTAGTCCAGAGAACTGATAAGGATCTGAAGTGAGGCAGTGGCAGGGGCAGTCGTGATTTAAGTGGTATTTAGAATGTAAAATAAATAGGAAGCACTAACTAGTAGATCCCTAGTTACTAGTCAAAGAGGAAAAGAGAAGCCCGCTTCAAAGATGACTGTTAGGTTTGCAGCTTAGGTCCTTCCTTTCACAAAGCAAGAGCTATCGGTTGGTTGGTTGGTTGGTTTGCTTTTCCTCTCACCCTGCTCAACAATTTAGAAACACATCCACCTACCAAAACCAAGTAGGATTCACCTCAGGAATGTGAAGAATGATGTACTAATAAGAAAACTGTCCCCAAAACATATCGCATAAAAGCTCTAAGAAAAAGCATGATTGTGGTAGATTCAGCTAGCCATCCACCCAATTTTGTTTTCTATTCCACTGTATAGTGCTGTTACTAGGAAATGGTGCCCAGATGGGACTATGTGACTAGTTCGTGCCAAAGGAATGTGGGTGGTGGCAATGTGTGCCACCTCTGGGCCAAAGCTGTTTAAGAAGCTGGCAGGCATCCTTCACAATTTCTTCCCCTTCCATCAGCATCATTTAGGCAATGGCAAGGCCCTAGGAGCTAACGCAGCCACAGATGGAAGGAATCTGTGTCCCTGAATTACCTTATGGAGGAGAGCCACCTGCCTTAGTGTTATATGACTGAGAAATAAGGCTTCCTTTAAATACTACAAGGATTATTATAGAAGCCCCAAAGCATGAAATAAGAATAAATAATAATTGCTGATACAAACCTTTAGAAACCAGATTAGTTACAAGCTTTCTTAATGTGGGGTGCATGTGTAGAATAAATTTGGTTGGAAAAAAATATATTTTTATTTTCACTAACATTCAACTGAAATTTAGCATTTCTTTTCATTATGAATATAGGCAACAAATTGTTATCAGCAGCTCCCTTGGCTTGGCACCAATAGAAAACACAGATCTTTTCCTATCACATTATAGTTGTTGCAGATATCTCATAAAACTATTTATAGTTATCACTCATTCAAAATTACAGTATCTGTTAGACCTGCTGCTAGATCTTATAATTTAAAGCATTAATAAAAAGCACATGTACTCTATCACAAGTTAAAAAGTATTTTGATAAATGTATTTCAAAATAATTGATTTTAATTTTTTGGCCGCTCTGTGCAGCTTGTGGGATCTTAGCTCCCTGACCGAGGATTGAACCCGGGTCCACGGCAGTAAAAGCATCGAGTCCTAACCACTGGACTGCCAGGGAACTCCCAATCGATTTTTAACAATATATGTATTATATGTATTTAAAAACATTATCCTGGAGAGGAACCCATGGCATGAAAAAAGGGTAAGAATCCCTGAAATATATATCCTCAGTGTAGCAATGAATATCTAATTTAAAACAACAGGGCTGCTGCTTCCAAGTGTTATATTTCTAGTTTGAATACTACCTAAGATATGATAAAAAATATAGACAGAATTATAACATGTTAAGAAAAAAATCTCATAGTAATCTTAAGCATCAGAATATTATTATATAATGTAATAATATAAGGAATAAAACAAAGCTGTGCACGTTTGCATATGTGTGGACATACACATGTAAAGGTCTGTAATCTTTTTATTGAGGGCAACCAGAGCCATGTAGACCAGTTAGATTACTTTTAGGATGTTTCTTTCTGATTCATTCCTATGATCATTTTATAAATAGCAAAATTCGTGTTAAGGTATTTACAAAATTTTTAATCTTCATTAAACCGTATAAGCAGGTGCTTATATTGAATAATACATGACATATATGAGTAAAGATATTTCACTTTATTCATGAGTCATGCTGGGGATTGCAATATTGAGAATTTTAATTTCAGCTAAATTTTATTAGTCAGCCTAAAAATAGTGCTCTTTTTCTAAAACCAAAGCCTTCTTGAACTTTAAGTTTCCAAAGGCAGTAGAACATACTCTGAACCTCCTGCCATATAATCTTGTACCATCAAGTCTTCCCATTTATGACTTCTAAGTACCTAAAAATAATCACTTTTAAAAATCACTTTAAATCGTATTTAAATCACTTCCTCATAATCAAGAGCGCTTGCTTTCAGTAAACTATTCAATAGCTATTTCCAAAAGTGAGAAGCTTGACCAATGATTTTCACAAGATAATGCAGTGTAAAAAATTGGGACTTTCACATGAAAAAGACTTGAGTTTGGGTTCCTACTCCATTACTTAAAAACTTTGTGACCTTAAATATTTATTTTTTTCTGAGTTTCAATTTCCTCCTTGTGAATAGAAGATACCATCACTTACCCCATACTGTTTTTGTGCATATTAAATAAGATACTTATGTAAATTTCAACAGATTAATATCTGTGCAAAAAAAAAATTGTTAATTCTAATCCCTTACTGATTTGTGAATAGAATTATCACAATAGATGTGACCAAACAGTTTGACCTTTACAGTGACTTAACAAAATCTCTGCATAGGAAACTTTTTGCGCCAGGGTAGAACTTTTTAAAACTTGGCTCTGCAAAAACGCAGCATCTGTTACTATAAATATTGATACTTTAAACATCTCTATTTTTTTTCTCACAATGTGTGTATGTATGCATGTATCTTTCTAAATTTTGAGATGGAATTCTGTTGGATCCAGTGTTTGCATGTTGGGTTTTGAGGTACTGCCCCCCCAACTAAAGGAAAACCATTTAAAATGCCAGTAAAAAGTTTCTGGCAGATGTCTCTGGGCATGTAACAACAGATTAAATCTAAAGCAGTGGATTCCATGATTACCTAAGTTAACACACTATCTATGTATTAACAGCTAGTGGGAGTATTCCTTTTATTTGCTTTGGATGTTATGAATTGTTTGTGATGGTTTTATTTTTCCTTCTCCAGTTGTGGTTAGATTAAGTACTAGAGTGTTAAGCACACCTCCTTTTGAAGTGGTTTTATACGTTTAGGGAAATTCATTTTTGGGGTAATTTTTATTGTTTAGATGTTTACAAAATTTGTACACAGAGATCAGATAATAATAGCAGCTAAAAGTTACTGACCTCTTCCATAGGAACTGTTAACAAACAACTTGCATATGTCATTTCCCCTAAACCAGGCCATCTTCCCATTGGATGGGTGTTATCAGAGACAGAAAGTAACTTGTCCAAGATTGGAAAACTTGTAAGTGGCAGAACTAAGATCCAAACTCAGGTGTCTTCCAAAGCCTGTCATTTAATAGCCACAATGCTATAAAGCTCTTTGATTTTCTAATGAGTGTCTAGATATCTGAACTCAATGATATTTCATGGCATGTTGTAACGCTGAGAATTTCAGAAGCCCAAAACAGGTTGGAACTTTTAAAATGAGCATGAAAATATTATAAGCCACTTGATTTCCTAGAAACAAATAGAAATGAATGTAATACATGATCAAATATCAAATTGTTAGAAAACATGAGAGAATAAAAGATAAGCAGAACATCACTCCTTAGAGCTCTGGTGAGGAAGTCTGTCAGCATTATTTCCAATGAGGCTGAAAATCTTTGTCTTGATCCCACTTCCAGCTGCATCCCCTCCCCTGGAAAGTCAGCAGGTTAAATTCTAATCTCAAATTCAGTAATGGAATGTTTTGAATATTCAAGTTAGTTGAGTAGAGTACACATAGCATTCAATACTGACTATTCTCTGAATTCTAGATTCCCACCTCCAAGTACCTGCTAGGTATTCCCATTTGGATATTCACCATTATTTCACCTTCAATGTGTCTAGATTTAACACGGCCAGCTATAACCCACAAACTAGTACTTATGAATGAAATCATCAGGACAGGTATTAGACTCTGGGGCCCAGTTGCTTGTGTTCCTGTCCTGGCTGTCACTCATTATTTGTGTGACTGAATACATCATCCAAGCTCTCTTTGCTTCAAGCTTCCCATCTGTGCAGTGAAAATAATAATATTTATTTCATGGGGTTGTTATGAAGATTAAATGAATTGTTACATGTGAAGCACTTAGACAAGTTCTGGGCACATACTAAGCACCATGGAAAAGTTGGTGGTTACTACTATTCTTATTCTTCATCATACAGGTTGAAAACTAGTCTTTTGTTTGGATTGCTAGATGTGGGAAGGATGTGGAAGCAAGGCCAAGGGAGCAGTTAGCCACCAACTCCTTTTGGTTCTTCTTTTGGAATATTTATCCCATTTCAACAGCCACCATCTTAATTTAGGTCTTCTCCATCACAGTAGTAGTCTTCTTGCTGCCAGTTACTTCTCTCCTACAATTTATGCCCTATACTACCAGAAGATCTATCTTTTTATACATTGATTTAACAGAATTATTCTCTTACTTAAAAACTTTCAATGTTTAATGCTATAGCATATAGTGCAAATTCCTCATTCTGGGGCAGAAAATCCCTTCAATCCAGTTCCAACCTATTTTTCTAGCCTCATCTCTCTCCCTTGCATGTCAAGAAAGCTCTAGGCAAACCAGTCCATTCAGTGATATTCCTAGGGCCTGAATATCCTCTTCTCACTCTTCAAATCCTACCTGCACTCTTGGGTCAGCTCAAATTTTGTCTTCTCCAAAGACTCTAGACATGCCATAAGCTCTATGACTTGGAGCAGGCATAAAGGGCATCAGAATAAAAAGGCAAATTTTACTAATTCAGAGTGTACATATATGGGGGATGATGCAGTAAAAAGCAAAGAGAAGTTTGGGGTTTGAGAAATATTCAATGGACTATAAAATTTTAAAACTATTCAGTTATTTTCATATTTATATAATGATACAAGCAATGACTGAAATGACTAGCAAAGGGCTTGCTGTAACCTATTTTAATAAATGGATCTTGTGCATAATTGAATGCTTGAAATCACTGTTCAAGATCAAATTAACAGCCCTCACCCCCTCCCTTGTCCATTCTGCTATAATGGGAGTTACACTCCTAAGAAATCTTGCATACTCAAAAAGAAAGAAAGAAAGAAAAAGTCAATGGAAAAAACAGGAGTTTCAGATTCATAACATTGTTGAGCAAGGAATTTCAACAATGAAAGTGCTTTCTTATAGCCATAGATGTATGTTTATAAAACATAAACACTACTGAGAAAATTCAGTATTTTATTATATTAAAGGTATTGGACTTTCTCAACGAATTCTAGCACCATCGATAGTCAAAACTTTTTACCATGCCTAGCATCTCTGACATGACAAATGAAGCAGAACTGTTCAAATAAAACAGGAGTACCTTAACAGTTTCCTCTTTGAGAATGGGGCAGGTTCCTAATTAAGACTGCATTACAAATAGATGATCATGTAATGCAAATTGATATTATAAAAGCCCATACTGTACTTGAATATTTTTTTCATAGAAAAGAAAATATTAATTTGAGAACTACCTGGCCGAATTATCAGAAATTGCCAATTAGAGAAGTAGTTCCAAAGACTAAAGACCCAGGAAATCTGGATTCTAAGGTGACCTTGGTCAAATCACTTAAGATTCTAAAGACTTGAGTTTTCTCATCTAAAAATAAAAGGCAGGAGAGATGGTTTCAAACACCCCAAACACACCAATATTTCTATGCCTTTTTCTTTTCTTACCTATACGGCTATAAATTATTTATGTAAGCTTCTATTACTCACTTACCATGACCTTAAAGTTCAGTGAATGTGTCTATTCCCACATACCTTACCTTTCAAAGAACTACAATATAAATTCTTAATATTAAAATAATTATAAATTTTGCATTTTCTTTTATGATTCAAAAGACATTTTAGACTTTGAATGCCCTGTTCCAAAGACTGCATAGTAACATAAAAAAACTCAATAGGTTCATTTTCTTACACTTATTTTTCACAGTATTTTATATTTTTAATGACTCTAAAATCATAGCACATTACTATACTTCCCAAACCTAATAGTTTACCCTTGTTAACTCTTTGCTTTCCTAATATTTCAGACACGGTCCCTATTACTGGAGACAGGAGGCATCAAATAATTGCTTACCAAATGGAAATTAATTTGAAATCCGAGCCCCTATCAGATCTTTTGGCTAAACCCAGAATCCCCTGACTACTGCAGGATTTCTTGGTTGCCTTGATGGTAAGGATAAATTGACCACCTCCCACTAGGTCTCATGCTGCACCTTTCTTTTCCTATTAGTAGCTAGGAGTCCTTCTCCCCATCTTTTTTTTCTGATTCAAGCCACTAGATTGCACTGTGACAAACTGATACTTTTATAAGAACTCACAATTTAAAAAATGAAAAAAAATCATGTTTATAACAATCAAACAATTTGACTTACTGCACTGGAGATTCTGTTTCTATTTTAAAGATAATCCATTATTTGGTTAGTTTCACAGACCAAATAATGGCATCTGGGTAATAGCATTAGGAAAAAAAAAAAAAAAAAACCAAGGCCAACAGATGAAGTGATTAGCAATGTACAGGAACCTCTCTTTCTAAACAGAATAGTTTAAATTTCAAACTGGCAGAAATGATAAGGTAGAATATTCTTCTTTACAATATCAGCAGCCCCAAATTCTACAAAACTAGAAATCCCAAATTTGAGGAATTCTAGGTAATTAGATGGTGACACCTATTGGCCAAATGTATCACTGCAAACCTATCATTTTAAACATCTATCAGCAGAGAGTTGAATAAATTTGGTGAAGTCCCAGGGATAAAATTAGGGGTTACTATCCATTTGAGATATTCACATTGTGGACACATTTTAACATAATATTTTCAATTAGATAAATGTACCTCACATATATTTTGCTCTTAGAAGTTGTTTTGTTCACAGGGTATGTGTGTGTGTGTGTATGTATGTATATAAAAGGACACTTATTATAACATTAGCTTACTCTGCACTATGAAATGGAGAGGCACAGTGGAAAGGCCAACAGCTAAAGGCAATCCTGGACATCCAACCGCTCCTTCTGCTGGCTGAAACCAAACCATCCAGTACCAACAATAGAGATCTACCATCAGAAATGACTGTAAAGTAATGAGATTGATTTTTACATATAACTTGTGAAATTTATTGATCTCAGTGCTTTTCAGTTATCCTTAATATTAATGATAATGTCAGAAAAGTGGCTATATTAAGCTTCTACGGAGTCTTTAACTTGCCACTGAAAATAAATCTAATTTTAAACTGAAAAATAGGAGTAATCACACAACTAGGGCACCTGCCGGCCACTGGTGGGGGACTCTGACACCCAAGGAGATGGGAGGAACCCCAAAGTGAACCGGTAGGATACAGGGGGACTGAGGAGGGAGGAGAAGTGGAGGCCAGCCAGTATTGGCGCCCCTGAGGCTGGGGAGATCAGGAGAGGCAGGTGGGAGGGACTCTCTGGGAAGAGCGGGAGAGGAGCAGAGGGCGATCGCCTGGCCCACTAGGGCCGGGGAGCCTGCTGAGCTCCCAAGCCAGTACCACCCCCCGCAAAGACCCTCCAGGTCACGTGGGTCCTTGGGGGCATAGGAAGGAGGCCGAGGCAAGAACAGGAGAGGCAGGTGGGAGGGCCCTCCAGGAGGAGCAGGAGAGGAGCAGAGGGCATTTGCTCCTCCCACTCAGGCCCCGGAGAGACTGCTGAGCTCCCAGGCGGATCCCCTGCTCCAAAGCCCCCTCCGGACTGTGTGGGTCCCTGGGGGCGTAGGAGGGAGGCTGGGGAGATCAGGAGAGACAGGTGAGAGGGGCCCTCCCAGACTGGAGGAGTAGGAGAGGAGAGGAGGGCATTTGCCCCATGCACTCAAGCCCAGGAAGCCTGCTGGGCTCCCAGGTGAGGTCCTCTGCCCTCTGAGACCAGGGGTGGGGGCACGCCTGGGCCCCTCTGTTCCTTGAACCTAAGCCCCATCCCTCCAAAGCGCCCAGGGCCTTTTCCAGCCTTGTGGGTCCTGAGCATAGGTCCCGGCCACCACCCAAACCTCACCCTTGCTTAGGCCCCCCTCTCCACAGCCAAGGCCTTTTACCCCCCCGCCCCCCTTTTTTTTTTCTTTTTCCTCATCCTCTTTTTTACTATTGTGGTACTGATGTACATTCTGGTGGTTGATTCATCTATAGTTTTATTTTTATATTCTTTTTAACATATCTGTTAGTTTCCTAGTCTAATTTTATTTTTCACATTGTTATTGTTCACTCTTTTTTTTTTTTTTTTTTTGCCACCCCACAAGGCTTGCAGGATCTCGGTTCATGAGCTGGGGGTAGGGCTGAAGCTCCTGTGGTGGGAGCTCTGAGTCCAAACTGGACTAACAGAGAACCTCAGACTCCAAGGCATATTCATCAGAGTGAGGTCTCACAGAGGTCCTTATCTCAGCACCAAGTCCCAGCTCTACACAATAGCCTACAAACTCCAGTGTTAGAAGGCTCAGGCCAAACAACCAGTAAGACAGGAACACAATCCCACTCATAAAAAAAAAAAAAAAAGAAGAAGAAAGAGATGGCAAAAAAAATATTTCACTGGGACCTCCCTGGTAGCGCAGTGCTTAAGAATCAGCCTGCCAGTGAAGGGGACACGGGTTCGATCTCTGGTCTGGGATGATGCCGCGGAGCAACTAAGCCCATGTGCCACAACTGCTTAGCCTGTGCTCTAGAGCCCATGAGCCCACGTGCCTAGAGTCCGTGCTCTAACAAGAGAAGCCACTGCAATGGGAAGCCTGCGCACCGCAGTGAAGAGCAGCCCCCGCTCACCGCAACTAGAGAAAGCCACGCGCAGCAACAAAGACCCAACGCAGCCAAAAATAAATAAATAAATAAACTAAAAAAAAAATTTAAAAATTAAAAAAAAAATTTCACAGATGAAGAGGCAAGGTAAAAACCTACAACACCAAATAAATGAAGAGGAAATAGGCAACCTACCTGAAAAAGAATTCAGTGTAATGATAGTAAAGATGATTGAGACTCTCGGAAACAGAATGGAGGCACAGATTGAGAAAATACAAAAAATGTTTAACAAAGATCTAGAAGAACTAAAGAACAAACAAACAGAGATGAACGACACAATAACTGAAATGAAAAATACACTAGATGGAATCAATAACAGAATAACTGAAGCAGAAGAACGGAAAAGCGAACTGGAAGACAGAATGGTGCAAATACTGCCAAGAGGCAGAATAAAGAGAAAAGAATAAAAATAATTGAAGACAATCTCAGAGACCTCTGGGACAACACTAAATGCACCAACATTCAAATTATAGGAGTCCCAGAAGAAGAGAAAAAGAAAGGGTCTGAGAAAATATTTGAAGAGATTATAGTCAAAAACTTCCCTAACATGGGAAAGGAAATAGTCACCCAAGTCCAGGAAGTACAGAGAGTCCCATACAGGATAAAACCTAAGAAAAACACACCAAGACACATATTAATCAAACTAACAAAAATTAAATTCAGGGGGCTACCCTGGTGGTGCAGTGGTTGAGAGTCCGCCTGCCGATGCAGGGCACACGGGTTTGTGCCCCGGTCCGGGAAGATCCCACATGCCGCAGAGCAGCTGGGCCCGTAAGCCATGGCCGCTGAGCCTGCGTGTCCGGAGCCTGTGCTCCGCAACGGAAGAGGCCACAACAGTGACAGGCCCGCGTACCACAAAAAAAAAAAAAAAAAAAAATTCAAAGAAAAAATACTAAAAGCAGCAAGGGAAAAACAAAAATAACATACAAAGGAATCCCTATAAGGTTATCAGCTGATTTTTCAGCAGAAACTCTGCAGGCCAGAAGGGAGTGCAGGATATACTTAAAGTGATGAAAGAGAAAAACCTATAACTAAGATTACTCTACCCAGCAAGGATCTCATTCAGATTCGATGCAGAAGTCAAAAGCTTTTCAGACAAGCAAAAGCTAAAAGAATTCAGCACCACCAAACTAGCTTTACAACAAATGCTAAGGAAACTTCTCTAGGCAGGAAACACTAGAGAAGGAAAAGACACACAAAAACAAACCCAAAACAATTAAGAAAATGGTAATAGGAACATACAAATCGATAATTACCTTAAATGTGAATGGATTAAATGCTCCAACCAAAAGACACAGACTAGTTGAATGGATACAAAAACAAGACCCATATATATGCTGTCTACAAGAGACCCACTTCAGACCTAGGGACACATACAGACTGAGAGTGAAGCGATGGAAAAAGATATTCCAGGGAAATGGAAATCAAAAGAAAGCTGGAGTAGCAATACTCGTATCAGATAAAATCGACTTTAAATTAAAGACGGGTACAAGAGATAAGGAGGGACACTACATAATGATCAAAGGATCAATCCAAGAGGAAGACATAACAATTATAATTGTTTATGCACCCAACATTGGAGCACCTCAATACATAAGGCAAATGCTAATGACCATGAAAGGAGAAATCGACAGTAACACAATAATAGTAGGGGACTTTATAACCCCACTTACACCAATCGACAGATCATCCAAACAGAAAATAAATAAGGAAACACAAGCTTTAAATGACACAAAAGACCAGATAGATTTAATTGATATTTATAGAACATTCCACCCAAAAATGGCAGAATGCAATTTCTCCTCAAGTGCACACGGAACATTCTCCAGTATAGATCACACCTTGGGTCACAAATTAAGCCTCAGAAAATTTAAGAAGATTGAAATCCTATGAAGCTTCTTTTCTGACCACACGCTATGAAATTGGAAATCAGTTACAGGAAAAAAACTGTAAAAAACACAAACACTTGGAGGCTGAACAGTGCGCTAATAAATAACCAAGAGATCACTGAAGAAATCAAAGAAGAAATAAAAAATACATAGAAACAAATGACAACGAAAACACGACGACCCAAAACCTACGGGATGTAGCCAAAGCAGTTCTAAGAGGGAAGTTTAAGCAATTCAGTCTCATCTCAAGAAACAAGAAAAATCTCAAATAAATAATCTAACCCTATACTTAAAACAATAAGAGAAAGAAGAATAAAGAAAACCCAAAGTCAGTAGAAGGAAAGAAATCATAAAGATCAGAGCAGAAATAAATGAAATAGAAGTGATAAAAACAATAGCAAAGATCAATAAAACTAAAATCTGGTTCTTTGAGAAGATAAACAAAATTGATAAACCCTTAGCCAGACTCATCAAGAAAAAAAGGGAGAAGACTCAAATCAATAAAATTAGAAATGAAAAAGGAGAAATCACAACTGACACTGCAGAAATACAAAGGATTATAAGCGACTACTACAAACAACTATATGCCAATAAAATGGACAACCATGAAGAAATGGACAAATTCTTAGAAAGGTACAATTTTCCAGGACTGAACCAGGAAGAATTAGAAAATATAAACAGATCAATCACAAGCACTGAAAATGAAACTGTGATTAAAAATCTTCTAACAAACAAAAGTCCAGGACCAGATGGCTTCACAGGCGAATTCTATCAAACATTTAGAGAAGAGCTAACACTGATTCTTCTCAAACTCTTCCAAAAAATTGCAGAGGGAGAAACACTACGAAATTCATTCTATGAAGCCACTGTTACCCTGATACCAAAACCAGAAAAAGATATCACAAAAAAAGAAAATTATAAACCAATATCACTGATGAACATAGATGCAAAAATCCTGAACAAAATACTAGCAAACAGAATCCAACAGCACATTAAAAGGATCATGCACCATGATCAAGTGGGATTTATCCCAGGAATGCAAGGATTCTTCAATATACGCAAATCAATCAATGTGATACACCACATCAACAAATTAAGGAATAAAATTTATGATAAAAACTCTCCAGAAAATGGGCATAGAGGGAATCTACCAATGGCATTCTTCACAGAATTAGAACAAAAAATTTTACAATTCATATGGAAACATAAAAGGCCCTGAATAGCCAAGGCCATCTTGTGAAAGAAAAATGGAGTTAGAGGAAACAGGCTCCTTGACTTCAAACTATACCACAAAGCTACAGTAATCAAGACAGTATTGTACTGGCACAAAAACAGGAATACAGATCAATGGTACAGAATAGAATGCCCAGAGATAAACCTCCACACACATGGGCACCTAATTTATGACAAAGGAGGCAAGAAAATACAATGGAGAAAAGACAGCCTCTTCAATAAGTGGTGCTGGGAAAACTGGACAGCTACGTGTAAAAGAATGAAATTACAACACTACCTAACACCATACACAAAAGTAAACTCCAGATGGATTAAAGACTTAAATGTAAGACCAGACACTATAAAACCCTTAGAGGGAAACATAGGAAAAACACTCTTTGACATAAACCACAGCAAGATCTTTTTTGACCCACCTCCTAGAGTAACGGAAACCAAAACAAAAATAAACTAATGGGACTTAATTAAACTTAAAAGCTTTTGCACAGCAAAGGAAACCATAAACGAGACAAAAAGATACCAAGACAAAAAGATAACCCTCAGAATGGGAGAAAATATTTGCAAATGAAACAACAAAGAATTAATCTCCAAAATACACAAACAGCTCATGGAGCTCAGTACCAAAAAAACAATCAAGTTAAAAAATGGGTGGAAGACCTAAATAGATATTTCACCAACGAAGACATACAGATGTCCAAGAGGCACATGAAAAGATGCTCAACATCACTAATCATTAGAGAAATGCAAATCAAAACTACAATGAGGTATTGCCTCACGACGGTCAGAATGGTGATTATCAAAAAATCTAGAAACAGTAAATGCTGGAAAAGGTGTGGTGAAAAGGGAACCCTCCTGCATTGTTGGTAGGAATGTTAAGTTGATACAACCAGCATGGAAAACAGTATGGAGGTTCCTTAAAATACTAAAAATAGAACTACCATATGACCCAGCAATCCCACTACTGAGCATATATCCTGAGAAAACCATAACTCAAAGAGAGACATGTACCACAATGTTCACTGCAGCATTATTTACAATAGCCAGGACATGGAACCAACCTAAACGTCCATTGACAGATGAATAGATAAAGAAGGTGTGGCACATATATACAATGGAATATTACTCAGCCATAAAAAGAAATGAAATTGAGTTATTTGTAGTGAGGAGGATGGACCTAGAGTCTGTCATATAAAGTGAAGTAAGTCAGAAAGAGAAAAACAAACACCATATGCTAACATATATATATGAAATCTAAAATAATAATTAAAAAAGGTACTGATGAACCTAGTTGCCGGGCAGGAATAAAGAAGTAGACATAGAGAATGGACTTGAGGACATGGGGTGGGAGGGGGAAGCTGGGGTGAAGTGAGAATAGCATTGACATATATATATATACTATAGAATGTAAAATAGTTGGCTGATTGGAAGCAGCAGCATAGCACAGGGAGATCGGCTTGGTGGTTTGCGATGACCTAGAGGGGTGGGATAGGGAGGATGGGAGGGAGGCTCAAGAAGGAGGGGATATGCGGACATGTGTATGCATATGGCTGATTCACTTTGTTGTGCAACAGAAACTAACAGTATTGTGAGGCAATTATACTCCAATAAATATCTATTTAAAAAAACCAAAAAACCCCAAAAAACAGAAAAACAAAACAAATAAAAATAGGAGTAATTTGAGAAGCAGGCCAGGAGTTCTAATAGTATATTGCATCTTTTTTACTTTATTACCAGTCTAATTTGCTTGGAGGAACTTGTATTAACTGTTATAAACAAAACTTCCAAAACAAAATCCATAAAGCTTTCCATAGTATCAATTATAATATTAGTTCTATCTCCATAGTAGATTCCTTGACCAACTCTTAGGTTTTTCCCAGTATGCTAAAATGATTTTTGCCACCTGGAGACATAATTGTCTTGAATCAATGTAGAGCTTTGGGCTTATTTGCATAAAAGTACACTGTGTGTTGATCTACATTTGATTCTAAGGGAACTATAAATAGCAATCTAAAAGCCAAGCGCTCATCCATTTGAGATTAACTGCCTCTTCCAGGTCACTAATTCATACCCCAGTGTCCCAGGCAAGTTAATTTATTTCCCATGAGTGACCGCTTGACTCTGCAAAGGTATTTTAATGCGCACAGCTTAATACAAGACAAATCTTATTACTATAACTTATTTACACTGCAATAAACATAGTTTCCCCTTCTCTTTCCCAGCTTGTTTACTCAGTGTCAGAACTAAGTCTTCCTTTTGACCCTACTGGTGATTTAACTCAGTTTGAAGTTTTCCAAATCCAGTAATTTACAGTTAAGATTGTGTGACATTAGAGATGGAATTCATATTATTTAAAATAACTTTAAATGTAAATGAAGTCTCATGCTCTGTAAGCAAATTACAAATGGATCTCAATCCTTCTGTTATCAAACAGGACTGTGGAGAATAAAATTCTTCCAGAAAATATTGTTGATTTGAATGTTAAGGATCTATTTTAGTCACAGTTTTAAAATGAATAAGAGAAATAAGTAGCAATCAATGAAGAGTACTGTTAACGTTCTAAGGTAAAAAACTGAAATTAAAAAATGATGACCAGTCATGGAGGTTTAACCCTGAAAGTGCTAATTTTTCAGGGTGCTCAAAGCTTGTACCCTTTTCAACTTTAGTAGGTATTTGTATGTTTAAAAAATTTAGTTTGTAATTCTATTAAAGTCCCTCTACTATCTCACCATTAAAAGTAACTATTGTTTGACAGCAATGTTGTCATTCACATAGAGTAAAACTAGAGGATACTCAGATAAATGTGAATTTCAGAAAAAAAGCAGGTAACTTTTTAGTATAAATATGTACCATGCAATATTGGGGAGGTGGGCAGTATATTCATTAAATACACTTCCAATTGCACGGAAATTGTAAAACAGATTGAGTTAATCTGAAACTAATTGGAGGATCTCTCGATACAAGGTTTTTCAATGAAAATGGACACAAAGTTCCAGTTTGACCCCATCAAATCTGCATTACTGTTCTGAGCCTTCATTAAATTAGTCAGCATCTATTTTACAACATCTATTACAGAACATCTGTGTGCAACGCACTGTGCAGAAGCATTCTTCCAGTAACAAAACTGGACCTTTGGCGGGCACTTTTTCATGAAGTTTGTGACAAGGATGGCATTTTACTATTCAGAAACTATTGAAAATTCAATTTACAGCAGAATGGCCTAGACTATGAGTACAAAACAGTGTTTAAAAAGCTTAATACCTATTTTTGTAACATTAAATTGCTATTCATTTTAAATATAGGAATATTGCTCCTTTAGACTAGAATGTGTTAGAAGTTGTAACTTAAATATAATCTTACACAAAACAGAATTAGCGATTAGAGCCTCTATTTTTACATAGGACAATAAAATCAAAGCAGAATATAGCATTGCAACTTTATCTGTTTAGTCTGTTTTACTTTTAAGGAAGCAAATTTAATGACTATGGCATTTCATGTAAATATACTATAGTAAAATTGTAAATATGACAGAAATTAAACATTTCATGAAATAATCAAATATGATGAAACAACTGTTAGATCAATTAATAATTAGAGAAAATCTACAAGGATGACTCAGTGTTAGGAACTCCTAAAAGAGAATGATTAACTATCCAAGGATTAAGATGTTCTTGGAAAACTCTCTAAGCTCTTTGCAAAATTGATCATGTTATAAAAAATATAAAGTGTCTAATACAATAGTATAAGAAAGGTTAAATGGTTGAAAATGTGATTCTTTGTTTAATCTAGAAATTAATGTACAGTTGAAATTATACCTAAATATTTAAAAAGAAACCCCATAATTTTGTTTCAACATTTCTCAGGGTTAACTATAAATTTTAATTCCTTTCTTTAAAAGTGGATTCAATTTTCAGGGTCTTTTTATGGTACCACTTTGAATAGGTTTTACCAGTACTTTATGAGTGGATTTGGTTGTATTTTTAAAAACTTTTTATTTAAGTATAATACGCATACAAAAAAGTGCACGTAACTGTACAACTCAAGTTTGTACAATTAAATTACCCATGCAGTCAGCACCCAAATTAAAAACACAAAGAATATTACCAACCCCCACAACAGAAGTCCCCTGTTTCTTCCTTCCTGTCACTACCCTTCCCCTCACCCTGACTTCTAGCAGCAGTTTTGCTTTTGTACTTCATATTACTGGGATTATACAGTATATACTCTTTGGCGTCTGGCTTCTTTCACACATTATTAGTGTCATCACTTTGTTGCAAGTAGTCATAAAACATTCATTTTCATTATTGTATAGCATTTCACTATGTGAATATGCCACAATTAATATATCCATTCCAGTGCTGTTGGGCATTTGAGCAGTATCCTATGTATAGTGCTGGTATAGACTTTAGTGAGTGCATGACTTTGGGGGAACAGACGTGTGCATTTCTGTTGGATCTATATCTCAGAGTGGAATTGCTAGGTCCTAGGTGTAGGGTATGTTAAGCTTTAGAACTACCAAACAGTTTTTTCAAGTGTTCATACTATTACATTTTCCATCAATAATAGTTGTAGTTGCTCTACATCTCTACCACTTGGTATCTTCCTTTTCATTTTAGCCATTCTGGGGACATGTAGTGGTGTGGTATTGTGGGTTTAATTTGCATTTCTGATGATTAATGAAGCAGAGCACCTTTTCATGTTTATTCATCATTCGGATAGCTTTTTTTGTGAACATTTAAGTCTTTTATTTTTCTGTTGGTTTATTGCTGACTGATTTCAGGAGTTCTTTATATATATTTTGGAAACAAGTCCTTTGTTGGATATAAATCTGGATTGTTGGATATATATATATCTTCAATTCTATTGGTTGCCTTCTCCTTCATAATGTCTTTTGATGAATTAAAAAGTTCTTAATTCTAATATTCTATAATCAATTTTCTCCCCTTGTATGGTTAGTGTTGTGTCCTGTTTTAAAAAAATCCTTGCCTACTCCAAGGTGACATATTTTTTCCCCCTAAAAGTTTCATTTAATCTTGCAGATTTGCAACACATTTGGAAGTAATTTTTGTGTATGGTGTAACATAAAAGCAAAAATACATTCTTTTCCTATGTGACTATCCAGTTGACCCAGCAATATTAATTGAAAAGATCACTTTTCTTACTGCACTGCAGTGTTACCTTTGTCATAAATCAAGTGACCACTCGTGCAGGTCTGTTTCTTGGACTTCTTTTTCTCTTCATTGGTCAGTTTGTCTATCCTTGTGTCAATATCGCTTTGTCTTAATGACGATAGCTTTATAGTAGCAAGATGGTTTTAAGTGATTATAACTTCCAATAATATGACTGGAAGGCAAATGCTCAAAGCCTGAATTTGAATCTTCTGGATAATGAAGTTATAGCTTACATATATCCTGTTGACACAAAGAAGGGAGGGCAAAGAAAACTTATGAAACAATTGAAAACATCCTGGGTAGTAAAGAGATGAGAATGAAGATTATTACTGGGTGTGCTGCAATGCTTATTAGGGAACTGGATGCCTACTTTCCAGGTACAGGAGGAAAAAAGACAATAAAAAATACAAAAGAATTATGTACAAGTAGCAAGTGCAAAATGGTGTGGTGTAAACCAGGTGCTATACAAATGAAAGGAAAAGAAAGATCAGTGAGGGATGGAGTAGTTAGGAAAGGCTTCATAGAGAAAGAACCCTTGAATTTATTTGAGCCTGATAAGGTCACTCTTAATGCAGAACATTAGAGATTTCATTTTTGTTTCCTGTATCTCCTTAGTGCATTAAATCAGTTATCATATCCTGCCCTTATTTCTTTAGATGCCTCTTTAACCTCTGAGTTTCAAAACCAACTAATGGTTTTAATCCTGACTGTACATCTGAATCATCTGGGAAACTTTTAAAAAATAATGATGCCCAAGGCTCTTCACACTAATAAAACAATCTGTGAGAGTGGAGGCCAAATTATCAATGTGTTTCAATGCACTCCCACTTGATTCAAATGTACAGCTGAAGTTGAGGACTGCTGAGTTAGAAGGTATATTCAATCAGTGGTTTTCAACTGGTGATATGATACTGTGAGATAACATACAGGACACTTGGTTAAATTTTTTCAGATAAACATTTGGCTTCCCAGGGGAAATTTGGCAATTTTTGGAGATATTTTTTTGTCATGACCAGGGGTTGCTGCATCTAGAGGATGGAGGCCAAGGATGCTGCTCAACATCCTATAATGTACATGACATCCTCGAGAACAAAGAATTATCTAGTTCAAAATGTCAACAGCACTGAGGTAGATAAATTCTGCTTTGGAGCAACAAGAGAACCAATCATAAGAAGAAGAAATAGAGTTGGAACTAAAAGCAGAATTTTGTTCAAATGTAAGGATTATACTGATGTTACAAGTGACAGAAGCCCAAGAAAGAAATGAGTTTTATTTACTTATTTATAATGAGGGCAATTTCTTCCTTTCTTCCCTCTTTTCTTTCCTTCTTTATGGCTGTGTTGGGTCTTTGTTGCTGTGCATGGGCTTTGTCTAGTTTCAGTGAGCGGGGGCTACTCTTCAACATGGTGCGCAGGCTTCTCACTGCGGTGGCTTCTTGTTGTGCAGCAGGGGCTCTAGGCACGCGGCTTTAGTAGTTGCGGTGCGTGGGCTCAGCAGTTGCGGTGCACGGGCTCAGTAGCTGTGGCGCACAGGCTTAGTTGATCCGCGGCACGTGGGACCTTCCTGGACCAGGGATTGAACCCGTGTCCCCGGCGTGGGCAGGCAAATTCTTAACCACTGCGCCACCAGGGAAGTCGAAGAAATTAGTTTTAATCTTGAAGTCAGAGAATTACTGTGTGAAGTGTAGGATCTATAACTGAATTTTTAGATACGTTTCAGTAAAATTTCAAAGAAATTCAGAGCATGTAGAGTTCAATGGAATGAACTCAGAAGTTTATTTATGAAATGTGGCAGCACTATTAATCTGAAACTTAAATTCTGCAACTCTGATATTTTTAAGCACTTTATAAACTTGTTGATAATGACTATGCACTGGGTCTTAATACTAGCTGTGTGACCTGATGTATGTTCTTGTTTCCCATTTTGTCTATTGTAAAAAGAGGGAGGTGGGTCAGATGATCTGAAAGACCCCTTCTAGCATTTATCTTCTATACAATAATTCCTAAGTTCTTGTCAAAATACAAATTTTACAACAAAAAGGTGTTTTTCAATGATAGGTCTAAAATTAATTTCAATGGCTCAGGCTTACTTTAAAAGGTAGCAAATTTATGTTTAAGATAATTTTACCAATTCTTTCTTAATGGGGTCCTAATCAAATGAATATGATGAAACTGATAACTGCAATGTTTTCTTACTGCAGTACATAATAGTTAACTATCTTCTACTACTATTAGTAAGCAACCCTTGGATTATATATCCCAAACCTAAATCTGGCCATTCCTACTTTTCAAGGAAAAAAAAATTTAACTGGCACTTACTGCTTCTCATACTTTTTGTTTCTGCAAATCCTGTTAGAAAGCGAGATGATAAAAGGAGTCCCAACATTGTGTAGCCTACCCCTCACATAATATAGTATGTAACCATAGCCACCTATAAGGAGGAAGTATCCTTTTCAACCAGTAGATGGCACTTCAGAATTGTTAAAGCAAATGGTGAAATTTCAAGGAACATGGCTCAAAGAATGGTGCAAAGTAGGAAAGGCCTGAATAAGCAATATGCATACAAGAAATGAGTGGACCACATAATTCTTTTTTTGTGGGAACTGTCCTTTGCATTGTAGGATGTTTAGTAGCATCTCTGGCCTGTAACTACTAGATGCCTATAGCACTCTCCCACCCCAAGTTGTAACAATCAAAAAATATCTCCACATTGCTACATTTCCTCTGAGGGGCAAAAGTGTCCCAATTCACTGAGAAGGCAAATGCTATGCAAACAGGTGATCTATAATTATGCACAGTAAGGGTGAATCTCACATTGCTGAGTGAAAGAAGCCAGAGTGAACCTAGTATATATGATTTCATATATGTAAAGCATCAAAACACACAAAACCAACTTATACTGTAGGAATTCAGGATAGTGGTTGTTTGTGGGAGGGGCAAGGGGAGGAAGTGCCTGAAAGGGAGTCGGATGAGCCTCTGAGGTACCAGTAATGTTCTGTCTTGATCTGGGTGCTCCTTACATAGATGAAAATTTATCGAGCATATATACTCCAAAACAATTTTTTTCAAAATGTTTTGGGGGCTTCCCTGGTGGCACAGTGGTTGAGAGTCCGCCTGCCGATGCAGGGGACACGGGTTCGTGCCCCGGTCCGGAAAGATCCCACATGCCGTGGAGCGGCTGGGCCCGTGAGCCATGGCCGCTGAGCCTGCGCGTCCGGAGCCTGTGCTCCGCAACGGGAGAGGCCACAACAGTGAGAGCCCCGCGTACCACCAAAAAAAAAAAAAAATGTTTTGGAAGTCAAGACTTCATCTTTTTCATAATGAATGAAAACACTGTAGCTCTTATTCTTTGAATCATAAGCAACACTCATTATCAAACTATCGATACATGTTAAACAAACAGTATTAAATGAAGTTGTAAACTAAATTAAAAAGCTGGTCATCTCCATGTGATCATTTGAAAAACAGGCAGTTAATTTTAAAAATACAGAAAAATCCATTTCAATTAATTCATTTGGTAGAAGTTACTTGTTCTCCTGAGATTTATCTATATTCCTAATGACAAAAGACAAATCAAAGATGAGTCTAAGTTTAAAATGCTGTAAAAACAACTCTGTCCCACATGAGACATTTCTGTAAACTACTGCAGTTTCCATCTATTGCTAAATTTGGAGAAATATGACTTAGCAGCTGAAGCATAGTTTTGTCTGAGAATAAACTACATTTATCTGTCTCAACCCAGGAGTTAAGAATTATTTTTCACTATGTATAAAGTTGAGATTCATATTCTTTTATATGTAAAGTTTTAGTATTACCCTTATTCTTCTTTTCCTGTACATACATTATTTCAAAGTAATACTCAGATGGCACCAGGACATCTAACAAGTAATATAGTAAAAAGAAAATTAAAAAAAAGTTAAATCTACACTGAATCCAGATTTCTCAACTGCATTTATTAAAAAAAAAACCAAAAACGAAAAAACAAACTTTAAGAAGATTAATATTGTAGTTTCTTAGGAATCTTTAAGAATTATATTTTAAAAATACTGCAATGAAAAAACACATGTCATAACCAAATGTATGATTTATTTTTGGAGAAAAATAATTAAAACTGAGGTTTTTCCAATTAAGAGGAGAAATAACAATATGAGATCATACCCTGGTTACATGTTAGTTATCACATTCTATACAATGTGGATGTGCTCAAGATGTATTTCATGATATTATGAATGAACATTTGAAATTTAAAAATCACAAACCGCTTGCCAATATTGTAAATTCATAAATGTTCAAATAAATACCTACAAGGAATTAAATTTTGAAAACTGAAGCCTTTGACAGTGTACAGATCATCCCAAATGTTACAAATAGCAGAGCAAATAAGTTGACATTACTGCTAGTTTCCACTTAATTTCTTCATAATATGGCTCTCTGGTGTTGCATTAGTGAAGATACTTCCTACAACCACATGGGTACCCCAGAGACTGTGGCGAATCACTTTACAGCAACCAAGATCATCAACAGAGAATCCTAAATGTCGATAGCGTTCATCTGTCTCAAAAAGAGTGTTGTTTGTATATGGTCCAAAAAACTGGAGGAAATAAAACAAGTCATATTTTCATTAGCTAGAAAGATAATGAAGTAATAATTTTTATGCAAATACGAACACGTATCTATATAAATACTCTGAATATTTAAAAAATCAAATAAGAAATAAAAAGGTCACATGGAACACCTAACTGTCCTAATACCTCCTCTCCCCTCAATACCTGTGCATTCTGGAAATGAGAAATGAATGATCTAGCAGACTGCATATTACCTAGAACCAAATGCATAATATTATATGACCTTTAGAGACGAAATAAGAATTAGGCAATCATCTATGGTTCACTTTTGTAATTTTTAAGATAAGAAAACTATCAGAGTAAGTTTTTCATTTCTAGTACTCACTAAATCTTGACTTTGAAAAGAAACAGTATATATTCCTATTTTAAGATTGAAAAAATTACTATTTGTAGTTAAAAGATATATACAGAATTTAAAATATGACCACAATAGTGGTTCAGTTATTTTCTTTAAAGTATAGCTTTACAAATGTTAATTTCCAAAAAGTTACTTTTCTAAATATTTCTTTACCATCTATATTCTTAATTCTAAAAATAAGTGTGTGTTTCTTCCTTAATGAAACTATTGGATACTAAGTTTTAACTAATGAACAGTAAACACACTAATTCAATGTAATTCAAACAATATCTATTAATGAGGATGGAAAATAAATTTTAAAATTATTTTTAATGAAAAAAATTTAAAGTGATGGAGAAGCTTAACTATGAGTGCCAGAGGTCCCTCAAAGTTGTGAATTCAACAGACTCTTGGTACCTATTGTGAATTCAACAGACTCTTGGTACCTATTTTTATACCTCTTTGCATAAAATTGTGAGGTTTTCAAAGTCTTAAATGGTCTACTTTTACCAAGGTTATAATTATAAACAATTTTATAATAAAAATAATTCCTACTTCAAATTATATAATGTGGCTTTCAAAATGTATTTAATTACTCACTGCCAAACCAGATGATGGGTCAATAAAGTCAGCCCAATAGCCTTCAGCTCGAAGGGCGTAGCAAATTTCTTTAGCACCGCTGATGAACTGCATAGAAAAAGGCACAAATAATATGCTCAAAGCAGCAGCACAGAGTGTTTTATTTCTCAATAAATTTTTAAGATAAATATTTTTTGCTTCAGATAGAGAATACAATAATATTAATAAACAATTAAAACTAATGATAAATTAAGACTGTAAAGTCCTAAGATTATTTTCACCAGTCCAAAAGATTAATGGTTCATATAATATTTTTTCTTTTAAAAAGTCTAAATTGTATATTTTTTTCTTCTAAATTATTTCCTATTTTAGGAACTATTTCTAATCACTTCTGTGCTATTAACTCCCAAATTTGTCATGGATTATAACCTACAGTTGCTATTTTGTATCATTACAGAGGTATTAGAAATAAGGTAAGAAAGGGAAAACAAAATATTCATAATGAAAAGATATGGACCATTCATTAATTTGAATGAAAGTTGGTTAAAAACATGTATTTGTTTGTGTGTCCTTCAAAAACACATCTACCCACTCACATAGTCATGAAATATTTCTGAAAAGGCACATAAAAATAGTAAGATAAATGGATAGATTGGGTACAGGGCTGGACCACATACTTCCTTTTCACTATACACCTCTCTATCTTTTGTATTATGTATAAACATTATAGACCACGTGCATGTATTAAAATCTTGGTCTTACCATCCTAATTCCTACAATGTCTTTATTAGCTTTATCAGAAGTCTAAGCAGTGAAAAAGACTAGAAGCAAATACTAGAATCAGATTAGAATGTTAAAAAAAAAAAAAAAAGACAGACCATAAGTGTTTAAAGACAAGGGCACAGTTTCACTCACAGCTATAACAAAGTAACAGTTATCAAACTTGCCACTTGCTGAAAAATATAAAACTGACCAAAATATATGAGGCAACTGTTTTTAGACACTGAACAATAGGCAGACAAAACAGCAGCGGAGAAGGGAAACAAATAAGGTGATCCCCATATATGCTCCAGGCTTCTGTCTGGGGACACTCTCTTGTTGCAGGGCAAAGAAGTGGAGCCCAAGCAAAGTGATAGTGTCACTGAGCTGAGGGGGTAGAAAGCAAGAGTTCTGAACTGTTGAAGCATCTGGAATTTCTGGTGTAGGGTAATGGAGCAGAGGGAGATGCACAAATGGGCTTCCCATGTGGTCCGCGGAGCAATTTGCCCTGGTTCAGTAGCCAAGGGTTGAGCTGCGCAGATACAAGGTGAGACTCCTCAAGGTCCAGCAGAGAGTGCCAGCTGCGGGGCTGAGAGCTGAATGGTGATATCAGGGGTCACGCACTACAGGGTAACGTGAATTTCTGGTCCACCTAGAGTGATGAGACCTCACTGAGCATCTCTGGCACTAACCTGAGATGCTCAGAAGTCCAAGCCTTGATAGCCCGAGGGCCAAACCTGGCTGGCTGCCTGCCTGTTTGTGTAAATACAGTTTTGCCGGAATGTAGCCATGCCTGTTCATTTATATATGGTCTGTGGTTGCTTTAACAATACATGGTAGAATTGAGTAGTTGAGAACCTATCACCTACAAAACCTAAAAATTTACCATCTGGCTCTTTACAGAAAAAGTTTGCTGATCCCTGCTATAGAGATATACAACTTTAACCTATTTTCTCCAAATACAGGCATATCTCATTTTTTTGGGCTTCACTTTATTGCACTTCGCAGGTAAGTTTTTTACAAATTGAAGGTTTGTGGCAACCCTGTGTCCAGAAAGCCTATTGGCAACATTTTTCCAATAGCATTTGCTCACGTCACGTGTCTGTTTGGCATTTCGGTAATTCTCTCAATATTTCAAACTTTTTCATCTATTATTATATTTGTTATGATGATCTGTAGTCTGTGATCTTTATTGATGTTTTACTACTATGACTCACTGAAGGTTCAGATGATGGTTAGCATTTTTTAGCAATAAAGTATTTTTAAATTACGGTATGTACTTTTTTTTAGACATAATGCTTTTGCACACTTAGACTACAGTACAGTATAAACATAACTTTTATATGCACTGGGAAACCAAAAAATCTGTGTGACTCACTTTATTGCGATATTTGCTTTATTATGGTGGCCTGGAACCTAACCTGCAATACTTCCAAGGCATGCCTGTACTTTCTTGTAAACTAACGAAAAACATTTAGATAATACTGTGCTCTATAGGTTATTTTCATACTTAATATTTACACTTACTGCTGTATTTCATTAATTCTCATAATTCTTAAAAATAGGAAAACTGAGTATGGTTTAGGAAAGTCATTAGAATTATGTATCAATTTAATAAAAGATGTACCATACACAAAAACTACAAGGTGAACAAAACGATGCATTTAAATGTTTGCAAAGGTTAACTAAAAGAATCCCAAATGATCACAAAAAGAACCAGTTTAAGTATTTTTCTTAAAGATTTCTGCTTGGGACTTGCCTGGCAGCGCAGTGGTTAAGAATCCGTCTGCTAGTACAGGGAACATGGGTTCGATCCCTGGTCTGGGAAGATCCCACATGTGGACCAACTAAGCCTGTGTGTCACAACTACTGAGCCTGCACTGGGAGCCCGCGAGCTACAACTACTGAAGCCAGCACACCTAGAGCCCGTGCTCTGCAACAAGAGAAGCCACCGCAATGAGAAGCCTGCGCACCGCAACAAAGAGTAGCCCGCGCTCGCCACAACTAGGGAAAGCCCGTGTGCAGCAACGGGGACCCAACGTAGCCAAAAATAAATTAATTAATTAAAAAAAAAAAAGATTTCTGCTCATCAATAGCAAACACTGACATCTGCTGGTAAAAAACTGAAATAAAGTAAACCACAACATATAATATCTACTTGGACAGTAAGCTATGTGTGGTTCTAAAATAACCACTAACATGTCTAAAATAAAAAATGTTTTTTCATAAAAAAATAAAATAGCTTTAGTCATTATAAAGTTTAAAATGCACATGATAAAGCGTGTTGCCATTTCAAAGGCTGGAAATTTTTTTTTTTAATTTATTTTATTTTTTGGCTGCATTGGGTCTTTGTTGCTGACTTACATCTATACGGGAGTCAGTATCAAATGAGGCTCAGAATCTTGAATGGTTCAAAAAGTAGGACTTATTAATACAATGCACATATCAGAGCAAACTCTCTAGTGTCTAAATGGTAGTATACATTTACTAATCATTGTCAATATATAAATAGAAAATGTTTATTGAGTTATTATGTATTTAAATTTCACTTCTCCAAATTCAGATCTTTTAAAGATCAGAGAGAATGCCTTATGCCTCTCTGTAATTTCTTTGTTAGCTAGCATATATAACTTGCTCATGATTATTAATTACCACATGGAATTTATTAGTAAAGTTATATGTGGGACATTTAAGTATGAAGTCATTACCATAAAATACTCTATTGAGTATGTAAATAATATTTTTATAAATGAAGAGAACCATACATCCAACCCTAAAGAAAATACAAAATAATTCCAAATATTATCCTGTATGTAAATTACTAAAGAGAATTTTTTCAACTATAGTTAGCTAAGGTGTCCAAGTGAGCTAATCCCAACATGTCATACAGGCAAAGGAATATTCCTTTCTATCTTGTAGAGAAAGAAATTGATATAACTGAACATCAAGCTCTTAGATAAATAATTATATAATTTTTAAATATAAGACTTTAAGTTACTACTTCTCATTTCTCAGGTTGGTAAAAATGAAAAGTAATGCTAATATCCAGGGTAAAGGTGAGAGCATATATACTAGGACAGTCTTTTTGGCGGGCAAATTGGCAGTATCTTTCAAAACTTAAAATGAATATACCCTCCGATTTCCCTATTTAGGAATATGTAAGTATGTACAAAAAATATATGTACAAATATATTCACTGCCTGTAATAGCCTAAGTTTGATTTTCAACTTATAAATGACTAAAAATTTTTTTAAATAATTTAAAAAATTTACGGTTTGCCCATGCAATGTAATATTACACAGATTTTTACAAAGAATGAAATAAAATCTATGCGTAATGTTATGGAAAGGTGTCAAAACATATCTTCTAAGTTAAAAGCAAAGGATGGGAAAAAAATGTGGGTATATACATTATATTATTATTGTACTGTACACTGTTATTGTTTACCCCTTTAAGAAGGCTGAGGTATTTTCACTTTTTACTTGACATGCTTGAGAGAGAGAGAGAGAGAAAGAGACATGGAGGGGGAGAGAGGATCAGAGAGAAGGAGAGAGATGGGTATGAAGAGTTAATTTTACATTTTTGTTGTTTACTATATTCCCAAATTTCCTAAAACATAAATTTAAAAAAAACTGAGGAAGTACTGGACAGAATCTAAGTTTTTCAAAGACACTAAAAAAAAAAATTGTGGTATTTTTATTCTCAGAAAACATGTAAGTTTTTTAGTACTGGAATACATTAGCAGAGAATTAGTAAAGGCTAGAAAAAATAGCCATCATTTTAAAACACTGGTTCATTGGTATTTAAATAAGATCATAAAATTAAATTGTCAGCAGCTGAAAGAATTACCTTTTCTAAGAGCATTTCTCTTTCAGTTTCTACCTCCTCACTCCAAACAGTCATATCATTCTTAGTTTTCTGTGTTACAGTCAGAATCATTAGTTTGTTGGTGGCTACTTCTGGAAACAGTGATTCAAAATCTGTAAGTGAAATAAGAATAAAACTCCAGAAAAAAATAAATTTTTTAAAAAAAGAAACAGTTCATAAAATACTTTAGAAAAATGATGATTAAGTTAAATTATTATGGTACCAAGTTAGGTTTATAAATGCATATTAGTTTTGAAAAGGATGAAATGCATTTAGTTTTGGTTTACTTCTGCTCTTTTTGGATGAACGAAAATATATTGCCAACAATTCTGAAGAGTAAGTTGGGTTACATGTTCTTGGTCTTGTAATTTAAAAAAAAGTTTATTATTAAGATTTTTCTCAGTAGTACTAATGTATTAGCTCATGGAAATTATGGCTGTAATAATCACCCAGGAGTGGGATGACTTTAGGAAAAGATTTAGGAAAAAAGTTATTAAAAATTCTACTATTCCTATCTAATGGCAGCATGAGGTCAGATGTCAGGGGACACTTGAAAGCCTTATCTTGGCCAGGCAATCATCATTTCCAGCTAGACATATTAAAATACTAAGTTATAAAGCATTACGATTCCAATGGAGTACATTATTCAACACATTAAAAAATTAGTGACATTATCTAACACACACTAGTGTAAATATGAATAAAGCACAACATACCTCTTCGCAGCAATTCTGGACATGTTTGGATTGCACACTCTACTTTGGCACTTTCAAAGTAAGTTTCCGCACTGTTAATTTCTTGCTCAACAGGTACATCATTACCCTAAGGCGGAATAAGAAATATAAGTAAACAAAATCTGGAGTTCAAATAAAATATCTTGCCTGTTATAAACCTGTTTTCCCTAGAAAGTTTTTTCAGTAATCCTAACCTAGCTGGTGATGGGGTAATAGGCAGTGTTTTCTTACATACTCAAACTTTTCTCTATGATGAATGTAATATTTGAAAATTTAAAAAAAATGTTGAATTAAAAAAAGGAACATATAAATACCCTGATATTCTAAGACTTAATATGAATAGACGTTGGCTAAAAAACTAACTAAAATGCGCCATGATTGTGTCTTACAATGTTACCTCTTCTGATATTCTGTTATATCTAATTATCCTTCCTTTTGTTGTACAATCTGTAAAATGAGGATAAGAACACTAACTTACAAAGCAACATGATTAAACATATAGCTTCTCCAACAGGAAGTGCTTAGAGGCTTTTATTCAACAGAAATTTACAGGGTGCCTATTATACACTAGACATTATAAACAGGAACAGGCACTACAATGGTAAAAAATCCAGTCTTCACTCTTAGGTATATAAGAGTTAGTAGAAGAAAAATGCATGAACAAATAAATGCAATCCGTATCAGAAATGCTATATAGTTATAACGGAAGTCTTCTGGAGGTATAGATGGGGAAGAAACTTGCTTTGCTGGCAGAAATCAGGAAAAGGTTGAAATCACGTTTGAGTTACATATTAATTAACATGTGTGTCTGACAGATAAAGAATAGACAGACTATAGGTTAAGAATTCAGGAGGAAAAAAACAGTCCAGCAAGAGATAATAACGTGCAAAGGCATACAATGGTCAAAGGGAATGGTGTAATTTTAAAAAAATGAAAATATGCTGTGATTGGAGAACGGAAGGAGTAGGAAGTAGTGGGAAGTAAGGTGAGAAAGATAAGGGATCAAAATTGTGGAAAGCCATTTATGCCACATTATGAAATTTTGAAAAAGCAATGAGGAATATCAACATGCGATATAAAAAGCTAATGACAGTATTACTGTAGAGGATGTATGGCAACGAGGAAGAGCAGGTGACAGACCAGTAACAGCCAAAAATTACTGATCACTTAGTGTAATAAGTATTTTACATACATTTTCACATTTAATCCTCATAGCAACTTTGTAGGCCAGGGATTATTATTATCCTCATTTTACATATAAAGAAACAGAGGCTCAGAAAGGTGAAGTAACTTTTTCAAGGTCACAAAATTAAGTAAATGGCTGAGTTAATCTCTGAATACAGATTTATCCTATCTCCACAGTCCATCATACTATAATGCCTATAAAAATTGAGGTAAGATAAGGAGGCGCTGAACTTTGGCAGTATTAGTGAGAATTGAAGGTACACAAATTATTTAAGAGCTACTTTCAGAGATAGAAGCAATGTAATTCTGTCACTATTTACAGGGGTATGATGAAAAGAGGAGTCAAGGTTGGCACTATAATTTTTATTTTTGGGACAGTGGGAGGATGACTAAGTCACTTATACTACTGACAACATGGGAATAAGGACAAGTTTTGAGAGAAAAAGGACTAATTCAGTACTAGACGTGTAAAATCTTGGGACTTCTGAGACATCCAGATAAAGATGTTTGGCACGCAGATAGTAATATAGAACCAGAAATGTCAGAAACAGAAATAAGAAGGTAGGAAATATGAATACACAGCCTGTGGAGAAAGCCAAGGACTTAAGTGACCGGGGAGCAAGTCAAATGAGAAAATGAAGATCAGAGACATTTGGGAAATATCATGTAACTGGTAGACAGAGGAGGAGTCAAAAAGACTGAGAAGGAATATCTGAGATAAAAAGTCAGGGGAGGTCAACTGTGTCCCAGTGTTAGGTTATCTGATATCACCCATAATTTGAGGGGTTGCTGCTTTTAATAATATGGCTTTGATCAAAATCTCAACCTGAAGCTATATAGAAATATGAAAAATGATAAGGATCGGGGTTTGAAAGAAACTCTGAAATGCATGTAACTTTCCATTTGAGTGAGCAATGAGCAATACTAGTTTTAAAATGCATTTAAAAATTCATATGCGATACCAGTTTAAAAAACTCATTAAAAAAAACCCTCAGGAATTGTTTTTACAAAAGCTATTTAAAAATCCTCCTCTTCAGTCTACTGTATCCAGAGTTTCAGAGATCTCAAAATTTTCTTTTTAAATGGCTAGAGGAATATAAAACTAGTCGGAATTTGGTCCATATATAAATTACAATTACCATTAATAAAAGTGAAAAACAGGGAATATAAATTTCCAGTTATAGAATTAAGTTATTTATATTTGAAATAAACATTTAGTAAAAAAATATATTTTTGAAGAATTATTTAATTACCTAAAAGAGACTGCAATGTAGTTAGGTGAAAAAAATTATATAGCAAACGCTATGTACAGGACAATGCCAAGCTTTTAAAAGCTATATATGTTGTTTCTGTTTATACTGGATTTAAATAGATTTTTTTTTTACTTTTTCAATGAAAGTAATATGTTCAGTTATCAGAAATTAATACAGCATTAATAATTAGAAAAACAGAATGACCTTAACAACTTACCTGAAATTCATTCACATATTGTGCCATAACAAACTCATGTCTTTCGCTCGATAAAGGTTCTGCTAGAACATCAGGTAAAGTTTTATGAACCTGGCTTTTCTTCTGTGATGTGGTCCCATTGAGGTGACAATCAAAACCTATGTTCCCAGGAAGCTGGAATCTCTGATCCTGAGGTCCAAATGGTCCCATAGTTTCATCGGGCCAAACTGTTCGAGAGCCTAAAGAGGAACGACAAAATGAATCATTTTCTCCTTACTAGTTAAGTACATTGGTAGACTGAAAGAATGTTCTTCTTCCAATTAGGTATTTTTTTTTAGCTAACCAATAGTTGTTTGAAGTTTGCTTTCCTGTGTAAATATAAATTAGTTTGTTTCATGTTATTCCAAAAGACTAATCAAAGCAACCAGCTGTCAGCTCATAGGTAATTCCATTACTAGGGAAAGAATTCAATAAAGTACTGTAAATGTAATTCTTTTTTTTTTTTGGCCATGCTGTGCGGCTTGTGGGATCTCAGTTCTCTGACAAGGGACTGAACCTGGGCCATGGCAGTGAAAGCCCGGAATCCTAACCACTAGGATTACCAGGGAACTCCCACACTATGTAATTCTTGACAGTCATTAAAAAGAATATGGTAAATCTTTACTGATAGTGAACGAAGTCCAGTACATATTACATTAAAAGAAAAAGCTAAGTCAAAGAACAGCATATATGACATTTATTTTTCATCCTTTTATTTGTGTTTTTAAATACAGTAAAAAAAACATCTGTAAGGAAAGACATCAGACTTAATGGTGGCTACCCTTGGGGAGGGGCATTCAACTGCTGTTACCTGGTGGCACAAAACATTAATGGACTGGAAAAAAATCTTGTACGAACCAATGTGACATAATGCCCTGTTTACCAGCTACATGAGTTAATATGGATTTAATACTTACAGAAGAATAGACCACATTTTTATTCCTGTAAAACTTAAAAAAATCCTGACATGTGAAAAATTCAAAAAGATCCAGAAAAGAATAAATTAGAAAATCAAATGAAGAAATACTCAGAGTAGGAATTTTGTTTAGAGAAAGGAAGGGACAACTGCTGCAGACTTTAGCTGGCAATAAAAATATTTATAAATTTATAAAACTTATAAAAAATTTATAAAAAAAAATTTATAAAAAAAAATTTATAAAAAAAAATTTATAAACTCTGCCAGAACTGAGTGACTAAAAACGACCATGTCAATATGGCTGCCCCCATATCGCTCTTCCATACCTATGACAGACATCACCCATCAACTGCAGAACATTTCCCTGCTGAACACAGACACTGTCACATGATTCTCAACCTAAACACTCTAGCCCAGTATGTCTCAAACTTTTAATTATTTAAGAATCATCTAAGATCTTCTCAAAATGCAGATTCTGATTTACTAGGTCTGCAGTGGGGCTAAAAATTCTTCGTTTCTAAACAGTCCCAGATGATGCTGATGCTATGCCATGCTATGCTATGCTGGTCTGCAGATCACACTGAGTAACAAGGCTCTCGACAGCCACTAATGATTGACTGGAGTCAGTTCACAAACTTAAACTTACCAGCTATTTTGAAGAACATGGGTTCTACAGATTATTCAGATCTGTTTCTTTAAATAAATATCCCATATCAACAGTGAATTTGAGCATATTTTCAAATGTTTACCAGTCATTTAGGTTTTCTCCTACAGAAATAGCCTGTTCAAATCCATTTTTGAAATTTGTTTGGTTTTCTACTGGGTTTTCTTTCTCCTATTGATCTACAAAAATTCTTTATATAGTTGTCCCTAGTTATTCACAGGGGACTGCTCCCTGGACCCCCACAGATACCAAAATCTGCATATGCTCAAGTCCCTTATATAAAAGGGCATATCTCTACTGACCTTTGAACAACTGAGGGGTTAGCTGTTCAAACCCTGCATGCAGTCAAAAATCTGAGTATAATTTATAGGCAGTTCTCTGTATAGTCGGTTCCACATCCTCAGATTCAATGAACCGAGAATTGTACCGTACTTATTTAGTTTTGAAAAAAATCTGCGTATAAAGTGGACCTGAGCAGCTCAAAACCATGTTGTCCAAGAGTCAACTGCACGCACATATACTGTAACCTTCGTACATCACATCCTCCTGTATACTTTAAATCATCTCTAGATTACCTATAATATCAAAAACAATGTAAATGATATGGTGTGTGGCAAATTAAAGTTTTGCGTTTTGGAACTTTCTGGAATTTTTTTCCTCAAATATTTTTAATCCTTGGTTGGTTGAATGTGAGGATGAAGAACCCATGGATAAGGAGGGTTGGCTGTATATTCACAATGCAAACCCTTTACATATTCTGAGTGACAAATCTTTCATTTATGATAGATGTATATTTAGCCTTCAGATTATGAAAATTGAGGAGTAATCAGAGATGGAGTTAGAAAACTGGACCAAGAAAACCAGGGGAGGCTTTGCATGCCCAAGTGAACTTATATTACACTGTAAGTAATGTGTTGCATGAAAAAGGATTCCATGGGCAATTCCTTTAGAATACATCAGGTAAAGTTTCTAAGAGCGCTCCCTGAATATTTTAGTGTGTATTATAAACCTCTACGATAGGACTATGGTATAAAGCATTTCTCCAAGTTAACTAATCACAGAGCTTAAAAAAATTTTTTTTTCATCCTTGAACAATGATTCATAGCTTGGGAATAGTTTAGGAACTGCTACTGAAAGCAGTGGGAGATAATCGAGGCTTATGAAGGAAGTGACATGATTTAAAGTATTTTAGAATGATTGATAGTGGTGCACAAGATGGATAAGAAAAAGCAGACTTTGATTTAATAAACACTCAAAGTGACAGCTACATTTAAGAAATTCAGCAAAGAATCAAGAAGTAGTAACATAGTTTAATAGGATCAAAAGAAGATTTGTTTCAGGGAGGACTGTGTGCTCAAAGATCATTAGAAAAACACTAAAGTTCAAGAAAATAAGTTTTAGAAACCAATATTCAATCTTCTTTTAAAAAATATTGTAACTTTCTGGTATAAATATTTAGGCAAGAGCTCTGATTTTATTTTCAGTGGGATAAACTCAACTTTAGAAAATCAGTAAAACCTCAAGAAGAAATACAGTAAGTCCCCTACACACGCATGAGTTCCATTCCGAGAGTGTGTTCATAAGTCCAATAAAGTTAGCCTAGGTACTCAACTAACATAATCGGCTAGCATATAGTACTGTACTGTAATAGGTTTATAATACTTTTCACACAAGTAATACATAGAAAACAAACACAAAAAATAAAGACCTTTAAATCTTACAGTAGAGTACCTTGAAAAGTACAGTAGTCCAGTACAACAGCTGGTGTACAGGGCTGGCATTGGGTGAACAGGCAAGAAGAGTTACTGACTGGACGAGGGAGAGGAGGTGGGAGATGACAGAGCGGAAGGATCATCAGCAAGGAGATGGAGGGCAAACTGCAATTTCACTGATGCCTGACGTGGATGGCACAGGCTCTGCTTCCTTGCTGGACTCAATTCTATCTACCCTCTTGAAAAAACAATCCAGTGATGTCTGGGTAGTAGGTCTTTTTTTCTCATCATAGATGACATGGTAGCAGTGGATTGCATTCTGAATGGCTGCTGCAACCTCTGTGTACTGTTCTACATTTTGGTCCTGTGCCTCAAAAACTAACAGTGCCTCCTCAAATAAAGAAAAACCCCTTGCATCATGAATCTCTTCAGTTCTTCAGTTACTTCTTCTTCCTCTTGTCTCTTTTCGTCCTCTCTTGCCCTCCAACTCCATCAGGTCTTCATTAGTAAGCTCCTCATGGTGCACAGCAAGGATTTCAATGAAGTTGTCCTCTTGCAGATCTAGCTCCAGCTTCTCGCTGAGGGTCACTAAGTTGCTGAAGACCTCTTTGGACTCCTCATCCATCTTTCAAATCCACGAAAATTGTGTACAAACTGCAGGCAAAGGTTCTTCCAAACCCCATTCATGGGTACGGCCGTAACCTCATGCCAAGCAAAGTCAATGTTTTTTATGGCCTCGTGGATGTTACAGTCCTTCCAAATTGTCACAAGGTTGTTCCTGATTCGTCACTTGCCTTTACTGCCTGATGAAAACTGTGACGTAAATAATATTTCTTGAAAGTTGCTATAACTCCCTGGTTCATAGGTTGGATGAGAGATGTAGTATTCGGTGGCAGATGCACTACTTTGATGTTGGGATGAAAGTCGTCCATGAATGGGGGGTGGCCCAGAGCACTGCTGAGCAGCAAAAGAATGTAGAATGGGATGTCCTTCTCCAAGCAATACTTCTCTACCTCTGGCTTAAAGTGGTGGAAAGACCAGTCCTGGAAAATGGCCTGTGTGACCCAGGTTTTGGGGTTACTCTCCCACACAACAGGAAGAGAGCCCTTGGCTATGTTTTTAAGGGCTCCTGGGTTCCCTGAGTGATAAACTAAGAGAGCCTTCAGCTTCATATCGCCGGAAAGAAGCATTGCCACCAAACAACAGAGGTAGCCTATCCTTTGCTGCTTTACAGCCTGGCATCAACTTTTCCCCCTTACTGATGTAACTTTTCCTCTGGCATCCTCTTCCAGTACAGTCCTGTCTCATCCACATCAAAAACCTGCTCAGGTGAATACGCACCTTCATCAATAATTTCTCGAAGCATTTCAGGAAATTCCCGGTCAGCTACCATATCTGCACTTGCTGCCTTGACACTTACTTTTACATTGTGAAGGTTGGCTCTAGCCTTGAACTGATGAAACCAGCCATGGTTGGCATTAAAAGATGTGCCCTCTGATTCTTTGCCGTGTTTCAAGTCTTCATAAAGGCTTTTAGCTTTCTCTTGAATCAGCATTAAGCTGAGTGGGACTTGACGCTGATGCTGACCCTGCACCCACATACTAAGAAGTTTCTCCAACTCCTTCATCACTTTTCCACGCTTCTTCGATATCATTGTCAACATCATCGGCACAGCAGACTTCATGTGTTCCATGACCTTGTCCTTGTTCTTTAGAATCATGCTGACGGTTGAACGATGCATGTTATAAGAATGAGCAACGTCTACCTTCTTTTCGCCTCATTCCACTCTCTCAATTATTTTCACTTTTGTTTCCATTGTTATTGCTTGGCGCTTCTTAGCAATACCAGCTATACGCTGCTTTTACGCTTGCTTCCGGACATCCTGGGCTTGAAATAAAGATACTGTACTACTGTACTCTATACAGTACCATAAAGTACACAAAAGCACCACCACTTGTAGAGAATGCACACACGTGACAATGTACACCAGACACGTGAACTAACTTGCGTGACTGGTCACGCGAACTCGTGTTCACATCTCTGAAAGTTCACAACTTGAAGGTTTGTATGTAGGGGACTTACTGTATTACAGGAAACACAACTCAGAAGGTTATGAAACAATTATAAGTAAAGCAATAATAACTTTTACATACAGATATCTGGAGGTGCAGTGGCCACATGAGACTCATCAGAACCTGAAGATCCTGCAGTTGAAAAGGCTCTGGGATTGACAACCCTTTTAACTAAAGAGCAAAATCCTGGGAGATAGGAAACCAGTCTGGCTCTGTTACAGAGCACCTAAGAAGGACACAAAAATCAAAATTATTCTGGATATAAATGCTATACTAACACAGACAATCTCTGGCAAATCCTCACATTGCAATATATCTTTTAAAACCAATGTTTATTCTACTATTATTGAGCAGCTACCATAGGATAAGCATCATGTACATTTATAATTTTAGAAGTAAATACAAATATTTAAAAAACAAGTAATAAGTTACTTTGGGTAAAAATATATGGCTTTCCCAAGGCCAGAATTAAGAGTGCCATACAGAAAGAATGGGAACCTCTAAAAGTTGCCCTATTTAGTGATGACACTAAAAAGGTAACACAACTGATAAGATTCTGTTCTCAAAATAAAGAACTTTCAAAACCTCTCCTAGAAACAAAACCTATTTACTTTCTAACTCTTCTCTTCTTTTACTGCTGTAAATTGTACTAATTATCTACCATACCATCTTTACTCTTTCTTTAATGGCAATGTCCACTTTCCTCCGTTTTAGCACACAACTTTGTGATACATTTTCTGCTCTTATGTTCATTCCCTAGACTCTGAGGTCAGTTACAATGGATGAATGTGTAAACATCTTTCACGTATAAACTTTCATCAAAATACTTAAGTCAGAATAATCTAATGCAGGGGTTGGCAAACTATAGCTGAATATAGCCTTCTGTCTGTTTTGGTGAATAAAGTTTTATTGCCATACCCATTTATGTATGGTCTGTGGCTGCTTTCATGTCATAATGGCAGAGTGAAGTAGCTTCACAGAGACTCTACGGCCTACAAAGCCTAAAATATTTGCTATCTGGCTCTTTATATTAAAAAAAGAAATCGCTGACTCTTAGATTAGTGGAAAACATGTAAGAACAAATACTATATCATCTGTGAAATGCTATCAAAAGATCTGAATAATTAAGAGACCCTTGAGGACATAGGCAAAAAGTTTCATGGAGGATATACTTAGTTGTGAAGAAATAGAAATTTGCTGGGGAAAGGGCATTTCAATGAGTGACTATCAGGAACAAAGGGATGGAGTCATAAAGGATGTACTCAGAAGAGTGACAAGTTCACTGAAGGTGGATATAAGGTAGTGCAGTAAAAAACAAGCTTGAAAGTTAACTTGTGGGCAACTTTAAAAGGCTTTATACTTGACACAGACAGGAAAGGGCCTGTTATATCAAGATAATAAATCAGAATTTTAACCTGTAGGCAGGGAGGAAAAGAGTAAACTGATAAAAATAAAGGATGTTTTAAGGAATGTACCACTAAGGGCAGTGTAGAGAATGGAGTGGGATTAGAGAGCTGGTATGAAAAATAGTTACCAGGATGTTGAAATAGTCTAGATACTGTAGAATCACTCTTTTTCCCTTTCACATAGTATTCTGAAATCCAGCCCTGTGTTCCTTCTGACTTTCTCATCCTAAGTACAAGAATACATCCTAACTGGTCGTTCTACTTCTCTGACATAATTTCTTACTCATTTTATCCCTCCTTCTCTTACTCCACTCTTTAGTCACATAAAAATATCTACCCAAGTCTTCCCATATTTCTCTGCCTTCTTTATTCTGCCACAAGATTTCTTCTGCTAAAAGGTCCTTTTCCCTCTCCTCCTAGGCCTGACAAATTCCAACTCTTTCTACAAGATCTGGATAGACAGAACCTCCTTTATATGTCTTCAAAATGCAAGATCTGTCTCCAGAGCATTCTGCCCACCTGAAAATTTAAGCATCTTCCCTTGGGTGTGCACCCAACCTGCTCAGAGACAAAAATGGTAATTCTCAGTGGTACAAGAAATTTGAATTGTATATCAACATTGAGCAATTGTGATATTTCACACAAAAGATCCAGACTTTCAGCTGTTCTTACAAACTCCAAAGATCTGGCAGTGCTGGATTCACATTCCCAAATGACATTAGTTGGCAACACATCACTGTAGCTAAGGAAAGGCTGCTCCCTTTATATCAGAAATGAGTATTTCAGTTTGTACAAGTCCCCACCAAGGCTTCTTAATTGACCTGTTCAGCCTCTGAAGCATAGACATACCTGACCCATGCTATGTATGCAAACTAAATTGTTGAAGACATACATATCTATCTTCATGTTTCATTAGTAACATCCATTCAGCACTTAAAATGCACATAAACGAACACAAATTTTTAAACATATATTTGAATATTGTTTTATGTAAACTTCTAACAATAAAAGTATCCTTCAAAATACCTACTGGATTAATTTATTCATTCAAATCAAAATAAAGCCAGGTCAAATATTAGCATACTACTCTAACTGGTATCTTTCCTTTGAGAGTAGCACATGCTCCTTTTACAACATTCCCTTCCTATGATTATGGCTAGGTATAAATTCACCTTAACACACGGGATACACTAGTGGTCTACGTTTACGACTTGGCCTTATAGTCTTACCATTAGGCTATTACTTAATATATCATATTTGACTACAGGAATACTCTCCTGGCTAACTGTTGCCATATTAGTCTTCCTAACACACAGCTCTAATTAAATCACCAAAATTTAAAGAATAAAGTCCAAATTACTGGGTTTGGCATTCAAGACTCTCTATTACATGATTCCAAATCCACAATCCAACCTTCTCACTTATCTCTTTCACACATTTTACATTCAGGAAGTCAGAACTGACTTCCTGATTTTTGAAAGGGGGGGTGTCTTTGAATATACCTCCTGCTCTGCCCAACCAAACCTCAGATTATCTAATCCCACCCATCTTTCAAACCTCAAATGCTTCTCTGATTAAGTGAACACAAACCCCTACTTTTCCCTCTCCACAAAGCTCTGAATCTGCACTGTACCTTTGTGTAGGTTTTAAAATTAGTTTCTACTCTTATTGTAATTGTTTTAAAATATGTCTTGTGTTCCCTATGGCAGGATGCGTCTGAGTAATCGCTGTACTGTTACAGTGAATAAATCTCTATGGCCTGTGAGAATAATATCTCTTGCGCCCATTTTGTAGTATTTGGAAGGTGACTTCTTATACTGAAACGGCTACAAAAACCTTCAGTTTACCTAACCAAAGAAACAGAAAACGGCTTAAAAATAATTCTAAATATTTACTGAAATAATGTCTTTTAAAACTACTGAAAGGGTGCTGGCACTGAATTTATTTCTAAAAACGAATTTATAGAAATAAATAGACGTGTATTGAGAAATATGTTGCGTTCAAACTACCCGCAAAGCATATCAACCTAATTCACACCCCTTGCTTCCCTTGCCATTTCCGGTACACTAATTACGAGAAACATTATGCCATCAATGCCATTATCATTAAACCCGTCCTTCCTAACGAGTTCCCAAACTATTTTATTACTATACTGCTTCTTAAGAGACTAATTTACTCACATTGGCCATTTCTGGCGGGAAGGGCAGGCGAAAAATATCTTCCCTTTTGTAAAGTTATTCCTGGGAAAGGACAAAACAAACAAGCCGGTGACGGATTAAGCTCTAACAACAGATCACTGGGGTAACGTCCACCACCAGCCTACTGTGTGTCCCTCCACCGAGACAGGACCAAAGTCCAAGCTCTCCCCGAACCCCAAAATTCGCCCGCCGCCCCTACAGGGCACAGCTCGCTGCCCACAGGAGGGCGTGAGGCTCTCAGCACGCCCGGTTCGAGTCCGCGAATGGGACTCGACTCCGACTAGATCGGGGTGGCCAATGAGGAGCTCCACCGGGATGGAGTCCTGAGGCTCGAAGTAGGTATTTTAACACCAGTCAGGGCTGCCCGACGACAGAAGCAAAGGTGCCAGCAGAGATGAAGGATGAGCAAGCGAAAAGGATCCTAAAGACAGAATGCCAGGACGACTGGCGACAGCGATAGGGACCCTGTGGGAATAGAGGAAACACCGAGGGCTGCAGCCCGAAGATGGGCGAATTTGGAGGGGCTAACGCGGGCGGAAACCATACGTACCAGTCTACGCCGCCGCCTCCAGGTGTTGGAGACCCGGACTCTTCCCGTCTTCAAAATGGCGGCGCGACGGCAGAGCCGGTAGCGCCGAAGCTGGCAGTGCCCAGACTGAAGGAGTTGCTTCTGAGCACATCGATGGGAAGGATCGTCGAGCCGATGATGCGCACGCGCACAGGAGGCCCACGTAGAGCCGCCCTTCCATTGGATAGTCCCCCGCCGCGACGTGGGCGGAGATAAAGTGACGCGCGGATGACCTGGGAGCCTGGAGGCTTGAGCTCTGGAGCTGGGTTTAGGCAGCCGTTTAATTTCGTGCATTAACTCACTGAACTGAGGTATTTGAAAACCTCCTCTCTCCCTAAGACTTTCTTATTGCCTCCAAGAGGTAAAGTTTTCTGTTCATTGTGTGTGGTTTTTTTTATTTTTCAAGAAATCACTGTTTTTGAGAATAGGGCACTTAACGTTTTTCTTTATGTACCAGGCCTTTAAAATAGGAGCAATAAATATATATCCCCTTATTTATAAAGAGTATATAGGGCTTCCCTGGTGGCGCAGTGGTTGAGAGTCCGCCTGCCAATGCAGGGGACACGGGTTCATTGCCTGGTCCGGGAAGATCCCACATGCCGCGGAGCGGCTAGGCCTGTGAGCCATGGCCGCTGAGCCTGCGCGTCCGGAGCCTGTGCTCCGCAACGGGAGAGGCCGCAACAGTGAGAGGCCCGCGTAAAGCAAAAAAAAAAAAAAAAAAAAAGTAAAGAGTATATAATTTTTATTTGTCAGTTACGTTTAAAGACAATTAACTGAAGTCCATACTTTACTCATACTGATATATTTAGTTGGGTCATGTTGGGCAAGTTAGTCTCTTTAGTTTCCTCACTTCTAAAATGGGAATAAATGGATAAAGAAGATGTGGCACATGTATACAAAGGAATATTACTCAGCCATAAAAAGAAACGAAATAGAGTTGTTTGTAGTGAGGTGGATGGACCTAGAGTCTGTCATACAGAGTGAAGTAAGTCAGAAAGAGAAAAACAAATACCGTATGCTAACACATATATATGGAATCTAAAAAAAAAATGGTTCTGATGAACCTAGGAGCAGGACAGGAATAAAGACAGACATAGAGAATGGACTTGAGGACACGGGGAGGGGGAAGGGGAAGCAGGGACGAAGTGAGAGAGTAGCATTGACATATATACACTACCAAATGTAAAATAGATAGCTAGTGGGAAGGAGCCGTATAGCACACGGAGATCAGCTCGGTGCTTTGTGACCAGCTAGAGGGGTGGGATAGGGAGGGTGGGAGGGAGACTCAAGAGGGAGGAGATATGGGGACATATGTATACATATAGCTGATTCACTTTGTTATACAGCAGATGCTAACACAGCATTGTAAAGCGATTATACTCCAATAAAGATGTTAAAAAATAATAAAACGGGAATAATAATAGTGGCCAACTCATAGTTTGTGAAGATTAAATCAGTTGGTATGTAGCTAACACATATAGCACCACACGTGCGCACGCACAGCTCATGGCTTGGGAGTCACAGAGGCTTCTGAGTGTTGAAGTTACTTACAATTTGTTATTTCTTCATGACTCATAATTTCTCCTTCAAAGCGGCTTACTTGTCTAGGTTATATAACAAGATTACTGGTTGAATGATGATCCTAAGCTTTTTGAGCCTGGGAGCCATATGTTATACATCTTTGCCAGGATAGAAAGTCATCTGTCAGGTAGAGGTAGGAGATAAGAGGAGTCAGTGATAGGCAGAATGGCAGGAGGCTGTCAGGAGTAACTTCATAGCGGAGGTGATGCTTGATCAGTGTTTTGAAAGATGAGTAGTTGTTTGCCTGAATGCCAAGAAAAGGCATTATAGGGGTGAGGGCATTTCAGTCAAAGGAAGCAGTTGGGACAGAGATACAGAATCCAAAACGCTATGGGCAGTTGGGGAGATCCCCAAATAGTCAAGGGATTCAGTTGGAAGTAGGGGCCAAATCATAGTCAGCCTGCAGTGCAGTACTAAGGTGGATGTAACCCTGGAAGCAACGAGAAGCAACTGGGCAGATTTAAGCAGTCATGGCATTATCAGATTTGTGTCTTGGGAAGATTCTTGGGTTTCAGTATAGAGGATAGGTTGGAAGGATGTGGAATTGGAACCACTGGATCAAGTGGTTAGGGGACTATTGCTGTGTCCATGAGAAAGAACATGCGAGCCTGAATTAAGGGCGGGGGGGAGTTGAGGAATTGATACTGCATAGCTATCCATTGGTTGCAGATGAGGAAAAGGACGAGTTGAAGATAACTCCTAAATTTTCGACTTAGAATACTTGGTGAATGGAGTTGCTTTTTCTGAGATTTGGAATCCAGTAATATTAATTTGTGGAATGTATGCTATGTGATGGCACCTGTATAGGGATTTTCCCATTATTTATTTTAATTCTCATAACAATCCAGAAACTGGATGTATTATTATCCTCATGTTAATATGAAGAAATTAAAGCACATAGCTTATGTATATTTATGAAGCTTCCAGGGCTAGATTTAAATCTATGTCTGTTAGGTTTAAGAATAGTGTTTTCTTTCCCATAGGTGTTGTCTCCTAGGAGTAAAACAGGTTTTAGGGGAAAGATAATGAATTTGATTTGGGATGTTTGAATTTTAAGATGCCTGAGGGGCATTTGAAAGCAGGCCTGTTGCTCAGGAAAGTGATTTATGCTGGAGACAGAGATTTGAGGTCATTGACATATGAGTAACAGTTAAGGCCATAGGAACCCCTTAACCTGGAACTCAACAATGGGCTTTTAGGGAGGAAGGTCTGTGAGACTCCTGAAAATGTATGCAAATTTTTGTGTATTTGTAAGCAGATCCATTCTTCCCTCCCTAGGGAGAGTGCACATAGCTTCTTCAGATTCTTAAAGGAGTTCATGACTCTGAAAAGATCAAGAACTACTAGTGTAGAGTATAAAAGAAAAAGAGCAAAAGTCAGAAGAGTAGGCAATATTAATTAAAGGGATAACAGAAGAAGAAAAAACTAGCAATGGAGACTGACAAATTTCAGTCAGAGGGTAAAAGGAAATCAGGAGAGAGTATTCTAGGCATGAAGAAGATAACTGCTCAGTTTTACTGGATGCTACAAAAAGGTGTTATTGAGGACCAAAACCAATCCATTGTATTTGATAACTAGGGCAATGGTGACTTTGCCAGAGGAGTTTCGGTGGAGTGGGGGTGGGAGGATGAAATTTTGATAACTGTGGATTCGAAGGATGAAACACAGCCTCTTAAGGGAAGAGATTTCACCTGTTTTTTCACTGTATTCCTGGGACTTCACTGTATTCCCGCCACAGCGAGGTGATCAATAGTATTTATTGAAGGTTGAACAGATGAAGAAGTGGTGACCATTAATAACCAGGTACCATTAGTAACAGCTGCTTTTTCTTCTGTTTCCAGGCTCCATCCTTCAATAGCACTTATCCACCCAACAACCGGGCTGGGGGAGCAGTAGTGTCTCTATGGCATAAACGAAGAAACTGTGACTCAGAGAGGCTGAGTAAACTCCTTGATGCTGTACAACTACATACAGTGATGAATGTGAGATTCAGACTTGGATTTGTCTGGCTCCAAAATCTCTGTTCCTTCCATGACAATAAAACAAAGGAGAAGAAGAGTGAGAGGTGAGTATGTGCCTCTCAACTGTTATTAAATTTTCCCTTATCTATTCGCCTTCTTCCTTTCACTCTCTCTTGCGTTGTTCTTATTCTTCATAGACAAAGCAGTGCCTTCACAGAACTATAAAGATTGATCAAAGTACCAGATTTTGAGATTATTCAGAGGCCAATATGTAATCCTTGGGACTTTCATTCTCATCTCACTCTCACAGCTGCCTGCATTAATACTCTCTGATAAACACATGGTTTCCTTTTTATTCTGGAAAACATCGATTCTCAATAACAAAGGATGCATATTTAAGCAAACCGAGGAATATATAGTCATCACTGAATGCTCAACTTGGAAAGACTATTGTATTGCAGCTAGCTCTTTCTGTAAAGAGAGTAGGATTATAAAACCAAAAGAGACAAGAAGGAATATTTTCTGCTCAACCAAGCATATCTAAAGCATATTAGAAGTTCGGAGACAATATTCTGTGTTATTTTTTTAAAAAAAAGGTTGCATGGAACTATTACCTGGTTGTAAGAAAATAGCATGTAAAAAGGGATAATGTTATGAGTAAAAAGGGTATGGAGAAAAGAAAAGATGTGTGAACACTTGGTTTTTATTCTTTGACTTGGTCACAGAACTCAGCCATTGAGAACACATCTTTTTAAGTTGCCTGCATCAGTGCTGTGATAGCTCTTTAGTGTTTGATACATTAAGGCAGGTATATGTTTTGGCCTTTTCTAAAAACTCAAGATTTTCCTGGAAACCCCTTGTATGTTCTAGCCATCCATTGCTAGGTAGCAATATGTGGATGTTACAGAGAAATGTTACAGAGTGAATGTTATTTGTCTCTAGGACATAATGGAGGAGGAGGAGCCTGTGATTTAATATTTTGGTTTTTAGTTTGAATGTGATTCATACAGTGTGTCACGGGACTGTAATTGTGATATTAGATATAGCAGTTGCCTATCTGCTCTTCTTTCTGTCTTTCTCCTTGTTGTTACGATGAAGACAATGATATTGCCTCCCTCACAGATATATGAAGGTAATCCATGTAAAGAATTTAACGCAGTGCGTGGCACTCGGCAAGTATGCAGTAAATGTTAGCTGATATCGCCTTCCTCCTCATCAGCTGCATTATTGTCATCATCACTGAACTCCTCTGAACTCCATTCTCATAGGGAAGTGGTAATGTGGTAAGGAGCTTTGGTTCCCTTATATATGCACAAGGCTTATCAGAGGTGATAATACTGCCACGACCTTCCTATCTCTTTGGTACTGGGACATTGTTTGGTCTAGAAAGGAACAGGCATGGGTTTAGGTGGGACTCCCCTCAGGATGTTGGCCTGCTTTGTTTTGAGCTACTTTACCTTGAGGTGATTATGCATGTATTTTATTTTATTTATTTATTTTTTAAATTTTATTTTAAGGGGTAAGGGTGTAGGGGACATTTCATTGCTTAGTCCAAGGGGCCCTTCTTTTTTTTAAAAAAAATTTTATTTATATTTATTTTTGGCTGTGCTGGGTCTTCGTTTCTGTGCGAGGGCTTTCTCTAGTTGTGGCAAGCGGGGGCCACTCTTCATCGCAGTGCACGGGCCTCTCACTATCGTGGCCTCTCTTTTTGCGGAGCACAGTCTCCAGACATGCAGGCTCAGTAGTTGTGGCTCACGGGCCCAGTTGCTCCGTGGCATGTGGGATCTTCCCAGACCAGGGCTTGTAACCCATGTCTCCTGCATTGGCAGGCAGATTCTCAACCAGTGTGCCACCAGGGAAGCCCATGATTATGCCTGTATTTTAGAACTTAAAGCATGTAGACAGAGCAGAGAACAAGGATGAGGAGAAGATTTAAGCAAAAACTGATTAACCACTGAGTGAGAAGCATCTATAAGTCATATTTGGTAAACTTAGGATTCAGGCTGTGGTGATCTGGCTCCATAAAGAAGTGGAAATACTTAGACTTGAAAGGAGGGTATAAAGCTACCTGGGAGCATGTTAAAAATGCAAAATCTCTGGCTCCAATCCAAAACTACTGCCCCAGAATCTGTATTTTAAAAAAATCCATAGTGATTCATATGTACAATTAAATTCTCTTGAATGAGATTGACTAGGAAGTGGAAGAGAGATGGTAGCATTGGGCCTTGCATAATGCAAATCGCCCCATATATATAGAATCAGAATATGTAAGGGGTGCTTCCCTGGTGGTGCAGTGGTTGAGAATCTGCCTGCCAATGCAGGGGACACGGGTTCGAGGCCTGGTCTGGGAAGATCCCACATGCCACGGAGCAACTGGGCCCGTGAGCCACAACTACTGAGCCTGCATGTCTGGAGCCTGTGCTCCGCAAAAAGAGAGGCCACGACACTGAGAGGCCTGCGCACCGCAATGAAGAGTGGCCCCTGCTCGCCGCAACTGGAGAAAGCGCTCGCACAGAAACGAAGACCCAACACAGCCAAAAAAAAAAGAATATGTAACGGGCTAAGGAAGCTGCATTTTAAGAAACCTTTCAGGGAATTTTTATGAACACTAGAGTTCGAGGACCCCAAGTAAAAGATAAAAACTGTCCTGGGGAGGAGTGCAATATACACTATGAACAGTAGATGTCACTACTGTACAATTTGAAAATGACATCGTTAGCAGCCAAAAGAATTATTACAAGAACATTCTCTAAATTTGCAATGTAAAGATCTAGGGAAAATGAACTCTAATTTAAACAGAGTTGGATTTTCCTGTGATTTTATTAAAGATCTTTAGGACATACGAACAGCTTACAAAGAGTGATTGGAGATTTAGAAATTTGGGGTACATGTAAATAAACCTATTCTAAGGAATAATGTCTCAGTGTACTTGGGGAAATAAAGTGAATGTTTTGTGGTTTAAAAAACCAAACTGGATTCCACAGTCAAAGTATACAAGGCACTCAATGACTCTTAGAATATCTTTTCCTGGCCTTATATCACAATGTTAGTTTTACACTGGGTTTGCCAGATATTTAATTTTCACCTGCAGCTCAGGGATTGAAGCCTTGTGTGCTGTCCCTGTAAACATTGTCTTTATCTGTAGACACTGCAACATGCTGGGGGACTTGGATTCAAGTTCTGGCTTTTCTGTAAAGCTCCATGTGGATCACCACGACAATTTCTTAACGTCTGTGAGCCTTGAAACAGGCATAAAAAATGTCCACATAAGGGGTATCATGAGGAGGACCCAGATAATAAATGTGAAATAATTTTGAAGTGTTAAATAAATGCAAAGTATTATTTGAATGCTTATAGTGTTGGACCTTTGTTTTGATATTGGTCTTTGAAACCTCACCAAAGTACCCTTTCCATAAAAATGACTCTGGTTCTGCTAAGAGCCTGGTTATTTTCCCCAACTACATCTTTTGTTCCGCATGTAAGTTTGACTGATAAAATGTAGGATACTCAGTTACATTTGAGTTTCAGATAAACAATGCATAATTTTTTAGTGTAAGTATGGGTTAGATATTGCATGGCAATCTGGCAAATCTAACTCAAAGGCAAACTAAGGAAGCTGTTCCATGTTTCTATTTCTGTACCCGAAGGTCATCTAATTGATCAAATCTTCTATTCTACCTTGTATGGAAAAAGTCTGGCTCAAAAAATGTAGGTCTAAAAATGCTTTTGGAGAGTTATTGCTAACTGAAAGCTCACATCTTCAAAAATGTTTATACTTCCTGTCTGGAAATGGCTTGCTTGGGCTTATACACTAAAGACTGCTTGGAGGGAAATAGGGCCACTTAATTAATCCTTGGAATTATTTTTCATTTCTGTTATAGTCTGTTATTCTTTTGATTTTTGATTATTCATTAACATGTCTTTCTCTCTCCCACTGTGTGGTTGTGGGACTAGAAGGAGGGAAAGCGTGAATCTCCAAAATGAAAGCCACTCAAATGTTGGTGTATAAAAAATTCTGATGCATTTCTGGCACAGCCCTCTCTTCCCAATTATATTTCATGCAGCAAATTATGCTATTAAAGTGTATAGACTATACATAGAGAGTCCACATCCCAATAACGGACAAGAGTAAGGAGAAGGAATGGTGGGAGTGAGGTATATGCTAAGTGTTGAGAAAGAGTTATCCTGGGGAACAATTTGCAATTTCAAAATACTTGAGGATAATACACAAAATGGGGGTTAACAAAATAAAATAAATCCAGAATTACACTTTCATGGGTATGCCCTGAAGTAGAATGAGGAATAACCCTAGGAATCCTGATGTACTGAACTGCCAAGTCTAACAGGAAGCCCTTGGAGGGTAACTGCAGAAAAATGGCACCTTTTGGCTCAGCTAATGTTAACATTAGCCTATGGACACTAGGTGGCAATATATGGCAATGTGAGGATTTTCGAATTTGTGGTGGGATGCTGAATTAGCGGGGGAAGAGCTGTGAGATGAGCTTTGGTTTCCTGCTGTTAATACAGAGCCCTTCAATTTACGGTAGAATGTTCCTTCAGCTGTGATCTTATGAAACTTAAATAGGGCAGGGATCGGGTCGGATCCACCTCTAGTGTTTTCCTTCCTTTTATTTTCTTCCATTTTAAGACTGGTTACTTCACACTTCTGCAAAGTACTTAGTCTCATCGGGCATCCAAACTTGATACCTATGTCTAAATTTAGATACAGAGATGACAAAGCTGTTTAATTGGAGAGGTATTAACAGGAGAGGAGAGCGACATTGCACTGAGGTGATTTGAGCCACCAATGAGGGTTCCTGGGCTGTGTGTTCCTGTCACTAAGAACATTTGCTAATCTGCTGACAAATTGCAATGGGAATATCTCCTGGACATGCTGAAAGCCCAGTGCCCTGTCATTTGAGTAGAGTAGGCTCTTCACCAGCCCACGGGAGTATCAATGATTAGCTTACGCTTTGGCATAAGGTTCCCGTTTTCTTTACGGTTTGATGATGTTGGTGGCATCAGTGATGCATGTTTGTTAATTGCTTAAAGAAGCTTTTGTCTTTAAAAAAATCTATAAAAGCTTAGATCAGGTAAGCTTTTCTCTATTTTAATTTGTATTGATATTTCTGAGTTCCAAGGAAATTACATGCATATCAGATGACCATTGAAACCTTTTTATCCATTGTTTTGGGAATTTCCTCCTGTATTTATGCCCTTTCTCCTGCCTAAGTAAAACAGAAGGGTTTAGTTAGGATTTGGGGATGAAATTTACAAAGCCTATATTCTCAACGAAAATTTGGGATTTAAGTTAATTTTCATGTACCAATTTGTATCCCTCTTGCCCCCTTTACATGGTCAGTTTTGTCTTCAGCTATCTTCTAGCATTACCTATGGTTAGCTAAGCAAACTATACTTATTCCTACCTGAGTCTTTGTCATCCTGTTAATACCTGCTGGTATGCCCCTTCTCCCTCCTTTTCAGTATTCAGCTCCAAGGCGTCTCCTTTAAGAAGTTATTTCTGGGTAATTCATACTAATCTGCTTTCCTGAACTCATATAATATTACTAAGGTTAGCTCATGATTATAACCTAGGCTCAGTTGCTTTCTGATTGGTTTACACATGCACATGTGCACACACACACACACACACACACACAGCTAACTAGATTACAAGCTTTTTGAAGGTGAGGACTGCACCCCAGTGCCATCTAGCAGTATGGTATGTATTGAATATACATACCCAATAGATATCCATCTTTTATCTGTCTCTGATCCCAAAGCCTGAAACATAGTAGGTGTTCAATAAATGTTTGTTGAAAGAGCTGAAAAATTGATTTAAACTACTCTGCTGAAGTACTAGATCTCTGATAATATTAGATTGTGACATCTGTTGTGAAAAACTTAGTAATCATCAGTGTAGACCTTACAAGAGCTAGTTCAAGCCTTATCTCCTCCATGAGAAATTTCCAAGGCCAGCACAATCCTGATTTCTCCTCCTTATTCTAAAGTACTAAATTATCTTATCTCCCTTCATCATATCTATGTTGGGCAAGTGCCTAAGGTTCATATCTGTAGTGTAGGGTTAATACTGGTGTCTACCTGTTACGGTTGTGATGATTAAATGATTTAATATATATAGAGTACTTAGAACTTTTCCTGGTATATAATAAGTGATTGATTGGTATTGTTTATTATTGTTACTGATATAAGATTGTTCTTTGTTTTATGTACTTAGAACTTGTCCTACCAATTAGATTATAAACTTTCAGGGGCAGGCATCTTCATTTTAATATCTTAGAGAATATAATTATGTCCCTTTTTCATTCCAAGTATTGGTATTTAGTGTCTTTTTTCTTTTCCTTGTTAGTCTGACTAGAGGTTTATCAATTTCGTTGACTTTTCTCCTAGTAATAGTTTTTGGTTTCATTGTTTTTGTACAGGTTTTCTGTTTTCAATACCACTGATTTCTGCTCTTTATTATTTTCTTTCCCCTGCTTACTTTGGGTTTAGTTTTTCATTCTTTTTCTAGTTTCTTATGGTAGAAGCTTAGATAATTGATTTGAGAACTTTCTTGTTTTCTAATATAAGCATTTGCTATAATTTCCCCTCTAAACCCTGCTTCAGCTGCATTCCTTAAACTTTGATATGTTTTTATTTTTATTCAGTTAAAATTTTTTCTATTTTTCCTTATTTCTTCTTTATTCATGAGTTATTTAGAAGTGTGTTGTTTAATTTTCAAATACTTGGGGATTTCCCATACTATATCTCCTGATGATTTCTAGTTTAACTCTTTGGTAGACATAGAACATACTTTAACTGTTTTCAGTTCTCCTAAATTTATTGAGACATTTTATGGTCCTGAATATGATCTGATTTGCTGAATATGCAGCAGTGTGTGCTTGGAAAGTTTGTGCATTCTGCTGTTGTTGACTATAGTGTTTTATAAATGTTATTTAGGTCAAGTTAGTTGATAGCCTTGTTCAAATTTTCTGTGTCCTTCAGACTTTCTGAATCCTTATTCTATTAATTTCTGAAAGAGAGGTGTCAGTCTCCAAGTATAACTAAGATTTGCTTGTCTCCTTTCAGATTTACATTTTGTAGTTTAAAATTGTTAGTAGGTATGTAAACATTTAGGACTGGTATGTCTTCTTGATGAGTTAACCTCTCTATTGTTATGGAATGTCCTTCTTTATTCATGGTAATATTTCTTGTTCTGAACTATTTTTTTGTCTCGTATTAATATTGCCACTCAAATTTTCTTTTGATTTGTGTTAGCATGTTATATATTTTTCCATTCTTCTACTTTTAAGCTACCTATGCCTTTATATTTAATGAGGCTTGCAGTCATTTTTGGAGGGGTTCGATATGGCAATCTCTGCTTTTTAATTGGAATGTTTAAACTATTTATATTTAATGTCATTATTCATATGGTTGGATTTAAATCTACCTTCTTGCTGTTTGCTTTCTATTTTTCCCACCTGTTCTTTGTTCCTTTTTCCTGTTGCCCTTCCTTTTATTGAGATTAATTGACTATTTTTTATGGTTACATTTTATTTACATTGTTGGATTGTACCTCCTTCTTTTGTTTTTTATTAGTTTCTCTTGGGTTGACAATATGTACATTCAACTTATCACAGTCTGCCTTCAAATGATATTGTACCTTTTCACATGTAATATAAAAACCTTACAACAGTATACTTCCATCTCTTTATCCTTTGTGCTAGCATTGTCATATATTTTACATCCACAAATGCTGTAAATCCCAAACTATAATGTTATCAATTGTTCTTTAAACAGTCAATTATATTGTGAAGATAGTATAAAAGTGAGAAATTTATCTTTTACATTCCTCCACATATTTATCATTTCTGGCTTTTTTCTATCTTTTGTGAAGATTTCACTTTTTATCTTGTGTTATTTTAGGGCTGCCTAGGAAACTTCCTCTAATATTTTTGGAGTGCTGCTCTACTGGTGATGAAGTCTCTTAGTTTTGTTCATCCAGAAATGTGTATTTAGTCATTGTTTTTGAAAGGTATTTTCCCTTGGGAAAGAGCTGTAGGTATACAGTGTTTTGTTTTTTCTTCTAATACATTTGGCTTCCATAGTTTCTGATGAAGAGTCTGCTGTTATTCTTTTTTTATTGCCCTGTAGGTGATGTGTCAGTGTATCTTGTTTTTACTGGATAAATTTAAGATTTTCTTTTTATCATTAGTTTTCAGCAATTTGATTACATTGTGTCTTGACATACAATACCCTTCTGAGGATTCTACTTGATGCTCTGTGTATATGTGTGTGTGTGTGTGTGTGTGTGTGTGTGTGTGTGTGTATTACAGTTTGGCTTGAGGGGAGACAAACTATTTCTAGTCCTCTGTGACTCACAGTGGTTTTTCTGACTCCTCCTTTCTTGTGGTTCTTTCTCTAGCCTTGGACCATTTCCTCTCATGCATGCACTGATAAGTAGCCAAAGTCTCAAGTGGATCCCACGGCAGATCTCTGGAGTTCTTTCTTTGTGCAGCTACTTTCTCTGTAGTGCTATGTTCCACAAATTCTAACTTTCTTGGTTTACCTGCATTCTGATCTCTGCTTCTTCAATGCAGGAAGACTGCTTGACTCTGTGTTGTTGCCTTAAAACTGCCCCCAGGAAGTGATCTGGTGAATGTTGAGGTTCCACTGTGTGTTTTCTAGCTCTCAGGTCTCTTCTCTTATGTCTGTAAGCCATTGTTTCCTATATTTTGTCTGATTTTCTAGTTGTTTTTAACACAGGGGGTGATTGTGGTGCTAAATCCATCCTTTTTTTACTCCATTTTGGCTTGAAGACAAAGTGTCTCTGGATATACTGATGGAGCTGGAAGGTGAGTCTTACTTCTTGACACACTGCTATTAAAGACCAAATGAACACCCCAGAATTTATGATAGAAGAGAATAGCCAGCAAATTACTGATCAGACCAGAGCATGTATGAGTAGTCTAGTAATTCTCAAGCAATGATAAATAAAAGAATCACAAAGATCCTCTGAATTAGATTGTTCTTTAAACTGTACATCAACTGTGGTGGAACAATGGCATGAAATGTGGAGTCCTTTTCTTCTATGATCTCTGCAAAGTCTTAGACTTTTAAAATGTATTGCTTCCCTTATTTTAGATGGAATGCCTGTAGTTCAAGCAGGTCATTACCTTTCTATCTGGCAGAGAGTTGGCAGGAAGGGCCACCAAGTAGATCTAATATACCAACTGCCTTAATAATGTGTGCATAGGTATAGGTAAATGAAAAGCAACTTTAGTTTTCTGACTTCACATTAGACAATTATATGTTTAACTTCCTAATAGATAAACAATTTATTGCCTTTCAATTCCTCTTGCTTAAAAACAACTCCTCCTGGAATTTTGCTTTTGTATGTTGTTGTAGCCTTGGCATAAATCCCCAGTGATTCAGTGTAAAACTTTGTATCTAAATCTCCCTGAAAGAGAGTACAGCATTTTTATGAGCATAGTAGTACCACTCAAAATCATGTAAATGTACACACGCGTGAATATGTATATATAGCTTTAAAACTCTATAAAGGATTATACTTTTAACATTTTTTTGATTTGTCTTTTAAAATGTCATGAATTTTCAAATAAAACTCTCTATTATTGTTCAGTTAGAGATATTTTTCTAGGGAATAATATGTAAATTCTTTGCTTCTTCAGAAGTTGTTATGGTTTCCCAATGTTATATGGAATAATATATTGGGAGAATTTTTCTGTTTTGTGGCAGCTTTTACTATCTTTAAAAAATGGTTCAAATCCCAAGTCACAATATCTTAGTGTCAAATAATATTAAAAATGTTCTGCAAAAGAAAAATAATAGAAGAATTTTCTCATATTGGCCAATTGCAGATTTTAACCATGATTCTTTTTTTTTTTTTTAACATCTTTATTGGGGTATAATTGCTTTACAATGGTGTGTTTGTTTCTGCTTTATAACAAAGTGAATCAGTTATACATATACATATGTTCCCATATCTCTTCCCTCTTGCGTCTCCCTCCCTCCCACCCTCCCTATCCCACCCCTCCAGGTGGTCACAAAGCACCGAGCCGATATCCTTGTGCCATGCGGCTGCTTCCCACTAGCTATCTACCTTAAGTTTGGTAGTGTGTACATGTCCATGACTCTTTCTCGCCCTGTCACAGCTAACCCTTCCCCCTCCCCATATCCTTAAGTCCGTTCTCCAGTAGGTCTGTGTCTTTATTCCTGTCTTACCCCTAGGTTCTTCATGACATTTTTTTTTCTTCTTAAATTCCATATATATGTGTTAGCATACGGTATTTGTCTTTTTCTTTCTGACTTACTTCACTCTGTATGGCAGACTCTAGGTCTATCCACCTCATTACAAATAGCTCAATTTCGTTTCTTTTTATGGCTGAGTAATATTCCATTGTATATATGTGCCACATCTTCTTTATCCATTCATCCGATGATGGGCACTTAGGTTGTTTCCATCTCCGGGCTATTGTAAATAGAGCTGCAATGAACATTTTGGTACATGACTCTTTTTGAATTTTGTTAACCATGATTCTTAATAAATTTCTCTTTGACATGAATTTCTAAATACCAATCTGACTTTCTAAATCAAAGGAGTTGTTAAAACCAAATGATCCAATTACAGGTTTATTTAAAAAATGAATAAATAAAGCTTTCTAGCTTTCTAGCTGCTTAAAATGCTATTGCTCTTTTTACAGAATGTCAAAAAAGTAATCAGTCTTCCTTTGATTAGGCTTATACCTTATCTTTCTCTCAAACTTTTCTTTTTAACATCTTTATTGGAATATAATTGCTTTACAATGTTATGTTAGTTTCTGCTGTATAACAAAGTGAATCAGCTATGTGTATACATATATCCCCATATCCCCTCTCTCTTGTGCCTCCCACCCATGCTCCCTATCCCACCCCTCTAGGTGGTCACAAAGCACCGAGCTGATCTCCCTGTGCTATGCAGCTGCTTCCCACCAGCTATTTTACATTTGGTAGTGTATATATGTCAGTGCTACTCTCTCACTTTGTCCCAGTTTCCCCTTCCCCTTCCCCGTGTCCTCAAGTTCACTCTCTATGTCTGCGTCTTTATTCCTGTCCTGCCCCTAGGTTCTTCAGAACCATTTTCTTTTGTTTTTTAGATTCCAAATATATGTGTTAGCATACGGTATTTGTTTCTCTCTTTCTGACTTACTTCTTCACTCTGTATGACAGACTCTAGGTCCATCTACCTCACTACAAATAACTCAATTTTGTTTCTTTTTATGGCTGAGTAATATTCCATTGTATATGTGTGCCACATCTTCTTTATCCATTCATCTGTCAATGGACACGTAGGTTGTTTCCATGTCCTGGCTATTGTAAACAGTGCTGCAGTGAACATTGTGGTACATGTCTCTTTTTGAATTATGGTTTTCTCAGGGTATGTGCCCAGTAGTGGGATTGCTGGGTCATATGGTAGTTCTATTTTTAGTTTTTTAAGGAACCTCCATACAGTTCTCCATAGTGGCTATATCAACTTACATTCCCACCAACATTGCAAGAGCGTTTCGTTTTCTCCACACCCTCTCTGGCATTTATTGTTTGTAGATTATTTGATGATGGCCATTCGGACCGGTGTGAGGGGATACCTCATTGTAGTTTTGATTTGCATTTCTCTAATGATTAGTGATGTTGAGCATGCTTTCATGTGTTTGTTGGCAATCTGTATGTCTTCTTTGGAGAAATGTCTATTTAGTTCTTCTGCCCATTTTTGGATTGGGTTGTTGTTTTTGTTTTTGATATTGAGCTGCATGAGCTGCTTGTATATTTTGGAGATTAATCCTTTGTCAGTTGCTTCATTTGCAAATATTTTCTGCCATTCTGAGGGCTGTCTTTTTGTCTTGTTTAGGTTTCCTTTGCTGTGCAAAAGCTTTTAAGTTTCATTAGGTCCCATTTGTTAATTTTTATTTCCATTTCTCTAGGTGGTGGGTCAAAAAGGATCTTGCTGTGATTTATGTCATAGAGTATTCTGCCTATGTTTTCCTCTAAGAGTTTTATAGTGTCTGCCCTTACATTTAGGTCTTTAATCCATTTTGAGTTTATTTTTGTGTATGGTGTTAGGAAGTGTTCTAATTTCATTCTTTTACATGTAGCTGTCCAGTTTTCCCAGCACCATTTATTGAAGAGGCTGTCTTTTCTCCATTATATATTCTTGCCTCCTTTATCAAAGATAAGGTGACCATATGTGTGCTGGTTTATCTCTGGGCTTTCTATCCTGTTCCATTGATCTATATTTCTTTTTGCCAGCCTCATACTGTCTTGATTACTGTAGCTTTGTAGTATAGTCTGAAGTCAGGGAGCCTGATTCCTCCAGCTCCATTTTTCTTTCTCAAGATCGCTTTGGCTATTTGGGGTCTTCTGTGTTTCCATGCAAATTGTGAAATTTTTTGTTCTAGTTCTGTGAAAAATGCCATTGGTAGTTTGATAGGGCTTGCATTGAATCTGTAGATTGCTTTGGGTAGTATAGTCATTTTCACAATGTTGGTTTTTCTAATCCAAGAACATGATATATCTCTCCATGTGTTTGTATAATCTTTAATTTTTTTTGTCAGGGTCTTATAGTTTTTGGCATATAGGTCCTTTGTCTCCCTAAGTAGGTTTATTCTTAGGTATTTTATTCTTCTTGTTGCAGTGGTAAATGGGAGTGTTTCCTTTATTTCTCTTTCATATTTTTCGTCTAGTGTATAGGAATGCAAGAGATTTCTGTGCATTAATTTTGTATCCTGCTACTTTACCAAATTCATTGATTAGCCATAGACGTTTTCTGGTAGCATCTTTAGGATTTTCTGTATATAGTATCATGTTATCTGCAAACAGTTACAATTTTACTTCTTTTCTGATTTGGATTCCTTTTATTTCTTTTTCTTCTCTTGTTGCCGTGGCTAAAACTTCCAAAACTATGTTGAATAATAGTGCTGCGAGTGGGCAACCTTGTCTTGTTCCTGATCTTAGGGGAAATGGTTTCAGTTTTTGACCACTGAGAATAATGCTGGCTGTGGGTTTGTCATATATGGCCTTTATTATGTTGAGGTAGCTTCCCTCTATGCCTGCTTTCTGGAGGGTTTTTATCATAAATGGGTGTTGAATTTTCTTGAAAGCTTTTTCTGCATCTACTGAGATTATCATATGGTTTTATCCTTCAGTTTGTTAATATGGTGTATCACATTGATTGATTTGAGTATATTGAAGATCTTTGCATTTGTGGGATAAACCCCACTTAATCATGGTGTATGATCCTTTTAATGTACTGTTGGATTCTGTTTGCTAGTATTTTGTTCAGGATTTTTGCATCTATGTTCATCAGTGATATTCGCCTGTAGTTTTTTTTCTTTTTGACATCTTTGTGTGGTTTTGGTATCAGGGTGATGGTGACCTCGTAGAATGAGTTTGGGAATGTTCCTCCCTCTGCTATATTTTTTAAGAGTTTTAGAAGGATAGGTGTTAGCTCTTCTCTAAATGTTTGATAGAATTCGCCTCTGAAGCCATCTGGTCCTGGGCTTTTGTTTGTTGGAAGATTTTTAATGACAGTCTCAATTTCAGTGCTTGTGATCGGACTCTTTATATTTTCTATTTCTTCCTGGTTCTGTTCAGAAGGTTGTGCTTTTCTAAGAATGTGTCCATTTCTTCCAGGTTGTCCATTTTATTGGCATAGAGCTGCTTCTAGTAATATCTCATGATCCTTTGTATTTCTACAGTATCAGTTGTTGCTTCTCCTTTTTCATTTCTAATTCTGTTGATTTGAGTCTTCTCTCTTTTTTTCTTGATGAGTCTGGCTAATGGTTTATCAGTTTTGTTTATCTTCTCAAAGAACCAGCTTTTAGTTTTATTGATCTTTGAGATAGTTTCGGTCATTTCTTTTTCATTTATTTCTGATCTGATCTTTATGATTCCTTTCCTTCTGCTAACTTTTTTTTTTGTTCTTCTTCTCTAATTGCTTTAGGGGTAAGGTTAAGTTATTTATTTGAGATGTTTCTTGTTTCTTGAGCTAAGATTGTATTGCTGTAAACTTCCCTCTTAGAACTGCTTTGGCTGCATCCCATAGGTTTTGGGTCATCGTGTTTTCATTGTCATTTGTTTCTAGGTATTTTTTGATTTCCTCTTTGATTTCTTCAGTGATCTCTTGGTTATATAGTAGTGTATTGTTTAGCCTCCATGTGTTTGTATTTCTAACAGTTTTTTTTCCTGTAATTGATAGGTAGTCTCATAGGGTTGTGGTCAGAAAAGATACTTGATGTGATTTCAATATTCTTAACTTTACCAAGGCTTGATTTGTGACCCAAGATATGATCTATTTGGGGAATGATCCGTGAGCATTTGAGAAGAATGTGTATTCCGTTGTTTTTGGATTCAATGTCATATAAATATCAATTAAGTCCATCTAATCTAATGTGTCATTTAAAGCTTGTGTTTCCTTTTTTATTTTCATTTTGGATACTTTGTCCATTGGTGAAAGTGGGGTGTTAAAGTCTCCTACTATTATTGTATTACTGTCAGTTTCCCCTTTTATGACTGTTAACATTTGCCTTATGTATTGAGGTGCTCCTATGTTGGGTGCATACATATTTACAAATGTTATATGTTCTTCTTGGATTCATCCCTTGATCATTATGTAATGTCCTTCTTTGTCTGTTGTAATAGTCTTTATTTTAAAGTCTATTTTGTCTGATATAAGAATTGCTACACCAGCTTTCTTTTGATTTGCATTACATGGAATATCTTTTTCCATCCCTTCACTTTAAGTCTATGTTTTCCTAGGTCTGAAGTGAGTCTCTTGTAGACAGCATATATATGGATATTGTTTTTGTATCCAATCAGCCAGTCTATGTCTTTTGGTTGGAACATTTAATCCATTTACATTTAAGGTAATTATCAATATGTATGTTCCTATCACCATTTTCCTAATTGTTTTCGGTTTGTTTTTGTAGGTCTTTTCCTTCTCTTGTGTTTCTTGCCTAGAGAAGTTCTTTTAACATTTGCTGTAAAGCTGGTTTGGTGGTGTTGAATTCTCTTAACTTTTGCTTGTCTATAAAGGTTTTAATTTCTCCATCAGATCTGAATGAGATCCTTGCTTGGGAGAGTAATCATTGTTGTAGGTTTTTACCTTTCATCACTTTAAATATGCCCTGCCACTCCCTTCTGGCTTGCAGAGTTTCTGCTGAAAGATCAGCTGTTAACTTTATGGGGATTCCATTGTATGTTATTTGTTCCTTTTCCCTTCCTTCTTTTAATATTTTTTATTTGTATTTAATTTTTGATAGTTTGATTCATATGTGTCTTGGCGTGTTTCTCCTTGGATTTATCTGTATGGGACTCTGTGCCTCCTGGACTTGATCGACTATTTCCTTTCCCATGTTAAGGAAGTTTTCAAGTATAATCTCTTCAAATATTTTCTCAGACCCTTTCTTTTTCTCTTCTTCTTCTGGGACCACTATTATTAAAATGTTTGTGCGTTTAATGTTGTCCCAGAGGTGTCTGAGAGTGTCCTCAATTCTTTTCATTCTTTTTTTCTTTATTCTGCTCTGTGGCAGTGATTTCCACTATTTTATCTTCCAGGTCATTTATCTGTTCTTCTACCTCAGTTATTTTGCTATGGATTCCTTGTAGAGAATTTTTAATTTCATTTACTGTGTTGTTCATCACTGTTTGTTTGCTCTTTAGTTCTTCTACGTCCTTATTAAATGTTTCTTGTATTTTCTCCATTCTGTTTCCAAGATTTTGTGTCATCTTTACTATCATTACTCTGAATTCTTTTTCAGTAGACTGCCTATTTCTTCTTCATTTGTTTGGTCTGGTGGGTTTTTACCTTGCTCCTTCATCTGCTGTGTATTTCTCTGTCTTCTCATTTTGCTTAACTTAGTGTGTTTGGGGTCTCCTCTTTGCAGGCTGCACGTTCATATTTTCCGTTGTTTTTGGTGTCTGCCCCCAGTGGGTGAGGTTGGTTCAGTGGATTGTGTAGGCTTCCTGGTGGAGGGAACTGGTGACTGTCTTCGGGTAGGTAGGGCTGGATCTTGTCTTTCTGGTGGGCAGGGCTGCATCCAGTAGTGTGTTTTGGGTTGTCTGTGAACTTAGTATGACTTTAGGCAGCCTCTCTGCTAATGGGTGGGTTTGTGCTCCTGTCTTGTTAATCGTTTGGTATGGGGCGTCGAGGACTGGAGCTTGCTGGCTGTTGGATGGAGCTGGGTCTTAGTGTTGAGATGGAGATCTCTGGGAGAGCTCTTGCCAATTGATATTATGTGGGCCTGGGAGGTCTCTGGTGGCCCAGTGTCCTGGACTTGGCTCTCCCACCTCGGAGGCTCAGACCTGACACCTGGCCAGAGCATCAAGACCCTGCCAACTGCACAGCTTGGAAGAAAAGGAAGAAAAAAAAGGAAAAGCAAAAAAACCCCCAGAAAAACGAACAGATAGAATCTGAAACCAAATGGTAAAAGTAAAAGTAATCAGACACAATCACCCAAACATACACACACACACTCATAAAAAGGAAAAAAAAAAACAACCCCCCAAAAAACCAACAGTCAGAACCCTAGGACAAATGGTAAAAACAAACCTAAACAGACAAAATCACACAAAGGATCATACACATACACACTGACAAAATGAGAAAAAAGGAAAAAAAAATTTAAAAAAAATTTAAAAAAGAAGAGAGCAACCAAACTAATGAACAAATCTACCATTGATAACAAGCACTAAAAACTAAACTAAGATAAACATAAAAACCAGAAACAAATTGATGCAGAAAAGAAACCCCAAGTCTACAGTTGCTCCCAAAGTCCACCACCTCAGTTTTGGGAACATTTATTGTCTATTCAGGTATTCCACAGATGCAGGGTACATCAAGTTGATTGTGGGGATTTAATCCACTGCTCCTGAGGCTCCTGGGAGAGATTTCCCTTTCTCTTCTTTGTTTGCACAGCTCCTGGGGTTCAGCTTTGGATTTGGCCCCACCTCTGCATGTAGGCCACCCTCAGGCATCTGTTCCCTGCCTAGACAGGAGGGGGTTAAAGGATCAGCTGTTTAGGGCTCTCTTGCTCACTCAGGCCAGGGAGAGGCAAGGGTACGGTAGTCATAATTCGAATGCAGGGCGAGCCTGAGGTGGCAGAGGCCGATGTGACATTGCAACAGCCTGAGGCGTGCCGTGTGTTCTCCCAGGGAAGTTATCCCTGAATATCAGGACCCTGGTAGTGGTGGGCTGCACAGGCTCCTGGTGGGGGTGTGACCTGTGCTTGCACACAGGATTCTTGGTGGCAGTGGCGGCAGTGTTAGCGTTTCATGACAGTCTCTGTGGTCTGAGCTGACAGCCACAGCTCATGCCTGTCTCTGGAGTTCGCTTAGGTGGTGCTCTGCCTTCTGTAGGCACACAGAGCAGGAATCCCTTCTCCTCACACACCCGGAAACAATGTTCTCTTGCCTCTTCGGCAGGTCCAGACTTTTTCTTGGACTCCCTCCTGGCTAGCTGTGGTGCACTAGCCCCCTTCAGGCTGTGTTCACGCAGCCATCCCCAGTCCTCTCCCTGCAGTCTGACTCCTGAAGCCCGAGCCTCAGCTCCCAGCCCCCACCCGCCCTGGCGGGTGAGCACATAAGTGTCTCAGGTTGGTGAGTGCTGGTCAGTACCAATCCTTTGTGCGGGAACCTCTCCGTTTTGCCCTCTGCACCCCTGTTGCTGTGCTCTCCTCCCTGGCTCCGAAGCTTCCCCCCCCATTCACCGCCCCCCGCCCCCAGTCCCCGCCAGTGAAGGGGCTTCCTAGTGTGTGGAAACTTTTCCTTCTTCACAGCTCCCTCCTAGAGGTGCAGGTCCCATCCCTATTCTTTTGTCTGTTTCTTTTTTCTTTTGCCCTACCCAGGTATGTGGGGATTTTCTTGCCTTTTTGGAAGTCTGAGGTTTTCTGCCAGCGTTCAGTAGGTGTTCTGTAGGAGCTGTTCCACATGTAGATGTACTTTTGATGTATTTGTGGTCAGGAAGGTGATCTCCACGTCTTACTCCTCTGCTATCTTGAAGGTCTCCAAGACTTTTCACTTATAAGGGAAAGAAGTTAGAAATCTAAGGCAGTGAGAGGTAACAGCTAAGGATTTCCAAAGGATTTAATGATAGAAAAACAGGAATAACTCAGATAGCCATTGCACTCAGAATTCTAGTGTGTGGGCTGTGCTCCTATAGTCTTACCATGGTCCTGATGATTAAAGTGTTGGATTCTGGGCTTGCACATAGGGAAAGTTTGAAGATGCAAATGTGTTTGATAATGCTCATAAATAGAAAGAACAGTGAGATTTTCAATAGCTTTCATACTGACTTATTTCTCTTTATTTTACTTGACCATCCACCAGAAAACATGGTCAGATGATATCTTTTAGTTATATTTAAAGCTTATGTTTTCTTATGTATTATAATTCTTCTGTGAAGAGAATACCATAAGCAGAATTGCAAAAGGTATTTCTAAATTTTAACATGTACCTTCAAAATATTTTCTTCAATCCATAACTACTTCTGAGGAAACTTTTACATAAAGTTAAGGTCAAACATTTTCATTTTGCCTGTCAGTATATAATTCCTCTTTAAATAAACAACTAGCTAATGATTTACCGTAAAATGTTTTCATTAGCATCTATTATATACTCAACATTGTGCTGCAGCTGTTGGAACACAGAGAAAGTATGAGCACTTACAAAGTCAAGGGAAAGAGATATTTAAGTGGAAAATATTTTTAGCATTATGTTTTGACTTAACACTCTGGAGGATGAAGACTTAATGCTTTTCAGCTACTTGCCTTGACCATACTTAGTCCACTTCTGGTCCTCCCCACCTCCCAACATGACTGTTGCTTATTTTTTTATTTTTTTTTTGTGGTACGCAGGCCTCTCACTGTTGTGGCCTCTCCCGTTGCGGAGCACAGGCTCCGGACGTGCAGGCCCAGTGCCACGGCCCACGGGCCCAGCTGCTCCACGGCATGTGGGATCCTCCCAGACTGGGGCACGATCCCGCGTCCCCTGCATCGGCAGGAGGACTCTCAACCACTGTGCCACCAGGGAAGCCCGACTGTTGCTTATTATTGCTCATGGATGAGCTAAGTAGTGTACCACGATCACTTTCCTTTTCTTGAACAACATTTTGTTTTCCCTGAAATCTGGTTTTATTGTTTTTATTCTTTTAGTTTTCTATGATTTTATCTCTATCTTAGACCAAACTCTCCCCCAGTTGTGGGAATATCATCTCAAAACTTTCAGGCCTGTTGGGGTTCTATCAGATTCATCTTCTTGAGTAAATCTCTCCTGATACCTTTCACCTGCTCCAGTCTTAGACCCGTTGCTCTCTAGCTCTGTAGCACAGCTGTGATCCTGGGATTTTCCTTCATGAGCCTTGTCTTTCCTATATTATATCCCTTGTTTTCTATCTTTCTCTTTTTTAGTTCACTCTCTTTTATTGGAGGAACACATCTTCCAGTATCTTCTTGAGAAGGCTTAAATACCAAATAAAATTTGATATTTTTGATAAACAAATGGGACTTAATTAAACTTAAAAGCTTTTGCATAGCAAAGGAAATCATAAACAAAATAAAATGACAACCTACAGAATGGTAGAACATATTTGCAATGATGCAACCAGCAAAGGATTACTTTCCAAAATATACAAACAGCTCATACAGCTTAATATAAAAACAAACAAACAACCTAATCAAAAAGTGGGCAGAAGACCTAAATAGGCATTTCTTCAAAGAAGACATACAGATGGCCAAAAAGCACATGAAAAGATGCTCAATATCACCAACTATTAGAGAAATGCAAATCAAAACTGCAATGAGGGGGACTTCCTTGGTAGTCCAGTGGCTAAGACTCCATGTTCCCAATGAAAGGGGCCCAGGTTTGATCCCTGGTCAGGGAACTAGATCCCACATGCTGCAACCAAGATTTCACATGCTGCAACTAAAGATCCCACATGCTGCAACTAAAGATTCTGCATGCCACAACTAAAGGTTCCGCATGCCACAACTAAAAGATCTCACATGCTGCAATTAAAGATCCCGCATGCTGCAACTAAAGATCCTGTATGCTGCAACTAAAAGATCCCACACGCTGCAACGAAGATCCCCACACAACAATGAAGATCCCTCATTCTGCAACTAAGACCCAGTGCAGCCAAATAAATAAATTAAATAAATAAATATTAAAAAAAAATACAATGAGCTATCACCTCACACTGGTCAGAATGGCCATCATTAAAAAGTCTACAACAGGGCTTCCCTGGTGGCACAGTGGTTGAGAGTCCGCCTGCCGATGCAGGGGACACGGGTTCGTGCCCCGGTCCGGGAGGATCCCACATGCCGTGGAGCGGCTGGGCCCGTGAGCCATGGCCGCTGAGCCTGCGCGTCCGGAGCCTGTGCTGCGCAACGGGAGAGGCCACAACAGTGAGAGGCCTGCGTACTGCAAAAGAAAAAAAAAAAGTCTACAACTAACCCCATTCATGAGGGTCCATACTCATAACCTAATCACCTCCCCAAAGCCCCACCTCCTAATACATCACACTGGGGATTAGGATTCCAACATATGAATTTTGAGGGGACACAAACATTCAAACCATAACACCTGTCCTGAGAAGTGACACTCCCATGGCTATTGTTTCTAACTAAATTGTGTGAACACTGTGTACTGGAACAATCTCAGGGTGTTTGGTAGAAAAGGCAGGTTTCCTGAGGCCCCACCTTATACCAATTAAAGCAGAATCTTTGGTTGTGAGGCTCAGAAAATCATGTTTTACTCTATTTTCATGTTGGGATGATCAGTATAGTCTGAAAATTGGTATACCCAGACTATCCAGGGACAAGAGTAAAACCCCAGGTCCTATTATCACCCCCCTCCATCACACACATACACAGAAACATATACTAATGTCTATCCTCCCTCAGTGTATTACTCAGGGTTCTCCAGAGAAACAAAACCAATAGGATGTGTGTATAGAGACAGAGAGGAAGAGAAAAACAGAGAGATTTATTTTAAGGAGTTGGCTCGTGCAATTGTAGGGGCTGGCAAGTCCAAAATCTGCAGGATAAGCCAGGAGGCTGGAGACTGAGGGAAGGGGAAAAAAAAAAGTCTACAGATAATAAATGCTGGAGAGGAAAAAGGAACTCTCTTATACTGTTGGTGGGAATGTAAATTGGTGCAGCCTCTGGAAAACAGTATGGGGGTTCCTTAAAAAACTAAAAATAGAACTACCATATGATTCAGCCATCCCACTCTTGGGTATATATCCAGAGAAAAGTCTAATTCAAAAAGATACATGCACCCCAATGTTCATAGCAGCATTATTTACAGTAACCAAGACATGGAAGCAAACTGAATGTCCATTGACAGATGAATGGATAAAGAAGATATGGCATATATATACACAATGGAATATTAGTCATAAACAAGAATGAAATAATGCCATTTGCAGCAACATGGATGGACCCAGAGATTATCATACTAAGTGAAATAAGCCAGACAGAGAAAGACAAATATCATATGATATCACTTATATGTAGAATCTAAAAAATGATACAAATGAACTTATTTACCAAACATAAATAGCCTTGCAGACATAGAAAACAAACTTATGGTTACCAAAGGGGAAAGATGGGGAGGGATAAATTGGGAGTTTGGGATTAAAATTTATAGACTACTAAATATGAAATAGATAAACAACACGGACCTACTGTATAGCACAGAGAACTATATTCAATATCTTCTAATAACCTATAATGGAAAAGAATCTGAAAACGAAGATATATATATATATCTGAATCACTTTGCTGTACACCTGAAACACTACATTATAAGTCAACTATACTTCAATTAAAAAATAACTTTTTTGATATTTTTGTACCTCTAAAAATGCTCTTATTCTACTTCGCATATGATTGTTAGTTTTTTACTACATATAGAATTCTAGGTTGCAAATAATTTCCCCTCAAAATTTTGAAGACAGATTTCCACCATCCTGTGATTTCAGTGTTGGAAATTGAAAATATCTCTTTAATTGTGATTCTTGAAACTTTGTATGAAATTCCTTTCTCCTCCCTTTCTGGTCCCGTATTAGATTGTCTGTTTTTTTCCTCCCATGTTCTGAAATTTCACAGTGATGGTGTTTGGTGTGTGACCTGATTTCATTCATTATGGTTAGCACTCACTGGGCCCTTTTAATCTAGAAACTCATGCCCTTCAACTCTGGAAAATTTTCTTGACTTTTTATATGATGATTTTCTCCTCTCCATTTTTCTTTTTTATCTTTTTATGAGTGCCTATTAATCAGATGTTTGACCCCTTGTATTGTTCTTCTAATTTTATTATTTTTCTTTCCTATTTTCCATATTTTTCTTTTTGTCTGAGTTTTGGAATATATCCTCGATCTTTCTTCCAACCCTTTATTAAGTTTCATTATGAATGACTATTTATATAAGTTAAGAAAATTACAAATTTTAAAAAGCTGCCAAATTCTATAAATGCAATTTTTTTGCCATTTTCCAATAATGTATATTGGTAGTTTGAAATAATAGACTAAATTAATGAAGATCATAAAGATAAGTATATTGTTTTATTGACATTGCTTGTGAAATCCAGTGGTCACTTTATTTTCTTCTTACTCTGTTGCCCAGCAGCATTTGACATAATTGACCATTCCCTAATTCCTGAAACACTTTCTTCTCTCAACCTCAATGACCTTATGTTGTTCTTTCTTTTACTTCACTGGTCGATCCTGCTCAGTATCTTTTGCTGTCTTTTCCTTCTCTGTTAAGTTTCTAGAAAATACAGTGCCCCAGCAATTTAATCCTGGACCTCCTTCTCTTTTATTACTAACTCCTTGGGGGATTTTTAAATTTAAGAGCAGCTTTATTGAGCTATAATCCACATACCATGAAGTTCACCCTCCTAAACTGTAAAATTCAGTGTTTATTGTGTATACGCAAAGTTGTGCAACCATCACTATCTAATTTTAGAACATTTTCATCACCCCCAAAACAAACCACCTACCATTAGCAGTCACTCCCCATTACTCCTTCTACTGCAACCCCTGGCAGCTACTAATGTACTTTTTCTCTCTATGAGTTTGCCTATTCTGGACACTTGAAGTAAATTAATCACATAATATAGTCTCTTTGTGTCTGCTCTTTCACTTAGCTTAATATTTTCAGGGTGGATTTGTGTTGTAGCATGTATTAGTATTTGTTTCTTTTTATAGTCAAATAATATTCAATTTTATGGATATATATTTTGTGTATCCATTAATCAGTTGATAGACATTTGTGTTGTTTGCACATTTTAGCTATTATGAATAGTGCTGCTATAAGTATTTATGTGAAAGTTTTTGTATATTTTTGTTTCTATTGGGTGTATACCTATCAGTGGAATTGCTGGGTCGTGTGGTTACTCTATGTTTAACTTTTTGAGGAACTGCCAAACTATTTTCTAAAGTAGCTGCACCATTTTATGTGCCCATCAGCAATGTGTGAGGGTTCAAATTTATCCATAGCTTTACCAATACTTGTTATTATCTGTATTTTTTGCTATAGCCATCCTACTAGCTGTGAAGAGGTATCTTATTGTGTTTTTTTTTTTTTTTTTTTTTTTTTTTTGCGGTACACGGGCCTCTCACTGTTGTGGCCTCTCCCGTTGCAGAGCACAGGCTCCAGACGCACAGGCTCAGCGGCCATGGCTCACGGGCCCAGCCGCTCCGCGGCATGTGGGATCTTCCCGGACCGGGGAACGAACCCGTGTCCCCTGCATCGGCAGGCGGACTCTCAACCACTGCGCCACCGGGGAAGCCTGTCTTATTGTGGTTTTGATATACATTTCCCTAATGAATAATCATATCAGGCATCTTTTTATATACTTATTGGCCATTTGCATATCTTCTTTGGAAAAATGTTTATTCAAATCCTTTTCCCATTGCTTTATTTGTCTTTTTATTGTTGAGTTGTAAGTGTTCTTCATGTGTTCTGGATATAAATCTCTTAAGAGATGTATGATGTGCAATTTTTTTTTTCACTTCTGGAATTGTCTTTTCACTTTCTTGATGGTGTCCTTTGATGTATAAAAGTTTTTTTTTAAATTGAAGTGTAGTTGATTTACAGTGTTTTGGGGGTACAGCAAAGTGATTCAGTTGTACATGCATATATATATGTATATATTCTTTTTCAGGTTCTTTTCCTTGTAAGTTATTACAAGATATTGAATATAGTTCCCTGTGTTATATAGTATAGGTCCTTGTTGTTTATTTTATATGTATGTACAAAAGTTTTAATTCTGATGATCTGCCGTTATTTATTTATTTATGTCACTTGTGCTTTTGATGTCAAATCTGAGAAACCATTTTCTGATCCAAGGTCATGAAGATTACCTGTTATGTTCTCTTCTAAGAGTTGTTTAGTTGTAGCTCTTACATTTAGGTTGCTGATCCATTTTGAGTTAATTTTTGTATATGGTGTGTATAGGGTTCATTCTTGTGCATCAGGATATACAGTTCCAGCACTATTTGTTGAAAAGGCTACTCTTTTCTTCATTGACTTGTCTTGATCTATGAAGTTTTAATTATGCTATCACTTTTAATTCCAAGAGCTTTGTTTTAGTTTCTGAATGTTCCTATATAGTAGTATCCTGTTCTTATTTTTCTCTAATTTTTCTTAGGATATCAGTGTTAGTTTTTTTTGTTTTTTTAAGTCTCTCTCTGCAGAGACTTTATCCTCATTGTAGAATCTCTCAGCGTGACATCAGCAATATAGTGGAATAGAACCTACTGTATCCCCCCTCAGCAACACTAATTTGACAGCCATCCATAGACAGAAGTACCTTTGTGGGAACTTTGGGATCCAAGCACAGGCCAGGAGCAGTCCTGCCCTCCCGCAGGAGACCCGCTAGTCATACCCGTTGGAGCCCTGGAGGCAGGCCCACCAATCTCAGTTTGTTAGTAGATCCTAAGACAGCTGTGTAACTTGGCTTTAGGCCCTGTCAGCCTCAGACTGGGAGCAGTTCAGCCTATCCACAGACCAGGTGGAATACATGCCTTTCCCTAACCCAAGGCTGGACCGTCCACCTCGGTCTGACTGCAGATCCTGAAACAACCCTGTAACTTGGCTCCAGCCCCACTCAGCTGTAGGCTGGGAGCTGTCCTATGCATCCAAGTACCCATCTGGAGACATGCTTGTCAATTCCACCAAGGCTGGCCCACCAACTTTACTCAGACTACAGATCTTGGAGGAGTCCTTTTGCCTGGCTTCAACCACTACAAGCTATGATCTGGGAGTGGTCCTCCCTCTCAGGGACACAGAAGGAGACTTGCCCATCCATGCCCCTGTAGGGAGACCTGCTGACATTGGTGTACGAATCCTGAGTGACCCTGTGACTCAGCTCTATCCCCACCCAACTATGTTCAGGGAGTTCTTCCCACTCGGAGACCTGGCAGGAGACATGCCTGTCAGATCCACTGACCTTGGCCATCGTGGAGCCTGAAGTGGTCCTGTGACTCAGCTCAGTCCCCTCTCAGCAGCAATCCAGGAACAGTCCTGTCCACCCAGGGACTGGGTGAAAGACACACTCCTCATGTCCCTGAGGTCAGGCCCATTGACCTCTGTCAGACTGCAGATATTGAAGCAGCCCTCTAACCTTGCTCCAGCCCTGCTCTCCTATGGTCCTGGATAGTCTTGCCCACACAGGAACCCAGCAGCAAGCATGCTCATTGATGCCCCTGGAGGTAAGCCTGCAGTCCTGAGTTCCAACTCTGGATCCTGAAGCAGTCCTGCATCTTGATTTTAGCCTCGCTTAGCTATAGTCCAGGGCCAATTCTGGGAGACCTTTCAGGGACTCAATGGGAGCCAAACCAGTCTGTGCACCTGGTAAGAAGCCTGCCATCTGTGGATCCAGCTGCAGACCCTGAAGTGGACCCTTGTCCTGGTACTAGCTCTAATGACCATGGTCCTGTAAACAGTCTTGTCCACTCAGGGACCAAACAGGACCTGTGTCCACGTGAGTCCCTGGTAACAGGTCCGACAACCATGGATCCCACTGTAGACCTAGCAGCAGTAATGTGATCTGGCTCGAACCCCACTGAACTGCAATTCTAGAGGCAATACAATCAGCCCAGGGACCCAACAGAAGAAGGTCTTTACTTGCTAAAACAAGTTTGTAAAGACTGGAAGAGGGTTTGCACCTTCCAATGCATAGACACTAACACTAGGCTACATGGATCATGAAGAATCAGGCAAACATGATACCACCAAAGGAAACTAGTAAAACTCCAGTAACCGATCCCAAAGAAATGGAAATCTATAAATTGTCTGACAAAGAATTAAAAATAATCATTTTAAAGAAGCTTAATGATATGTAAGAGAACACAGATAGACAAATAAAATCAGGAAAACAACGAAACAGCAGATTTGAGCAACATTATAGACCAAATGGAGCTAACAGACATTTGTAGAACATTTCATCCAACAGCAGCAGAATATACATTCTCCTTAAGCATACATGGAACATTCTCCAGGATATTTCATGTTAGCTTACAAAACGAGTCTTAACAAATTTAATAAGATTGAAATCATAATAAGTACTTTTTCTGACCACAGTGGAATAAAACTAGAAATCAACAGCAGATAGAAAACTGGAAAATTCACAAATACATGGAAATTAAACAACATACTCCTGAACCACCGCCAAAGGGTCAAAGAAAAAAAAATCAAAAGGGAAATTAGAAAATATCTTGAGACAAATGAAAATACAGCACACCAAAGCCTATGGGATGCAGCAAAATCAATACTAAGGGAAATTATTAGCGATGAATGCCTACATTAAAGAAAGAAAGATCTCAAATAAACAACTTAACTTTACATCTCAAGGAACTAGAAAAAAAAGAACAAACTAATCCCAAAGTTAGCAGAAAGAAGGAAATAATAAAGACTCAAGCAGAAATAAATAGAAGAGAGAATAGAAAAACAATAGAAAAATTAATGAAAATAAGAGTTTTTTTTTTTTAAAGAGAAACAAAATTGACAAAGTTTAGAGTAAGAAAAAAAGAGAGAAGACTCAAGTAAAATCAGAAATGAAAGAGCAGACATTACAACTGATGCCACAGAAATAAAAAAATCTTAGGAAACTATTGTGAACACCAAAAAATTGGACAACCTAAAAGAAATGGATAAATTCCTGGAAACATACATCTTACCAAGACTGAATCATGAAGAAATAGAAAGTCTGAACAGATCAATAATGAGTATGGAGATGGAAACAATAGTCAAAAACCTCCCCAAAGAGAAAAGCTTAGGACCTGGTGGCTTCACTGGTGAATTCTACCAAACATTTAAAGAAGAATTTATGCCAGTCCTTCTCAACCTCTTTCAGAAATTGAAGAGAAGGGAACACTAAACTTATTTTATGAGACCAGCATTACTTTGCTACCAAAGTCTGATAAAGGCATCATTAGAAAACTAGAGGCCTATACTCCTAATGAATATATTCAGTAAATGTAAAAATCCTCAACAAAATACTATAACAATGAATTCAAAAGCAAATTAAAAGTTTGAACCTCATGATCAAGTGGAATTTATCCCTGGGATGGAAGGATATTTCAACGTACTAAAATCAATTACTGTGATACACAGTGCTAACAGAATAAAGGGTAAAAGTCACATGATCATCTCAATAGATGCAGAAAATGTGTTTGACCAAGTTTAACACCTCTTCATGTTAAAAACTCTCAATGAACAAGGAATAGAAGGAAATTACCTCAACATAATAGAGGCCATATATGAAAAGCCCACAGCTAACATCATATTCAATAGCGAAAAGCTGAAAGTTTTTCCTCTAAGACTAGGAACAAAGCAAGGGTGCCCACTCTCACCACTTCTATTCAACAAAGTATGGAAGTCATAGCAAGAGCAATCAGGTAAGAAAAATAAACGGCATCTAAATTAGGAAGGAACAAATTAAATTGTCCCTGTTTGCAAGTGACATGATCTTACATACCTAGAAAACTCTATAAAGACTCCATTAGAAAAAGTGTTAGAACTGATAAACACATTCAGTAAAGAGTCAGGAAACAAAATCAACATATAAAGATAGTTGCATTTCTATACACTAACAACAAACTATCTGAAAAGGAAATTAGGAAAACAATCCCTTTGCAATAGCAACAAAAAAGAATAAAATACTTAGGGATAAACCTAACTAGGGAGGTGAAAGACTTGTACACTGACTGCTATAAAACATTGATGAAAGAAATTTAAAAAGACACAAACAAATGGAAAGCTCATGATTATGATTTGGAGGACTTAGTATTGCTAAAATTTCATGCTACCCAAAGCAATCTACAGATTTAATGTGAATCCTTATCAAGATCCTAATGGCATTTTTGTATATATATATATAAAACAATTTTAAAATCCATATGGAATCACTTAGAACCCTGAATAGCCAAATCAATCTTGAGGAAGAAGAACAAAGCTGGAGGCATCACACTTCCTGATTTCAAAATATAATACCAAGTTCCACTAATTAAAAACAGTATGGTACTCCCATAAAGATCAGTGGAACAGAGTAGAGAGCCCAGAAATTAATCCATATATGTTCAACTAATTTTCGACGATGGTACCAAGTATACACACTGAGGAAAGGACAGTCTCTTCAACAAACGATACTGGCAAAGCTGGATATTCATATGCAAAAGAATGAAATTGGACCCTTGTCTTACACCGTACATAAAAATAAACTCAAAATGGATTAAAGACTTAAAAGTAGGACCTGAAACTGTAAAACTAGAAGAAAATATAAGGGAAAAGCTTCACGACATTGGCTTTGGCAATGATTTTTTTTGGACGTGACACCAAAAACACAGACAACAAAAGCAAAAATAGACAAGTGGAACTACAAAAATCTAAAAAGTTTTTGCACAGCAAAGGGTACAATCAATAGAGTGAATAGATAATCTATGGGATGGGAGAAAGTATTTGCAGACCATATATCAGGTAAGGGATTAATTTCCAAAATATGTAAGGAACTCCTACAACTCAATAGCAAAAACAAAACAAAACAAAAACCAATGCTGGAAGAGTGGTTCCCTGAGATTGAGAGCAGGGCAGGGCAGGGCAGAGCACAAACTGGGAGGAAATGGGCACATATATAAGGTTTTGAACACTGAGATTGTGTGAAATAATTTATTCTCTCCATCCCTCTGACATGTTCTGTAACACACGTGCTCAGTATCTAGCATTTTCAGCCTGTGTGTGTACATGTGTTTGGGTATGAGTATCTTATATCTTTGTTAGGTTTGTGTCCCAGTCATGAGAACAGTGCAAGGTGGATCATTTTAAGATTGTACGTAAAATGACAGCTAACACTCCTGTTCTCAGTGGGCACTTAACATTTACGTGATGCCAAAACATCTGGTCTTGTCCATCATTCCAGGCAAGAAGTTAGTCCAGTTGATTGCTTGGCGTCAGGTACGGAAAGCAGCTGGCTGGTTAACTGGAGTTTTGATGATGGCTGAATTGGCTGGATGTTGGTGTCATGTAGACTGATGTTATGACTGGATACAGGGGTGGAACAGAGCCAAGTTACAGGGAAAAGCAATAACAAATAAATGTTTGTGTGGAATTTCATTGGAAAAGATAATTGTTTCTAAGACTGACTCTCAGAAACAGTGAGACCTGATACTGTTTATCTCTGGTGTCCCTCCATTCCCATTTTAGCTCCTTGCACTCAGGTGTCTCCCACTGTGTACCCAATATCCTCAGGCTGCCCATGGTCATTCACCCCTAAGGCACACTCCTGGGATGTATCTCTCTTGGCAGGACCTCCAGCTTCTCAAATTTTTTAGCCTTTTTGTCCCTCTCTCCTTTTACCCTTCTCATCAAATCTCATTTGTCCTGTGTTTCAGAGATCTGCTCTCTGTTGAAGAGTCAACTGGTCTCAGAATCTGGAGGACATTATGCATAGTGAAAATAAGCCAGACACAGAATGATAAATCCTGTATAATCTCACTTATATATGGAATAAAAAAAAATCCAACTCATAGAAGCAGGAAATAGAATGATGGTTGACAGAAGCTGGGGAGTGGGGAAAATGGGAAGATGTTGGTCAGATGGCCATTTTATAACAAACTTTCTGTTATAAGATGAATAAGTTCTGGGGATCTAATGTACAGCATGATGACTATAGTTAATGATACTGTACTGCATAATTGAAATTTGCCGAGAGTAGGTCTTAAGTGTTCTCACTACACACACACACACACACACACACACACACAAATAGTAAGTATGTGAGGTTGTGGATGTGTTAATTAGCTTGATTGTGGTAATTTCATAATGTTTATGTGTATCAAATCATCATATTGTGTACCTTAAAATGTATACAATTTTTATTTGTCAATTACATCTCAGTAAAGCTGGGAAAAAAGGAATCTAATTTTTCATGAAGATATTTGTAGATGTTATTGTGTTTATATATATATATATATATTTTTTTAGAAGATGTTGGGGGTAGGAGTTTATTAATTTATTTATTTTTGTTGTGTTGGGTCTTCGTTTCTGTGCGAGGGCTTTCTCTAGTTGTGGCAAGTGGGGGCCACTCTTCATTGCGGTGTGCAGGCCTCTCACTATCGCGGCCTCTCTTGCTGCAGAGCACAGGCTCCAGACATGCAGGTTCAGTAGTTGTGGCTCATGGGCCCAGTTGCTCTGCGGCATGTGGAATCCTCCCAGACCAGGGCTCGAACCCGTGTCCCCTGCATTAGCAGGCAGATTCTCAACCACTGTGCCACCAGGGAAGCCCTATTGTGTTAATATTTATTACTTCATTCTTACATATGTGGATGTGGTCTCAAGTGAGACTGAAATTCAGGCATATCTGGCAAGTTTTATCTTGTGTTTGCCAGAACCACATTACATGAACACTGAGGAATATCTTGGGAGAAGAAGGAGACAGGCTGGATGAGCTCTCAGTAAAGAGCCTTGGCTGTCAGAGGTGGGCTGGTCAGCATGCATTATGGGTTTAGTCACCTAGAACTGTCCCCCAGGCCTACTGGAAGCATATGTGAGCTCTGTGGAAAGCACAGAGACTCTAAGGTTTTCAGGAAGTTAGAGAGGGAGGAAACAGAGAGACAGAGAGAAAGAGAAAAAAATTATATAAGTCCCCTGGGATCAAAACGGACATGAGTTGTTCTTTGCTGTGACAGTCCCTGGCATAGATTTGGTTTCTGGATGGCTCTGTTAGGGAGTGAGATACTTGCAGGAATGGGGGCTGAACCCAACCAAGGTCACTGCAGGAGCCAGGGGCAATAGGACTGTTTAAAGAACAGGTCTGGGATGACCTATGCAGACCAGAAACATTGGAAAGGAGTTTTCGGGTGGTGGGTTGGAGCAGTGGGGATGGGGTTGCTGAAGGCCTAAGGGCCTGTCTGTAGCAAGTGGATATACAAACCTGGAACATTTAAATTATTCTTTTAAATAGAACTTCATGGGACTTCCCTGGTGGCGCAGTGGTTAAGAATCTGCCTGCCAGTGCAGGGGACACGGGTTAGATCCCACATGCTGCGGAGCAGCTAAGCCTGTGCACCACAACTACTGAGCCTACACTCTAGAGCCCTCAAGCCACAACTACTGAGCCTGCGTGCCACAACTACCGAAGCCCGCGTGCCTAGAGCCTGTGCTCCGCAACAAGAGAAGCCACCACAATGAGAAGCCTGTGCACTGCAACGAAGTGGTTCTATTAAAAAATAGAACTTCATTTTTAAGCCATGTTAAGGTGTGAGAAAATTCAGGTTATGTCTGTAACATACTTGCCTTCTACCAGAGCCTTTGAATGCTTTGAGTCCCATAAGTAGATTGATAGTGGCAATTTTAGATCATACCGATGGTAAAATGGTGAAGGAAAAATACTTTTAGGCAATCCTTTAAGTATTCTTCAAATAATATTTAATAAATTTTCTTCTTATCCTGCTTGTTTTATTTGTTAGCTTAAGACATGAGGACTTGAAATATCACTGTGCAATTATTGACTGAGGCTTGGCTGCTGCTGGGAAGAAAAGGGTGTTGAAATCCTTATACTTATGAAGCCTAAGTGCTCTTTCTTTATTAACTCACAACTAGCAATATTACAACAGGAATTATTTTAGTTTATCCAAATGATTAAGGTAAAACTTCAATTAAATAATGGGTTTGCTGGTAACTATTCACTTAAGGAAAATGTACCCAGTGCCTACTATGTATCATACACTCTGCTGGGCTCAGGGTAAACTGGTGAATTCAGTAGATCTAAAATCTAGTGAAGGTAAATCATGCTTAACTTCCCTTGTTGTCTAGCTGAAATACCAACTGAAAAATATAAGACATTTTGACCAAACTATGCCATATTTATAAACGCCCCAAAAAATTATCCTTAAGAAGGATTATACGTTGTATTATCAGCAAGTATGTTCCTGCTCCCAAGATCTGGATATGGGGGGTATATATCAATGTTTAGTGTGTGTGCGTGTGTGTGTAGTATTATTTATATCTGTATCTACCAGAACCTTATGTGGCTAAAGAAAGATTTCAGAAATGCAAACATCAAATATATAGGTTTCATCTGTAGAAAAAAATTCCAGCTTTCATTTAAATTACCAAAATTGCAGTCAGCTGCTGGGAGAAAAATAAAGGCAAAGATCCTGTTTACAAGGCATCTAGAGTTCAGCCATCAGATGGTTTTGGTTAAGATATATTTTCTCTTTATGCTGATGTTTCTGTAAGACATTTTCTATAAGTTGGTGATTCCCCAAATGTCATGTGTCTTCCTCATTCTTGTGCTTTTATGGTAACTTCATAGTGATACTGCTGATTTTTAACAGTCTTTACTGAAAAGTTGTTTCTCTGCAGCTCTTCTGTCCATGTGTAGAATTGCATTCTATAATGGGCAAAATTCTGATTTTTTTTTTTGGTGTGTGGTTTTCCCATTGCTTCTCAGGGGCTCTTTCTGCCCTTCTCTTACTTCTGCCAGCAAGGAGCTGGTATTGCATATTTACCCTACTAAGTTATTAAGTACTTAAGCTTATAATGGACTTGCCCTCTCTACCTTGTCTATGCTTTCCTGGAAGGAGAGTGCATTAGAATGTTTACTCATTGAAGCTACCCTGCCATGCCTACAGTAACTGGGTGATAAATCCCCCCATGCCAAGGTTAATATTCTGCTCAATGGGAAGTGTGCTATTTGGATGAGGTTGGTCCCACCACATCAAAGGTGGGGAGTCAAGTTGTCTGTTTGCAAAAGGGTCGCGGCATTCCCACGTATATGTGCCAGCACTTGGAGACAGAAGCTGGCCTCGATGAGCTGCAGTGCACTCCCCATGCCTCTTGAGCTTGAACATCCAGTGGCAGTCTTTTTGGCCAACTCCTCCCACAGAGGTACGTTTGTGTGTTTGCTTTGACAATGAATTAAACCCACTGCCCTCATTGTCTAAAAATAAGAATCTCTAGGCCCTTGTTGCCATAAGGAACCCAGCTGACCCATCTGTGAGTTATTTTTTGCATATACCCTCTATTAAAAAAATATTTTCTACCTAGAGGTAAAGCTACTCCAAATATTCAGACTCATTTATGTTTTGGATGTGGAAACAAATTTCTCTGTGTGAGTACCATTGTTTGTCCACTGTATATTTAGTTGCTTTTAATCATCCTCTCTGAAGCTGAAAGTGATCATTCTGGATCAGAGCTGAAGATGTACCTGCCCCCTTTTCAGTTGGAAAAAATACAATTGAATTATGGGAGAGTGCAAAAGAAACCTCCTGCTCACAATTCTTCTTGGCTCCTTTCCTTGGGTGGAGAGGTTGGGGAGAGAGGGAAAAAAAGACACCAAAAACAAACATCTTGGGCTATCCCTCTAACTTCTTTCCCTGGAGTCACTGAAATAAATTTGTTTGTTCATGAAAGAAAACCATACTCATCTATAAAAATCCTGTTTGTCCTATTTCTCTTATTTTTCTTTAATTACAAAACGTATTAGATGGAAAATATGTATATTCTTTTTCTTACATAGTTTGTGATTAATTCAAAGAAAACTGTGCAAAGCATTATGTTCTAGCTTGTAACCTTGTGCAGAATTCAGTATCATATGGTCTTCAGGATGCAGCGTGTAAATGTTTTACAATCACCACTTCTCTGTTTTGGCTTTCATCTCCGACAGCAGGTATTTTTTCTTAGACTTGAATTTGGTTAACAAGTAGAATGCTAACTCTTAACAAGTATTTTTTGCTACAAGTGTTTTCTAGTATTTGTAATTAAATGCTTTATTTACGTAGTGCTTTATAAAACTTTAAGTCTTAGCTCCGTATACAGTAAGTGTTAAAACAGGTGCCACTGTCTCCATTTTGCAGATGGCGAATTGAAGGCCAGAAAGTATTCATGACTTGTTTTAGATTACACATTAGGTTACTGGCAGAGTCAAGATGAGAAGTCTTGCTTTGCACAAAGTTTGGCTGACTCGACCAAGTATGTCAGAGGGTAGGCCCTGGACTTTGGTTCAAAGTTGCCCAAAGTACAACTGCCCTCTCTCTTCTGCCTCTTCATGAAGACAGGAGTCTGGTCTAACTTGTTCACAATTTCAGCCCTAACAACTTGCATAGTACCTGGAACGAAATAGTTATTCAGTACATGTTTGTGAATGAATGAATAATTGAATGGATGAAGTACAGAAAGATGCTGAAGGTCTACTTTGAATAAGAATACAATGTACCTCCTGTCCCCTCCCCCATGTTGCTCTCATTATGCCTAGCAACAGTTTGTAATTTGAAACAATGGCGTTTGACAGTGACCTACTATTGAAGCACTTCATATGGTTGTGAGGCAAAAGTAATTCCATTTAAAACCCTATTTCTTGACTTTGTTACCCTGGAAAATGAATCTTCCTGGGTCTTGATATCCATCTAGAACTTGGCTGTAATCTGAGAATGATTTGTGATCTGATTCTCTGCATTTGGGGTCTGCTTTAGAGGGCTGGGAGTATATCTTTATTACATTGTTTCCAGTTTCACACACTGTGAGTCTTCTCAGAGTTAGATTCTTCCCCTGAAAAAGCTACCCCTGGGAAGATGCTGGGCACTTTTGGATATTACTTTTTAGGCCCCCCAGGGAACCAGTTAGTGGACATGTACTATCACACTCAAATCCCTGCTCAGCTGTGGTATGTGCCTTTGGCAAGACAGCCCATTCACAAAAGCTGCACTCTGTCACAAGGTTTTTGTCTGGAGTTTTCCCAATTCCAATCCCATGTCTTTGGATGGGATGTCCGAAGATCCCATGTCTCAGGCAGGAGATCTGTTTTGGAGGTTTTACTGATGATTAGTATGTGCTTGAAGGAGGGGAAGCAGCCAAGGTCATGGTCTGCTAGCCCGTGAGGTACCATGGAAACAAGTAGATACTGGATTATTATTTCCATCATTTCATTCTCCCACTCTGAATGTGGTAGATACTGTGATAAATAAGACCTCTTGAAGAAGGGAGGACCGTTATCCTCTTTTCCCCTACCTCACCTTTCTACCCTATAAAACTTTTGCAGACTCAAGCCAAACTTGTTGGCTGAGAGCCCGCTGGGATTCCTCATCATGTGGCAGGGTGTGGTAGCATTTTTATGATAGAAAGTGTTTCTTTTGGTAAGAAACCCAGATGCATAAAATATAAGTCAAGGGTTGGGAATTAACACCTACTTGCCATTCTGGCAGCATTGGGTCCTTTTTTTGCTATTGGTTTTGGCTGCTATTCCCAGGAAAATGATGGGCAGGTTCTTAATTCTTAGAGTATATTTTTGTTAACTCTGTCAACTTATGGTGTCGTGGGGCCCTAAGAGACTGTCAGTCTGGTGGGCTCCACTGGTGCCATTTCTGTGTGGGGTATGTGACTGTAAACACCATGACAAATTAATACAGATAGAATAATGAGTTTCTCTTATCCCCATGCCGGACCTTCAGAGCAAACATATACATTCTTTGAGATATTTGAGAGCCATATACAAGTTCTATGTAGAGGTTATTGTTTTGAATAAAGATTTAAATTTTACCCTTACATGGACAGTCCCCCCTGGAGTATGCACATATTGCAGGAAAACAATCTCCAAGTGGGTTGGGTCCTAAGTATTGATTTTGGAATGATGCACGTATTTTCCTTTATAAAGAATGTTATAAGTAATGTTTGAGATCCTAGTACTAGCCCACTTAAAAATCTACAGGGGAGGGCTTCCCTGGTGGCGCAGTGGTTGAGAGTCCGCTTGCCGAAGCAGGGGACACGGGTTCGTGCCTCGGGTCCGGGAAGCTCCCACATGCCGCGGAGCGGCTGGGCCCGTGAGCCTGTGCGTCCGGAGCCTGTGCTCCGCAGCGGGAGAGGCCACAACGCGTACCAAAAAAAAAAAAAAAAAAATCTACGGGGGAGTAGGAATACATTGCGTACTTTTAATTAAAAACAATAGGCAAAACACAGTTTTAATACTAGCAATTAGGCAGAATAGAGGAACATCACAATTGAAGAAGAAATAGCTTCTGCTTTTCTCAGAAAGCAGGTGCTTACGGCTTGGTTAGGAGCAGGAGAGCCGAAGCCTCCAGGTGTCCTAGAGTGGCTTTGGAAACATGCAAGGGTTTAAGAGTTGGAGGCCAGTTTTTTTTTTCCTTTTTATTCTGTTAAGTCTGCCACCTTTATAGTAAAAAACTGGACTTATTAGAAAAAAACACCTAAAGCAACGTTATTTTTTTCTCGCTGTCTCTTTAACAAATTCTGTTGAATAGCTTTTCCCCCATTTCTTAGATGAGAGTTTGAGCAGAACTCATAGCTTTTTTTTTTTTTTTTTAACGGTACGCGTGCCTCTCACTGCTGTGGCCTCTCCCGTTGCGGAGCACAGGCTCCGGACGCACAGGCTTGGCTGCCATGGCTCACGGGCCTAGCTGCTCCGCGGCATGTGGGATCTTCCCGGCCCGGGGCACGAACCCGTGTCCCCTGCATCAGCAGGCGGACTCTCAACCATTGTGCCACCAGGGGAGCCCGGAACTCATAGCTTTTAAGTTACTCTCGGAAAATTAATAGTCTTCCGGTAAGTCTAAAGCTTCAAAGAGTACAGTTTATTATAATAATATGAACCTCCTGTCTTCTTTAAATTTTCTCCTGTCCCTTGGAGCTGACCAAGGTCTGGAAGTCTGGAAAGAGGGAGGGAGAGAGGAAGGGGGTTGGGGAGGGGAGTGTGTGTGTGTGTGGTTACTGGCCCCTCCAGAACTGGAGCAGGATGAATGAGGAGAGGTCTTAACTGTTGCTATTCAGATTTGACTTCATAGATGTTCAGAGCTGACTCATTCATGGAGTGTTTTAGAGTGATCCCCCTCTGGAACTCTCAACTACAGTTCTAATTCCTGTGAGTTAAGGGATGCTTCACTCATGTGATTTTGACCCTGTGTTCTCTGTTCCTGGACTTCTGGTGGCTGCCCATCTCTTGAGTCACCTTGTTCTTCCAGGCAGGTTTTTCAAGATGGCTATAGGTTTGCCCCCTCCTGTGTGACATCTGGTCTACAGAAAACTTGGGTCTTCTTTTTCTCTCTGCATTGCTCCTTCATTCCAGTCTGGCCACAGCCTCTTACGCCAGCACTTAAATTCCCTTTAACTCTGAGAGATACTTATCGAACTCTCCAAGTATCCACTTGAATTTGCTCTCACTTGACTTAAAGCAAAGAAGTTGTCTTTCTCCCTTGGGAGAAAGACATATAACCCTCCAAAGGATTCTTCTCCAATTCTTCCAATTCAAAAATTTTTATTGGTTGGAGATGCTGGCAGAAGTAGTTTTGTAGTTCTTAGCAATTCTGCACTAGGCTCTTCTTACCTCATTATTATATAATAACTTTGGAGTCTTGGCCAAAGCTTGTATGGAAAGAATCCCATTTATCATTCTGTTGAATGTCTAATTTTACTTTAATACATAGTTTTCTTGTACTTTGCTATATAGGTATTAATAATAGTGCTCTAATCAGCCACAGTTCAAGTTCTTTATGCTCACAAGTAATATTATAAGATAAATGGAAAGAAAGAAATTGGTAAAAAACATACTCTTTTCTCTGAGGTAAATCTGGCAGACATATATGACAGGGAAATGCAAATGGCAAAAAAATGCTAAAAACATAGACTAGTATGATCTTGAGGGTAGAAAGATGATGGTGGGGAGGGGAAGTTTCTAGTAAGAGGCACTGTCAAAGGAGGACAGCTTGGTGCTTGTTTAGGGTGGCCCCTGAAGGGGAAGGAAGGAGCAGACATGATGGGCAACTAAATACGGCACTTCCCATCCATCTACTGCCAACCTGGAAAATATCTATATTCCTAGAGAAAATTATTCCTCAATCACCTGATTCTTGTCTCCTTGTGCCAATACATCTCATGACCCATTCTTTTCCATTAACCTATCATATACTCAGGCTACCTCCAATGTTATCCAGGAAAATCAGTTATTCTAAAACTATTTACAAAGCACCTGTTAAAGGCAAGGCACTGTGCTTGGTGGGTTGAAGTTATATGTTATGATGTATCTTATTCTCAAGGATGTTTCAGTTGAGGTAAGTGATAAAAGACATGATCATATGAAAGATTACATAGAATCATAGATCTGTTAGTGTTATAACGTTATTTAGTGTGTGCTTGTTATAGGTAAGAAAACTGAGACCCAGAGTGGTTAAGTGGCTTTAGAGTCATCTAGTTAAATAATGGCAGAGGTAGAGCCAGAGCCCAGTTCTCGCTACTTCTACTCAGTGCTGCTTCTACTACAGTTTCTCACATCTCTTAAAAAATACAGCACCTTGATATACCATTACAAAGTATCTGGACAGTTAGTCTGATTAAAAAAAAAATTATGTGCTGCAGCCAGTTCTCATCACTTCTCAAGAGCTGATTGTGGGCACCTTTCCAACTCCAAATTTTGAAATTGGTCATGGTAGGAGAACTTACCCCATAGAAATTGGCAAACAATACAAATGAAGCATCCTGCTCTTTTCCAGGGAGAGCCAGTTATTAAACATTTACCAGTGCACTCCTGCTTATAAATAATAAATGTGATAACTTCTTCATGAAGGGGTTGTCATACGAATGGATTTTATGGAGACATGGGATTTCAATAGAGAGAAAATGAGGGAGGCTCTTTGAGAGTGGAATTACGGAGTGAATAGTTTCCTGGGACAGCGAACAGAATAGTTTGGTTGGGTGGGGGAAATGTTGGATGGGAGTTCCAATGCACATGCCTGCAGAGACCAGGCTGAATACATGAAGGTTTAAATCAGGATGGGGTTATGAATAATAGGGGATGTTGGAATCTATGGTAAAGTGGAAAGTAAAGTGGCCTAAATGTATGAAAAAAAAAATCTTGCTGTATTCTACCTACTTGGAATTTCCTATAAGGAACCAACAGAGTAAACCTAGAAAGCAGTGTGAGTCAGTATGGCCCTGAGAAGGGACTATCATTTGCGTTCTTTAAATAGCACTGGTTTTCTCGACATAATGAAGGCAAAGTTGACCATCTTAACTTATTTCCCTCTTCCTTCTTACCTTGTTTCCATGTCCTCACTTGGAAATGTCTGGAAATTATTATTTTTTGTTTGCGTGCTTAAAAAATTATTCAATCAGTATTTTCCTTCATTAGTGTAGATAGTGTAGGATTGAGTTTTTGTTAGTAAAAACCATTCTCAGCTTTATCATCGTATTTCAAGGATAATGATACCCCAAAGAGATAAAGATTCAGGTATATTTCCAAAACATGTTCATTCATATTATCTAGTTTTCTGATGAAAAGAATCCTACTATACCAAACAGAAAGTTTATATATTTTAGGGAAGAATCTAGAAACGTATTATTTAATTGATTTTCTTTTCAGAATGTCTCCAGGTTAACTTCACATAGGCTTTTAAACATGTTTCTTTTTTACACTAATCTGTAAGGATAACTCCACATTGATCAGCAAGTCATTTTTTCTAAAGTGAGAATTGCCCCCTTCAGAGATATCTTTATTCCCATACGTCAAATCCATGGGGGTTTATTAAAAATGGAAGATCAGCAGAATAATTATCATGACTCCTAAGGAAAAGTTTTTCTGTATAAAAAAAATCATAATTCTTACATGAAAAAGTCTAAAAAATTCTTAAAATTCCCTAAGTGTAATCATATCTCCAAGAAGCCCAACAAAAAACTATTGAATGGCTCTTTGCAAGTGTTTCACAAGCCCCTCTGATGATAATAACATTCCTTGTGTCTGAGAAGGACCCCACTGATGTTTGCTGCCAGTAGTACACATCATCTCTTGTGTCAGAGATGGATTTGACTGAGCTTCCCCCCTCACCCCCCAACTCCCATGATAAGCTGGTCAGGAATGGAGCAGGGGTGGGGTAGAGATAGATTGTGGCATTCAGACACTGGAAAATAAGTGACAATCTAACTGTGAGAATCTCATCTATGACTTGAACCTCCTTAGCACAGATGGGCTAATTGACAGAACTTATAAGAGGAGTTTCAGCTCCTGGCTTGCTTGTCACTGTAACTCTGCCAGGGATGTGAGAGGAAAGAAGGTGCTTAATACATGTTTGCTGAGGAAGTCAGGAAAGGAGTGGGAAGGTGTTGCAGGCTTTCCCACGATTTTAGGTCTGCTTCCACCTAGACTCTGGGCCTCAGCCCCCATGGCCCCAGGCTTCTCTCAGTATCTCCACTGCAGAGCAGGACAGCACTCAACAGATTCTCTGCAGCAGGCCAGGAAAATTCAGGAAATGCTATGCCAGTGAGCCAAGTTACACCAAAGGACTTCTGGAGGCTACAGATATCTGAATTTCCCTCAGAGAGGAAAGATCAGGTCTCAGGGCGAGTTCCAAAATGGATTCCCCTTTCAGGGGCTCTGAAAAGTATGACTGGAAGTGTCTTGGGAAGTACCATATGCTCTACACAGTAGCCAGGCAGATTAAAAAAATATGTACCCAGAGGCCCAAGTGTGCCCATAGAGCCAGGAAAAGGACTTATAGCACCATGAGTTTCTTACTAGGAATGCACCAAAATAAAATTGTCTGGACTGAGATGTGTACCACGCCCACAAAGCCAAAATTCCAGCTTTATTTTGGGTGGCCAGCATTTCCATCCCACAAAAATGTCAGCCTTTTGCTTCTTCTTCTCAGATTCCTTTCGTGTAATATTTTTACTCCTGGTATTTACCCTGTTGTAAGACGTGACTTGGTGTTAGCTCTCGTTCTTCTGGTTTGACTTGGTGCTTGGTGCCCTGAAGCACGCACCGTCAGTGCCCCCTTCCTCCAGTCCTCCTGATCATTCATTGGGCTCCTTCTGGCTTCTATCTCCCAGTATTTGCATCTCAGTGTCTGATTTCTTTTTCCCCAGCACTACAGAAAACTGCCACGCCTATGATCCATGATCAGTAGGCCAAAAATGCCAGGGAATGAACAATCCCTGGAGCAGTCCTCAGCTAATGGTCTTAGGAATTGGGGTGTAAATACCTTAGCTCCTTTGCCCCTTGGTTGCCATAATTTGAAGGTGTATGTTTTGCACTGGCTCCCAGAGTTTCCTGAGTGAGATTAAGCTCACTTAATTGGATTGATAAGGCATCCTTCTTTGTTTCTTTTCCTTACTTTCATACCATTATTCCCAGTATTTCCCAAAAAAGCTATTTGCACTCAAATCCTTGTTTCAGGGTATTTTCCTGGGAAAACACAAACTTAGGCATCCCTCTAATGTTAGGGGGCTCTATCTCTACCTCTTTACCATTTCTGTCATTTTAAAATCTCTCTCCAAACCACATAAGTTCTATTTCTACGGAAGGATGGGCAGTGGTTCAGAGATTTAAAAACTTAAGTTATATAAATATGAAAATAATTTATACTCATGCTAGATATTCCATGATTTTGAATCATTCCAGGAAATCAAAAGAAAGGATTTAAGAAAATCAAACTCTAAGGGATACCAAAGGGATACCAAGGGATACCAAAGGGTACCAATAATTATTTTAGGAGTGATAATAGCAAAGCATTTATTGAACATTTAATGTGCTGGTGATGATGCTAAACCATATATACATATGGTGTACATACCCACACACAAACACACACACATAGCTTAGATTTATCTACATAATAAACCAATGAGGTAGGTTTAATTATTCTCTTTTTACTGATGATGAGTATAAGTGGGGTTAAGTAATTTGCCCCACATCAATCAGTTCATAAGGGAAAAATCCAAATTCAAAAGTAAGGTCTTACTTTTACCGAAGTTTATTCTCGTAACTGCTGTACTATCATCCTTAGAAGTTTTCTTTGAAGTTGATGGGAGCTATATCATCAGTCCTGTGACTGATTCAGAAGTGGAATTGATAAAAATCAACATTTTATAATAATACAATTATAGTCTTTCTTAAAAAGGATTGGGTTGGATGTAAATTATGGGAAAAGTTAAGATTTTTTAATTCCTGTAAGAGACTACTTACATTAATCATTTTATAGCATTATTGGTAATATGCATTAAGTAAAGCTAGAAAAATGGGTCAAAGTTTTAGACATATTTCTTCTGGGGCATTTTGCTATTAGTCTAAAAAGATTATAGCAGATCAGTATCTCTAAATCACATTTCAACTTGAGGCTCAAATTTGATGATCCTGGGAAAGCTGAAATTCAGTGCTCCTTTTTGAGATTAAGCTATGGCTGCAAGTAATTTGCAGAAAACTGACATTCCTGATAGACTTGGAAAAAAAAAAGAAAAAACAAATTGGATCATTCTATCAGGCTTTTCCAGGGTTTAGAAATCTTAATTTAATGTGAACTTGGAGATGAGGTAAGATAGGAATAGAAAGAGAAGGTGGAAAAGAGAAGGAATTGACCGGGAACAATGCATCAGTTGCTTACAGTGGTCTTCCATCAGAATTCAAAGGTCCCTAACTTCCATTTACTAAGTCCTCTTACTTTTGGCTGTACTCTAACTAATAGTTTTAAATTATTGTAATATTATACTACATTCTAGATTGTTGACGATTGAGTGAGAGTATATCCAATCTGTCTGGCTGAACCAGTTAATTAAAATATTTTCTCTCTGTTAATATACAGGGTGTTATCAAGTGGAATAAGTATTTGACCTTTCAGTGTGATCATATGGTATGTGTGCTAAATAGGGTTATCTTCAGGTGCAGGCATCAGAAACCCTGAGTTAAAATCCATTAGGATTGAAGGTAGGTGGCTGCTAGTGTTCAGTGGTACAGGAATGTGAGTGTCTGTGATTCCTGATTGCAAGTAGCAATTGTGGCTTACCAAGTTTATGCTCAGGGCAGAAAGAAGAGGGAATGGATGAAAAAAGCATTTCCAGAACTCCCATGTAAACTTTTCTTATGTCTCATTAGCTATAACTGAGTTCTGGTGGCAACCTTTAGTTGCAATGGAGACCATAAAAAGTGAGTATTTAGTTTTTTCACCTGTATGGTAGAAGGTGAAAGGAAGAGGGGGTTGGGAATGGTTATAGAATTAGCCAACCAAGAGTTCCCATGTAATGCCATTGTGTAAGTGGGATCATTAAACATTAAGTATAAGAAAACAAATTTCATTAGGACATACCAAGAAGGACTTACTAACCTGCCCAGAGGTTAGATGGGCTGGGCTAGTAGGTAATGCATTCTCTATCATTGCATGTATTTAAACATTTAGTGAATGAACATTTGACCAATCTCCCGTGGAGATTTAAGCATTAGATGGATAAGTGGTTGAACTAGCTATCTTTTAACGTTGCCATCACATCCTCAAGACTTGATACTCTGTAAGCACTACAGTTTCTTGCAATCTGAAAATTTTCTCTTTGTAGCTCACTCTCCTGTTATGTCCACTGGTACAAATCTGCTTTTACTTTTATCTTAACATTAATATCCAACAATGAGATTTTTAGATAGTCTCTATAAAGAAAATATCTTTATCCCCAACTGTGTTTATATCTTAAAAAAACTCATCTTCTTCCCCCCGGGAGATGTTGACAGAATTAATATCAGAAGAGTTTTTTTTTTAATGGATGTGGTTTTTAATTTGATGCATTTTAAAACTTCAAAGGCTTTACTAAAGCTCTCACATGTTGTCCTTAAGATGCACGGTAGGAATGTCAATTTCTATGGCAATCTTGAAGCACTTCTCTTGTTTTTTGTTTGTTTCCCTTTGAAGTATAAATTTACGAAACTAATCTCTCTTTGGGTTTGAGTCTATGTTCATGAAAGACAGCAACTGTTTGAAGAGAAAATCACATAAATAGTGAGCTGAAATTTTAAATTGGATAATATTGAAAGTTTTGCATTTTTGCTGAATACAGACCAAATTAAAATGTTTCTTATTCCTAGGGAACATTATATAGAATAAGACTGATTTCTGCTTTGATGAAAGGCTAAACCAAAGATGTTAGAAAAATGCAGGAATTCATAGTATATTCAGCACTGAATTATATTTGTTACTTCCTAGAATCAGATGAATGTTTTCAAATATACCCTGTAAGTCTCAAGACAGAGAACTTTGCTATTATTATTCTCTTTTTTAACAGATGGCATCGGGAAAGACCAATTAAACAAGAGGGTGGAGAATGCAAGATAAACCTAAAAAGAGAAAAAAAACCTCCCAACTTTGATTTGTTAAAAAAATCCAAATGGAATCAAAATTGAGATGTGTTCTTCCTCTCCTGTCAGGTGTGATTAAAACAATTATTAATACTCAGTGTTGGTGAGGGTATGGGGAAACAGGCCCTCTCATTTATTTCTGGTGGGAATGTTAATTGGCCCAAGTGGTTTAGAAAGTAATTTTTGTGATATCTGCAAAAAAGCCCCCAAAATGTAATAATGTTCAGCTCAGAAATCCCACCTCTAGGAATTTTTTCATCTGAAATCCTTATATAAGTTGCAGAGTATAAGCCAAGGAATAGTACTGTAGTGTTGTTTGTAATAATGAAAAATTATATATAACCTAAATAAATAGCCACTGATACGGTGGTGGTTGAGGAAACTATGGCACATTCATAGAGTAGCAAACTATGTAGATTAAAAAATAAAGTACTGAGAAGGATATGTCTATGATATATCCCTTTTGATTTTTTAAAAACTATATAGTTGTATACATTTTATAGAATGTTTTAAAGGATGTATCATTATTATTTAATAGTCACAGTTTGGGGGAAGAGTTTAGCATGATTTTGTGGAACAATGTTTTAAAAGTTGAACTTGTTTCAAGGACCATCTATATAGTGAACTCTCAATTGTTTCCTTCATGTTAGGTCTCTTAAAAAGCCATTCGTATTGTCCTAAGAACAGCGGTTTTACAGTCAGGATGTGGGGAGAAAGAACTGCCTGAGAAATTAGTTTAAAAACATCAATTGGAAATTAATTTACTTTCACAGGCTATTTTTAATTTTGGCAAGTAGACTAAATTCAGTGCTTTGGTTTGTCTATCTGGAAAATGGGAAGCTTAAAAATGAACTAAGAATAATACTAAATGTTTCTGTACCTAAATGATGAGCAGTCCTTAGTTATCTCTTCATTTCCTTCTTTGTGAGATTTTTTTAACATGGGTATCTTTAAAGATTGCATAATTCTAAGTTCACTGTGTTTGCATTATTAAATCCATTGAATGATTTCTTGTTATTAAATTTCTTGTTATTAGAAGCTGTTGTGTTGGAGAGAAATAATTTTTTCCCATTTTGAACATCCTGTCACAGCTATAGAATGCACTTCCTTAGTGAAGGGTAGGCAAATTATACAGAACAATTTTCTTAATACAGCTTATTTTTTTGTGTCTTTATCAGCTCTCTCTGTCTCTTGCATGCTCTCTGTTATTCGGCAGCCTCCTATTTCCTCCACACAAATGGCTCGTCTTAGGCCTGTACTTCCTTTGGACTCAGTGATATTTAATAAAGCCCTTGCTATACATTCTAGATCAGAAGGACATTGCTATTTTCTTATGTTGAGCTGTTTTCTTATGATTCTTGCTTTTCTATTCAATGGTGAAACTAGTGGCACCAAGTGGTGATTGGTGAACTTTTTTTTTTATGCTATACCTTTTCATCTCTTATTATATCTCTTAGTTTCCTTAAGAAAAAGAAATTTTTATAGGCCACAGATACAGTGGTAACCCATTTTAAAAATACCTCTGATGTCTGAGTAGGTGGTCAGACATCATGCACACGTTACATTACATACATATTGAAAGCTGAGTGAGAATAAATCACAATAAAGTACTAGGAAGAAATCTGCTTTTCTAATTTCTTATATTTCAGGATGTTTAGGAAAAAAAGCACTGTGACATTTGCACAACACATATATCAGTGCATGGGCTATTATGTGTCATTCCTGTTTATTATGCTTGGTAGAGCTCCAGGTTGAGGAAGTCACCTCTAGGCAAGAACAGCATTAGAATATTTCTGGTTCAGCACTTGGTATCACTTGGCATGACACAAAGCTATTAATGCAGGTGTTTAAAGGACTTCCCAAGCTCTTGGAAGGTCAAGGTCAGTGCCATTTAAACATGATTAATGGTCATTAATTATTTTTATATATCTTTTATATTCTTGTCAACTCTAGAGTAAGGTAATAAACAATTTTAAACAAGCCTGTAAGAAACAGCGAATTCAAATTAATTAACTTAACAAGACAGTTCAGGATCAATGAGAATGAAAATCTCTAGAAAGACTCTTTGAGCATCTAGATCAAAGCTGTCCAGTAGAAGTAAACCACATATATAATTTAAAGTTTTCCAGTCACCACACTAAAACATAAAAGGAAACAGTTGGCACTAATTTTAAGAATATATTTTATTTTACTCAATATAATAAAAATATTACCATTTCAGCACATAATCAATTTAAAAAATTATTGAGATTCAAAATTCTCCTTTTGTACTAAATCTCTGAAACCTGGTGTGTATTTTACACTTACAGCACATCTCAAGTTCAGACTAGTCATATTTCAGGTGCTCAATAGCCATATGTGTCTAGAGGCTACCATGTTGGATAGTGCAGGTCTAGATTTTTAGAGCTGAAGCTAAAGCACTAGTTTATTTTTATTTTATCTTAGCTAGTATGTTATTATAATTAGAGTAATTAATAAATATTTAGAATGACAACCAAGTCTAAGGACATACAGTGAACCATCCCTTAATCTTTATAAAGAAACTGTAATGGATACATTGCTGATTCATTGCCAAGGGATAAAGAAAAATACAAGCTGCTAGTGTGTTCTATTATGCAACAAATAAAACTCTAACCCACAAATCTAAAGGGAAAAGTAAAACTAATGAGCTTTGGTTGGAATGAAACCAGTGGCAGAATCAGTTTGACCACACAAGCATTTCCGGTAGTCTCTTGGGGAGATGGATTTAAGGGCCACACTGTGGGCCTGAGGGCAAGATGCCAAAGGGGAAAGACCAAGATCTTCCAATGTCAGTTTTTTACGTTGCCCATCTGTTAGTTTCTTAATGAAGCTTGGTGAATTGACAAGCAGACTGCCTGGTGGGATGTACAGTAGGGCTGTTACGGTATCATATTCCAGTTAATAGTAGGAATATCTTGCATTTATGCAATATTTGATTTTTTCAAAGGCCATTTTTTTTATTCTTCCACAAATTTTTAAATCAGGTTTTACTAACTATGGCATACCAAGCAAACTAAGGCCAAAAGTTTCATTTCAGCAAATGATTATTGAGTGATTAATAAGCAAAGAATTATGTTGGCCTTCAAGAGGTCACAGTGTTACTTGAGAACTTAGATGTGCAAGGCCTCACATATCTAAATCTTGAAAATAACCATTGGAATCATTTGATTTCAAGGTAGTATGTTCAGATCTGCTCCAGGCAAATGCCCAAATCTTGCTGTTTTAGCCAAGTCTATCTGCTTCTTTATCCTGGTGAACTGGATTGGACCATGCAGGATCCTCAAGGAATTCTTCCCTCAGACTAAAGTAGAGCCAACTAAGCCACTGTCTTTATTCTTCTTATGGGTTTCTGTTAGCTTTCCCACTCAGCTTTCCAAGGAGGACATAAAAGATAAAGAGTTACTTTTACTCTCTTCATTCCCCACCCAGAGATTTTTACTTGCTCCTCAGTACTCTTGGACACATGCTTGAGCTCTACTTGCTGGATGTGAAATTGTCTATACATGAGTGAGGTTGATGGTGACGATGGTGGTGGAAAAGGGGGTGAGATCTTGAAATCCCCCTGGGTGCCAGCATGAGATGGGGAAGAGTATGTAACTAAAACATTCCCAGTCTTGTATCTTTCTTCTTTTAAGTTCATTCAAGTCTAGTGAAGCAGAGATATTTCTACCTCTTTCAAGAGAGATGAGTGGACATTTCTGTGAGATCCTTACTCCAGTCCTTGGAGTTACTCCTATTTACTTTGAACCAATATGATTGGCATTTTTACACATTTGGCTGTTTGTAAGAGTCATTTTTATTTTCCCCAGAAACTACTGAAATGTGTCATGTAATTACTTTCATTACCAGTAAATTCATTCTAAAGTCATATTATACAAATGACCAATAATTCAATTCTTATCTTATTTACCCTTTCAATTGTGCCTAGCTACTGTTGAACCAAATTTACAAGCATGGACTACATATATATATATATATATTTTTTTTTTGGCCATGCCTTGTGTCATGTGGGATCTTAGTTCTCCGACCAGGGATTGAACCTGCACCCCCTGCAGTGGAAGTCTTAACCACAGGACCACGATGGAAGTCTTTTTTATTGAAGTATAGTTGACCTACAGTGTTGTTAGGACTACATAGTTTGCATCAGAGTTATAACAAAAGTTTTACTAAATAATACAGTATTAGTAGTGTGAAAATGCCTGAAATTTGCTTTGCTTTGGCTTTTAAAAACACCTCATATCAGGGCCTCACCTCAGAAATTAATCAGAATCTATGAGAAGTGGGACCTAGGCATGGTCTTTTTCAAAAGCTCTAGAAGTTCTAACGTGTAGCCAGGATTGAGAATCTACTAGGGTCGTATTGTACTAGGATGGTGTTTTCCCACTTGCGACCAATTAAATGTTAGTTTTCAATGTGAAGACAGGATCAGTATTTTCTTTTTTGACATCTTTATTGGAGTATAATTGCTTTACAATGGTATGTTAGTTTCTGCTTTATAACAAAGTGAATCAGCTATACATATATCTCCATATCTCCTCCCTCTTGCATCTCCCTCCCACCCTCCCTATCCCACCCCTCTAGGTGGTCACAAATCACCGAGCTGAGGATCAGTATTTTTGAAAATCTCTCAAGGTTGATCCAGTGGGTAGCCAATTTGGAGAATCATTGCATCAGGGCCCCAATGTTAGAGACTGAAAAAGCATAAATGGCAAGAGATGAAAGAATTGGCCTCCAAAACTCAGAATATTCCGTTTCATTTTTTGGGCTTTTCTCTTACTTGATCTATGCTTCTTTTGGTGTTGATTTTTAATCTCTTCCCTGGTTTCCATGTCTGGACTCAGACACAAGTGTATTCTGTACTATAACACACCTATAGATCTGGGCCAGCCCCACACAATCCCTTGAAACCCCAGGTTAGACCAGCCTTTGTTTCCACTGGTCTCCCACAGACCTGGCGGGGGGAGATTATACCATTATTATCTGTGATTATTATCCATGATCTTGTGACTTCCACAACAGTTTATTCTTGGTGAGCTCATGTTGGACAGCAGAGTCCCAATTTGCTTTGATTAGGACTTGATTCACAATTACAACTGACTCTCAGTTTGAAAGGAAATCAGACACTATTAGATGAGCCACTGGCAGTTCAAGATCAACATGCCCTCAACTGTATAAGTGGCACTCCTCATCCTATGTTCCTTATCTTAGAGGGTGGCACCACTATCCAACCTTATGCCTAAGTCTAAACCTATCAGTTTCATCCTTATATTACAAAATTTGTTTGTAACAGGACATTGAGTATACATGCTAAAACTGAAAACGAATTCACTTCTCTTGATGGTTAGAAAACCATCAGATTCAGTCAGTGTCCAAATTCAATTAATTATATCTCTTAAATTTGTTTCATCCTCTTTTCTCCATTCTGACTATCACTGACTCAGTTCAAGCCACCATATCGGCTAATGCATTAAATTCTGTACCTGTCTGCCAATCTCTAGTCTCATTCTGTGTGCCCATTCCTCTTCTCTCCCCCAGTCCATCAGACTCACTTCTGCCAAATTGGCCAGTCCCAAATTAAAGTGTGATCATATTAATTTCCCTACTCAAATTCTTTTAATGACTCACAAGTAAAATTCATATGTGGCATGAAAAGCAATCATGATATTGTCGCTGTTTTCTTCTGTTTTATTCCTGCTACTGTCCTTCTTTACACTCCAGAAATGCTGAGCTAGTTGGTGGCTCCCTGAACAGGCTGCATTCTCTCCTCTTCCACGTGGTAACCTATTCCCATTAGTCCGCCTGTCACACTGCTCATCCTTCAGGTCGTAGCTCAGCCTCTTCTCTCTGAAGCCTTTCAGCAGCCTGGGGCGGCTCCTTTATTGCTTCCACCATCATTCTTTAGAACATCCTGCCTTAAGACATTTTCTTCATTCTAACTGCTAATTACGTACGTCTCTAACCTCACTAGACTCTATGCTTCTTGAGGGTATGGAAGAATGAGGCTTTGAACTATGTTTGGACTTCAATCTTTAGATGAACTCATTAACTCATTACATAATTTGAGTCTGTCAATAGAAAACTAGTGTTGTAACTAATAACAGAATCTCCACAGTACATTTGGTACTGAATTAAATTAACACAAGGTTAGTGAGGTCATTATGAGTGATAAATCTAAGTTCCTATGACAAATACATTTCATGACTTAAGTTTCACCATTGTATTACCATTCTTAATTCTTTAACAGTGAAAAGATCTTGTAACTAAATGAGTATGCACATTTTAATCTGAAAAGTGCTCCCCTGTTTCAGCATATGACCTAACCCATGGTCACATAGTCATCCATTTCAAAGTGTACTTGATAGTATCTGAAAGCCTCTTGACCCATGTGTTAATTCATTTATTTAACACATTTTTATTGAATATGGAAAATGTGTAGAACAATTATGCTAAGGGCAAAGGATATAGAGATGAAAAAAACACAGCTTTTCCCTTGTGGGATTAGAAAGTATAGGTTTTATATATGTTTATTTTAACCCTCATAACAGTCCTGAGGAGCAAATATTACCATCTCCATCTTATAAATGAGGACATTCCACAATGATATTTATCTTCTTGAAAGTAGCTTAAAATACTGGTGTTTTTCTAAATATAAAACATATAAGCCTCATTGTTTTGGTGATCTACTTGTGGTTTACAACTGTGTTTCTTAAACTTTAATGTACGTACAAATCACCCCAGAATCTTGTTAAAATATAGATTTTGGTTTAGTAGGTCTGGGGTGGGATCCCAGATTCTGCATATCTAGCAAACTCTGAAATGCCATGCAGTTAATTAGTCTATGAACCATACTTTGAACAGCAAAGTTTAGAACATCATGTGTAGAATTCCACTGTGTCAAACATTATTCCTTTATTTATTGAGTCTTTTGTTTTGAAGATGCAGTCACCATTGCCTCTTAAAGTTTGTTTAAAAACGAGAATGGAGTATTAAGTTCTCACATCGTCGATCTTCCTTAGCCTTCTGGGCCTAGTCAGCATATGCATCCATCGTGAATCCTCTCCAACTATTCTACCTCACAACCATATGTTCCCATTCCAAGTTCTACTTTTATCACTTTTTATGGTGGGAATCTCTGTATTAGGAATAAACAGGAGAATTTCAGGAAAGGATTCTGATCTAACTACAGGCTCCCTTCCAGCCTTTTTCAGTGAAGGCAAACAGTAAGAGTTTTGCATACCCAGTGGAAGTATATCTATACAAAAATACTCAAACTTTGTTACGTCTTTTCTGATAAATCTTATAATCCCCAAGCCAGAATGTTTCTTAAAATAACTGTTGTCCTGGAAGAATCCTATAGAATGAAACTGCTCCCAATGGTGGCAGTCAAGGATAGTGAGTCTGAGCCTGGGCTCTGGAGAAGAATGACTGGGTCCATGGTTTACTCTCTGAATGGACTTGGAGAGTTCACTTAAATATCCCAAGCCTTTTTTCCATCATCAGCAATGGTTATGATAATAGTTCTTATGAGGATGAAATTAGATAACTCGGATAAAGCACTTAGCATTTAGCAAAAACTCAGTAAATTTTAACTTTTATTACTTCATTTTTCTCTTGACTCACTTCCAGAAATAAAATTCTAGAAGAGTATAGGTGCTGCAATGCAGATTGATTTGCTTAATTGTTAGAGTTCGTTAAAAGAGGTTATTTGGAAAAAATGCTTAATATTTTGGAGCTAGGATCTGATTTGTGGCTATATATGTATTTTCTTTTTCAATTTTGGTATCTGTTTTTAATATGAGTCATTGCGGTTTGGCTATACTTTTCCCTCATGAACAGTTATTTAATTATGGTCACAGAACCAACTTTATTGCATTCTGACTTTCGGAATATTTTAGGATTTGATTTTCTCACTGGGGAGAAGATTGTGAACTATTTAACTGCTTTCTTTTTGAGCTTCCCATCCACAGATAGGTGCAGTTAATAAACTAGGAATACACTAGCATGAAGGGGCTAGAATAATGACATGATGTTTAAGAAACTAGCAGTAATACTTGGTAGTATTTTATACTTTTCTTCTGAATAGATTTGGAGTGTCTTATGCTATACTTGGAAGCTTAATAAATAACCACCTCAAGAAATTTATATCTTTTCAGCATATATATTTTTTCTTGGACCCAAGATTACATATATAGCACTTCAGTTAAACCCTATTCTCTTTATGTGCATACTTAGACATTGAAGCATAGACCATTTATTCTTATGGGTCAAGACCCTGTAAAAATTAATGAGATGTGTCAGAATAGTGCCGTTGGGGATGACAAAACTGGTGATGCTATTCCAGGTGGAAGACAAGGCAGGCTTTACCAGTGGTGGGGCATTACCTTCCTGGTTCAGTAGGAAAAGCTTCTCAGTTCTGGAGAGCTCTTGTTATGTATGAGCTATTCGTAAGAACAAACTCAGTACATTTTAAACTATAAGCTGGAATAGATAATGATAAAAGATTATGTTAAAAATATTTTTACACCCTTTCTACATTGTTTTAAGCCCCTTTGCTAGGTGGATTCTACTTTTAGGAGTATCAAACTACAAAATTTAAATATAGAGAATGAGTGATTTGATTTACCAAAGGAGTTTTGTTCACTGAAATATTTTATGTAGGAATCTTTTCAATCAAGGCTCACAGAATGAAGTGCTTACAGGGATCAGGTGGAATCTATAAAAGAGTAAAGTGGGCTGGATGGAGATCTAGAGAGTTCAATCCACTGGCTAGAACTAGTTTCTTAAATTCATTCACCCAGGTCTTTAGCTGGTGTGGTAAAAATAACAATGGGCTTAGAGCCTGCAAACATGAGTTTTCTTCTGGGGTTCTCCGCTTATTGGTTCTATAACCTTGGACATCAGTATCTTTACCAACAAAACAGGGGCTTGAAATGAATAATCTCTAAGGTGAGTTCCAGCTTCGAGTGGTGCAAGTTTGTGGATACCAGTCACTCTAGCCCTTCGTCCCATAAAGTTCTAAGTCATTCAGAGGAGTCACAAGGAGCCAAATGGACAGAAGTCTCCTGTAAAGGCTAGATTGGACAGCACTGAAGGGCTTTCTACCTCTCTCTCCTAATAAAGGTCTTAAGAACCCCAACCCCTTCCTCCCTTTACCTCCCCAAAAAACAGGCTAAGGGTGATAAGGGAGGAGGCCCTACATGGAGACTGTAAGTACAAATTCTGTAAAAGTTGAATAGAGGCAGGTAGAAGAAAAAGCCAGAAAAAATGAAACTACGCTATGCTTGGAGAAAGATCTTTTATTTGTAACCTTATCCAGAAGTGGAATATCAGTCACCCAATACATGTTGGGCTCCCATTAGGCTCTTAAATTAGACATGATGGGGGGGCGATATTTTCCAATATTAAATGGAAACATTTCAACCCTCTCCCCCCATTCACACACACATACTAGTCAGGATTCTTAGCTGCATAAAATAGAATCTAGTCTACCTAGTGTAAGGACAAATCATTTAAGTGTGAAGATAGCTTAAAGAATTGTTGGGAAGGATGAATCAGCTTCCAAGAATAATTTCAAAAGCCCCAGGCTGCTGAGCAAACTGCATCCCTTCTTGGTTAGGAAGTTCTCACCAGCCTGGCTGCCTGCTTCAGAACTTTACCACTTCTGGTAATTTAGCATCAACAAATGGCCAAATCAGAGAGCTACTTCAACAACTGCCAGCTCCAGAACATGCTTTCTTTGCCACGGTTCCTGCCAGCCTTGCCCTCGACCTCTTTCCCCATAGAGCTCAGCGTGAAACAAAGTGTGTGCCAGTGCATTCGATGGGCAGAACCTAGATCTCACCCAGAACCCTAGCTACAAGGGAGTCTGGGAAATGTAGATTTTAGTTTTTGAACACCTAATGTTGTTAGAAGGCAGTTGGAATGGGTTGCGTGAGTCGTCCATCATCCAGTAAATCATGTTGTCTTACAGCCTTCTGCCTCAGAAGCATACAAGAAACAACACCACAGACAGGTCGGGAAGGAGCTGGTACTTGATGTGTTTAGCAAAGCAGTAGGCTGAAAGCCAGCCTTAGAGGTTCTCTAAAATTTGAGCATATAAAGAACCAAGACAAGAAGACATATGATACAGTTTCTCTGAAAGTCTGGAGAAGATTAAAGTCTATTAAATCGTGGCCAAAATCCTTGCTGCCCAATAAGGAAGGCGGTTACATTGGAAAGATGAGGAGAGAGAAGGAGTGAGACAGAGAGAGGTAGAGGAAGGCAGATGTCCAAATTCTTATTTTTTTCCTCTACCATTAGAACCATCCAGGTAAATAAGAGGAAGCCTAAGGATATAAGGGGTCTTTTGCCCCCCTTCTTGATTAGGAATCTGGCTTTCAGTTCCCTGGAAGGCTCCTCTATCACCCACTACACTCAGTGGGGCAGCATGGACGAACAGAGTGACTGCTGGAGTTAAGCATTTCTAAGACGCTGAGTTTCTGAGACCCTGAGTGGAAAGGATATGGAATGCAGGTGAGTTGAATATCAGCAGACATGCCACATTGACCAGGGTTATATGGATGAGTGACCCTTCAGCAGAGCTGAAGGCTGACAACCCAGTTTATGGTGGAAAATGTGGAGACATTCAGAAGGGTCCAGATCAGATAGGCCCTCCTCTACTAGTTCTTCCCCAACCACCTCCTCCTCCCGCATCATCACCTGGCACTTCAAGGAGAACTAATTTCTCTCTCTGTCAGGTTTCCATAGCCCATTGCGCATACTTCTGTAACGCTACCTCATGATATTGTGAGTATTTGTTTGCATATCTATCTTTTTCACTAGATAGTGAACTCTCCAAGAGATGAGGCTTTTAATATCTGTATCTCTAGTTCTCTGCATATTTCCTTTCAGTAGGGGCTCAATTAACATGTTTTAATGCATTAAGACATATTCTTTATCCTATCTGTAGTTATACTTAGCCTAAATGTGACACAATTCAGATTGGGTAAGATTTTCAGGGCAGGATATGAAATGTGATTATGAACCTTGTAATATGGGTATGGAATCTTGTAATACAGGTACAGAACCAGGAAATAAGAGTGTAGAAGGGGAAAGAATAGGAATTTGGAGGGGCAAGAAAAAATAAAAAGAGAAGAACTAAATATCTGGAGGAGGTGTGACCTTTTTCTTCTTTTCTAGCTACCTCAAACATTTTAAAAAGTGAGAAATGAAATTATCTTTCTTGTTTTTATTTTAAATTATGTAAATTATATAATTAATATATAAATGCATTCTAATTGTACAATTTAAACCCTATGCAAAAAAGCTAAGTCCTTTTTGGTCTCTGTGGTAGGCTGAGTAACAGCCTCCCCAGAGATGTCCATGTTCTGATCCTGGGGCCCATGGATAGTCACCTTTCATGGTAAAAGGAACTTGGTTGAAGATTTTGGGATGGGGAGATAATCCTGGGTTATCCAGATGGGCCCAAGGTAATGACAAGAGTCCTTATGGGAGAGAGGCAGGAGGATCAAAGTCAGTAATAGATGTGATGATAGAAGCAAGAGGTTGGATTGATTCAAGGACGGGGCCACAAGCCCAGGAATGCAGGTGGCCTCTAGAAGCTGAAAAAGGCAAGGAAATAGTTTCTCCCCTCAGAGCCCCCGGAAGGAACCAGCCCTTCCAACACCTTGACTTTAGTCCAGTGAGACTGATTTTGGACTTCTGACCTCTAGAATTGTAAGATATAAATTCACATTTTTCTTTTTCTTTTTTCTTAAAGCCATTATGTTTGTGGTACTTTGTTACAGTGGCAATAGAAAATGAATCTAGCCTCTTAATCTCACTCTCTATACCAGAGGTAGCCAATGTTATCAATATGATGTGTATCCTTCCAGACCTTCTTTTACATATGTATCAATATATATGTAACTGTGCATGTGTAAATAGCATGGGTTTGAGTGCTATTAAAATTTTACTGAGTATATTATTCTGCAGTTTGCTTTTTTTACTTATCAATGTGTCTTGGAACTCTTTTTTATCAGTATGGATTAATGTATACCGATTCCCTTTTTTCAACTACTCTCTGATTTTTCCATTCTATGTCTTTCATAGTTTATATTACCATTCCACTAAATTATTTTATACACTAAAATGTTGAAATTTACCTTTCTGGCATATAAAGGGGAAACATAGCTGGTTGAAAAGCATAGTCAAGTTCTTGCTTCAGGATATTAAAAAACACTCAAATTTTACTATATGTGATCATCATTGGAAATACTTTATTTCTCCCAAGTAAATTATTATAGCTGAATGTGCCTTGGAGAAAGTGATGTTAACAAATCCTGTCTGGTCCAATATTCTTATTTGTGATTTTTTTCTTTCTAAGTCTCAGAGTTTTGTGAACAACTGTGTGTTTAGTTCTTAGATAGATTATAGCTTTAACAGATTAAAAAATGATAGCGAAAAATAATCCCACCTTGCAAAGCAGTCTTTTTTGATGCAGACTTGTCAGAGCAGTTTACAACACATAATGAGGTCTCACAGCCTGGTGAGACATGCAAAGCAGGTTAAAAAACTGCCAATACTGTATAGTGACTTTAATACTGAGGATGGTAAATATGTGGAAGAAGAAATCCATTTGCTGCCATTCTGTTTAAATGTCTGGAAATATGTAGTTATCAGAGCACCAATAAATGTCTCCTGTAAGTCAAGTTCTTCTTTAAAAAAAAAAAGCACTACGGTTTTATTGAATCTCTTTGGAAACTAAACGCAGTTTGCTACCCAAGACCTGTTCAAAGCACTTGCTGTCAATCAGTAGAAAAGATTTGGCTACCACCTCGGTGTTAAATATAAATGTAGTCTAAAGGTTTAATGGATTAAAACTGTGCTATTTAATTTGAAATGGAATTTCTCACCCTCCTAGCTTAGGTAGTTAGGATTCTGTGGGTTTGCTTTTCATTCCAGCCTGGTTTATAGGTCTAATAAAGAAAAGGCAGCTGTGGGTTCAGAACGCAAGTGTATCGAATTGAGGAGACAGCTCTCCTTTTGGTGGAAGGAGAGGGGACAAAGCACCCTATTAACTCCAACTTGTTAAAATTTACTAAGTCTCTAGTTCATTAGCCTTTCCCCCCCACCCTTTACCTTTTATCAAAAGAGTAGATAAAAGGTAAGCAGCAACAATAAGAGACATTATATGCAGAGGTGAACACAATATGACAAGGTCTTTTTTAAATAACAAACAGTGTAAGCTCTCTAGGAGGTAGACAGTATGAAGTGCAACAAAAACTGTAATTATGCTCTCAGCAGGAAACCTGTATTTAGAGTGACAGTAGAGTGTCTCTAAAAACCTGTTAGGTTAAGGCTGCTGGTCTTAATTATATGTATTAAGAGTTTGTATCTTCACTCTTTTCTTTTTAAGATTCAAAGAAGAAACCTAATTATAACTTAGACTCTAGTAAATGGGCCATATTTAAACAATGAGCATTTGGCAATCTCATCATGCACCATGATGTGTCCTACTGGTGCAGCTGCTATGCAAGCCAAAGTGGCCCCCCCAAATAATTTGTTTTTGCTGCCTCCATGACAGAGGAAAAACAAACAAAAGCCAAACAAGGGAAATAATGAAATTATGCTTTTTTTTCAGTCAATGACACCCAAGCCTTCTGGAGGGGGCGATCATTCCTTGGGTAGATTCTTACTTATAGAATTACAGGTTGTTTGTGAGTTGTTACCATGTAAATATTTTAGCTAGATCATGGTTGGATAAATCTTCTTGGTTTGATTTTTGCCTCTGTCTTGGTCCCAGAGGCCCTAGAAGGTTACAACTGCTTCTAGTTGACTTCTGTTAAATTGTATGAGGCTCAAAAGTTTAGGTTCTGCCTGGCGTGCAGCAGAAGGTGTGACAGCTGAACAACACACTTCTGAGTTACAGGGACTGGTCCTGCTGTATTCATCATAAGATGGCCCCCAAACAGGTATCTGACTACATTTGACTTTTCCGTATATGATTTACACTTCACTTAGTATATTCCACACCAGTTTCCCAGGTGCTTGTTCTTCCACATAATACTTGCTGAACTTCAAGAAAGAAAGAGCTTAATTATTTGGTTAGGATTAGATTATAATCATATGAATAGATATATGAATATGGGGATTGTGAGCTACTGTTGTTGGGATCACTTGTCATTAAGATACACTTTATAATTTTGTTCACATTACAAAGTTATGGGGTGAACTGAACAAAATTAATTTTTTGAGTTTAATGGCAAAAGTCATGCTGATATGACTGAGCTAATAAATCAAGCTGTATGGAAGTGAACTTACTGTTTTTGATCCTCTTCTTCTCTGTGGCTCTAATTCCTTGAATTTCTCATGGGTTCTATGGTCCAAACAATTTTAAGTGGTCTGCACAAAATAATGATGACTGAATGATTTGATCATGCATCATTTGTTTCTCTTTATGGTCTCAGGCAGAAAAGGAACTCAGAGCTAATATATTTTCTTCTCTTTGGAATGTATAATCTAACTAAATTGAATTTCTATCATCTGCCCTCAAATAACTACCACAGAAAAATTAGAGTGGTTCTAAATGGATTTAAATAAATGCTGAAAAATTTGGAAACCATTTGCGTATTTATTGGCAGCCCTGTTGAAGTTTGTATCTTGGGCAGCCCAACTTTCAATTTTATTGAAATACTGATTTACTTTTCATTATTGTTAGATTGAAGAAAGCAGTCACTGGGTCTAAAGTTAATAATAGTTTTATGTAAAGTCTCACGGATTTTTATAGTGATAGGGATCTGTAGTATGAATAATGGCATTTCTCTAATTAAGCAGCAATTGAATTAAAACAATAAAAATCAAGGGTGAACTATTTATTAATTTTGAGGTTTTTAGCACAATTTGGATTATACTTCATAGAGTTTTTGTTATTTCTGTGTTGAATAATTTATTAAAGTAATGAGTAACATGAATCACTGGGACAGTTTTCTATATTTTATCAAAATAAATTATTGGTTGAAAAATGGAGCAAGGTTTAGAGAGGAGGTATGAATATTAGTGAATGTCACTAAGAACAAGCATTAGGTAGTGAGCAATAATCTTTCCTATGCTCCATCCCTCAAGTGTGATCAGTTCAAGCAAAACCCAGTTCGAGTATCATTAGATGACCAGTGGACATGATAGTAGAGATGGTAGCAAAAATACAAGACAACAGGGTCCCACTGCATTAAACACGACTTTTTGAAATGTCACTAAAAGGAGTTAGAATCTTTGAGCAAATAGTAGCCACACAAAGTAGTAACTTATCTTAATTATTCCAAAATTGGGCCATGAAATTGTGAAAGTAAATCTTCAAGTCTGGATAGCAGATTTCCCCCTTTTTATATAAATGAAATGGTAGAAAACATAGTATTTGGAAAAGGTAAATAAACAATTTGCATGGTAGTATCAAGGATATTTTAGAAGTGAAATTCAATGCATTTGTTTTCTACTTCCTATGTATATCCATTGTGTTTTTTTCTTTTTTTAATTAATTTTTATTGGAGTAGAGTTGCTTCACAATGTTGTGTTAGTTTCTACTGTACAGCAAAGTGAATCAGCTATATGTATACATATGACCCCTCTTTTTAGGATTTCCTTCCCATTTAGGTCACCACAGAGCACTGAGTAGAGTTCCCTGTGCTATACAGTAGGTTCTTGTTAGTTATCTATTTTGTACATATTATCAATAGTGTATATAGGTCAATCCCAGTCTCCTAATTCATCCCACACCCCTTTCCCCCTTGGTCCATACATTTGTTCTCTACATTTGTGTCTTTATTTCTGCTTTGCAAATAAGATCATCTATACCATTTTTCTAGATTCCGCATGTATGCGTTAATATACAATATTTGTTTTTCTCTTTCTGACTTCACTCCGTATGACAGTCTCTAGGTCCATCCACATCTCTACCACCCTATATACATATATATATATATATATATTTTTTAACATCTTTATCGGAGTATAATTGCTTTACAATGTTTTGTTAGTTTCTGCTGTATAAAAAAGTGACTCAGCTATACGTATACATATATCCCCATATCCCCTCCCTCTTGAGTCTCCCTCCCACCCTCCCTATCCCACCCCTCTAGGTGGTCACAAAGCACCGAGCTGATCTCTCTGTGCTATGCGGCTGCTTCCCACTAGCTATCTATTTTATATTTGATAGTGTATATCTGTCCAGGCCACTCTCTCATTTCGCCCCAGCTTACCCTTCCCCCTCCCCGTGTCCTCAAGTCCATTCTCTATGTCTGCGTTTTTATTCCTGTCCTGCCCCTAGGTTCTTCAGAACCATTTTTTTCTTTTAAATTCCATATATATGTGTTAGCATACAGTATTTGTTTTTCTCTTTCCTACTTACTTCACTCTGTATGACAGACTCTAGGTCCATCCACCTCACTACAAATAACTCAGTTTCATTTCTTTTTATGGCTGAGTAATATTCCATTGTATATATGTGCCATATCTTCTTTATCCATTCATCTGTCGATGGACACTTAGTTTGCTTCCATGTCCTGGCTATTGTAAATAGTGCTGCAATGAACATTGTGGTACATTACTATTTTGAATTACGGTTTTCTCAGGGTATATGCCCAGTAGTGGGATTGCTGTGTCGTATGGTAGTTCTATTTTTCGTTTTTTAAGGAATCTCCATACTGTTCTCCATAGTAGCTGTATCAATTTACATTCCCAACAGTGCAAGAGGGTTCCCTTTTCTCCACACCCTTTCCAGCATTTATTGTTTGTAGAATTTTTGATCATGGACATTCTGACTGGTGTGAGGGGATACTTCATTGTAGTTTTGATTTGCATTTTTCTAATGATTAGTGATGTTGAGCATCCTTTCATGTGTTTTTTGACAGTCTGTATATCTTCTCCGGAGAAATGCCCATTTAGATCTTCTGCCCATTTCTGGATTGAGTCGTTTGTTTTTTTGATATTGAGCTGCATAAGCTGCTTTTATATTTTGGAGATTAATCCTTTGTCAGTTGCTTCATTTGCAAATAGTTCCTCCCATTCTGAGGGTTGTCTTTTCATCTTGTTTATGGTTTCCTTTGCTGTGCAGAAGCTTTTAAGCTTCATTAGTTCCCATTTGTTAATTTTTCTTTTTATTTCCATTTCTCTAGGTGGTGGGTCAAAAAGGATCTTGCTGTGATTTATGTCATAGAGTGTTCTGCCTATGTTTTCCTCTAAGAGTTTTATAGTGTCTGGCCTTACATTTAGGTCTTTAATCCATGTTGAGTTTATTTTTGTGTATGGTGTTAGGGAGTGTTCTAATTTCATTCTTTTACATGTAGCTCTTCAGTTTCCCCAGCAACACTTATTGAAGAGGCTGGCTTTTCTCCATTGTATATCCTTGCCTGCATTATCAAAGATAAGGTGGCCATATGTGCATGGGTTTAACTCTGGGCTCTCTATCCTGTTCCATTGACCTCTATATTTCTGTTTTTGTGCCAGTACCATACTGTCTTGATTATGGTAGCTTTGTAGTATAGTCTGAAATCAGGGAGCCTGATTCTTCCAGCTCCATTTTTCTTTCTCAAGATCGCTTTGGCTGTTTGGGGTCTTCTGTGTTTCCATGCAAATTGTGAAATTTTTTGTTCTAGTTCTGTGAAAAATGCCATTGGTAGTTTGATAGGGATTGCATTGAATCTGTAGATGGCTTTGGGTAGTGTAGTCATTTTCACAATGTTATTTTTTCCATTCCAAGAACATGGTGTATCTCTCCATCTGTTTATATCATCTTTACTTTCTTTCATCAGTGTCTTATAGTTTTCTGCATACAGGTCTTTTGTCTCCTTAGACAGGTTTATTCCTAGGTATTTTATTCATTTTGTTGCAGTGGTAAGTGGGAATGTTTCCTTAATTACTGTTTCATATTTTTCACCATTAGTGTATAGGAATGCAAGAGATTTCCGTGCATTAATGTTGTATCCTGGTACTTTACCAAATTCATTGATTAGTTCTAGTAGTTTTCTGGTAGCATCTTTAGGATTCTCTATGTATAGTATCACGTCATCTGCAAACAATGATAGTTTTACTTCCTCTTTTCCGATTTGGATTCCTTTCATTTCTTTATCTTCTCTGACTACTGTGGTTAGGACTTCCAAAACTATGTTGAATAATAGCTGTGAGAGTGGGTAACCTTGTCTTGTTCCTGATCTTAGTGGAAACGGTTTCAGTTTTTCACCATTGAGAACGATGTTGGCTGTGGATTTTTCATATATGGCCTTTACTATGTTGAGGTAGGTTCCCTCTATGCCTACTTTCTGGAGGGTTTTTATCATAAATGGGTGTTGAATTTTGTCGAAAGCTTTTTCTGCATCTACTGAGATGATCATATGGTTTTTCTCCTTCAATTTATTAATATGGTTTATCACATCGGTTGATTTGCATATACTGAAGAATCCTTGCATGCCTGAGCTAAACCTCACTAGATCATAGTGTATGATCCTTTTAATATGCTCTTGGATTCTGTTTGCTAGTATTTTGTTGAGGATTTTTGCATCTATGTTCATCAGTACTATTTGCCTATAGTTTTTTTTCTTTGTGACATCTTCGTCTAGTTTTGGTATCAGGGTGATGGTGGCCTCATAGAGTGAGTTTGGGAGTGTTCCTCCCTCTGCTATATTTTGGAAGAGTTTGAGAAGGATAGGTGTTAGCTCTTCTCTAAATGTTTGATAGAATTCGCCTCTGAAGCCATCTGGTCCTGGGCGTGCGTTTGTTGGAAGATTTTTTTTTTTTTTTTTTTTGCGGTACGAGGGCCTCTCACTGTTGTGGCCTCTCCCGTTGTGTCACAGGCTCCAGACGCACAGGCTGAGTGGCCATGGCTCACGGGCCTAGCTGCTCCATGGCATGTGGGATCTTCCTGGACCGGGGCACGAACCCGTGTCCTCTGCATCGGCAGGTGGACTCTCAACCACTGCACCACCAGGGAAGCCCTGTTGGAAGATTTTTAATCACAGTTTCCATTTCAGTGCTTGTGATTGGTCTGTTTATATTTTCTATTTCTTCCTGGTTCACTCTTGGAAGGTTGTGCTTTTCCAAGAGCTTGTCCATTTCTTCCATGTTGTCCATTTTATTGGCATGTAGTTGCTTGTAGTAATCTCTCATGATCCTTTGTATTTTTGCAGTGTCAGTTGTTACTTGTCCTTTTTCATTTCTAATTCTATTGATTTGAGTCTTCTCCCTTTTTTTCTTGATGAGTCTGGCTAATGGTTTATCAATTTTGTTTACCTTCTCAAAGAGCCAGCTTTTAGTTTTATTGGTCTTTGATATTATTTTCCTTCATTTATTTTTCATTTATTTCTGATCTGACTTTCATGATTTGTTCCTTCTGCTAACTTTTGGGTTTTTTGTTTTTCTTTCTCTAATTTCTTTAGGTGTAAGTTTAGGTTGTTTATTTGAGTTGTTTCTTGTTTCTTGAGGTAAGATTGTATTGGTATAAACTTCCCTCTTAGAACTGCTTTTGCTGCATCCCATAGGTTTTGGGTCATTGTGTTTTCATTGTCATTTGTTTCTAGGTATTTTTTGATTTCCTCTTTTATTTATTCAGTGATCTCTTGGTTATTTAGTAGCATATTGTTTAGCCTCCATGTGTTTGTATTTTTTATAGTTTTTTTCCTGTAATTGATATCTAGTCTCATAGCGTTGTTGTCAGAAAAGATACTTGATACAATTTCAATTCTCTTAAGTTTACTAAGCCTTGATTTGTGACCCAAGATATAATGTATCCTGGAGAATGTTCCATGAGCACTTAAGAAGAAAGTGTATTCTGTTGTTTTGGGATGGAATATCCTATAAATATCAATTAAGTCCATCTTGTTTAATGTGTCATCTAAAGCTTGTGTTTCCTTATTTATTTTCATTTTGGATGCTCTATGCATTGGTGAAAGTGGTGTGTTAAAGTCCCCTACTATTATTGTGTTACTGTCAATTTCCCCTTTTATGGCTGTTTGCATTTGCCTTATGTATTGAGGTGCTCCTAAGTTGGGTGCATAAATATTTACAATTATTATATGTTCTTCTTGGATTGGTCCCTTGATCATTATGTAGTGTCCTTTGTCTCTTGTAACAGCCTTTATTTTAAAGTCTATTTTGTCTGATATGAGTATTGCTACTCCAGCTTTCTTTTGATTTCCATTGGCATGGAATATCTTTTTCCATCACCTCACTTTCAGTCTGTATGTGTCCCTAGGTGTGAGGTGGGTCTCTTGTAGACAGCATATATATGGGTGTTGTTTTTGTATCCATTCAGCCAGTCTATGTCTTTTGGTTGGAGCATTTAATCCATTTACATATAAAGGTAATTATCGATATGTATGTTCCTATTACCATTTTCCTAAGAGTTTTGGGTTTAGTTTTGTAGGTCTTTTCCCTCTCTTGTGTTTCCTGCCTAGAGAAGTTCCTTTAGCATCTGTTGTAAAGCTGGTTTGGTGGTGCTGAATTTTCCTAGCTTTTGCTTGTCTGTAAAGGTTTTAATTTCTCTGTCAAATCTGAATGAGATCCTTGCTCTGTAGAGTAATCTTGGTGGTAGGTTTTTCCCTTTCATCACTTTAAATATGTCCTGCCAGTCCCTTCTGGCTTGCAGAGTTTCTGCTGAAAGATCAGTTGTTAACCTCATGGGGATTCCCTTGTATGTTATTTGTTGCTTTTCCCTTGCTGCTTTTAATATTTTTTCTTTGTATTTAATTTTTTTTTTTTTTTCTTTGCGGTACGTGGGCCTCTCACTGTTGTGGTCTCTCCCATTGTGGAGCACAGGCTCCGGATGTGCAGGCTCAGTGGCCATGGCTCATGGGCCTAGCTGCTCCGCGGCCTGTGGGATCTTCCCGGACCGGGGCACGAACTCGTGTCCCCTGCATTGGCAGGCGGACTCTCAACCACTGTGCCATGAAGGAAGCCCTGTATTTAATTTTTGATAGTTTGATAAATATGTGTCTTGGCATGTTTCTCCTTGGATTTATCCTGTATGGGATTCTCTGTGCTTCCTGGACTTGATTGACTATTTCCTTTCCCATATTAAGGAAGTTTTCAACTATAATCTCTTCAAATATTTTCTTAGTCCCTTTCTTTTTCTCTTCTTCCTGGACCCCTATAATTCGAACGTTGGTATGTTTAATGTTGTCCCAGAGGTCTCTGAGACTGTCCTAAATTCTTTTCATTCTTTTTTTTTTATTCTGCTTTGCAGTAGTTATTTCTGCTGTTTTGTCTTCCAGGTCACTTATCCGTTCTTCTGCCTCAGTTATTCTGCTCCTTCTAGAGAATTTTTAACTTCATTTCTTGTGTTGTTCATCATTGTTTCTTTGCTCTTTAGTTCTTCTAGGTCCTTGTTAAATGTTTCTTGTGTTTTTTTTTTCCATTCTATTTCCAAGGTTTTAGATCATCTTTACTATTATTATTATGATTTCTTTTTCAGGTAGACTGCCTATTTCCTCGTTATTTGTTTGGTCTGGTAGGTTTTTACCTTGCTCCTTCATCTGCCTAGTATTTCTCTGTCTTCTCATTATGCTTAATTACTGTGTTTAGGGTCTCCTTTTTGCAGGCTGCAGGTTCATAGTTCCCATTGTTTCTGGTGTCTGCCCCCAGTGGGTAAAGTTGGTTCAGTGGGTTGTGTAGGCTTCCTGGTGGGGGGAATGGTGCCTGTGTTCTGGTGGATGAGGCTGGGTCTTGTCTTTCTGGTGGGCAGGACCATGTCTGGTGGTGTGTTTTGGGGTGTCTGGGAACTTATTATGATTTTAGGCAGCCTCTCTGCTAATGGGTGGGGTTGTGTTCCCGTCTTGCTAGTTGTTTGGCATGGGATGTCCAGCACTGAAGCTTGCTGGTCATTTAGTGGAGCTGGGTCTTAGCATTGAGACGGAGATCTCTGGGAGAGCTCTTGCTGACTGATATTACGTGGGACCGGGAGGTCTCTGGTGGTCCAACGTCCTGAACTTGGCCCTCCCACCTCAGAGACTCAGGCCTGACACCCGGTTGGAGCACCAAGACCGTTTTAGCCACACGGCTCAGAATAAAAGGGAGAAAAAAAGAAAGAAGGAAAAAATATAATAAAATAAAAAAGGTATTAAAATAAAAAATATTAAAAGAAAAAAATTAAAATGTAAAAAAAAGAAAGAGAGCAACCAAACCAATGAACAAATCCACCAATGATAACAAGCACTAAAAACTATACTAAGATAAACATAAAAATCAGAAACTTGTCAGTTGCATATTGCAAACCCCAAGTGTACAGTTACTCCCAAAGTCCACCACCTCAATTTTGGGATGATTCGTTGTCTATTCAGATATTCCACAGATGCAGCGTACATCAACTTGATTGTGGAGATTTAATCCTGTGCTCCTGAGGCTGCATGGAGTAGTTTCCCTTTCTCTTCTTCATACAGCTCCTAGAGTTCAGCTTTGGATTTGGCCCCACCTCTGCATGTAGGCCACCCTCTGGTGTCTGTTGTTCACCCAGAGAGGAGGGGGTTAAAGGAGCGGCTGATTAGGGGGCTCTGGCTCACTCAGGCTGGGGAGAGGGAGGAGTACGGAATGCGGGACAAGCCTGTGGTGGCAGAGGGCAGTGTGAGGTGGCAACAGTCTGAGGCATGCCGTGTGTTCTCCCAGGGAAGTTGTCCCTGGATCACGGGACCCTGGCAGTGGCAGGCTGCATAGTCTCCCAGGAGGGGAGGTGTATATAGTGACCTGTGCTTGCACACAGGATTCTTGGTGGCTGCAGCAGCAGCCTTAGAGTTTCATGCCCGTCTCTGGCTTCTGCGCTGATAGCCGCAGCTCACGCCTGTCTCTGGAGCTCATTTAAGCGGTGCTCTGAATCTCCTCTCCTCGTGCACCCCAAAACAATGGTCTCTTGACTCTTAGGCAGGTCCAGCCTTTTTCCCGGACTCCCTCCCGGCTAGCCGTGGTGCACTAGCCCCCTTCAGGCTGTGTTCACGCAGCCAACCCCAGTCCTCTCCCTGGGATCCGACCTCCTACGCCTGAGCCTCAGCTCCCAGCCCCCACCTGCCCCAGTGGGTGAGCAGACAAGTGTCTCAGGTTGGTGAGTGCCGGTCAGCACTGATCCTCTGTGCAGGAATCTCTCCACTTTGCTCTCTGCACCCCTGTTGCTGTGCTCTCCTCCGTTGGCTCTGAAGCTTCCCCCACCACACCCCCTGTTTCCACCAGTGCAAGGGCTTCCTAGTGTGTGGAAACTTTTCCTCCTTCACAGCTCCCTCCCAGAGGTCCAGGTCCTGTCCCTATTCTTTTGTCTCTGTTTTGTTTTTTTCTTTTGCCCTGCCCAGTTACATGTGGATTTTCTTGCCTTTTGGGAAGTCTGTCATCTTCTGCCAGCTTTCAGTAGGTGTTCTGTAGTTGTTCCACATGTAGATGCATTTTTGATGTATTTGTGGGGAGGATGGTGATCTCCACTTCTTATTCCTCTGCCATCTTAAAGATATATCAGTGTATATCAATGTATATCAGTGTATATCCACTCTTGAAGGAGCTGAATGACGAGCCATTCTGTGCTGTCTTAAAGAATATGTTACTATATATTTTCAGAGTTAAAAGGAAACCTGAATGACTGTCTTATCAATTTCCCATCCTTCAAGTAGAGTCACATATAAGTTAGTTCATACCAGTGAGATATTACCCAATTTTGAACTTTCTCTAGCAAAAGCCTTCCTTCTCAATACCCAACTTCTAGTGAATCTAGCAAACCTCACAGTGAGGAAAACCTTCATAAATAACTTCCCTTTCAATCAGGTCCATTTTTTGCTTCTGTCCTGTACAGAGGACAGCTGGTCCAAATGTGTTTGAGATTCTTGACTTTCTTTTGACCATTTTAACATCTACATTGATTTTGGAGATTTTGTTTTATTCTCCTTTTTTCTTCCTTTTTGTCAAAAGCATTTTGTCATCTGGCTTTTTTATTTTTCTTTAAGTTAAATACATTAATCTTGGTTGGAGAATATTAGGACAGCATTTGAGATAAGTTGAGACCCCCTAGGATGTTTTATATTTGACCTTGGGATTCATTGCTTTATGTGTAGTAATATTTTGAGTTCTTGAAAGTTGCCAGTGATACCTATATCTTACTCTTTTCTTAGTCACATTACTTGATCTTCCCTAATATTTCTCGTAACTACATAACATGTATATAGTTATGATAGTTTTATACATGCTAACCATGTAAGCAGAATATGTATTATCAATATGTATTATCTAAAAATAGATATTTTTCCCTAAAGAACTGTCTGAACTAAATATATTTACAGATTTATAATTCAAGTGATTAAAGGTAGGGATATTGATCTTTAATATGTAAATAGGTTATATTTTACAACAGCAAATAATCAGCAAATTTTAATTTTGTCTATTTTTTATTCAGTTTTAGAATGTAAATGATGCCAAGGAATTTAATCTTAAAATATTGTAATTCATATAGTTGAGGAAAAATATTTTTATGTTGTATAAGGGAATCAAATTTTTATTTTTATTATTTTTATAAATTCATTTTTTATTTTATTTTTTGCTGCATTGGGTCTTTGTTGCTGCGTGCGAGCTTTCTCTAGTTGCAGCGAGTGGGGGCTACTCTTCATTGTAGTGCACAGGCTTCTCATTGCGGTGGCTTCTCTTGTTGTGGAGCACGGGCTCTAGGCATGTGGGCTTCAGTAGTTGTGGTGCGTGGGCTCAGTAGTTGTGGCTCGCAGGCTCTAGAGCGCAGGCTCAGTAGTTGTGGTGCACGGGCTTAGTTGCTCCGTGACATGTGGGATCTTCCCAAACCAGGGCTCGAACCCGTGTCCCCTGCATTAGCAGGCAGATTCTTAACCACTGCACCACCAGGGAAGCCTGGAATCAAACTTTTTAAAAAAATTATTATACTGTGTCCCACATCTAATAGGATTTTGTTTATTTTATTATTATTTTTTAGAAGGGCATAACATTTTGCCATAAAATGGAATTGTTTGGACTGGTTCTTTGGTTTAGAATGATAGGTAATACTGTTTCTCTCTCTCTCTCTTTTTTTTCTCTCTTTACTGTGAGAAGCTGTATCTGATGTTTTATCTGTTTTATCTTGCTATAAAAAGATTCAGTCCATCCAATTAGTTAATTTTTTGAAGCTGACATTATGGCAGCCCATTCATTTGAGTCTCACCCTATAGCTTAAGCAATCAATTCAGTTTGCATGGAAAGGGCATAAGGACAGAGAAGGTTGTGAAAATTCTCACTGAAGGAAGAATAGTGAAGCTGGAATCATCATTTGTCCTGATTTATCTCAGTTTCCTTTAATATGGGAATATTAATGCCCTCTTTCTCTGTTCACTCCAAAATTATGTTTTAAGCTTAAATCCAAATCTAGATTTAGGATTATTTTTTAGTTTTGAAGAGCAGGTCGGCATTTTCCATCTCAGACATCATGTTTATTAGAAATCTAGGCTGTGCCACTTGAGTAGAGGAATTTCTTAACTCCAAAATTTATGAGACTTCTGTCTTTTAGGAGAAAAATATGGGATTTTCTTTCCTTAAAGCATGTTTTTATTGGGACAGCCTGTTTGCCGTTGCAGCTTAAAACTGATCCCCAAAGAGTAAAACCTCAATGAATCATTGGGTTGCTTGCCTTGGAGCAAGGCCAGGAGCAGTACATTTTCAAGATAAACAGTGTTCGGGCTGAAAGAATGGCACAGATTTCTCAGGTGGAGTGTTCTCACTCCCCTTCCGACATGTACTATATTACAGTGTCTTACAGATAAGCCTTGAGGGAAAGCCAGCCTGAAATAACTTTATTTCATGATAGTTATTTCCTGGATATTTTAACCAAGTTTTCTTGAATAGTCCAGAGAACATGGCTTTGAATTCATTGACACTCACTGGTTGATGCCTGTTTTTATGTTCATCTCCACATTTTAATGAAGCAGGGCCCCTGATACCTGTTTTGTTCATTGCTGTATCCTGACTCCTAGCACAGAGCCTTGCCCAGACCAGGTGCTCGGCACACATTGACTGAATGCATGTTGAATGAATGAATTCAGGTTCACATCAATTGAAATTTGATTATAAACATAAGTCTAGGATGCTGTAAATGCAGCCAAATTATACCAGACTGGAACTTCTGGTCTTTATAATTGGCCATGTTTATGCCTTCTAAATAACCATACTATGGTAGTTATGAGTTGACTCATTCTTGTTTATTCGTCCCTTCATTCATCCAAAAGATATTTATTACCTTGTCCGTGGTTGGCATTTTGCTAGCAATTAAGATATAGCAATGAGATATATCAGGCCTCTTGGATATATCAAGATGCATGAGGCATTTGCCCGCTGTCCTTGGTCTTGCCATTCTGTATTTGGTTTGTTTAAGGTAAGCACAAAAATATTTACAAAATAAGGTCAATAAGGGAGAGACTGAAATGGTCAGAGTAGGGAGAAATCATGCATTGCTAAGGGATAGAAGAGGTTTACTGAAGAAGCTAGGACTCAAGGATACATAGGATTTCAGAAGGTAAAATTGGTGACAGAGAGCTTCCCAGTGCTGTATGAGTAGTGTGCATGAGTGTGTGAGTGTGTGTGTGTGTACATTTGAACATTTCACTGGAGAGAAGAGGAGTGGGGCAGAAAAAGAGAAGTATGTTCCAAGACAAATAATTGTTTTACCTATGTTAGCACTCTCTCTTACTCTATTCCTATATCTGAGGAGATTGGAGACCCCTGGGGTTAGTGCTTTTGTCTTTGTATTCTCCATGATCCTTTGTCAGTATATGCTCATGGTCAGGTTTCTGGAACTTACAGTGGCTTGTTTGGATTGAGAGTGCCGCTGACTGGTATAATAATGCATTGTTTGGGAGACCAAGATTAGAGACATTTAGTTGCTTCTGCTTGCTCATCTCACCAAAATCAACTATTAATCACAACCTAGTTCAGTTTTTCTAAGTAAGAGTATTACACCTGGGGATTATTTGTAGACATTTTCTTAGAGTACAAAAGTATCCTTTAAAGCATTGAGCAGATTTTAACAGAAGATAATGCTTGTGATTTTAAAGTTAATACAGTAACAAGCAAACATCATACATTCCCTGAACTTTCATATGAATAAAGTTTAATTTATTTGCTCATTTTATTCTTTCAAATCAATTTTACTAATGTGTATTCATGGAATCTTGTTGACATTTTCTTTATTATCCAAAACTATACCTTGTTTTCATGCTAAAGTGTTCTCCCCATATTCAGGGACCGATGTGTACAATGAGTTGTTCTAGATCAGGCATTTATAAAAAGATGATGTGTGTACTTGGTGTAGTCCATATATCCTGTGGAATTATATGAAATCCTACATGCACACAGTCAGTCCTCATTATTCATGGATTCTGTATATGAAAATTTGCCTACTTAATAAAATTTTTTGTAACCTCCAAATCAATACTCATAGTGCTTCTGTAGTCGTTAGCAGACATGCACAGAGCAGCAGAAATTTGAAGTTGCCCAACATACACTCCCAGCTAAGGTCCATCAAGGCAACCCTTACCTTCCTGTTTCAGTGCTCAGACTGTAAACGTGCCTTTTTCATAGTCTGTTTGGTGCCATGTTTTTCATAATTTTGTGCTTTCTATGGGTGATTTTCCTGTTTGAAATGACCCCCAAGCATACTGCTAAAGTGTTGTCTCGTGTTTCCAAGAGCAAGAAGGCTGTGCTGTGCCTTATGGAGAAAATATATGTGCCAGATAAGCTTCATTCTGGCATGAGTTATGGTGCTCTGACTGTGGGTTCAATGTTAATGAATCAACAGTATATATTAAATAAGGTGTCTTTAAACAGAAACACACATAAAACAAAGTTATGTATTGATTGGTTGATGAAAATGTTGTGTCCAGACGCTCACAGGAACCTAACCCTGCGTTCCCCCTAGTGATGGTTTAGTATTCGCTAATTCAGTGTTCCTGGTGACTGTATAGAACGTAACTCCAGTGAATAACAAGAATTGAGGTGCACATGTCTTTCTGAGGCGAGAGACCGTAATACTCATCAGATTCTCCACGGGGACTGTGGCTCCCTCGAAGCCTAAGAACCCTTGTTTCTCTTTGGGAGTTCTTCCCATTCTGGTATTCTCGGACTACTAGGCCTGCTATGTAGAAACTGGAGCTAGTGTGCTGGTACTGAAGTGTTAAAGAAAGAGAGCAACACAGAGATCCGGAAACTAGAGATCCACATCTCCACGTCTCCACTGACTGAGTAATCTCACCATTACTGACTTTTGCAGTCAGCTGGAGCTGGTTTGAATCCTAATTTTTCAGCTTACTAGCTTTGTGATCCTTGGCAAAAATGTTTAACCTCTTTGAGTTTTCTTCTATGTCAAGTAGACACAATAATACCTACCTTGGAAGGTTATTTTAAAGATTAAATTAGAGGATGAGTTTAAAGAACCATGTAAAGTCCCTGGGAATAGTCAAAACCATTATTATAAATGTCATTATGGTACAGTATACACTTAATAGATCATTGTTAGTTTCTCTCTTTTTCTGCTTCCCACTTGGGAATAGCATGAGATCCATTTTCTAATAACTGGATGAATTAAATTAACTCTGGAATTGCCTCTTTCTCGCAGGCAATAACTAGTGGAGAAAGCAGGACGTGCTCTCAGGGCTCTGGTTTTCTTCCTGCTGATTTCTCTGGTCCGGAGGGCCAGTGATGATGGATGACTGGAGCTCTGGGTGGCACTGATGGGGAGCACTGTTTTGGTTACAAGGGGGATAACCATCCCCAACTCCTGACCAAGAATGGAGGGCTCATGCTTCAGTGCTCTCCCAGGTGCCTGTCTCCCAAAGGGAAGATGGGGTGACTGTAGCAGTTCAGAGGCCTGTGAATGACACTCAGATGCCCTCTTCACATCCACCTGAAGGGGACTCTTAGGATTTCACTTTCCTAATTTGAGAACCTGAAACCCCATTTCTCCTTAAGAATGTCTTAGGCTAATTATTTCCCATAGCATTTCAGAATTCCCCTGACATCTTAAATATGTAAGACAACGTAAGTATGATGACACATCATTGAAGAATGAGGTTTTCTACATTAATGGGTTTTCCAGGTGAAACTGGTCCCTTGCTGTGTTTTGCTTTAATAATTTCATAGAACTGGTCATAAGTTGTATTATACACTTTTTTGACATCTTATATGTGTTTAAATAAAGTGGATAATTTAAACTTTTCTTGATTACTTATGAGTGAACTGCTGTACTATGTTATAGAACATAGCAACTCCCTCAGAGCCTGCTAAAGCAAGTAGATGAATTGTCCACATATATTAATAACCTTAGTTTGCTTACTTTGAGTTTTTTTTAAATGTTGTTGGATTTTTGTTACTAGGTGACATAAGTTGGTGAGGAATGCCAACGTAGTTCACATTCTTGAATGAGTTATGGTAAAAATGATAAAGTAAGTTCTGATTATTTGCATATCAACACAATCCCAACCATTTGCATCCATATTTGTTTAATAAATATATGGACATTATCATATTTATTAATATAAAGTACTGTAGCATTATAGTAATACATTTGATATTTATATTTAATGTATTAATATAACATATTTGAATGGATTAAAATATACACAGGACTTTAATATATATTTTTCCCTCATTCCTGTGAATTCTTGCTCCGCATAAGCCAATGAAATAGGCCTAGGATATTTTGTGGCCCGGGATGAAGCTGGTTACTGAGGAGTTTGAAACCTCAAGATAGCCCCACAATATTACTATGAATTGGATGCGTTAGTCATAAATATGTTTCCTCAGAGTGCAGTGTTTATATACCATTTCCTGTCTAGTTCTAGGCCTCTGAAGTTGACCCTTAGGCGCCACCATTTTCTGTCTAGAGGTAACATTATACCCAAGGGCTCACAGAATGACCTCACTCCTTTTAGGTCTGGCAAAATTAACCTTTTGTCTGCAATATAATCTCACTCAATTAAAAACAAACAACAATGGCCAGAATATAAATAAAAACAACAGCAGGCTTTACTCTCCAGTGTGTCTCTTTTGCCCTGGATGGAAATGACCCAACTCAAAGCCCCTGTGCTGATTTACTTACTTTGGTGCTAGCTGAGTGATGCTGGACCTGGCAGGCAAACTTTCAGTTTCTCTCTGTCCGTAACAGCCAAAATGGCCGTCTCTGCATAATTTGAAAACTACAGTCAGTGAAATACAGACAAAGAAATGTGGTTGCTGTGAAATAAAATGACTATCACAAAGGGAGAGATCAAATGTGAGAGAAGGTGCATTTAATGTAAAAAACACAACTGGGTGTCATTCTATTTCAAAGCAACCTAAGTGGAGAGTACAAATATAATGCATGATAATGAGGGTGCCCAATTTTGAAAGTGGTTTTTAAAATGCTGCCGCAGAATGCTATCTAGAGTCTCTTAGGAAAAAGCAAAATCTCATCAGGGACCTTTTCAAGAATCATTTTCTCCTGTTTTAAATGATCTCACGTGAACTGGCTATTAGTCGACTTGGCATAACACTCTATTATTCATTATTTTGACTGCTTGCGAAAGGAACAAAAGGCCTGTTATTAGTAATTTGCCAATTGTTGGGAGACTTAATCTAGGTACTTACAGAGCTCTTTGCCTCATGCTTATTTTGTTGTATGAGGTTGTATGATCTGAGGGTATTCACGGCCCCCTCGTGCTCAACTCATGTAATCCCTTCTCAAGTGATTAGTGTGGAAGAAATGATTGACTCTGAATACCAGGCCTCTGAGCATATTGAAGAAGCCTTTTCTCCTCACGCAGGAGATTCTGGCTTTGGGGGTAAAGAAGGCTTTTCCCTTTATTTGTGTACAGATTTCTTTCTTCTTCTAAGGGTACAATGAAGATGATTGCATTACTAACAAGGTCATTTGTGACCCACTGAGCACCTCACTGCTTGCTGGATGTGCTGTGTCATATATGGTCCATGCTATGGTATTACTTTTCAGAAGTCCCCAGATTTCCCTCTAAGGGATTGTAGTCCTATAGGGCAAGTACAGTGCAAGTGACCTAAGAGATAAGTTGCTACATGGGTGCAGAGGAGGAAGAAATCTCTTTCACAAGGCAACAGGACAGGTTCCATGAAAGAAATGCCATGTGCAAAGATGATGAGTATAATTTCAATATGCGGAAATTGTAAGGGACTTTAGGATGGGGTTTATAGATAACATAAAGAATGTGAGTAAAGTAGCAGAAGAATAGAACATATTTCTCCAGAAGCCTGGCTATCAGAAGCAACCTGATACAGAGTGTTCTAAAAGGATTTTAATTGCTCCTTTTTATGATCATGCATATTGCCATGGTTCATGTGATGGCGGGGCTTGTGGTCTGGGAACTGTTTGATAGCATCATGTTGACTGATGAATTCTTATAGGTCTTATGCAATGACTTTGATCTTAATGTACTACCACAGTAATGTCACAGCCGTATTTCATGGTACATGCTAGCTGTGATTGTGCTTGGCCATTTGTCTGATACATAACAACCTTTCTGAAGCTCTGAATCATGATTATGCATATACTTATTTACATACAGTTTATAATGAAAATAAAAAAATGATAGACTACATACAGAATATTTGGGTCTGAATCAAATCTTTTATTTTAATTCATGTTATTTTGGAGTTAAGATTTCTATATTCTAGAAGTAGCTTTATTTTTGAACAGATTGGAGATAAAAAAAAGTATTCCAGTGTGAAAAAGTACAGGCTGAGTTGAAAAAGAAAACGACACAAAAAAACCCAGAAAGTTATCCTTTGGGACTATATTAGAGAATATTTGTAGGGAAATACAGTAGGTATTTGGGTATCAGGATCAGATTAAATTTGCAATGAAAAATAAAACATAAAAAATTAACTTCAGAAAGGGAAGTTTATACAGAATATATAAGAAACAGCATGTATTGTCTTTCAGCTATCTTTCCTCTGGACTTGAATGTTTTCAAGACTAGCTTGTAGAATGAAATGAGTTTTATGAAGAATTTGAACAACTCAGCCTTTTTAAGGATACAAATTTGAGTTTAAGTGATCTGCTTTTCTCTTTTTTGGAGAGAGGGCGTGCAGGAGTAGGGGAGGGAGAGGAGGATGGATGGAGGGACTGAGGACCTGGTTTGTTACTATCTAATATGGAGCTTCCATTTTGGGCAGTTTCATGCCAATCCCCATCTCTCTTTCCAGCTCTCTGGCTTTGGGCAAGTTTCTTAAATTCCCTACAACTCTATTTCCTCATCTGCAAAATGGAGATAAAATGCCCGTGTGTTAGGGTTGTTGTGACATATTATTACAAATGTAATAATGTACATAAAGTACGTAACTCTGTGTCCAGTATATATTACCCACTCACTCTAGGTATTTATCACATACCCTTTTTGAGCAAGACACTTTGATTTATACCTCTTACTTAATCCTCATAATAGTCCTGTGAATATTATTGACTCTCAATTTACAGATTAAAATTTTGAAACTTAAGGGACTAAAGTGGTTTTTACAAGTTTAAACAAACCTAAGGGTAATAGCCAGGAGTTCAACTTAGATCTGACAGTTTCAAGCCTGCAAAAGCACCATTGCATTAAATTCAATCATTCCCTCCCCCTCTCTCTCTCCTCTCCTCTCCATTCCCTTTCCTTCTCTCTGTAGTTCTGATTTCTCCAAGTAGAGTCTTTAAAAAAACAATGTTCCTCATGATAACACGCAAATTATATGGAATGAAACAATATTTTCATTCCAGTAAGTTGAAATAAATATGATGACATCATTGTATCTCCAAACACCATTAATTCCCTTCAAAAATATATCCCATTCTTTATTTTTTTATACTCAAGTAATGCATACTAATTGTAGAGACGTTAGGAAATATAAATAAAAAATAAATACTCAATATCCAAAGACAATCATAGATAACATTTTAGTGCGTGTCTTCAATTCATACCTATCCATATACTATTTTTCCCTCTTATAACAGTATCATATTAGAGTTTGATTTATAATGGACTGTTTTTACTTAATGATCATTCAGAACTATCTTTCCAAATTGGTAAATGTACGTCTGTGTAATCATGTCTATCAGCTACATAGCATTCCATCGTATAAAGGTACCTGTTTAAATAATCCTTGTTATTGGATACTTTTTTTTTTTCCGGTTTTCTACTTTTATAAGCTGTAGACTTGCATATACATTTTTGTGCTATTGGCCAATTATATCCTTAGGATAATTCCCTAGAAGTGGGACTTATGGGTTGGTGTTTATACCCTTCTCTGGCTCTTAATGTATATTGCCAAATTCCTTCCCTTAAAGAAAGGATCAAATTATACTCCTCCTAGCAATGTATGAGAATGACCATTTTACACGCCCACACTAATGGTTATCAGGCCTTTTAATCTTTGAGAACTCCATTAGGCAAAAAAATAATGTGACTTTATTGCTTTTCTTTGCATTCCAGTGTCTATCCATTCTATAATAATCACATTTCTAAGACTACTATCTAAACAAAATGTAAATTCATTAGGTCAAAGACAAAATCTCTATATACTTAAATATTTATATCTGACATCTTTCTAAAGTAGAATAAATCCCTAAAGAGGCATTTGAGACACTACTTGGCAGAAAACCATGGATTAACAGTATACAACCTTATTAAGAACATCCTTGAATTTTATTTTAAACCTCAAGCTCATTGTTCTTAGAGCTCATTTGCTAAAGTAATCTCCTCCTGAAAATGACAAACCAACCCTCCACTAGGAAGAATCTCAAATGAGAGGAAAGAAGGTTATGGAAGGTAAGCCTTGACATCACCTGACTTTTGTGACCAGGTGGGACTTCAGTCTCCTTCAGTCTTTGTCCCTCTGTGGTCAGTGCCAGAGTGGCCAGGGGTATAATGCCGATGTCTCCTCAGGCCTCAGTGGGAAAAAGGGAAAACTATGCAAAATATGCTTGATAGTTTTGTTTTGGGGAATACTGAACAGAATTGATAGACTGACCCTTCATGAATGTGTGTCCCCATTCAAAAAAAAGAAAGAGAAAACTTACTAAACAATACATAGCTACTGCTTTGTTTTAAACAAAATTCTTATATTGCCCCACAAAGAAGACACTGGAGTAGTATTGTCTTTCCATATACTCTACATCAGTTTGCCAAATGATTATTTATGCTGTGCAGTTGGGTTACACCATTTACACACACACACGTACACACACACTCACATCTTACTAGGTGCTGAAAAATAATGGCCAGCTACCACTAAGAAGATAATGTCTTTAGGGTCCTTAAACAATTAACCTCAATTTGGAAACTGAGCAAGTCTAAGCTATGTTTTGCTAAACATGATTTTTCCACTTAATTTTACCCTTCCTCCATATTATTTAAACCATCATGTAATTTCAAATTTCATACCAAAAATTAATTTATAGTTGAATCAGCAGCACTTTATTTATTAAGAAGCACATATCATTTAAAGAGGCTTCCTTAGAATAGGAAGTTCCATTTAGCTAAATCTAAGGAAACAAAGAGAGTCAACTCTTTGTTTGATTATAGCCTGGGATCTCATATTATCCAAGCGCATTCCTTGACCAGACACATTTAATGATTGGTCAAACCAGGTTCAAGAGAAACGTACTGCTCTGTTATTAAAAGGAAACTTAATGATTGCATCTCCATTGGGAACATTATAAAATCCATAATAACGTTTACTTTGTGCACTGACCACAGAGTACTTGATCTTGGCATTCCATGGTGCTTCTCATACTTCAAAGGTTGAAAGCACAGTGAAATTTCAGTCAGCAACCTTTGGTTCCATTTCCTGGGAATGAGATAGCTTAAGTCTGTGAATTACTCAAAAAGAATCAAAATGTGAGTGCAATGATAGATGTTGGTGTTTTTTGGGGTTTTTTTTTCCAACGTATATAAAAAGGCACCTTTTCCAAATGCCCCATGTTTGTGTTCAAAATGAGCTAGAGGAACTCTACAGTATATTCACTGTGAAGGAATCAAGAATTATAAAACACTTAGAATTTATGAAGGAACAAAATATCACAAAACTGTAGAGTGATACCCCAGATTCACTGAATAATCTGAGAAAGGAATGGAAGGAATAATATGAGCTAACACTTATATTGTGCTTGTTATGTGCTAGATACTGTTTTTAGTGCTTAGTAGGTATTAATTCTTTCAACCCTCCAGATAGCCCTGTGAGATATTTTATTTGTCCAAGAGATCAGTAAGACACAGAGAGGTTAAATATCTTGCCAGATATCACAGAGCTGGTAAATGGCAGGACTGTAATATGAATTTTCTTCTGATTTAAGGTGGTACGTCTAGATGGCCAGGTGAAAACCGAGCACTGCTGAGAAGCCCCGAGGAAAAGTGCAGCCTCCACACGAAGTTTTATTATTGGCTTCTGGGGAAGTGGTAAGTTTGCAAATATCATCACACATTTAAATGCTTTAAGAACTAATGTGACAGCTTGACATTTGGGGAAGAAACTGTGCTGGTTTCTAAGGTCTGAGTCTACCACTAAATATCTGGGGAATCTGGGTTAAAACATGTCATTTTCTGGGGCTCAGTTTCTTCTGTGTAAAGCAAAAGGGATGGGTGATGTGCAAAAAGAGATTCTACAGTTCTTTTATGAGATAGGCGCTTAAGCACATTGTGGTCTGGTGGGGAAATCTTTCTGTCCACAGAGACCTCACAGAGGACACAACAGTAGTGTTCTCTGCCATGAAGTGAATTCAGTGAAAGGACTTGATCGTATTCTGAGATACTTCATGGTCTTTGCCCTCTCTAAATTCTTCACCTATGAAACAGGTTAAAGCAGTAAGGATAGTGGTAATTGTAGGTTCAGAACACAGTGGAGCAAACCCTTCTTGTTTCTCTTGGGGATAAGCTTCAGTGATGGGGTATTGATACTGGCAACAGACACATATTCTTATCTGAAATGCAGATCAAAAGATTCCACCCTTGAGAGCATTCCCTGACAATGGCCTTTCCAGCAGCATGAATCTGCCAATAGAGGCCAGTAGTTAATTTCAATCAACCGGCTTTGCTGGTATTGCTGCTCCCATTTTAGATTTACAAAGCCATTCTTGATGAAGACAATAAAAGCCCCCTTTTCCTCTTGTGCTGCGTTATGCTCTGACACTTTATCAAAGCACACAGACAGAGGGTTGTTCTTAACCATATATAAAATGGAGCAAGCTCACAAATCATGCTTTGATATTGCACTGTGGAAACACCAAGGTTAAAAGGTAAATCTGTGGTGAAACAGTATTGATTAATTGATGTAAGAAAGGTCAGGCTGATCTCTATCTTGCTTGAAAGACTAGTTCTACATGGCAGGTCTGTTGAAATGGTTCCTATGTAAAAAGATTAAAAAAAAAAAGGAAACCTAATGCAAAGACAATGGGGAAATCTCATCAAACAATCACTCAGGAAGTTAAAGCACTAAAACAGGAACTGGAAGGTGGATGTTATTTAGATTTCTGTGTATTTTGAATAGGCTTTCTTGGAAGTACCTTCACCAGTGAAGCAATTGTAGGAGAAGTAAAGGCAGTGATGTAAAGTCTTAGCCCTGCCCCAAGAAGACCAGAAAAGGGGGCTTCATACTCCTCTTTCCAACAAGGCTGAAATCTGCTGAAGCAGAGGCCTAACTGGTCTGACCTTCAGGTCCTGCCCAGGTTAAAGACTGTTGCATAGTGTTTCTCACAAGAAGGCTTCCGTATCGTATCTCCAGGGTCTGGTGGGAAGAGGAAGAGGAAGAGGGAATTATCCCCTCCATACCTTGAGATGCACAGACAGCTAAGAAGAGCTTGCCCAACACACTTCTGGCCCAAGAGAGAGAATGAGGTTTCAGATTCGGAGAAAACAAAGAAACAAAGGAGGAAGGACTAGTGGCTGGGGGGAGAAAGAAAAATATAGGGACCACGAGGACAGGATGCCAATCCTGAATTACAGCACCGTTGAATGAAAAGAAGGGCCAGGGGATGGTAGTGGGAGGGGTTGGAAATGGGAATGAATGCTGGAAGTTTTGTCTCATTATGCTCGAATCTGAAAAGACCTTCAGTAAGTGTCTGAACCTGAATAGGCTGGCCTATGATGTAGTCTTAAGCAAACCCAGAAGCCTCAGAGGCTCACTATAAATTTATTTTTGGCCCTGGATGATACTCCTGCCTCTTACAGCTATGGCATTTGGAACATGTAGCCTTACCACAGCAATGAGGAGATGCCTGAGATTTTTTTTCCAGTGTTATTGAAAAATAATTGACCTACATCACTATATAAGTTTAAGGCATACAGCATGATGATTTGATTTACATATATTGTGAAATGATGACCACAGTAGGTTCAGCTAACATCCATCTTCACATGAAATGTTTTGAAGGACAAATCTGGAAGTAGATTACATCATCTTTCTTATATCCTACTGTCCTGGATACAGTCACAAAACCTTCAGCTAACTGCAAGGGAGACTGGGAAATATGCCATAAAATGTTACTTGTCTAGGTTTACCTTAGAACACCAAGGATTTAGGTTTTCATAAAGAAAAGTTTCCAAAGACTGCATTGTTAAATATTGGAAGGAGCTACCATGGGATGTTTAGAGAACTTTATTGCTGTTCTCTAAGATACTCAAGGTAGGAGATCGGACTCATTTTTCTATAAGTTCTATTCTTTATACAATTTTATGCTTCTATAACTATATAGGCTTTTTGTTTGCAAGGGAAAACATGAAAAGTAAGCTAGATATTTGGAATTATTTTCTTATCAAACTGATTTAATTATCCATGGCTACTTCCTACAAGTAAGTAGGGAAATTTTATGTTAAGAAAGCAGAGACACACACACAAAAAAATGGAATCAGAAATTAAATGTGTTTTATTCACAGTTTTACCCATTTTGTGGCTTAAGGCCAGCATTTTTAATAATAAACAGTTAAAGACATAAATCATAATTTGATACAAATCCATATGTAAAATATAAGATCTAACCTTAGCATCATAGTCACTGGAATTCTGATAGTCTGTATGTGACACATTTTGCATTTTTGTGTTATTTGCTTCAATATATGTTAATAGATGGTAATTATATGCTTTTCATTTGGACAGCCCTTATCCAAAAACGATTTAATATTCGCACATCTAATGGGTCGTGCACAGCTATTGATCATTTGGATCAGAGTTCAGTTTGAACTGCTGCTGGTTAGATTAGAAATTGTAATCATGGTAAAAGATAAATTACAAGGTCTCTGAAGATCAGTTCTGTTTTCAGATTAGATGTACTTTTAGATATGAAACATCAAATGGGGAGATTAGAGAAGGTCTGTGATGGTGTCATTTTGTGGGTTTTCTAAGGAATATATCCAGAGATCCGTGGTACCCTTTCCCCCACTGTATCAGGAATGTGAAATTTATAGGGAATGACATTTTATTACAATAAAGATGGTGAAAAAATTCATAAATTATTTGTGAATTAGAAAAGGATGCTTATTTATGTTTTGTAAATATAAATTTGGTATAATAAATCAAATGCTCTACAATCAAAGTTATGCAATTTTTAATATAGAGAGATTTGGTTTGGATTAGAGGAATCTAAATGAAGATTAATTTAGATGAAGCAAACCTCTGGTGACTTCAATATTAAAAGGATTTTATCTGTGCTTTAAAATATTATTTTTGTCTAATTATAAAAGAAATACATTCTCATTGTAGAAAATTTGGAAAATTCAGAAAACTCTATTCAAGAAAACAAAGAACATTCACATTCATAAACCCAAATGTGTTGCTATTAACATCTTGAAACATCTCGTTCCAATCCTTTTCTTTGAAATTTTTTATGAAATATTTCAAACATACACAAATATAGAAAATGATATAACAAAGCCACACACACACCTACCACCTAGATTTAAATATGTTACCTTTTTGCTATATTTACTTCAGATATCTCTTACTGATAAATACATATATTATAGATACGGATAGAGATACTCCACTTCGTTCTCCTCCCTCCTTTTTCCAGACTTAACTATTATTGTGACATTTCCATTTTGTAATTTTGCTATTATCATCCATAAACAATATATAAAATTGTTTTTACATTTAAAAAGTATATGTCTTAGCAGCAGCAGAAGCATCATGGTGAACACTTATGAAGTACTTACTGTCTTTCAGGCACTGTCCTGAGGCATAGTACACGAACTAACTGTAGAAGGTGGGTGCTATTATTATCATCCTCATTTTATAAACAAGGACACTGAGTTACAGAGAGGTTAATTAACTTGCTCAAGGTCATACCCCTACTCTTTTCTAACTTGCTTTTTTATGCAACACTGTGTTTTTAGATTTATCCGTGTTGATACATATGACCCTAGTTCATTTATTGTAACTGCTGTATAGTATTCTATTATATGAATGTCACAGTTGATTCCCCTACTGATAGAACTTTGAAAATCCTTTATGTATCCCTTATGCATATCTGTGAGAGTTTCTTTAGGGGAGTTACATAGAAGTTGAATTACTAGGTTATAAATAATGTACTTTTTAGATTCTATATAATTATAGAAAAATTTATATATTGATCTTATAGCCATCTCATTGCTTTGCTAAACTTTGTTATTAATTCTAGTTATCTGTGTTTTTTCTATGCTGGCAGTTATATTTTCTGTGAATAGTGACAGTTTTTTCCTTCTGTTTCAATTTTACATATTTTCTTCTCTTTCCTTCTTCCTCCCCTCCCCTCCCCTCCCCTCCCCTCCCTCCCTTCCTTCCTTCCTTCCTTCCTTCCTTCCTTCTTTCCTTCCTTCTTTCCTTCCTTCCTTCCTTCCTTCCTTCCTTCCTTCCTTCCTTCCTTCCTTCCTTCCTTCCTTCCTTCCTTCCTTCCTTCCTTCCTTCCTTCCTTCCTCTCTGTCTCTGTCTCTCTTTTCTTTCTTCTCTTACTAGACCAAGGCACCTAGTTCAATGTGGAGGAGGGGTGGTGACAGAGATAATAGTTGTCTGTTTCCTAATTTTAAAGAGAATGCCTTATTAAGTGTGTGTTTGTTGCTGGCTTGCAGTAAGTACTCCTTAGATTGAGGAAGCTTCCTCTGTTTTTAGCTTGTTAAGAGATTGGTTAGATTTTATTGAATGCTTCTCTGTGCCGTTTGAGAGGATTATATGGTTTTTCTCTTTTAATCTCTTAATGTGGAAATAATATTAGTACAATTTCTAAATTTTAATAATCTATGTATTCCTAGAACAATATTTAGTCATGATATATTACTTGTCATGACATTGTTGATATTGTTTTCTAACATTCCATTTAGGGTTTTTACATCTGTATTAAAAATAAGATTTGTCTATGATTTTCCTTCTATGAATTATCTTATACATTGTTGATATCAAGGTTTTTAGCTTTATAAAATGGGTTGGAACTTTGTTATTTTTAAAAAATTTCTTCGGAACAGTGTGCGTAATGTTAAAATTATATGTCCCTTTAAGTTGTGGTAGAACTTGCCTATAAAACTGTTAGGGTAAGGTTTTGGGGGAGTTAATAGTGGAAATTTTTAATTACTGATTCTATTTGTTAAATGGTTATAAAGTTATTAAGTTTTTCTATTTATTATTGAGTTTACCATGGTAAGTTATATAGTTTTCTAGTTAATTTGCTATTTTGTCTCAGTTTTCCAATTTATTGGCAGGAAATTTTTCATAGCATCCCCTTTTTGATTTGAAAAAGCTTTACCATCCTTTTCTTCCCTTTTTATCCCTGACGTTGATATGTCTTTTTTCTTTTATTCTTAATTAATTTTGCCAAAGGATTGTCTGTATTTTTTATTCTTAGATATGGCAATCCTCTAAGAACCTCTTTGTAGGATTAAAAAACCTCTTTAGATATGGTGAACAGAGGCTTGACTTAAGCCTCCAAAAGAGTCATAGCTGCTGTCCATTCACATTACTGAGGAAGTTCACAAACCCAGAGCCCTTAGAGTGAAGGAGGGGCTTCATACTACAAACATCTCAGGGTGGCAGATCTCCCAATCCACATACCCTCTGCAGTGTGACCTCCCCCATCTAGGGGACGCTCCCCCATCAAGAAATGGAGTTTATTTCTTGGTTCCCTTGAACCTGGGTGGGCTCTGTGAATGCTTTAACCAATAGAATATGCTAGAAGTGTCCTTGTGCCAGTTCTAGGTATACCTTTTAACTAGCCTAGCAGCTTCTTTCTGGCTTCTTGGAAGCTAGTGAAGGGGTGAGAAATGTGACTATCCTAAGACCACCATACTATGAAAACTAAAAAACAGAAAGAGAGAGGAAGACCAAGGAGTACTAAGGTGCCAGGCCTGTGAATGAAAAGCCATAGTGGATGTCCAACCCAGTCAAGCTTTTAGATGACTCCAGCCCTAGCTCTATCTGACTACAAAGCATGGTAGACTCTAAGCAAGAACTACCCATTGGAGACCATTCAATTATAGAAATGTGAGCAATAATAATTATGTGTTCTTTTAAATTTCTTAATTTAGGGGTTGTTTGTTACACAGCCATGGATACCTGGAATAAGTATCAATTGTGAGAATCTTCTCTCTCAGCCTTCCATCAAAAAATCTCCCATCTTTAACAGGATAACTATGCATATGATAAATAGAGATACACAAATCGTTAAGAGATTAACGTTAAGAGATTATCAGCTCCGAGGTAATACTGTTCTCCAAAGGACCCAGAATGCCACTGTGGTACCCTTCTCAAAGTTGGACCATATGGACATTGGGTGATAAATGGAGTGTCCACCTCACAGTGGGCCCCTTGAGTCTGAAATTATCCCATACATATTTTCTGAGTTTCTTTTGTATCAGAGTCAATATGTATTGTTTAAAGCTGATAAATCAACTAATAGATGTAAATATATTACCTAGTGCTATAAAAGTGTCTTATTTAAAGGTGTAAAGAATGTAATAACTAAGATCAAAGGGAAAAGAGGGCGGCTGCAAGGAAATAGAATGATAGGAATTTCTTCATCATTTACAACAGGAAGTAAATAATAATTAAAGAAATAGAAGATTAAGCCAGTTATATGTTGTTAGATTAAGAATAAGAGCTAATATTCACATAGTGCTTACCAGGCTCTGTTATAACTGCCTTGTGAAAATTAACTCATTTAATCTTTACAACAGTCCTTTGATGGAGGTATTATTACTTGTCCTCATTTTATAGATGAGGAAACAGTCAGAGAAAGGTTAAATATAATTAGCCCAAAGTCACATAGAAAGGATACAAATAGTTGTAATGGTAGCCACTACAAGAAGCCAAAACAAACTACAAATCTCAAATCAGGTTGTTGGTTTCTGGGTGCAATAATTCTGGCAGTCAGACAGTTTCGTCTGGAGACTCTTGAGTCTGCATAGTCTCCAGCCTTACTCTTCCTTTCCTGATAATTTGAAGCCAACATCCGAGACGTAACACACAGATTACTGTTCATTTCTTATGGGAGAGGGCATGTGTCTCTGCATTTTCAGACTGCTCCATGTTGTAGGATGGAGAATTCGTTAGGGCTGAAGAGCGGGAGTCCTGATGTCCATTTTGGAAGAGGAGACTGGAGAAATAACTCCTTTGGTGTGGGGGGCAGCAAAATAAAGCAATGGTGATATCAGACTATGTTGAATTTGTAGCCACACATCCATCACCGCCCTGTGGGGAATTTTTCTCTTTCCTCCTAGAGTTTTAAAAAAAAACTTCATAGTTAGAGTGAAGTAAATTCTTTGATCCCTGTCCCTGACATTAAAACAGTAAAAAATAATATGCTCAGGTGCTAATCCATGAGTTGATCTTTTAGATGTCTCTCTAATTGAAGTAAGAAGGATATTAACCCTGGGAAAAGTGTCATGGGCAGCAAAACATTCTTGGCTTTGCAGCTCAGAGGATGAGTTGTACCAATCATAGCTTTTTTTTTTTCTCAATATTGTTTAATGTAATGGAAGCCAAAGGAACCTACCAACTCAGTGTGCTTTTTCAACACATTAACTCAGCCAGTAGAATTAATTTCAAGTTCATATCTGCATGGATCATTTACAGTGTTAATTTGTGAGTTTGCACCGTGACTGATTTTTTTTTTCCTTTTTTTGCATAACAGGTGTTGGTCACAAAGTGAGTTAATTAATTTTGCCAATTAATTGTTGCTATACTTCTCTTTCTCTTTTTTTTGTTTTCTAAAGCAATGGCTGTTTTTTGTCATCACTTGTTGGACTAGATCAGGTGCTCCTCTGTGGTTTTTTAAACACCTCTGTGCACACAGCTACTTTGGCAAGTCAGGAATCAAACTGACAGCCTGTTGGAAAGGCATATCCTGTCAAAAGTCTAAAGAGACACAGAGTGACAGTTCCCAGGCTCAACTGCAAGGCCTGCCTCTCAGTCTTCTTTGGCTGGCTAGGAGCTTGGCTGATGCAGGGCTCCAGTGCCAGATAGCAGAGGGCCTGAAGTAACAAAAAACAAGGCCCAGCGAGGTAATTGGGACTGACAGCACATTTACTTATCCCACAGGCATCTCTGCAAGCTGCAGCCACATTTAATACAGCCTATGAGAGTCTGAGCACACGCACACTTTTTGCTCTCTCCCTGCTACTTTCATTATTCTTATTTTGTATTTGTGGTATAGGTTTCTTTTTTTTTTTTTTTTTTTTTGTGCGGTATGCAGGCCTCTCACTGCTGTGGCCTCTCCCGTTGTGGAGCACAGGCTCCAGACACGCAGGCCCAGCGGCCATGGCTCACGGGCCCAGCCGCTCCGCGGCACGTGGGATCCTCCCGGACCGGGGCACGAACCCGCGTCGCCCGCATCGGCAAGCGGACTCCCAACCACTGCGCCACCAGGGAAGCCCGGTATAGGTTTCTTAATCCACTCTTTCTCTAGATTATCTAATGTAATCTGAAGAGTGGTATGGAAATTTTTTTCCCTCTTGTGTTATAACTCATCATGAACCATCAAGGCAGGAAACACACCTAGAAATCCAAATGCAGTTAGATCTGAAGAAGTGAAAGTCCTACTGTGTATCTTTGGGGATCATTCACAATCCATGTTTTCAGCTGCTGTTATTGGTGTACCTGCTGCTAAATGAGAAGGGCAGACTTGAAACTTTGGTTCAGGTTCTTCAAACTTTGGAGTTAACTGGGGACTTATAATCTACTCAAAGGTGAAGATATCAGATCTCAAAAATAAAGGGCAAGAATGATCTTTCAGAGGAAGTGGTCTGGATAAAGAACAGTGCTATTTATACCAGTAGTAGCAAGTAGGTCACACAGGATTGACTCTCCATATACTCCCCCCAAACCCTTCTCTGTGGAGGTAGTTTAGAATTCAGTAAATTTCCAGAAAGACAGATGTATTAGTCCATTCTGGCTGCTGTAACAAAATACCACAGGCTGGGTAACTTATAAGCAACAGAAATTTATTTCTCACTTTGCTGGTGGCTGGGAAGTCCAAGATCAAGGCTTTGGCAGATTCGGTGTCTGGTGAGAGCCTGCTTCTTTAGACAGCTGCCTTTTTTTTTAAAATTTATTTATTTATTTTTATTTATTTTTGGCTGTGTTGGGTCTTCGTTTCTGCGCGAGGGCCTTCCCTAGTTGTGGTGAGCAGGGGCCACTCTTCATCGCGGTGCGCGGGCTTCTCACTGTCGCGGCCTCTCTTGTTGTGGAGCACAGGCTCCAGATGTGCAGGCTCAGTAGTTGTGGCTCACGGGCCCAGTTGCCCCGTGGCATGTGAGATCTTCCCGGACCAGGGCTCAACCCGTGTCCCCTGCATTGGCAGGCGGATTCCCAACCACTGCGCCACCAGGGAAGCCCCAGACAGCTGTCTTTTTAATGTAACCTCACATGGGAGAGAGGGGAAGGATCTCTCTGGGGTTTCTTTTATAAGGATACTAATTTCATCCATTAAGGCTCTGCCTAATACCTAATACCATCACTTTGTGGGTTAGGATTTCAGCATATAAATTATGGGGTGACGTAAACGTTCAGCCCATTGCAACAGGTTTCCTGGATCACCCAGATTTGTTTTGGTAAGTTAAGGCTTATTTTTACCCATCAAAATATATGATGAATCAGAATCCAGGACTGGGTCTTAAACAGAAATATGGAGCCCCAGGAATGTTGGAATCTGATGTTTTTAAAAGGAGAGTAGCCTAGAGTAGTGGGAGTCACAGATTCCTAGTTCTGTTGAGGACAAAATTAATGCCAGAAAAAATAAGCTATCTGCCACAAACATGGCTGCTGACCTTTAGAATGGTGAAGGAAAGTTTGGGGAATCTACTTGGCATTTAGATGCCTATGCCAAAAGAGGGCCATCTAGACTTTTTCTTGCCTGAATCTGGAACTCTTGTAGCAATTTATTCAACAGCCATTTCCTTTACTTCTTCCTTGCCACAGTAAGTTTATTTGGTTTAGTAACCAGGTGGCTGTGGCCAGTAGGAGAGTCTGAGCCCTTTCCAGTTCTCAGGGAGTGAATCTTGATAAGTCTAAATTTTGTCATGGTAAGTCCAGCCACCTTGACGGTGATTAGCTTCAGAATGAGACGTGCAATGTAATTCTGGCCACTGAGGATACTTCAGTTGATAGCGCTTGAGAGAAAGATTTTTTTGATCCTTAGAATAGATGCAAAAGAAAGTTCAGTTGCTTATTGTCTCTGGTTGAAGCTGGGTGAGGAGGTGACACTGGATCTTCTGAATCTATCCTATAATTTTGAGAGGAGCTAGCCAAAGGACCAGGCAGCATGTTCAAGATGGCATAGGGCACAAACAGAAAGAAGCCGTTACCTTGTGGATTTCACTGAAGAGCCAAATAACCAGCTCCTTAACCGCTCTGCCTCCCAGCCTATTGTGACAGCAGATAAAAAATTTTTTGACTTTTACTGGGATTTTCTTTATCTTTTGATACAGTATCATTGTAGATAAGTTTTATGTTCCATTGTTAGAATCAAATCAGAAACCTACACATGTAATCACTGGTCTGTTGTCTTGCTAATTAATCCTCTGGATACTGGTCTAGAGATATTCACTCATTTATGGATTCATTTAGTAAACGGTTATTGAGCCTTTGCCCTGGACCAAGCACTGGGGATGAAGCCACGGACCAAATCAATATTGTTCCTACTTTCATGGAATTTATAATAGAGCAGGAAGTAGAGATGCTGAATGCGTATAGTTAGAACAAAATTGTAGATTCAATGATGCCTTTACCTGAAGATCAGCATCTACCTTTGCAGGATGTATGTATGCTTAGTCACATCTGGAGGCCATGACAACCTGGTCTCCCTGTGATCAGCCTGCAGTGGTTATGGGGCTTCACAGATAGAGCTGCAGGATTATAAGGGGAGACTGGCCAGCAGGCACTCTGTGCTGTACACTTTTTCCTAGACATTTTAGTAAGTCACATCATGTTCCATCTTTGCCCTTTAGATTGGTTCATTGGTAGTAAAAAATGAAAATTAGAATATATTAATATAAGCATATAAATGTAGTTCCCGGTAAATAGTATGGAAGTACATTACTCCTATTTAGTATTTGGGAGAGATGGTGAGCCAGATTTTAAGGAGGTGGTATCCTTCACTAGTCAGACTTTTCTTTCTGAGATTTTCCCACTCATGGTCTCTTTTCTTTCATTCTGCAAATATTTATTCTTTACTTTGCCCTGGGGATGCAGTGAATAAATCAATGAATAAACATTGATTTCATTTCATCCTTGAAGAGCTTTGTTGTAAGTTTAGAGTACAGGCTTGGGAGACAAGCAGCAGGTCTTGAACACTGGCTGTGCCACTTATTAATTGTGAGGCCTTCAGTAAGTTGCGAGATCTGTTTGACTTCAGACCCTTTGTATACAAAATTGTCAATAATTATAGTACCCATCACATAGGCATTTATGGGGATTAAATGAGATAATGCAGGTAAATCATCTGGTTGAGTGTCTGACACAGGGTATTGTTCAGTAAATCATAACCACACTCAGAGATTAGGCATATGCATAAGCAACTCTAACACAAGCTAGAAAGCAGTAAGGCCATAAGAGCTAGAGGGAAAATGCTGCATGAACTCAGAGGAAGGAGTCTCTGGGAAGAGGAAAGGGAGCCACTTCAAGGAGGGGGTGCCATTTGACCTGCGTTAACTCAGTGCTGCCTTAAAATTTGGCCTGAAATTTCCCTCTGTTTTAATTAACCTTCAGTTAGGGTGCACTCTAGCTTTTCCAGGGGCAGACTCCATCTCAGTGAGCGCCGGATAACTTTCCTTTATTCTCTGATAGTATGACTGACTCCAAGCGGTTACTCCCTGAAAGCAGGAGCAGAGACAGGAATAAGACAGGGCAGTCCATTCCCACTGCTAGAAAAATATCACTTATTTGTCTCAGAGATTGCTCTACCGATAGTGCCAGAACGAAATCCTGTGATTTCAAAGAGCTGTATGACATTAAACAGATATTTTTGTTTTCCTGACCTTAATTCACTGCTATTTAAAAAGAGGCAGTTGGACTTCACAATCTACAGAGGAGATCCAGTGGTGAGGGCTGAATTGGATACGGTTCATAACGTACTCAGCACAGTGCTTTGAATAGAGGGGACACTCAAAAGGCATCATTTAAATATTTATAATCATAGATCCTGTAAGTCTTACTTATTAGTTTGCTGTTGCTGCTATAACAAATTACCATAAACTTAGTGGCCTTAAACAACTCGAATTTAACATCCTGCATTTCTGAAGATCAGAAGTCCAACATGGGTCTCACCAGGCTGAAATCACTGTGTTGACAGGCTGCTGTGTTCCTTTCTGGAGATTCTAGAGGTGGATCTGTTTTCTGCTCATTCAAGTTATTGGCAGGATTCAGTCCCTTGTGGTTGTGGGAGTGAAATCCCTTTGTCCTGTTGGCTGTCAGTTGAGGGCTGTTCACAGCTTCCAGATGCCACCCGTATTGCTTGACTCTTGGCTCCCTTCCTGTGTCTTCAAAGCCAGCAGTGGTGGGTTGAGTCCTTCCCCTGCTGGGAATCTCTCTTCCTTCTGTCTCATCTTCAACTCAGCCTAGAAAAGTTCTCTGTTTATGAGTACTGATGAGATTAGATTGGAACCACCCAGGTAATCCAGGATATTCTATCTCAAGGTGTGTACTCTTAATGATACTTACAAGGTCCCTTGGTCACAAAGGTAACATTCACAGGTTTTGAGTGATTAGGGAGTGGATATCTTTGTGGGGGGGCATTATTCTGGCTCCCACACTTATCTTTCATATTCAGGAAAATACGTTATAATCAGGCCTTTTAATTTTTTATCTTAGAGTTCTTATTCTCTGATTCATTTTCTATCCCCAACTCATCCAACATTTCAACAGATCTCTGTTTCCATGAAGCAGTCTTGAGAGCCACTCCTTTTTTCATGCATGAATACTTTCTTTATTGTAATTTTTTCTCTCCTCTCCCTTCAAACCAATGATTTTCATACTTACCCAATCTGTTATTACAACCATCATTTTCATATCTGTTATGTTTAGCTTTTGTCCCTACTTTTCTATCAATTGACTTTGTTACCATCCAAATTTTCTCTCTTTTCGTCAGTGTATGGCTTCTGCATCCTGGGTTCTTAGAGACAATGATTACTTTAAGGCTTTAGAGAAGTGGGTTGAAAGGAAGAAGAGAAATGCAAAAATTGGGGAAAATTTCTGTTTTCCAGCAATATATTTTATTACTGAAATTTTCATTTTTATTAGATTTTTAATTTTAAAATTAATACCTGGGACTTCCCTGGTGGCGCAGTGGTTAAGAATCTGCCTGCCAATGCAGGGGACACGGGTTTGAGCCCTGGTCCGGGAAGATCCCACGTGCCACAGAGCAACTAAGCCCGTGTGCCACAACTACTGAAGCCCACACACTCCCAGAGCCTGTGCTCCTCAACAAGAGAAGCCACTGCAATGAGAAGCCTGCGCACCACAACAAAGAGTAGCTCCCGCTCTCTGAAACTAGAGGAAGCCCGCGTGCAGCAACGTAGACCCAACACAGCCAAAAATAAATTAAAAAATTAAAAAAAACACCTGTTCATTCTAACAGTTGATACAATATTAAATGTATAATGAAATAGGTAATAACTAGGCCTTAACCCTAGTAATCCCATGCCTGGTTAATGAAAGTTAACAGGTTGTGTATCCCATGTATCTTTCCATCCCTTTCTCCATGCTTATATTACATATACAAATAAATAGAAACTTTTCATTTTCATTTGCTATAATGGGTTGAATTGTATCCCTTCAAAATCCATATGTTGAGGTCCTAACCCATAGTACCTCAGAATGTGATCTTATTTGGAAATAGAGTCATTGCAGATGTAATTAGTTAAGATGAGGTCATTAGAGAGGGCCCTAATTCAATATGACTGGTGTCCTTATAAAAAGGGAAAATTTGAACACAGAAACATGCATACAGGGAGAATGCCACGTGAAGGTCAAGGCAGAGAGTAAGGTGATACTTCTACAAGCCAAGGAGCACCAAAGATTGCCAGGAAAGAACCAGAAGCTAGGGAAGAGGCCTAGAACAGATTTTCTCTCACACAGTTCACAGAAGGAACCAACCCTGCCAATACCTTGGTCTTGGACTTCCAGTCTCCAGAGCAATGAGACAATACATTTCTGTTGTTTAAGCTACTCTGTTTGTAATACTTGGTTACAGCAGCCCTAGCAAACTAATACATCTGCTTTATGAATGTGGGCTCATATTTTACAAGTAATTTCGTGTTGTGCTTTGTTCACTTAACAACACATCATGAACATCTCTTTAGGTGGCATATTTTAAAACAAGGGTATTTTCATACCCTCTGGACAGGAATGTCGAATGGGCCCGGAGTTGCTCAAGGCTCCTTTTCTCAATCAGGATTGGATCTGGTAAGCAGTATAAGTCATGGAATAGTTTCCTTTGTGGGAAGTGGACCAACCTGGGTGCTGGCATAGCAGGTGGGGACTCAGAGTAGCCCCTTACAATCTAACTCCTGCAGTCCCCTCATGCACCAGCACAGAACTGGACTCAAAAAGGAAAAAAAAAATTCCCTCATACTCGTTATGCATATGTGATACCACAACATAAGCACTGGCTGAACAGATAGGTCCCTGTTAAATTTTTAGGGAAAACAATATCAAACAAATAACGAAACACATGTGAAGACTTAAGTAGCTTTGATACTCTAGGAATTCCTCTGACTTTTTGCTACTTCAAGTAAAACCAACCCACCATGCTGAGAATGCAGGACTCCACTGGTGAAGATGCAGTAGTCTCTTTAGCTGAGGGATTCTTAACCTGGGGGAATTAAAACCTCATGTAAGTAAGTGGCTGAGGAATTTATCCTTATGTATGTTTTTAAGATGAGTGCGGGTGTGCAGGGAGTGGAGCGAGGATGGTTTGTATTCCCAGGGGAAACGGTAATGTCTATAGCCAGTTTCTACTAACCATAATTTCCATGGTGTCTAAATAATGATCAAATTTTGAGTGAATTCTAGGCCACAGCAAATAGAACACTGCTCCCAGGGCATTTTATATGCCTTCTAGGGCCAGCCTTCCAGAAATTTTAAAAGTGTGTATGGCAAGTAGCATGCCAGGAATTCTCTACATATTCATGCCATTCTTGGAGTGATTTATCCATGAAATGAAGCAGCAATGGAAAGCTAGGCAGATATTGCTTCCTTTTAAGGTCACTGGTTCATAGCAAAGCACACTGTGTATGGAGATTGAAATAGGAGGGTTTATTTAGGGAGAAGACATTATGCTTATTTTGCTAATCTATCAGGTAATATTTTGTTTTGCCCAAAAATGGTAGGAATTTTGTCCTACTGAGTTGTCAGCAAAATATGAGAATATCTAAGAATATTCTCACCTTGAGTTATATTTCTTAAGTTGATGTTTAATTATTTTGACATTTCTGTTTCCATTTCAGCTTTAAATTTATTTTATCTTTCAGACTTTTCTAAATCCCAAGTATAGCTTTAGGCCATAATAATCATTTAATTAACAGAATGGGCTCATTACTGGTCAATGTTTTGTTTAAGATATTAAAGGATATCTTTTAAATAGTAGCATAACAGCTCCTGTGATAATACATACTTGGCCACATGAGCAGAATAAAATGAAATTAGATGATTATATTTAATTAAATCAAGCTATAGGCCCACACCAAACAAACAAAACGTGATAACTTTATTTCTCTATTTTAATTTCCTTGGCGTCTTGTATGTGGGAGATAATTTATTATATGGGGCCTTCAGACTGATGCTTGTGGCTTCTGAACCATAGTTCTGGTTTCCTATAGGGAAAGGGAGAAGGGTGATTACCTTTTAAGGAGAATAGTGCCAAGGGGCTAAGAGAGCACAGGTGCATCTATGCCTGAGCCAAACTAAATCTTTTTCAGCCTGAAGATTTTCAAAATCTGGGTTTATGTTGATTTTCTTTTGTATATCATCAACCTATAACCATGGGAAAACAAAAGATGCATAATAATTCGTGCAGTGGTAGTCCTTATTTGTCTCCAAAATTATATAACTGTATAATTTTTACTTCTTAGCTCACTTAGCCTATGGAGATGTTATTTCACGAACAGTGCTAAGGAAATTTAAGAGAAATTTTGGCATAAGGACAATTACAAGGAACCAGTTCAACTATTTTGCATGGTGCTTAGAATTTGAGAGTGGCACATGAGCCACAAATGCAACTTTGGGTTGATTAAAAATTTGCCAAACCCTGAAAGAAAAGAAAATTCTTTCCATAGATAACTATAGATACGAAGGCACGTATATGAGTGCAATGGTGTGAAAGAAACTTTTAAGGAAAGGAATTCTATTTTGCCTTAGAAGATAATGAGAGAACCCAGTGGTATAAATCTGTAGTCAGAAAATTTGAGACTGTCACATTATTCATCTTTCCATTTCCCAGAATATTTTATTCTCTTTACTTATTCCTTAAAAGTAGAATGAGGATGAAATAGGGGCAAGTGCCAAGGAAGAGAGATACTTGGATTTCATCTTTTCCAATATTACTTATAATATTCTCTGCTTTCTGCTTTATACTAAAATAATTAATTATAAAAAATAATATTTGGGAGAATGTAACATCCCAGTAAATAATAGCTTTCTCTTCCTAATCCATGAATATTAGTTAATATAAGCTAATGGCTATACAATATATATAAAATATATAATGGAAGTTTATTTTTCTTTTGTTTCATAGTCTGGTATGGTTCAACATGGGGCTCTGCTCCATGTGGTCACTCAGGAAACCAGACTCTTTCCCTTGTGTGGCTCCACTATATTCTAGGACCTTGTTGTCCTCTGCATTCAGCTACACATGTGGGGAAAGGAAGAGAATGTGGAGAAAGCATATCCACTCTCAACTGCATTGCCCCAGTGGTGATGCATGTCACTTCTACCTACATTTCATTGTCTGGAATCAGTCCAGTGATGCTGTCTAACTACAGGGGGGCTGGGAAATATAGTCTGGTGGTGGAGCCAGAAGAAGAAGAAGAGAACTCTCTGCCATAATATGCAATAATTTTCAAATAAATATAAGGAAATAAGATAGGTTCGATGCTAAAAGCAGTATAAAACATATTAATATTTACATTCGTATAGTGCTTATTGTCATGCATACCAAGTTTCTTTGTACCATAGATTCATTCATTTATTTACACAACAAATGTTTATTGAGTGCCTACTATGTGCCACTTTGCTAGACACTTCGTAGTATGGTGGTGAGCCAGATAGCCATAGTCCCTGAATTTATCAAGTTATCAGTTTAGTGGTAGAGACATATATGCTAATTAATGTTTCATTTCAAAATATCCAGAGGCAATTTTGCAGTACTTCTGGGTAGTACAATGCCACATAAAGAATGTTTATTGTTTCCTTTCAAGTCTGTCTTCGTCATGTCTCATAATAATTTCTTAGTTATTTAATTAATATGCGTTTATCTGTCAGGTATAATAATTTTCAGAGTATCTAGTGAATCCTAGTATCTATTCCCTAGAGATGGTTAGTGGAAATGGAGGGCTGTCTTTATTCAGATTTGGGTTTGAACCAATTCTATCATTTTATAACCCTTGATAAGTGTTTTTAAATGAAAATCCTTTTATTCCATTCCTTTTGTACTTTTACCATGAAGATATTTTTTAAAAATTCCTATTTTTAAATAGGAATTCTCGAGGCAGAACTACCTCGAGAGGTGAGCAGCTTGAATTGCTGGAACAGCCTAGTAGGAGTTCTGGCGGAGAGGTGGTGAGAACAGAGTCTGTCTGGGAATGGGCTGACTAGCCTCTCACCCCAGGACAGGCTCTCAGAAACCTCAGGTTGCTGACTCTGCCCCGGACACAACCAGCCACAACCCCCTTAGGTAAGATCTTCTCAAGGAATGCCCCAGCATGAGAAGGGATTCAGTGCATTTTTCCACAGCCTTTGATTATACTACATTTCACTGATTACACTATCAGAACAGGGAAGGCTATATTAGGCCAGTTAGAAACACAAGTTCGGGAATGTCCTAGTGGTTCAAGTATCTGGTGCCTTTTATTTTTGGAGGCACACAGATACGAAAAGGCGTCCTTATGTAACTATGCCATGTGAGAAAGATTGCAGTTTCTCACAGACTCTTCCTGAATGTGTCCTGGCTCCCCAGGGCTGAGAGGGTTGGGGATGGCAGTGGGGGCAGCTGTAATCTTGAGTTCAAGATTAATTGAAGAGCCACTGGTCTCATTTGAGGCTACTTGATCTCCCTGGAGGCCCCAGCAGCCTGGGGGCGAAATTGAAATCTATGGAGATTGCTAGAGAATGTTCTCTCCAGGACCAAAAAAGAATCTAAATTTACAGTAATTCTTTCAGAAGAAAAATAATCCCAAGGGCCTTTGATCTTTCCCTGTGTACAATTGTAACCCCTATGAAATTTAAAAAAATCTTGACTATTAAGAATTCAGTGACCCCAGACTTTGCTGATGTTCACAGCTGACACTGAGTTCAAGCAAAATAACCAAACCTTAGAAAAAAGAAGGCACAAATGACCTCAGCATGGAGCTGACCCCCCTTTTTCCAGAAAAGAAGCCAGAAATGATTGAAACTCTAGTCTAACTATTAACATTTCATTATGAGCTTTCCTCTCTGACATATGGGAAATATCATTTATGAGTAGATGCCAGTCCATAAGGAATGAAACAGACTGTCTGTGGAATATTAAAGGGATAAGACTATGTCTGGTATTAATTGACATATTTTTGAGATACATCTCAGCTCCAGAGAAATAATTTCTTTCTGTAGCTTCTAGAATTGCAGTCACTTTTATTATGCTATGGGTATATGGGTACACACACACACACACACACACACACACTATTTATTTAAGTTATGGAAATGGAAAATTCAGTATTTGGGTGTTTGAAAGGTGCTTCCGGTGAAAAAGTTAAATTTCTTAGATATTTCTTAGGTAATTTGGGGAAAATCAATCACATGACAAATTGTTTCATACAGCTTGCCAACTTGCAACTACTTCTGTCAGAAATTAAATGATAAAACTTTTCAATTGGAATTTTTGTCTTGCTGAAAAGGATTCCCCATTTTCTATTTGTGGACAGCAGCCCTTTTTCAAATCTAAAGTAAAATTCAGAATAAAGCCCTTCTGAGGGTGAAGAGACTAAATATTATTTGGCATAAATATAGTTGCTGTTCTTGTTCAAACATAGAATATTAAAACAAATATTTGTCCAATATTTCTGGGCCCCTAAAGTTGTGAGTTTTTCTCAGGCTATAGATTATCACCATCATCAGCAGCAATTGGGGCATAAAGGAGAAAAAAATAGAGGGGGGCAAACAGATGGTTTGTTATTTTTTGTGTTAACTTTTTCTTTAGCAGAGTTGACTACTCTTTGACTTCTTGAGTGATTTCTCTTTTTTGGAGGCACACATTACATGATTCTAATCTTAGTTAGAAATTTTATTACTTAAGATAGTTTTTAGGAATTTGTTTGCTGTAACCATTCTTCTTAGTAGATGAGTACTGTACATGGTTCTTTAGAAGATACTTCATAGAAAAATAATTCTCATATGTTCTATGGTGTATGATGTATGTATGTGAAGTGTGTGTGTGTATTGCATGTGTGTGCAGTTTCCATGGGCTAAACCCAGAAGTGGAACATATAATTTTTATTTACTCATGTTTAATGTCTGCCAGGGGGATGACCAAATCTTCTAAATTATGAACTCTTGTCTGTAAGTTAAAAACATTTGTCAAAGATTGTAGAGCTTTTTATCGAATGCTCCAATATGTAGGCTTTTTGCTTAGCTGATTAGTCATCTGAAAATCTAGTCAGGAAGGTCATCTATCATAATCTCTGTGGGTGGGCCTGAATATGAGACTTGTCCTTCCATCTGGCACTCTCTTGCCCCCAGATTCAGGTAGGGTTATCCATTTTCAACAAGCTTCTTGAAGGAGGCAGTGGAGTAGGGTCTGGATTTAGAGCTGAAAACTTGGTTTTGAGCATTGCATCAACATTTTTATTATTTGTATATTTTAAAAAGCATATTTACTTTTTGTCATTTAATAGCTTCTAATCTTTTTTCTTTTAACCTTTTTTTTTTTTTTCTTTTGCGGTACACGGGCCTCTCACCGTTGTGGCCTCTCCCGTTGCGGAGCACAGGCTCCGAACGCGCAGGCTCAGCAACCATGGCTCACAGGCCCAGCCGCTCCGCGGCATGTGGGATCCTCCTGGACCGGGGCACGAACCCGTGTCCCCTGCATCGGCAGGCGGACTCTCAACCACTGTGCCACCAGGGAAGCCCTTCTAATCTTTTTATAAATCATGGATAATGATAACCTACTGTACACAGTTTTATCAGGAGTAAATAAAAAAAGGGGCAAACTACTTTCTTATAAAGTTCTCAAGGGATGCTAGGTGTTACTTTTTGTTTCAGAATTTAAAATCACATGTTCCACTTGCCCTGTTCTTCAGTTCCTTTTTATCCAGTGAACAGAGATATTGAATCTCTACTAAGTGTCAGATCCTGGGCAGGTACTAGGGTGGGGTGATCACACCTGGAGGTCCTACCTGGAGCTAATAGCTCAATGGGAAATCTGACTTTAAAGAAATACATTAACAACTGTGTAATCATGCCTGGTGATAAAAGCTGAGGTGGAAGAGTACTCATTTCTAGAAGAAAGTATAATGGAGATTGAATTTGGATTATAGGTCAGGCAGGGCCTGCTTGAAGAATTGACAGCCACTTGATGTTGGATTTTAAGGAAAAGCTGTGTAGGTGAAGAGGGGGTCAATATGTCTTCTCAGCAGGGAGTAGCTGTAGGGCTGGAGTAGGGCTGTTACTCTGGGGTGGGAAACAAGGCAAGTGTGCTGAAGGAGTTGAGTGATGGCCAGTGTGACTGGAGGGTAGAGAACTGGGGATGAGGGTGGGATGAATGATGGAGGATAAGGCTGGAAAGGCAGGCATGGGCTACACCTTATAAAGATTTGTGTTTTATTGCGAATTTGGTTGGATGCCATTAAAGTGTTTGGAGCAGGCGAGTGGCATGAGTTGATTTATGTTTTAAAGAGTGTAGACCCAAAGTAATAAGCCATATCATGAGCCATGCCTTTAATAACTCTTGATGACTTATAAAAATATACTCATCATAAACATTCAAACAATTTACAAAAGTACATAAAGGCAAAATTCATTGTAGTCACACTAATTGGCTCAATCAGTTCCCTATTATGACTTTTAGCTGTTTCTGATTTTTTGCTAACATACTGAAGTGGTGGGCGCCCCTGTACGTAGATATATTTCATATATGTGATTATCTCATTAAAGCAAATGTTGAAAAGGAAAAATGCTGGATTAAAGAATTTGTACATTTTATATTTTCATGTATATTGCCAGTCATTTAGAATTCACTTTAGAGAATCATGAAGAAGAATCAGAATTTTTTTTTTTTCTAAATGAATAGCCAGTTGTCTTATTCACTGCAAAAATAGGCTGGGATTTTAAAGCAACACAAACACTAATTTTACTCTTTGCAAACTTAAGGCTGGTTTCTCTCATTCCTTTGTTTTATCTGTGTACATGTCAGTTTCTCTTACTGGACCGTAAACTCCTTTTAGTGATAGAAATGGTTGTATTGGGCCACAGAAGCTTCTGTTCCAGCTGGGCTGTTTACTAGCTGCAGGACCAAAGACAATGGACTATTACAGTAACTGTAATTTGGCTTTAAAATTCTCTAGTGTGGATGATAATATGTGTGAGTGAGTGAGTGTAAATTAGTTTTAATTCATGCCTAGTTAATATTTGAAGTAACTTAATCCAGAGTACACATCAGAAGGCTGCTTAGTTAGCATTTGAAAGACTCTAATCAGGACTTCACTTTCTGAAGGCCATGGGTATAAACCTTCAACTACTGCTATCTCAATCTACACTAGAGGGTTTTCAATGAACAAGAACTGCTGGAAATTTTATTTCATTGGTGAAACATGTAGTGTGCCAGATATGTGGGTTAGTTGGGAAACTTGTGTAGACCCTTGGCATCTCCACCCTTGCTGCACAATTAGAGGCACTGTGGCTCCAAATATCTTCTGTGTCTTCTGTTCAAACCTGGTGCACCTGATCCAAACAGAAACTCAGCTGAATTCTGCTTCTGTGTGATTGTGTCACCACTTGCCCCATGTGGCTGTTTCTTTGGTGGGTGTAAGTTGCATGGAGCTGGGACAGGACCAAGCTTCCAAGGATAGGTTTATATTGCTGAATTTGGCCTGAGATTTGCTTTCTTTGTACCATACAGTACCCTGGAACAAGACTATGCGGGAGAAGCCCTGCTGTCTTCCAGATACCCACCAAAGGGAATTTGCTAGATGTGCGGGCCAGTTCACATCACTAGGAAGCCTCGGAAGTCACTTTTTCCCCCCTCTTTTTACAAAAATGTTCAGCCAAGGGGCTTTCAGTGATTCCTCCTAACTGCTGGGTCCCCTTGAGCAGCCTCTGGGCTGAACTGAGGTTGGTCACAAACTTTCCCCGTGCCCATACCTTTCTCAAGATAAAAAGCTCATACCCCAAATAGTGGCAGATAGTGCAAATATTACTACAGGTTTTCATGGGGAGATGATACTGTCAAATTACAGGCAAAACTTAAGAAAACCTCCCTTTAGATTCTTTGTTCTCTCTCCCCAGTCTCATCTCTCCTCCCCCACCTTCCGGTTTTCCATGTACTGTTTCTTTTCTTTCCATTTCCCCACTTTTATAAAGCCTCTAGAATCTCATTTGCTTATAGTCCACACCCTTGCAGCAAAACAAAATTTTTGCTTATCTATGCTGCTGGCACTACTGAGGTCTCCGAGTTATACACAAGGAGGGCTGGATCCATTCCCTTTATAAACCCTCCAGCAAGAAGTCTCCAGCAAGAAGGATGGTGCATTCCTCACTCAGGGCATGTTTTCCCCAGAATCCTGCTTCATGGCTGCTTGGCCCTCCACGATGCACTCATGTTGCCTCTATCCATCTTAGGGTAGCTAATGTCTTTTAAACAATGTTGAAACAGAATAAGGCAAATACTGCAGGGGTGTGTCCCAGGGAAAGGAAGTGTTCCCCAGAGCACATTGAGTCTGCATTCCATTTCCTTCAGAGTGGTGTCAGCAAACAATACCGAGTGTGAAAAAGACATTTTGGACCATGTTTACAGGGCCCTTGGATGCACTTCTCGTTTTAGAGGTATGAGCTTAAGTGTTGTTAAAATCTTACGATTAGCACATGGAGGCCATGGTGCTTCAGGCCTGCCCTAGTGTAGGTCTGTAAGGAAATGACCCAGCTTTGAATCTTCTCTCCTTGAAAACTGTGTGATGTGCTTTCAACACTTAACCCCCCAAGCCTCAAACACTCACTATTCACAGAAAGATCTTATGCTTCTCATTAAGTGCTTTAAGGTTTGCACTTTGATTGTAAGTGCTACCTTTCTTGACCACTTCGGTTATTTTTGATCCTCTTAATCCTGTAAGGTGGATAGTATGTAATATGGAAAGGGAATATGGTCTAATGGTTAAGGGAAAAGGGTAATAGTCCTTATTCTGTTACTAGCCAGCTCTGTACCTTTTGGTAATTATAAACTTCTCTAGATCTTAGTTGCTCATCTGGTAAATGGGTATAATAACAACACTTACCTTATAGCATGTTAGTGAAATACAAATGAGATAACGTACATAAATTGTCTGGTATGTAGTTTAATAAATATTAGTTATCATCCTCCCCATCTTCCAAGATATAGAGTTTGAAAGTGGGGCAGCTGGGATTCAAACCCAGACTTAACCTTCCAAGCTTCTGAATGATCATGTTTTATAACAAAGATAACAGGTAACCAGAGTTAACATTCTATATTGAGCTCTAAAAGTACTTGCTAGAGGGACTTCCCTGTCGGTCCAGTGGTTAAAGACTTTGCCTTCTAATGCGGGGGGTGCAGGTTCGATCGCTGGTTGGGGAGATAAGATCCCACGTGCCGCATGGCCAAAAAACAAAACATGAAACAGAAGCAATATTGTAACAAGTTCAATAAAGACTTTAAAAATGGTCCACATCAAAAAAAAAAATCTTAAAGAAAAAATACTTGCTAGGAACTATTCTAAGCACTATACATATTAACCTCTCTTATAGTCATGCCAACCCTATGGGATTGGTACAGTTATTACCATTATCCACATTTGAAGATGGAGAAACTGAGAGGTTAAGTGACTTGCTCAAGATTCCTGGTGACAGTAGTGAGCCTGCCATCTGACCCAAGAGTGCAGGCTCGTAACCACTATGCAGTGCTCTCAATCACTGTGTGCACATGACCTGACATTATTTTTCAGAAGTCCTTCCTAAGTATTTATGGCCTCAGTCAGTGTATTGAGGGTTCCAGTGCCTGAGCCAAGTAAGCACACCTGCAAAGCTGGCTGGGAGGGTGCGCCCGAGTTCTATTAGCAAACAGAACGAATTTATCCTCCTATTGCAAGAAGGAATGCTGGGAAATTCATGGAACATAAGTTCAGTCCAGAGGTGGTGACTGTCAGGGAAAGACAATTTTGAGTAAAGTTACTGAGTCAAGTAACCAGATTGCTCCCTGACTCAGCTGCTTCATGGCTGATGCCTGACTGGAGGCCATAAAAAACAATGATATTAATAGTTTTTATTTATCACAGCTCCATATGAATTATCTATCATGACAATCATTTGAAGTAGGTATTATGTTAATATCCATTTTTCAGATGAGAAATCTGAGGTACAAAAAACTTTAAAAATGTGCCTATGACCATCACAATGCTGGTAATGATGAAGTGATGGTATAAATCTCAACACACAGACTCCAGGGCCTACCCCACTTCTGTGGATATGACTTTGTCACAGTGAAGCCACACGGACTGGCAGGAGGCATTGGAGCAGCCATGCCACGAGGGATGCTGCTTGTCCTAGCACGGGCCCCAGGGAATTTTCTGAGAGAAAATTCCCTGGAGGTTGGGAAGATTTGTATACTCTGAGGTCTTATCAGTAAGAGAAGTAACTAAATAGGGCTGAATAAAGTGATCCTGTTGGTCCTCTTCTGTCCCAAGAAGGTGTGGCTTGAGGAAACTCTCGGAGAACAATTGAGTCAGAGGCTCTGCAAGAAAGGTCACTGTTGTCTTCCTTGAGAAGGCCATGCCATTAGTAAATGAAGCACTTTAAAGAAGTGTTTTGTAATTGGTTTTGTAATTTGCTCTAGTTTGAGTGAAAACAGTTTTCTGAGAATAGAAGAGTCATAATGGAGGTTCTGATATCTTTTGTAAGTGGGAAATGGTAATAATTGAGTGATGTGGCTGGATGGTTATGTTTCTTTTCTCTGGGTCTTCATTCTGACTTAAGTGAGGGTTGTTTTTAATTATTAAGATAATGCCAGACCAAGTGGGCTAGCCCTAGCATGGTCCTTAATAATTCTATCAGAAAAACTTGGAATCATTTGCTCCTTGTGATTTCACGTCAAATAAACCTTTACCCACAGGTGTTTTAAATAATATAGTTTAGCTCCAAGACCTACATATAGTGTTTTCTTTATGCTAAATTAGTTTGCTTAATAAAGGCCTCCAAGATAGGTAAAGTGAAAAGCATTGCTCCCAAGAATCAAACCAACACAGCCGTTTAAAACCTAATAAAAGTGTATTTGGCTAAGAGAATGAATAGGATCTCATTATTCCAGTGAAAGTATAGTTTGTGTTTTATTTCACTTAGCTCTGCCTTTCTATGAGTCATAAATAAGAAATGCCAAGTAATAAATACAGTATACAAAATGCGTTTTAATAATCCTAAAGTGTTTCATTACTGTGGCTATAATCTGGAAATGTAAATTATGGCTGATACTCTAGCCCTCATTTATCGACTTTAGAGGTTCTGGTTTTGCTGCTAAAATACTATAGGATCATGCTAACTGTTTACAGAATAAATTAACTTAGTATGGCTAAATGGAATTTCCCTTTTGAATATCTAAAAGATAATATCGAAATCTTCAAGGAATATATCATGATATCTAATGTTGTATGGTTTTGAATTTTTTTTTTTTGAAAATGAAAACAATCTGTACTTCAAGGTATTAAATTGTAAATTTACCCAAGAGAAACCAAACAGCTGTTTTCAATAATGCAGGTAAATTCCAGTCATGGGAAAATCTCTGTGACTGCCTGAGCTGTTGGAAAAGTCTTGTGCATTCAACAGGCCATGGGACTAACAGAAAAACCCCTTATACAACCTGTACCCAACCCATTGTTCTTGTTTTGTTTTGTTTTCTGTTCTGCATATTTACCTTCAATTCCAATGAGTCTGGAATTTAGGATATTTAGTGCTCCGGGAATAAACAATATAGCCCTGTGTGTTTGTACTACTGCCTTGCTGTTGATCTGCAATGCCCTTTCTAAAACTCCATGCAGCCATCCCCTCCTTCAAGTCCCAGACCAAAGGCCACCTTTTCCATGAAGTACTTTAGCTCAGTGGTTGACCCCTTCTCTGAAAGTCCTTTCTAAGTGGTTTACTTATATTTACATGTAACAGACATTACATCAATCTTTATTTTTGATTTATGAAATTTTATTTTTGATTTATGATTTATTTTTGATTTATCACACAATTCTGATCTTTCAAACTAGACTGTAATTTCTGTGAGGGCAAGGATCTTAAACTTATATACGTGTCCCAAATTGCTTAGCAAGTGCTTTATGTGCACTTGGGATTCAATGAATATTTGAATAAATTAACATTGAATATATAAATGAGTGGGTTTCTAACAAACTGGTCTAGTCCAGTAGATCATTTGTTCACACCTGAGCAGCTTCTTGTTTTGCTGCTATAAATGACCTAGGTTTCTGCCAGCTGTTAATGGAGTTAAATTAACATGAGAAATGGATTGTTGTACTTTTGAAAGGACATCATATAATTTTCTTGGAATTTGCTTAATAATGTTTGTGCCTTATGTTTTCAGTATATGTTTCACTCCTATCATTAAAAAGGTTATGAATGTATGCGTATGTGTATTTTTTTTCCAAGGCCAGATTAGTAACTTTTATTATTCCTCATCCTCGTCCCACAGTACTCTGCTTTAACCCAAGAGGACTAGAGCCTCATTTTCCCTCTTACTGGGAAAAAAGTGGGGATGACTTTAAATCCATAGCTACATCCTCGGATCATGGTGGCCAATGCTTTTTCTAATAATACTGTCCTTCTCTCCTAGAATGCTCTTCATGATCCACATTGATCCAAGTCTACCATTTTATCTATGAACCAGCTCAAAAGTTACCACTGCCTAAATGCCTTACCTGACCAGTTCAACTCCAGCCTGTTTACCTGTTTACACAAAGTTCCTTCACTATTTATGTGTGATGTGTACTCTATTATTTCAACATTCAAAAGTTTACTTATTCATTCAGCAAATATTTACTACATTGAAGCCCAGTGTTATGCAATGCAAAGTTGCAAAGATGCCTCAGACACATCATGTCTTCAAGAAATGTATAGTATTTAGAAGGAAAGCATACACATATCTGGTAGTATTAGTGAGTACCACAGGTAGTAGTAATAAGTACCACAAAAAAGGGACAGACAGAATAATACAGGAGCTCAGAGGAAAGAGAATCTATTTTAAGCTGAGGCTTCTTGGATTAGGTTGCCGTTTGAATGGGGCCTTAATGGGAAGATAGCATTTGAACACCTGTTAACTTATTGCTTTGTGCTATTTCCATTGTAGACTACATAGCATATCTACATGAATAGTATCGGCTTTTTCCTCACTGAAGACTTCAGTGAGGAATCAGCAAGGCTTTGCAGTGCTCTCAAAGAAAATATACTCCACAGAGCATGTATGAGAAATGAAGATTATACCTGCAGTCACATAGGGAAGAAGAAGGTGGGTTTTACATCACACATTCAAAGAGCATCTTTTTTTTTTTTTTCCTTTGCGGTACGCGGGCCTCTCACTGCTGTGGCCTCTCCCATTGCGGAGCACAGGCTCCGGACGCGCAGGCTCAGTGGCCATGGCCCACGGGCCCAGCCGCCCCGCGGCACGTGGGATCCTCCCGGTCTGGGGCACGAACCCGCGCCCCCCGCATCAGCAGGTGGACCCCCAACCACCGCGCCACCAGGGAAGCCCCCAAAGAGCATCTTTTAACCCCTCCACTCCCCTACTCCATTTATCTGTTTCCCCTGTCTCTCTCCTTAGCCTGGAGATGGGAGGTCCGTTCTCCGAAAGTGCTCCCCTCTGATGTGAGAGCTTTGCCAGCTCTAGCCTCCCACCCTTGCATCTGCTGAGTGGTTTTCCCTGCTGCTTTCCCCTGTCTCCCCTTCTCATGAAGCACTGTTGATCTCCTTTGAATGCTCCCACCCACTACTTAATGCTAAACAAAGGCCATTATTATAAGGACAGGATTTTACTGCTCTCAGTGTTTATCAACATACACCCTCCTCCAAGTTCAATGAGGCATTATAAATGACAAAATTTTTCATACTATAATTACTTTATGTGCCTGTTCCATCTCTCAGTTGCATTCTAACTCCCTCAGGGGTGGGCCACATCTTCTAATTCTTTGCCCTCTCTTCCTTCGTTCCTGCACCTGGTATGGTGCTGTCTGCACCGTAGGCTGAGCAGGAGAAGCAAAGGTTCTTCCCTCACCAGGCAGGGCCCTGGGCTCAGGCACCACCCTGCCAAGTGAAGCAGAAGCTGCAACTAAGTGGTATTTCTGCCACTGACATAATAGCTGAGGCCTCAGTCCCCAGGAGTAGGGTTTGCTTCTGTTGACACAAGAGACCGTTGGAAGCAGCAGCTTTTTCTGGCATCTCGGAGAGTGGAACAAGGCTTGAGTGTGATGTGACCCTCTGCATCCCCTGGGAATTATCATGAAGGGACTAAAGACTAAGGAAAGTGAGATAAGGACACATTCTTCTCTGTCCCTACGGTGTCATCCAGTGTTAGCCACAGCTAACATTTATTATGGCAATTTGATCCTGCCAGATCCAAAAAGAAAGCATTGTGACAAATCTTATTCATTAATTCCAGTGGTCCACGCGGACACGTGGCATGCAAATAGTTCCACCATCACTGTCAAAATTTATTTCTATATGTTATATTTTATAGACATAATAAATGTACATATGGTTTGTTTCCCTCTTTATGGTCTAATTGCTATAAATAGCCTGGAGCTCTTTTAACTGTATTGAACCATCATGTATTACAAGATTGTTTATTCCTGTCTTCTGAAGAAACACATGGAATTAAAAAAATTCTGGAAGTGAGAGTCCAGCATTTGATGAAATGAATACTGTAAATATATACTAGGCACAACATTAGCAACATATAAAAAACATATATCTTGGACTCTAGCCACATAGGGAAGAGAAAATGTTTACCAGTTGATGATTACTCCTGGATTAAAACGTATTTGAATGTTAAGGACGAAATTAAAACCATTGAAACTAGTTTTACCACACAGCGGTAGAGGAAACTATAGGAAATACTCTTTAAAAACTGTTTATTTTTACAGTTTTTTAAGAATACAGATATGGGAGGGCCAAGGGCAGCTCTAGACCTTTAGCTCCCAGCAACAAACAAACAAACAAACAAAAGAAAAGTGAGCAAGGGGACAGTGGTTTGAGGGTAGAAGTATTTAGGAGTCTAGTTTTTCACAAAACAAGCAAAAACAAAACGAAAAACCCTACTCCTGGGGAATGAGGCCTCAGCTATTATGTCAGTTAGTTAAAAATCTGACTGAGCTGTGTGTCAGGCACATCTTAGATGCACAACAGTGCAATACGGAGCCAAAGGGTTCTCAGTGGTCATAGAGCATAAGGGCCACCAAACACTAGACATATGATTCACAAAGCTAATTCTTGGCAAAGTGACAGCTAATATTTATGCCTTCCAGCTATTAACCTGGTGCTCTTTTGGTCCTTGTTCTCTGATATCCATTTGAGCATTTCTGGTATCCAGAAGCCATTTTTAAAATGATCATTTTTGGAATAAAAGTTGTGACTTTTGGAAAGTTTTGCTTCATTGTTAGTAAATTTTACCTGCCTATGAGAACTCAAGTATTGTCTTTCTGCCTGTAAAAGAACTATACTATGTTTTCTCCCTCTTTTATACAATTAGCATTCAGATATTTGTGTTGAAAGCAATGACAGGATTGAGGTATCATTAGGTAGACTTTGGCTTTGGGGATTCAGAAATATCCAGATTCAGTCGGCGCTCCTCCTGTGTGTGGAGTCTCTGAGGAGATAAACATACAGGGAGAGAGAACAGAGAACTACTTTATTATTAGCTTGGCTTTTTGCCAAAATGCTATTGAAAGCCCTAATAATTTGGTCCAAAGGCCTAATGGGAACTTCATTGTCTCTCAAGCCCTAAATCCAAATCCTACAACTGGTGAACCAGAGGTGGAGGAGATGAGGGCACCAGAGTGTAAAAAGGGAGGAGAATTGGCGTGGGGCAGTGCTAGGGAGCAATGGCGCTGTTTTTGTTTTTTTTTTACCACTCAGACTGCTCTGGAAATACTGTGTTGCTAAGTTGTGTTATGTCGCTGTCTTTACTCCTTCTCTTTCCTCTTCCTGGAACGCACTCCTCACCTCTCTTTACCTGCCCAATGTGGGCATGTTCTTTAAGACCATGCTCAGGCATCATCTCTACTGAGAATTCTCCCCTGAACACTTGGACTGAAGTAACCGTTCTGTCTCCATCCTCAGTATTAGGCTTTTTGTACTAAAAGTTCAGAAATTTGTATATTATATGAAATTTATCTACTTTTATGTTTGTAGATATACTTTCAGTTTCTTGAAAGCAGGGACCATATTTTATGCATCTGTATCTAGCATGGTATTTGGCACCCAGGAAGACTTTAATAAATATTTAAAGGACCTAGTTGGTAAGTGAGATAAGCAATGAAAATACTCAAATTTGCAGTTTCTAATACCTTTTCCACATACTATTGTCAAGTTGGCTCCCATAAATTTATGGACTCTAAATGTAGATTTTTATATTTACTCTCCTCTTATTTTATCATTCAAGATTTTAAAAAAGAATTCTGTCATTATTCCTCCAGTTATGATCTAAGCAAGTTGAGAAGACATGCCTTCTTGACTTGATATAAGCTGTTGCTATAGAAATATTGATTAGTACAGGGTCAGGAAAAGATAGAGGCTAGTTATTTCTATGGGGGTCTTTCCTTATGTTAGTGTGACTCTATTTATGAACACTCTCTGCATCCACCTTTCTGTACTATCTCCTCATTCACATTTACAATTTCATTTATAAGGATTCCATTCATTCTTTTATTAATTCATTCAATAACCATTTATTAAACACCTACTAAGTGCCAGGCACTATTCTAGGACCTATGGCTACAGCAAGGAGCAAAAACAAGTCACTGCTTTCATGGGGTTATATTCTAGGAGCAGGGAGATAATAATGTGTTTATTAAATAAGAAAAATTAAGCAAGATAATTAGAATAAGAAAGGAGGGAGAGGTGGAAACCTGCTCTTTTATATGGCAGTCAGGGAAAACTTCTTTTAAGTAAAGATGTGAAGGAGATGAGGAACCAGCCATCTGAATCTCTCCAGGAAGCATTTTCTGCATAAGGGCCGTGGGAAGGTAGTGTGTTGGTGTATTCAGGGACTCACAAAGAGGCTTGAAAGTTTGTAAAAATCCAGACAAACCATATCTAGGGTCTTCTTCATTTTTCACTTAGCAACTTTATCAAAGAAGAAATAAAATGAGTGGTTGGTGTGTGCTTATGGAGCCGATGCTGGCTCTCTCGGCTTTCTCTGGGGCTCTCCTTGTAGCTGGTGACTCTGCCATCTATCACCTAGTCCCCAGGCTGAAAGATTCAGCCTCAGTCCATCCCTTCTGGTGATCTCTTCCATCCAATAGTTGCAAAACTGGCCATGAAGCCTTCCATCTGTCCCCGGTTATGACTCTTGTAGCAGCAGCTTTTTTCATTTCTCATGTGGGGCACCACAGTAATTTCCTAACCAGTCCTCTACTTCGTGATAGAGTGGCTCATCTAAAATGAAGTCTGACTGTTTCACTTTTCTGCTGGAAACCCCTCAGTTGTTCCCCACTGTGGACAGGACACAGTGCAAGTTCCTTTTGCATTTCCTTCCAGGATGTCATCCAGCCTCGTGGCTGATCCCACCTGTATTGGGCTTGTCACATTCAGAACACTGAACAGCTTGTCACTCCCGGTACCTGCTACCTTTTTTTGTCCCCCACCTCCATGTCTTTCCTTAATGTTGTCCTTTGACTGGTATGTCATCTCAGTTGCCGTGAGAATTAAATGAGATAATTCATGTAGAGCACGTGGGAGAGAGCTGGCACATCATCCATGCTCAGCGGTTGTTGGCTCTGAGGGAGTATTGCTCAGTGGTTAAAGGGGAAGATCCTGAAGCCCAAACTACCTGCGTTTAGAATGTTATAGAAGCCACAACATCCTTGTCTGAGTTTCCTCTTCTGTCAAAAGGAGATAATCGTAGTGCCTACCTCATAGATTGCTATGAAGATTAAATGCAAAATGCTTAGAGTCATGCTCCAGAACAGTAAGTTCTCAATAGTATGTATTAGTTACTATTATGGTTAATCTTTGAGATTTGCATCAGGTATTGACTCCTCTACCTGTCTCTTTTTAAGCTGAATTATTGTTGGCTCTTCTTCATTACTTACATAGCACCAACTTCTTTCATGCATTTATTCCTTCACTCACCCTATAAACCTTTTCAGAGCTCCTATCAGAAGTCATGGCTCCTCAGAGAAGAGGAAACACAAATAAGACTAACTTCAAGGAAATCCCGGTCTAGCGGAGAAGACTAACCCACTGATGTGATACAAGCAATGTGACAAGTGCAGTGATGGAATGCATGCCCAGAAATGTAAACAATAACAAGACCTGATCATTACAAATGGGCACCAAAATTCCCACCCCTGCTTTATTGTGCTTGTCTTCTAGTCTGACAGTGGGAATTAAGGAAAGGTCCTTCATTTTCTGTTTGGGTGTACTTTTCCAAGCAACCCTTTTAGATTTTGACTCTCCTTTTAGTTTTACCAGTGGTCTTCACCTTTCCTTTCCTCATCAGGTTCATGCTATGTACTGAGGGGTCACAAACTCTACTATGTATGGGGGCCAGTAATGTACTGTAAATGAGGGAAGCAGGTGTGGTGGGGACAGAGGGGCATGTTTATGCAAGGTGTACAAGGACAAGCAGTTGAACTCCTTTCAGCTAGCTGTTATCATGAGGAAAGACAGACAAATTATCCAATATTTTAAAATAACCCAGAAGTCCAGATTTTAGGTGAAAGCTCCTAGTTCTTAAAATGAATTTCATTCATTAAAACAAAACCAAAAGCACTATATGGGTCAAACAAAACAAGTTTATGAGCTGGGAATTGTCTTTAGGGTTTCAAGTTGGTAAGTTCAGATGAATATTTTCTTTTTCCTCCCAATTTTTATTATGAAAAATTTCAAACCTACAAAAACAGTTGAAAGACTTGTACAATGAACATGCATTATACAAGTACCTATTGATATATCTATATTCAACAACTGTCCACATTTAAATCTTTTTCTCTCTTCCTCCAAGACCTTTCTTGGGTATCAGTTTTTAATGAACCATTTGAAATGCGTTGCAGACATTCTGACACTTCACACCTAAGTAGTTCAGAATACATCTCTCAACAATAAGAAGTTCTTTTACTTAATGACAGTATATTAACATTAACATTAATTTGATTATACACTTTGTGTGTAATTCTTATAGCGAATGCTTACTTAACATGCACAATGGTCTTTCTCCTCAACTGACGTGTTTCCTTGAACCAGGTGTACCCTTCTATTGCCACTAAGGTAAAAACCTCATTCCTCCTAATTTATGGGGAAGTAATATCTATTTGAGTCTTGACGTCATGATCTACCTCTATTTTTTTTTTCCTCTTCCCAATTGTTTCCTCCAGAGAATCACTAGCTTCCTTGTCCATGATTAGTTTTTCTTTTAGTGACCTTTCCTTTCTTCCATAGTACTTGTTTTTACTATTTTATCTGAACTTGTTTTCTCCGTGTTCTTTTCAGATTTCACTGTAAAGCTTCTTGAACAGGTCCATTAAAATATTTTGCTTGTTTATGTGCTTGGTTTTTCTTTGTTTAAATGTCAACATCTTAAGGAAAGAAATACAACTTAGATGAATGTTTCCAAGGATGCATGTAAAGAGAAAACTCTTGGCTAATTTCATTGTGTCAGTACTGATTAGAGTGAGAATATTTGAGAAGGTCTAAATGGCCATAAAAACGTTACTATCAGTGAACAAATGGAAATGTATCCATTTCAGAAGAGGAGGCTTGACTCATTACTTGCACATCCCCACATGTATTAGATGAAGTGCCTAAATAATGTCTTTCCCCGAACTGTTATAATTGTATGTCTATTGGTGCTTGAATAACAGGCTCTTCAGTTAGATTATAGAAGAATGCCTATGTTACCAGAAAGGGCCTTGCTCATTGGGTTGTTATGCTGTGGACCACATATAGAGAGAGCTGAACGAAAAAGAATTAGAAGTTGACTGGTATCAGATAATGCTTATGAAAGCACTGGTACTATATCTAACACATGGCAAGCATTCCATAACTGTTAGTTTCTTCAGCTCCCAAAAGAAGTTTTTTTTTATTGCTTTGACAATGCAATAATAATTAATATTCATAATGAAGACTGAGGAGCTGCCTGATCCTTCTGAATCATTAAAAAAGCTTTAGTTATATTTTGTTATGTGTATTATATTGTAATTTTTGAAGACTAGAAATACTTGTTTAGGGAATTTTCGAATGTGTATTACTTTCACTATGTGATTCATAAAAATGTGCTTTTCCCCATCCTGTATGGTCAGTATCCTCATTATCATCATCATCATCATCATCATAGCTTTTATGATGTGGTGTTTTACAGTTCTCAAAGAACTGGCCTGTATAAATATCTCATTTAATATTCATACTATCCTTTCAAGGTAAACAGGAGGAGTGAATTCTCTGAGACTTCATTTTCTTTCTAGTAAAATGGAAATATGCATACTTATGTGCATATTAAGGTAAACGGCAAGTGGCACCTGCCAGCCCTTTGATGGTCAGTTCTTATAGTACTGGTTGCATTAGTTTCCTGTAACTACTGTAACAAATTACCATAGACCAGGTGACTCAAAATAACAGAAATGTATTCTCTCATAGTTCTGGAAGCCAGAAGTCTGAAATCATGGTATTGGTAGGTGTGCTTCTTCCAGAAGCTCTAAGGGAGATTCTGTTCCTTGCCTCTTCCAGTGTCTGGTGGTTTTCGGCATTCCTTGATTTATGGCTGCATCACTCCAATCTCTGCCTCTGTGGTCGCACTGCTTCCTCCTCTTCTATCTGCATCCTCTGTGTGTCTCTTATAAGAACAATTGCCATTGGATTTGGCCCATCCAAATAATCCAGGATGGTCTCCTCATCTGGAGAGCCTTAACTTAGTTATATCTGCAAAGACCTTTTTTCCAAATAAGATTACATTCACAGCTTCCAGGGATGAGGACGTGGACATATATATTGGGGGTCCATTTTTCAGCCCGTCATACAGGTGTTAGAGAATTAGCATTGAGATTATGTGCTTAACAGATCTCTGACTCATAATCTGCACTCAGCAAATTTTGGGTTCTTCTCTTTAGCAATCCCTCTCCACTTCACAACTGTGGCCCTTAATTTTTCTGACTTTATGTTTGTTCAGCTTTCTTGGTATGTATAAGTGATTTTCCAGGGTCACAAGTCAATGGAATGAGATCCTTGTTTTAATTTTTAGTCCAGTGTTCTTTCTAATAACCATACTATTTTTTTAAATCTTTTAAAAAAATTTATTTATTTTATTTTTGGCTGTGTTGGGTCTTCATTGCTGCATGTGAGCTTTCTCTAGTTGCGGTGGGAAGGGGCTATTCTTCGTTGGGGTGTGTGGGCTTCATTGTGGTGGCTCCTCTTGTTGCGAAGCACGGGCTCTAGGTACGTGGGCTTCAGTAGTTGTGCCATGTGGGCTCAGTAGTTGTGGCACACAGGCTTAGTTTCTCTGTGGCATGTGGGATTTTCCCAGACCAGGGATTGAACCTGTGTCCCCTGCCTTAGCAGGCAGATTCTTTTTTTTTTTTAAAATAAATTTATTTATTTATTTATTTATGGCTGTGTTAGGTCTTCGTTGCTGCACGTGGGCTTTTTCTAGTTGTGGCAAATGGGGGCTGCTCTTTGTTGAGGTGTGCGGGCTTCTCATTGCAGTGGCTTCTCTTGTTGCGGAGCATAGGCTCTAGGTGCGTGGACTTCAGTAGTTGTGGCACGTGGGCTCAGTAGTCGTGGCTCGCGGGCTCTAGAGCTCAGGCTCAGTAGTTGTGGTGTGTGGGCTTAGTTGCTCCAAGGCATGTGGAATCTTCCCGGACCAGGGCTCAAACCTGTGTCCCCTGCATTGGCAGGCAGTTTCTTAACCACTGCGCCATCAGGGAAGGCCCTCTAATAACCATACTGTTAACACAATTTACTCTAAAAAACAAAATGGGACTCAACAATAAGAAAACAATAAACCCGTTCAAAAAACGGGCCAGAGACCTTAACAAACACCTCACCAAAGAAAATATACAGATGGCAAATGAGCATATGAAGAGATCTTCCACATCATATGTCATCAGAGAAATGCCAGTTTAAACAAGAGTGAGCTGTCACTGCATACCAATCAGAATGGCCAAAATCTGGAATACTGACAGCATCAATGCTGATGAGGATGTGGAGCAATAGAAACTCTCACACATTGCTGGTGGGAATGCAAAATGATACAACCACTTTGGAAGACAGTTTGGTGGTTTCTTACAAAATTAAACATATTTTTGCCATACAATCCAGCAATTATGTTCCTTGGTATTTACCAAAAGGAGTTGAAAACTTGTGTCCACCCAGAAACCTGCACACAGATATTTAGAGTAGCTTTACTCATAATTGACCAAACCCTGAAGCAACCCAGATGTCCTTCAGTAGGTGAATGTATAAATAGACTGTGGTACATCCAGATAATGGAATATTATTCAGCATTAAAAAGAATTGAACTATCAAGTCATGAAAAGATGTGAAAGAACCTTAAATGCATATTATTACATAAAAGAGGCCAATCTGAAAAGGCTACGTACTGTATGATTCAAACTATATGATATTCTGGAAAAGCAAAACAGTGGAGACAATAGAAAAGATCAGTGGTTGACAGGGGTTGGGGGAGGAGGGAGATGAAGAGGTAGATCATAGAGGATTTTTAGGACAGTGAAAATACTCTACATAATATTATAATGGTGGATACATGTCATTATACATTTGCCCAAACCTACAGAATGTACAACGCCAAGAGTAAACCATAATGTAAACTAGGGACTGGGGTGATTATGTTATGTCAGTGTAGGTTCAGCCTTGGTAAAAACTGTACCACTCTGGTGATTGAGGTTGGTAAGTGGGGGAGGCTATGCATGTGTGGATGCAGGGGGTATGTGTGAAATCTCTGCACCTTCCTCCCAATTTTGTTGTAAATCTAAAACTTCTCTAAAAAAATAAAGTCTTCTTTAAAAAGGGACATTGTATATATACAGAAAGTAATATTTCTTATCGGGATTGTGTATGTGGCTATCCATGTTTGCCTATGGAAACAGTGAACAACTGGATGGGTGCAAGGTTATTGGCTAAGAGTAGCCAGAATGCTTGGGTTCAAGTCTCAGTTTTCTCACTTACTAGAATGGGACCTTGGACCATTTATTTTACCTCTCCATCTCTCGGTTTTCTCATCCATAAAATGGGAATAATAATAATAATAGCAACAGACTTCTGATTCTTAAATGAGGTATACACAAAAGTGGTTAGAATAGTGTCTGGTTTGGGGAAACATAAGTGCTAACTTATATTATTATTTTATCATGATTACTATTATTATTATTATTGTTCTTGTTATATAACTATGTAATAGGAAATAAGCTGGTCTTTGAAAGTAAGGTTTTCTATGACTTGGTGCGGACCTTGCAAGGTAGCCTTTTAAGGGAGGATGATTCACTTTAGGAAAAATTAAGAAACTGAAGAAACAAAGCCAGTGAGGGCTAAAAAAGGAATTCTGGGAATAAAAAATGGTACTTCATGTTTTTTTAAAGAGCTTAGTAACTGAGCTTGTTTTTACTGCTAAATAATAAACTGTCAAATTTAGCAACTGGCTGCTTGCCTTGATCAAGGATTTGGAAAAACGGGGGAAAGACAGCTGGTTGTTAAATAAAACTATTAACAAATGGTTTATTTTTCTCTTACATACACACATATGTGCTTATTACCTGACAGAAGCTCTGAGGTGATCCCCCTTCTTTTGATTCAGTGTAGAAATCAAACCAAAATGCTAGTATAATGGAGAGGGAAAGGATATCTGTTCCCCAATGGTGCTAAAATGGAAGGAGTAATAAGGCCACAGAATTCAAAGAATCTGAAGCATTTAGCAGACCTAGGACCTGGTGAGAGGCTAATTCAGGATTTCCTTGCAGGGGGACCTTGTGTAACAGGAGTTATTTCATTGGCAAGATTCATATTCATCTGAAGCCTGTTCAGAGGGCAGCTTGGAAACATGGGCAGCCAGGCTGTAAGGAAGCTTCCAGGGCATAGAAGGGATTCGCATTGCTCTGTGTGCTCTTGGAAAGTTTTGTGACTCCAGACTCTTGGCTGGGTTAGATAACTTGCCCACAGACCCACAGACAGCCAGGCCCATACTCTGCTCTCTTCTGAAAGCCAAAAAAGCTCTGAAAACAGGAAGTTTTTTCATAATTCATTTGGGAGTAGAACCTGACCTTAACTGACATGGGGTCATTGACCGTCTTTACTTAGTGAGTGCATTAGTTTGCAAGGGCTGCCGTAACAAGGTACCATAGGATTTATTTATTTATTTATTTATTTATTTAATTTATTTATTTTTTTGCGGTACGCGGGCCTCTCACTGTTGTGGCCTCTCCCGTTGCGGAGCACAGGCTCTGGACGCGCAGGCTCAGCGGCCATAGCTCACGGGCCCAGCCGCTCCGCGGCATGTGGGATCTTCCCGGACCGGGGCACGAACCCGTGTCCCCTGCATTGGCAGGCGGACTCTCAACCACTGCACCACCAGGGAAGCCCACCATAGGCTTTAACAACAGAAAAATTTTTCCTCACAATTCTAGAGGTTGGAAATCCAAGGTCAAGGTGTTGGAAGGGTTGGTTTCTTCTGAGGCCTCTCTTCTTGGCTAATGGATGGCTGTCTTTTCTGTGTCTTCACATGATCTTCCCTCTGTGCCTTTTTGTGTCCTAATTTCCTCTTCTTATAAGGACACTAGTCATATGGGATTAGGACCCACCCTAATGACCACATTTTAGCTTAATTATCTCTCTAAAGACTCATCTCCAAATAGTCATATTCTGAAGTACTGGGGGTTAGAACTTAAAGATATGAATTTTGATGGGACAGAAACATTCAGCCCATAATAGTATGAATATTAATGTGTCTCTTGAAGAGATATTACTATGTTTGATTATGGGGTGCTGACCTCACTGGGGGTGTGATGTTTTATGTTATATGTGCTCTATCACCTTCTAACATGCCCTGAATTCGGAACTTCAAAACACAGTTCGCCACAAAGGTTTCAGAAGAGGGGTGTGGACCTATAATAGTTGTAGCTGATGTTCCAACCAAGGCCGGGTTTCTGCTCTTTGCCACAGGGCTAGGCCATAAAATGAGGGGATGAAGTCACCGGTCTCCAAGGTCCTCCCAACCTCTATAATTTCATTGAATTTATGACAATAAGAAGAGGTGGTTTTTAAATAAATCTTCTCTCTGAAAAATTCCTAGCATGTTTCAAGACCACTTCTTCTACTTGTGCCTGTCCCATTGGGTGATTCTTAAGGCAGGGCTGTATCATGTGGCCATAGAAACAGGCTTGGCTCTTTAGGTGGGGACTCTTCTGGAGTCCTGAGTGTCTGGAACATCTAGAAGTACGGGGTTGCGAAGTGGTGGCCTTTCTTGCTTTGTGAGGAGGGGTGTGACTGGAGGAGGGCCAGAATGTGGTCTCCTTGAACGTAGAACAAATGTAGACAGCTGGACAGGGCTTCATTTTAGGGGTTGAATGAGGAAGACAAAAGCTAAGAAATCTCACTGGACAAGAAATAGGCTGATTTGTAAAGCTTATGGGGTATGGAGTCCTGGTTTCCCCCTTTTCGTTCTTGCTGATGGAGAGCTCCTTGCTCTTGAGCAGCAGTCCTCAGGAGATATGAGGGGCAAAAATTCCCTGCTGTTTCCAAGTCAACAGAGAATTCAAAATAATACATAAAAAGCTCTTAGCATTCATTTTAGCAAACTTTGAAAAGCCGGTTAATGCCATGTGAGGTCTGAAGTTTTTAGATTTTTGAGTGAAAAAGCTTTGCCTTTTAAAATAGTAATTGCTGATAACAGGGTATTAGACTTTTAAAGTATGTTTTGATACCAAATATTTTATTAAAAATAAAATCCAAGAAGGAATACCTAAGAGAATGGTGCTGACTTGTGTTTGATGTCTTATAGCAAACTGAGATAAAAGACATGTTTCCCCCAGTTTTTAAAGGATTTCTGTTTTGCAAGAGTTCTGCTGGCTTTGTTATGTTAGGAATTTTTAGGTACTCCCCAAACACATGGTCAGATAGCTTACAGGAGGGTCACATGTAAAGGACTTTGAGTCTTGGAATAAAATTTAGTGCTATCCAGACTGATGTCTTGCTTTCTCTGGGTTTGAGTTTCCCTAGTCGTTGGGCATCACCTAGCAATTGAAAACAAGATGACCAGATCTCCAGAATCAAGGCTAAAATCCATGGAGGGTCAGAGGAAATAAACTTATCTGGTTTCAAGAGTAGGCATGTCCACTTGAGCTGGATGAAAACCATGAATAGAGCGTCAAAGTTTGTTTTGAATGATTTGTTGTGGATGATGACCAGAGCTTGACTGAGGTTAGTTTACTTGGAACCAGCCCACAAGCAATGTAAAGGGTGTGTGTGTGATTGAGGACATAAGTGAGTGTATAGTCCCCTTAGTTGCTCCTGAAGATACTCTTAAGAAATGGTCAGTTCAGAGGAATCTGCCATGTGAGCAAAGCCCAGAACCAAGAGTTAGCTGCAGCATATACTACATTAGCTCTCAAGAATCTACCCTGTTTCTAGTAAGGAAACTCTTGCTGGGCCACACTTCTGTACTCTATTTCACAGAGTCACCAATCCAGCAATGGACCTAGTCACCACACCTTTGTGGTCAGGCCAGTTCTCCATGCTTCTTCTTTGATATGGCAGCACCATGACAGGCCGAGATGAAGCAAACCTTTGGCAAGTGTGAATCATGTTCAAAGATGACCTCAGGTATCCTCAGGCCTCCATGTCTGACCTCATGGATGCCTCCAGCAAATACCTGCCCTTCCAAGTTCTGCTGTGTTTAGAGCTGAGTTTGATTCATTCCTTTAGGGTAACCAAATTCAGACATTTACAGAAGGGCAGTGGCTCATGGAGCTTCTTTCCTGCTTTCCTGCTGTCCCTTTTCACACCACACTGTGTCTGATGTTGGATTGATTCACCCATGTACCAAGGAGGGCACTTATTGGACTGTAGGCCTTTATACCAGTCTGCCTCTTACCCCAGGGGAGTTTAAATTCTCTACTCAGTGACTCCAGAGGTAGCATTCTGCATCCTTGTGGGTGGAGCCAAAGTCTGTGATACTGAACAGCTACAATGCAATTAAGCAAACAAGATATACATATGAAAACTAACATTAGAGTGCCTTGTGGAATAAATAGAAGACACATGAGTGGCAGACAATAAATGATAGGAGGTTTCAGAGGGGAAGAGAGAGTGGAGAGCTGGAGTTGCCAAGGGGACACTTTGGAAGTGCCAGGTTCTGAAGTGAGTATTGAAAATGAGTAGGAAGGAAGCCCAAGTCAGGGAAGGAGCTCCTTTTGATGGACAGAACAGCATGGACCAAGGTGGGAAGTTGAACTGAATAGTGCTTCCTGGAGACCTGTCATTGATCAGTCAGACTGTGAAAGTCTATTCTGTAGTCAGTCCCCCTTCAGACACAGTGAGATGCTATTGGTTTACCTTCTGAAGTATTTTCAAGCAGTTTTCCTTCTCCAAAATTCTTATAATCAGAAACATACCATCAGCAGATCTGGGCCATAACTACCTCCTCTGGTCTCTGGATCAGTCAAAATTCTTGCCTGCAAAGCAGAATGGACCCCACTGACTCTTGTGTTGTTTGCACAACTTCTGCTATAGCCTCTGATCCACGCTGTGCCCTGAGAGGTGCCTTTGGAAAGCAGCCATCCTGGGGGGAGGGGTGCCTGACCCCCACCTCAGAGAGCCCTGAGGGAGGGAGTGGGGGAGAGGGAAATTTACTCTAATTTCATTCTTTCATACAGCATTCTTTATATGCAATAACTTTTTCTATGACATAGCTTATTTGCCCTAAAGAGCACATTTTTTTAGTTATCTAAGTGGGTAATGGATTTATTTGAAGGAATTGGTAGTTCAGAGTGATAAATACAGTAACACTTTTTCTGATTTCCCCAGCGTCTAATTGTGTGGGGGCAGCGATGTCTGTTTGTGAAGAATAACTTTGTAGTTTCCCTTGGGAAGAAATGCATCCCCAAAGGGGCCAATTCAATTAAGCTATATTATCATTTTAAAGTTAGAGTAAACATCTTTGGCTTCTGTGTCCTAAAAAGCTTCTTTCAAGTGCACCATATATCTAAATAGCCTCTTGAATTTACTGTTTATTCAGCTGAAAATCAAAATGTTATTGGCAGCTGAATAAACTCAAAATTAATGAAACATGATATTTCCTTATTGATGGAAGTATAATTGGAGTATGTACCACGGCCCTCATACTTAAAGGGATGTTATAGAAAATGCTCCAGATCACATGTACAGAGAACATGGAAAGTTTCCTGTACGGTCAAAAATCCTGGTCACAGTGTATATCTAGACACTTTAAAAGAGTTACTCACTATGTTTTCAGTTGTTTCCCAGTGTCCTCTGGAGCTTTGCCTCTGACGTAACTACGCAGTTAGTGTTCGTGCCTGAGCTGTCTTGGTGAAGCAAAGGTCAGTGTTTAGTGTGGGAGCTTCTGCTGGGACAATTCAGCAGCCAACTGGGTATATCCTTCTGAGCTGTATTAGAGGAGGGGCGGGGCAATGTTCCCTTGGATTAGTTTGGATACCAAGAGCTGGTATACCTCAAGGACCAGCTCTTGGTATCCAAAGGAATGAGGAATTTTCCCATGCCCATTACCCATATTTCTAAGGAGGTTGAAGTACAGACTTGACCCTGTGTGCACTTACCTCCCCCAGTATCATGTGTTCAGAAACAGTGTCTGGTCACCAGCTTTTGTGCTTTGGGCCTCAGTGGCCTCCCTATCCAGAGTGGACCTCAATGCTAAGAATTCCAGCAACACTCTTGCTGTCAGCCTTGATCTCTGTGACCCACAGACCCTCTGCCATTCCCACCACCTACAAAGGACAGTGGGAAACAGCAGCACACACATCTAATAGTCCTGCCTTCTCACTTTGGGTTTTTGCCCTTCTTGTTCACAGGCTGCTGGTAAGCCACAGAGTAAGTCACAAAACTGACCTCAGAGCTTTAAATGAAATATATGTAGCTCTTCTGCCGTGGAGCCTTCCACACTGCTTGACAGTGCCTTTGCCCTCTCTCTTTAGTTCCCTCTCATATGCTGCTGAGTCCTGATTCTAAGCTGTCTCAACTTTCTGCATGTTCTCTGAGCCTGGCCTTCATCCTCTGACTCTAGAGGTATCTCAAGCCTACTTTACTGTTGTGAGTGAGGCAAGCATCTCTTCAGTATTTCTCTGCATCTTCACCCACTTTCCATTGTTGTCTTCTAATCTCAGGGAAAGAGGCATCCTTCTGCTTTGTCACTGGTCTCCTTGATCTCATGGCCTCCTGCTTCCCCTGGGATCTTGTCTTGCTGGTTATTCCCTTTATATTTTACTTCAGTATGTTCTTCAGAGATATCTCCAGACATCTCCCTCCATTTGACAAAAATGCTTAAGTTGCCATCAAGGAAAAACAAACACACAAACTGAAAAAACAAGTAGTCAAAATAACAACCCCCCACCCCCACCCAGGACCCCTTGACCGTGATACCACCTCTTCACTTTTCTTTGCTGACAAACATCTTAATTTGCATCTGCCATCTTCACCTCCTTGGAACTCACACACTTCTTGGAGTCTGGCTTCCGACCTCAATACTAGGCTCAAACTGTTCTCTTCTTGGTCACCAACATCTCATAGTCTGTAACTCAAAAGACTTCATCTTAGTTCTTAACATCTTGACTCTCTCTGCAGTATGAGGCTTCTTGGCCATTCACACGGAGACGGGCTGAATGTTTGTGTCCTTCCAAAACCCAAATGTTGAAGCCCTAATCCCCAGTTTTATAGTATTTGGACACAGAGCCTTTGGGAGATAATTAGGTCATGAAGGTGGAGCCCTCATGAATGGGATTAGTGCCCTCAAGAAAAGACATGAGAAAGATGATCTCTCCTTCCAACATGTGAGAATACAGCAAGAAGGCAGCCATCTGCAAACTAGGAAGAGAGCCCTCCCCAAGAACTCAACCATACCAGCACCCTGATCTTAGACTTCCAGCCTCTAGAAATGGGAGAAAGACTGTTTGTTCTTTAAGCCACCTAGTCTATAGCATTTTGTTATAGCAACCCAAACAGACTAGGACACACACCTCAAAACTTCAGTTGAACTTTGTGATGCTGAGTGCTTCTATGCTCCTCTGATTCTTTATTACTGCTTTTAAGACTTGCCCTTTGGTCCTCTTCCTTCTTTCTAAATGAAGATGCTCCTTTTTCTTATTTCTCATTTCTCTCCCTAACTATAGTCTTTCTCTAAGTGATTGCATCTGCTCACATGAATTAAAATAGCACTTCTTAGAAAATACCTCCAGACCCTAAATCACAGCAGTGACCTGTCTTAGACTTGCATTTTCAGTTGTTTGCTGCATATTTTCACCTGAAAGATGACCCATTGATTCAAACTCAAACTCAAGGTGATCAAAACTGAACTATTTTTCCTCTTTATTACTACTTTATTATTTTTTATTTTTAAATAAATTTATATATTTATTTTATTTATGTATTTTTGGCTGCATTGAGTCTGTTGCTGCATGTGGGCTTTCTCTAGTTTCAGTGAGCGGGGGTGACTCTTGGTTGTGGTGAGCGGGCTTCTCATTGTGGTGGCCTCTCTTGCTGCGGAGCATGGGCTCTAGGTGTGCGGGCTTCAGTAGTTGCAGTGTGTGGGCTCAGTAGTTGTGGCTCTCGGGCTCTAGAGCACAGGCTCAGTAGTTGTGGCACACAGGCTTAGTTGCTCCGTGGCATGTGGGATCTTCCCGGACTAGGGATCGAACCCATGTCCCCTGCATTGGCAGGTGGATTCTTAACCACTGTGCCACCAGGAAGCCCCTTACTACTACTTTAGTTCATTCTTGCTTCACCAATTATGAAGAATACAATACCTTCCTAACTGGTTGCTCTAATTTTCAGTTCTCCTTTTCATAATTTATACATGTGTGGATAAATTTAGTAATGACAGATTATTTTTCAAACTTTGGCCCCGTTTAAAAACTTTCAGTAGCAGCTATTGCCTACTGAATTAAACCTAGCCAGAACCTTGCCTTTAAGTCACTCTACAGTGTGGATACACCACACCTTTTCAGACTTATTCTTCTAAAACACTCTACAAATTTCCCATGCTGCAGATAAAACTAACTCATGGTTTCATGAATATGCTTTATGCATTCTCGTCTCCATTTCAATAAACTGACATGCAAAAATGGTAAATAATAGATTACTTTAAAAATGAATACTAGTGAATTCACCCTAATGAGTTGAATTCATGAACCCAGAGACGACAT